>NC_060259.1:21898811-22523811 GCF_921293095.1 Ischnura elegans
TAACATAAACTTATCTAATAACAATATAATTCTGGCCATAAATATAGTAAAATAATGATATAATAATATCTATAAAAGATAGAAAATGTGCAAAAGAACTTTTCTGTACAAAAAGGAACTAATGGACGGATTTAATAAGGGCCTTAAATTCTAAGCGTGGGAGAGAGCTAATATTATTTCTATTTCCTTTCCATGCAAAGGAGGCATCAGTATATGACGTTGCGGGTAAAAATATTTAAGAATCGTTAAATATGCAGGCGTTGGCGCTGCAATCGCGCAGTGAATTAACGGTTTGACTGCAAAAAAATAAATAATATAGTCGTTGCGATGTGAACAAAAATATGCGGCGGCGCTTAACTTCTGTAGTACACTGGCGGTGGCGCTGAAACCATGCAAATGTTTGGCGTGGACGCTGACAAGAAATATTGGCAGGGGCGCTGCAATGGTACACAGCCTTTGCTTTGGTGCTGGAAATGTACAGTGTATTGCAATTGTACCTGGCATTGGCTGTGGGGTCTATATTGACAATATATTCGCGGTAGCGCTGTGGACAAAGATTGGCAGTGGCTTTGCCGGTGGCATCGAAAAGATAGAATTCGTGTTGGCGCCTAAAACAAATAATGTATTGGCTATGGCACCTATTACGTGCAATTTATTAGCGGTAGCTGTGCAACCGTGTAGTGTTTTTGCGATACATCTACGAAGAAAGTTGGGCAGCGGCGCCTCATTCTTGAAGCGTATTTGCCGTTGCGCGGCATATAGTTGGTGTATAGGCTCCTTCACTGCAAATATACAGTGTACTGCCGGTGGCACTATGAAGATAGAATTGAAAGTGTAAATAGTAATAGTAATAGGTTCCCCGTGCATGGCTACTCTGTGCTTATTTTCGTCTGGATACCACGATCCGTAAGAGAAAAATCTTCCTTACCTCGACATTGTAGTTAACAATAAACAAATATATTCAAACAGCTAATAAAAAGAGAGCAAATATGCAAAAGAACTTTTCTATACAGAAAGTAACTAATGGACGGATAGAATATTTGATAAGGGAATAAAATGCTTAGCATCGGAGAGGATAGCTTATATTATTTCTATTGCCTTTTCTTATTAAAAAGTGGCAAGTTTTACAACAAAAGTTATAAACGACCGATAGCTGCGTACGTTTGGCGGTGTTCAAAATTGCGTACGGCTACAATTTTGAACACCGTTTATTTTTGCATGAGAGGATATTTTATGCATCGTACTTCAGAATAACGCGATTAAATTGAGCCGAAAAACAATTTTTTTATGCCTAGAATCTCCTGAATATAACTCTTTCAAGCGTGACCTAGTCAAATTGCCTTTCATTCAGGGCAATACGAAAAATTTTTAAAGCACTAAATATTTTTAACACTGGAGAATAATGTCAGTATTTGCTGTTGCAGGGTCTCTCATGAAATGTTACATTAATCACGGTGTCGTGATTAACTGGGTAGTTGCCAAGACGAGGTGTTTCAATTAATAACGAAATCGTCGATGATGGAAACTAAACGCAGCATTTATTATGTGCAATTATGGCAATGGAATTCTGAATTCAAGTTCAAAGCAAGTATTTTAGCTCATGTTTATTTAATCGATTTGATAAAATTCGGAATACATGTCTGATCCTGCAACTGATTAATGCATTACTATTCGAATGAGGTCGTAAAATCAAAACATTTTGCTGTCACAAAATCAGGGAAGGCTATAATGCTCTCATTAATAGTCTCTCATCTTAAAATTCACCATGACATTCCAGTGAATTTGGAACTTTTGACCAAACTCAATTTCCATATAAATGGTATTTGGACTAAATGCTGTCAGTGTTTAGCTAAATAAAATAATAAATGCATAATTTGAATATAAGACCAGTAAAAATATCACCTGTGTTTTGTCATCACATAAAAATAGGATCATATCCCTCCGATTCTTTTAATGACAAGCGAAAACGAAGTAACTGCTTAGTAAAAATATGTGTCCTCCCAGTTATTTGACCTCTATGTTTTTGCAATTTTGTCTTAGGATTATTAAATATACTGAGTTATTTAATCACATTTGCAGTTGATTGCTTGTATCATATCATCTTTTAACCCATAGGTAAAACAAAGCCTTTATTCATTACACATTTTAAAACCCTCATATTTTGGAAGAGATTCAGCAATTTAATTTCCTCACAATCGCAACATTGAGACTCTCGGGTTTACCTATAATTTAATATTTTTTGTGAAGAAAGAACAATTTATATTAGAGAGCAATCATCATTTTTCCTTTTTTAATTTTTAGAAACCACAAGCTTTAATGCTTCAAGTATTGATGAAAGAGCAGGTATAATTAATACGGCCAGAGAATTGGGGGAGGCGTGACCTATAAAGAATAGTTTACCTTACCGATAGCCTTCATGAGGACTAGAATTGAATATTTCGACCGAAATATACAGAGCTATGGGTAGCCTTTGTGGAAGTAAATTTTACTGATTCAGAGGCAAACTTTTCAGCACATCCCTACGGTCATGAACCGATTCTGCCCACGAATTCCGTGAGTACTGCAGAAGACCCCTCGAGTTCGCGCGCACGACTCAATTCCACATCTGCCACGGCCGCCACCTCCGGATAAATAAAAGCCATTCTAATCTAATCCCTGCCCCCTTCGCACATGGTTCGCCTCAAAGGGGTCGCTCGTGACCCTGCGAAATTCCCACCCTTCAAACCCCTTCCCTGCCCCAGAGATATCCCGCAACCATCGCGTCACGTCCCACCGAGCGCCCGAACCTCCTCCGCAAATGTTTTTAAGCGGATCCGATGGTCTTCTAAAAAAATTGAAAAGAACCCCCCCCCCCCCAAGCGGATTCCGTCGATATTCTGGCCCGCTCTTCAGCGAGCATTTCCCGCGGAAACTGTTACACCACTCCCCGACATTTTTCTTTCTTCCAAAAAAGACCCTGACTGATGGGTTTCAAGAGGTGGCGTTTTCATCGCCGGGTGCGGCACTTAGAAAGATGCGCCCTATTTCTCCCCACTCCCTCCCCGCTCCACTCCACGAGCAGAAATCCTCCTTCCGGTCCATTCTTTTCCGGAGATCAGAGGAGGATATTTTTACTGCTATACCCTGGAAGTCCGGCAACAAGGCTCTTCTGATACCACACTCTTCCTTCAACATTTTTATCTTAAAATTTTTCATCGGACTTGGTGGAATCCTCTGAACGGTGTGGAAGGAATTTGACTGTATCATTAGTGGGGGGTATATATTCGCTTTTCCCGTCGCTCTCAGATTTTGATGGTTGATAGAGAGGCATAATGGATGCATAGTGGATACTTTAAATAGTAAAAATAAATCCAAACAAATTTTGAACCACTGAGACGTATGGCATAATTCGTGCCAGAAATGTGGGGTAAGATATTTTGCTTCTTTGGGTATGTTATTTTTAGACGAAAATAGTCTTCATATTAACAACTGATGTATGAATCATTATATGTATTTCCAGAATTAATTTCAAAACCAGAGATCACCGTAATAATAGCGTTCATAAAAGGTATTTTTTTGGAAAATAAGAAATTGGTAAATGATTCTAAAATATTCTATGAAAAATCAACGAAAAAATGCTTCGGCTAGGCTATTGAAATGCCAAGCTTAGATTGCGTCTAGTGGATAAAAGTTACTTATTTGTGTACGGAGAAGAGAGAAAGGAGTTTTAAAACCCGGGGGAATGGGGTTTGAGATTAAATGCTAGAAAGGCGGCGTTGCAATCCCCCACGGCATCAAGAGCCGGCTTAATTAACGGAGAAAAGGAGGAAAAATACTTCAAGACCATTAATCGAGCGCTTAAAATCTGTCCAGTTTCAAAGGAAAAATACCAACGAGTCGAGGACCAAGAGACTTTTCTAATGATCAAATTTTAATATTTAGCTTTTAATCCAAAGTTTTTTTAGTCTTATGAATGTTGGCTACAAAAGGATTCAGAGATATTTTCAAGCGATTACTCAATTATGAATTACATCCAATACTTGGGTTTAATCTTACAATTATTCGCCATAATCACGAGAAATGGTGCTTTTTTGTTTCTGTATGAAACACTTTTATCTTGAGAAGTAAATAGCAATTGAGGCCGACCAACTATAGAAACGTATGTAAATATCAGAATAATGGACCTGTGTGGTACTTTCATAGTTGCAAACCTATTCTACTCGGCATAATGCTTGGTTTGCTCTTATGTACAAAATAGGAATAATATGTATTGAAGGAGCACCAGCACTTGGCTCTTGAAGAACGTCAGAGATTATGGCTTGCACTTTATCGTACAGGGTATGCAAGGAAAGGAAGATGTAAACGCATCGTTTACGGTGCAAGTGTTACTCGGAGAGGTGAATGCGTTCACTTGAGTTGTCTCGGCAGTTGCAATTGGTATAGAGAGCGGATCGGATGAGATTGGCGCTCGAGACAGCAGTGCATCGAGAGCATCTGAAAGCGCCGAGGATTACAAGAGCTTCGCTTACCTTTGCTGAAAGCGGATAAACAGGTCAGTCATTCTGAGTGCACTATCCGCGAGACGTGCACGAAACTTTGTGGTCGAACATGAACTCACGCCGCACTTGAGTAACAATAGGTTAAGTAAGAGTACTTAATAAGTTAAGCAGTACATTAAGTATCTAAAAGTAAGAATAAAATGCAAAAAATATAAGGCTTAGAGTAATTCTTCACCAGGAAGTAAAAGACACATTTGAAGAGAAGAAATAGTTTTAAATAAATGCTAATTTACCCACAAAATCAATGCAATGCAACAATTCTACTCTAAAAGTAAACGTCACGTAACCAATATTGCTTGCTTTAATCTGTACACTCATCCATACTTAGTTTCCTCTGCATAATATAATCAAAGACCCACATAATGCAGCAGTATCTCCGTAGACCGCAATATGGTTAATGAGACAAGCTATGTGCCTTCCAAGTACTTCCATAACTAATAGTGAACTGATAGGCTGCAAGACGCGTATTTAATTGCATTGAGGCACCATAATTATTTATCTTTTATTTAAGATATATGTTTTAAAATTGAATTTCTTTGGTAGTTGAAAATATTTAATTCAGCAGTTTTATTACTAAATATCCACTTATTTTAAGAACTATCTTCTTTGATTATAATAAGAAAATCAATTGAATAAATGTCACCAAGAAAATGATAGGATTAGTAATGAGAGTACTGAGATATTCCCGTCAAGTTTTCTATGGAGTTTTATAACACATGCATGCTTGGTAAAAAAATTAAATCATCAGATTTGAGGCTGTAGAAATTCAATTTTAAGGAGGGTGAAACATTAACGTGAACGAGGTAAAGTGATAGGGAAACACTAAGTAGTGTATATGCAGAAATATTATTATTGGAAACACTATAGAAAAAAGCCAAGCTCATCAAACGCTTCCTTAGGCTCGTTAGTGCCATAAAAATACTATGGAAGGAAAAATTCTTGGCAAAAGACAGTGGAGAAGAAGGAGCATAACTTTCCTGAAGTATTGGCGTTGGAAATCTATTGCCACTCCAAAAAAAGATATGAAGTAGATTATTCAAAAAATAACTCGTGGAAATACAGGCTGCAAAATCAAGTATAACTTTAAGAAGAGAAGGAGAATATTACTGGGCACAAAATGAGAATGCTAACAGATTTCTACGGCTTGGTGGACACAACAGAAAAGACACGATCTCAGAGAATATATTCATGGACGCCAATTGGCATCAATTGATAAAGACGGAAATATGCGCAACCGATACTATCGCTGAAATCGCACTCCGATCCGGTCGGAGATCTCAGATTGGCCTCTCAAACGAGAGGTCTGCTTCTCGAACCGATCTGACCCGGTGGCTTGGTTTACAAAATCGATCCGAGCAGACTAGGCTGCTCCGAGATTGCTTGGTAAACGTAGTGATAGATAGATGGAGTGTACGCCGGGCCGGAGGCGAGAACCGGGCAAAACCTTCTTGGTGTTCCCCATTCGTGGTCGAGGCCCGCCTCCACAGGGAGGCCACAGAAAAAACACTGGCATCCCCCGTCCCTTTCAATCCGCCGACCCCACTGCCCCCCAAAGCACGACCCCAATGCCGACCCAGGGGAATTGAAAGGGTAAAAGCATGCGTGTGAATAAAAAAATAAGTCAAGTATGGTCTCTCCAGTTGGGGAAGTAGAGAGGCCGATGGGGTTTTTGCGACAAGTTGGACCTTTTTGAAAATCGCACCCCGCCTTGCTTTCACCTGCGTGAGCACCACTGAATGGTGTCGGTGAGGTTTTCGAGGAGCCGGAGGGTGCCGGAAAATCCTTTGGAAGCCACCGATACGGGAGAGGGAGCGGGAAAAATTGCACGCGCCCAAGAGGGGTGGGGCGAGGTGAGCTTTGTGCCGCACCCGGCTACGTGCGACCCGTCGCCCTTGGGCACAGGTCAGTGCAGCATGATGCGCCGGTCACCCTGCTAAAGGACGTATTGAGATTATTTCAGGGTTTTTTTTCCACGTTTTACTTTCTTACGTATGCTTGTGAAGTATGTTGTTTTTGACATTTTGCAAACAAAAGAGTCCGTCACACATTTTAGTCTCGCTAGGAATATTTTTAAATAAAAAATGAAAGTAAAATATTTACTTGGTGAGAAAAAATATTCGGAAATGTGTACGTGGAAAAAAATTAAGCAAATGTGCAAAAATTTAGAGTGAAAAAATTTGCGGCAAAAATTTGCTCGTATTCCGCTTTCCATTATACGCACATTGCGTGCAGGGAAAAAAGGACTGCAATGAGGGATTGCCCGAAAATCAATAACTCACAGTTTCTAACCAATTTATGATATGTTAAAAGCTGTCATCATAAGCTGAAAAAGAATTTTGCGTCATTCCAGCACGAGAGGCCCAGGAAAATTGAATAAACAGCGTTATTTAATTTTCATGAAAATATTTTTGATTGGACTGTAGCTCCCATACGTCTCCTAAATTTCATGCTTGAGTGTGCAATACAGATGTACAATACTAACGCCATACGCCGCACGGATACTATAGTCTTGTGGTCAGACTATCGCCGCCGAAAACCCTAAGAGCACCAACGAATCCGCAGAACACAAAGAGTGCCTTATCGATTTGTGCCGTGTGTGTTTGCTCATCCACAGCCGTGCCCACAGACTGTCCAGGCGCGCGTAATTTACCCCACGAAGGCGGCGTCTCGCGGCGCGGGCCGCTCGACCCCCCTCGCTCTCTCTCTAACCTGGCTACCCCAAAGGTCGCCCCGAGATAATAAGCCATTTCCGCACTTGGCCACTCTTCCACGGGTCATCGGGAGCAAGCAAAAGTATTCTCTTGGTTGAGCGTTGGCAGAATTTTGCCATGCATCAAATACTAACGTTGTCAAAATTGCAGAGTAATGTCCGGTTCATGAAAAATATGCAATGAAGTGATCGAAGTGAGGATTAACCCAGAGATTCTAGTGTTCATCGGTCAATGGCAGCGTTAACAGAAAAAAATAGGGCGCATCCTACGCAAGCTAATTGGAATATTAGCGTGGGATTTTGTCAAGTTTGAATTTACGTGATTTTTTTGGAACGCGCTCCGCCGTAGCTATTACCTAATTATTTGTTTGACAATTTGTTTACCTAATTATTTGTATAAGTACGTAATTATTTGTATAAGTACGTAATTATTTGTTAAATATTCTAACTCATTATACTAAACCGGAACACATGCGGCATTGATATTGTAGACATCTTGGTTCAATGCTCAGCCAATAAAAATGTTGTTTTTCGCATATTGTTTATTTAGCTTATAGCATATAATATACATTAATATATAAATATTACAGGTACACGCAATCAAAAATATCAAAATCGTGCCCTCTAGCGTGTTACATAATATCTAATCCTCCATGTAATTTATGCTCAACGGTGTAGTTGATTAATATTTTCAATTTGCTAGCAAAATTCCAAAACTACAATCATACGAAAAAAACTATAACCAAACAACAACTACATTTTCCTTGTAGTGATTTCAATTTCTTTCATTACCAGAGCGTAGCGAAAATATTTGTTAGAATTTGTTATTCCATCACGTTTTTAATATTTCAACGCGAAAAAATTGTCACTTGATGAATGTCACATGAATTTATTTTCTATTTTCCCAATAAAAATTTGTAATTTTTGTGCCATTGAAAGTTTATTATCAAATATTATCATATATAAATTAAGATCAAATGAAAAAACCTTTTTCTATGATATCCTCATAATATCCAATGCATTCTAACTTTAGAAGGTGCTAAAATATCGCATCAAATTCACTGGCTGTAGGTACCTCAAAACAATCCTTTTTTCCACCTATCAAATCAGATATTTTTCATTCTAATAATTCCCTACAGGCTATCAAGAGGTAGATAAGGCTGAAGAATGGGCATTATTTTAATCTGAATTTACACCTGATTTCTTAATTACACAAACTAATTGCCCTTCCACACTGTGATCCCGTTTAAGTTATCTTGAAATACTACGAGCAGACAGATCCAGCATGTGATTGGTATGATATGAGTAAGCGGGATCCATTTTAATAAACGGGAATGCAGACAGTGACTACCAATGAGGCCGTTCGTAGAGGATATGGTCGAAGCAAGAGAGGAGCCTTCACTTAGTTTCCCGATCAAGAGGCGATTCACGGTGCATAGTGGAACTGAAGCGCTGTTGGCAGATATATATTCGTTTTCCACATCAATAATATGTTTGCTCAAAACGGAGTGGATAACAGCCACTGACTAAATCGACGGAGAGTCACCACCAGTGAAGTCTGCAGCATCAAAACATTGGTACATGACTATTCTATCTAAAGCAGGAACACCAAGCTACGTCATTAACTACTATTTAGCATAAATAGAAAAATATGGTAAATATGCAACTATTCTTATAGTAAGCGTAGGAGTATATACAAAAAAATTATTGCTTTTCCTATTAACCATGTGTGAAGAAAGTCATCTTCCATAAGAGATTGATTTAATAGCTCTCTAATCTGTTAGCTGTATTCCCTCCACATTATGTAAACTTTGCACAGGCATATTGATGCTCGTCAGAAATAACGATAGAGAATAATAAGTAAATGAATGGCAAAAAATAGAAATACTGCGAATAAGCTATCCTTTGATGACTATTTCATATTGTATTCCTAAATGAAAACAAACAACTGTGTAATTGATATTAATCCAGGTTTCCAAGAGTAAAAATCCAGGAAGCAAATGATGGAATTTGCCTTTTCCTGTGACATGGGGCAGTGATAGTTTACAAGATATGCTTTTGAGGTATAGAGTCACAGAATTTCCTGAAAATGCGGTTAAAACGGGCCACCAATCCGACGAGGGTAAAATTTTAATCCAGCCTGCTATTGGTACAAAAACTGTGGCCTCATTGGCCAGATTTTTTCACGACTACGATCCCGAGAGAATCGGCGTATTGCGGCAAAGATGAAATTTTCATCCTGTCCTTTCACAAGCTCGCCCGGTATTGCCGGTGACTCACATCCAAGCAAATGAAATGGCTTCTGCGTGCTGTTGCCTCATATGTTGGTATTGTGCCAATATTTCACTCTTTGACAACAAGTCACCAAGAGAGAAGACGATAATCCAATGTAAGGTATTAAACTTATATAAGTGCAGTGTACTGAACAAAAAATAGAGAAATCAAGTAAAAATGTGAGTCAAGCGTACAAAGCCAGTGTAAATAGAGATCCAGCCTAATGGATAGGAACATGATTTTGAATTCTATCATTTGAAGTATATTTTATCTCAACTAACGCATAAAGGCAATAATTAGCTAAGTAGTTGTATGAATGAACTCTTCATACATTTGCATTAAATTTGGCATCAAGACAGTAATAACAACAATTCTCTGTAGCTGTAACATTTTTATGCGTTATCAATTCTAGTAAAAGTCACAAAATTTACATAAATTTTAAATACTAAGACGCTGAAACAAGCAAGGCCTGATATACTAATTTTTCTTTCAAGTATTTGCCAAATACGTAGCAGCAATACCTACAGAGGAATTAAAAAAAAATCATTGTTATAACTATTATGATCAGCAAATCCTTCTAGAAAAATGATTGGAACCTACAACATTGATAACACCATTATATTTTTAACGATCTTAGCTAAATAAAGACGGATGGGTAGATCAAATAAATCTCAAAATATGTGATATTCCGTAAAAGAGACTAAAATTTATAAAAAACAGCAATGCTGTAAATTTAATTTATTAATTAATTTTTAATTAATTAATATTTGATTGAAAATTAATACTTAATTACACTATCGGCAAAAAACTGATTATGTTGATAACTCAGGTTCACCGTCCCCAAATTGCCTGTTACCGTTTCCATACGCGGCATTTGGGATTGTATCCTATCCCACTACTAAAGCGTTCTCCGCCCTAAGAACTACCGCGAGTATCCCGCGGCACGGCATCAAATGGTCCACACAATCCAGGCCCTCGGTCGCTATCCCAAATCCCACCCCAGCACGGTTCGAGGATTATCCTTCTTAATCCCTCCACGAGGAAAAAAACGCAATCCCCTCACGGATTTCCCCTTCGACACCCCCAGTGTTCGCACTAGTCCTCAACCCTCCCATTGGGACGCCGGGGGCAGAAATTAGCGCTCCGGCGCCCCTCAGAGGGTCGGAGGGTGAGGACAGGGGGGTCGGGGGAGGCAAGCTAACAGCCTCAAGGATCGGCCATTGATTGATGACTTTCGTAATCCGCGATTTCTACGAGCAGAAATGTAGGCGACCGGGAAATATATATTCAGCCGATATTTTTTCATGACTCCGTGCTGACCTGACCCGTCCCACCGTGCTAAATAAATGTTTTTCCTGAATCCTGCTCGCTCAATTCGGAAGTTCAACGATCATGACTGTGTTTTGTTTTATATCCTCCAAGAAATTTAGGTGACAGATTTTTTTCAGTCCTTTAAATTAAGTCTTATTTTTCATCCTCTCTCAAAAATTACCGCTGCTATTCCTATGGGGCTGTGTTTCAATTTCTTTGACATCTTACATTCAATGAATGAATAATTCCGATAAATATTTTACGATGACTTTTTCCAACTTTCATTTGAAAAGGGACGACTGTATCATGGTCATGAATTTTTCAAGCGTTTAGATTTAGAGGCCAATAAATAACGTAGCGATTTATAGTGGAGAAGCTTCGGCAAAAACAGTGAGTATACAGGTCTTGATCCGTTAGTCTGAAGTGATTTAGAGCAGATGAAATATTTTGTCCACTCACTTTATTAGTATTATATCTGCAAAGAGATTTGGCTAACGCTCTTGCCAATTTTGGTACTAAAATAATTAATCTTAGCGCTTGAGTACACTAAGATACTAAGTGACGAACTAATCTTACGCTATGAATAGCCGATAAATTCATAGATATTGCTCGAAATTGAAAAATTGAGGTAAGAAACACACAAGATAAAGCTGGGTATTTTCGGAAAACAAATATTTTTTTCCTCACTAGAGAAACTAATCAATATCTTTGTCATGTCATGCATGATTACTGGCACATAAAAACGCGTAAAAATAAACCATAAAAAAGAGGCTAAACCATTGCCCTCGTTAATGGAATATTGAAATTAAATGCAGTCATACAAAAGGTCATAGGCCTCAAATCGAAAATTTTGATTTTCCTTTATTTCAATTTCATGAATATTTGCAAAATCCTGTGACGTGATTTTTTGCTTGCCCTTCCTTTGTATTCATGACATGTAATAATTATGTTCACCTTTCCGTAATGACGATAGAACTCATCAACACTCACGTTTCTTTTAACATTATGTTTATCATTCGCATTAGCGATTTTCAATGAAGCTTATTCGGTTTAAACGCTTTCCTCTGAGTTAATTTTTAGATTGAAATGAGGCGACATATAATTAATTTTATCTATTATTTTCCACACGAGTTCCCGCCAAATTCAATCGTTCATTAAATTATTATAATAACGGCTCATATAATCTTGGAAAAAGGGAGAGTCAATGCTATTTAACACAAAAAATGCATCTAATGGCGACATCTGAGATTAGAACGATTTTCGTGTTGGCATGCAAGAGTAAACACATGTAAAAATCAGCATGCGATAGCATTTTCAAATTGCCAAGAGGTCAACTTAAAAGAAGCGATGACGTACGTGATAAACGAATGCGTGAAACACACCTAACGAATTAAAAGAAATGACCAACATTTGTTTTCTTATGAATGGGACAGCTACGAAATAAAATACGTTAAAATATTACCTCTCTTCGAAAAAGCGAGATTATTTCTAATTCTGAAAGTTGCAATACGCTCTGTGATATCAAATTAAAACATTCAAGTGCCTATAATGAGATAGATAATAATGTCAATCCGTAATGATAGTAATGTCAATAATACCGCTGCTCAATGGCGCATTTTAGATTCACTCACGGGAGGAAAGCAAGGAAATGAGAATTGTGTAAAAATTAGAACTAGTAATGGTATCGTTGTCACTAAGTGCCAGGACATTGTAAACGAATTTAGTTCACATTATGGTAAAGTAATTCAAGAATTGACCCAGAACAATTATTTTGAAAGTAATACGAATAAATACAAAGAAATATTCCCAACCTCCAATTCAATTGACTCACTGTTTTTTGTTCCTACTGATGCGAAAGAAATTAGCAGCATTATTAAGGAATTAAAGTCTAAAAAATCTAAAGGTGTTGATAATATTTCCACACAAGTTATAAAAGAAGTAAATGCAAATATTTCGGAGGTCCTTGCCCATATTGCTAATCTAAGTATGTATACTGGAATATTTCCTAAACAATTAAAAACTGCAATAGTGATACCAATTTTTAAAAAAGGTGATAAAATGAACGTAAATAATTACAGACCAATATCCCTATTATCTGTATTGGCTAAAATAATAGAAAAAGTTGTTAAAGTCAGACTTCTTAAATTTCTAAATCAGCATAGTTTTTTCAATAAAAACCAATTTGGATTTATGAGTGGTAAGAGTACAGAGGATGCATTATTAAAATTCTGTTCAGAGCTGAACGACGGACTGAATAAGAACTGTAGAGTTGCTGGCTTATTTGTAGACATTACCAAAGCCTTTGACTCCATTAATCATAACATACTAATGAATCGATTATGGGAAGCGGGTATACGTGGAACCGCATATGATTGGTTTCAAAGTTATCTTTGTGATCGAGATCAATGTGTGCGTCTCAAAAATTACTACAGTGAAAAGATTCGACTCACCTGTGGTGTCCCACAGGGTTCTGTGTTGGGACCCATACTGTTTTTAATATATGTAAACAATTTATATGCTGGCAGGTTTAAAGGTCAATTAACGTCATTCGCAGATGACACTGCACTAAGTTACTCTGTTAATAGTGTTGATGATCTATATGAACACATACAAAGTGATCTATTAACACTCAATATGTGGTTTTCGGCTAATTATATGTTGTTAAGTGAAAAAACGAAATATATTATGTTTAGCATGAGTAAATCTACCTCAAACAAAAGTAAACTATACTATCAATGTGCAAATTGTATAAAAGATAATGTTACTTCCTGTGATAAATGTATTTTGATCGAACAGGTTAGTCACATAAAATATTTAGGTATATATTTTGACCAAAATTGTAAATGGAAGTCTCACATAAATAAATTAAAATCAGAAATGATTACTATTGTAAGAAAATTCTACTTCCTCAGATACATATGCCCTGAATCAGTGTTAAAAATGGTATATTATGCTCTCGTTAATTCAAGATTGCAATACGGAATAGCCTGCTGGGGTGGAGCATATTTTATCAACATTAAACCATTGATAGTGGCGCAAAAAAGGGTTATCAGGGTTATAACACGATCGTATAGGAAAAGCCACTCATTTCCTCTATTCAAAAAATTAGATGTCCTCCCACTAAGGCATTTATTCATTTATAAAGTCCTTAGAATATTCTATAACCGTAGTGGTGAAAAGGCCCGACCACAAAACTATGACATTAGAGCTTGGAGAAACTTCCATATACCTAGGCCGACGACCGAAATTTATCGACAGTCATACAATTACTTAGGGCCTAAATTGTTTAGCATGTTGCCGAGTAATGTAGCAAACTCGGAAAAAAGATGGGGATTTAAATCCGCCGTTAAAAAATGGCTTATGATGTGTGAGGAAGTAGAGTTTCTACTAAGAAAGGTGGGTTAAAAAGTTTACAATAAAAGGTATATTGTATATTCTATGTATGTAATTATGCGTTTATATAAGAAAAATAAGAAAAATAGTTATCCTTGTCCAAATATTTGAAATACGTTTTGTAATAATGAATGCAATCGGCAATAGAACAAATAACTGAATACAAAGAAATTTTACTTCTCATGTGTGCTAGCACCAGACCTATGTAAAAAGTTTATGATGGTAGCCCCAAAACTACTAAAAGGGGTACCTATATATTCCAAAATATTTAAGTATGTTCTAAAATGTAATATTTGATTGTAAATGGAATAAATTATATATTATTATAGATGATACATTTTAAAAACTGAGAAAACACAAAAGTCGCAAAAGCCAATTTCAGTTTTTCTGATATGTAACCACAACATGTCAGTTATTGGCTTACTGTTCGGGCAATGCTATGAATTTGTCTATTTAAATTTGGTGAAAACCTTCCAAATGAACAAAAGTGATTGTTCGGTGTGAGTTAGTGAAGTATGAACTCCTGAAAACTGATGATGAAGACAGTTTGAATACTTAATAAGTGACAAATAAAATCAGAATATGCTACTGAACTAATGTTTATTTAACTTAAAGAATAAAGGGGATGAGTTCGCGATGATAATCCGTTGGAATAGAAGTCGGATAGCTCGCCACTTGTTTTTCCAATGATTTAATCAAACTCTTTCGATTTTGTCGCCAACGCGCGGATTTCCTGACTCCTTCCATACCTTGAATGATTGAAGTGAAGTGCGTATCGATTTTGCAGCCAATTTACACAAGCTTTGCCATTTCCTTCACAGCTGGTGACCGCGATTGAGCATTCAGAGGCTGAAACGCAAATGACATGGATGCCTCCTGGTGCTTAGAATTTCAACGGACGTAGAGAAATGCGAGTAGCCGCGTGATTGTCCTATACCTTATTCATTTCACTGGTGCCTTTAGGCAAGGAATTGCCTATATTACTAATTTTAAATATCTCCTTCATATGTTTGAACCTCGCTTAAAAACTTAATTTGGTGAATTGTCCTCATTTCCGTGAAAAATCTATTCGTTGAATTTCCAATGAAAACTTTACACCTAATATGCTGATTTTTATCGTTCATATTCAGGAAGAGAAATGCGGAAAAAACTAAGAAGTACGCGCTGACTTCGGAGTCTTTCTAGAAAAAAAATACAAGATATCCTTTTCAAGGGATAAATTAATGATATAGTATTTTCAATTTTTTTTACGTTGAATCAAATTTTAATGGAGAGGTGAACGATATTAGCAAAATAATATCCAAAACACGCCCATGAAACTACATTTACGGTAAGCTGTGCTATAAAAAAATCATCATTGAAAGTATCGCAATGGTTCACAAAGTTACCATCTACACGCCTTTTTTAACAAAAGACGCGATAGTATGGGATATTATGAAAACTAATCCTGAATAATGGGTCGGATTACTTTATTCTGCTCCAAAATTTATTATTTTACCCAAGGATGTAATGTACAATTTCTATGAACTATTCAAAAGGAAGCAACCACTCATTTCTATTTTATCTCTGATCATTCATAACATTTTCACATCAACTCAGCACATGCTCACTCGGTCCATCTAGTATCATTTGGGACAGTTAGAGAAGTCTGTCCGGCTTCGTGCAGGAATGGAAGTGATAAGAAAGTTAACCGTAAAGATATATTCTTCCCACACGCAATAAGCGATTCAACCCGAAGGTTAGCTTGGATTGGTGAGGGTAAAGCTCACCCCATACGAAGCCACAAGCCTACAAATATCACAAATTCAGAGTAGGGGGACCAATTCGTTTCTTTGTGCCACCTCGCACTTCGAGGACTTTTTTGATAAGAAACTCTCACGACAATGAGATTTGACGTCAAACGGTATTTTCAATTAATTTTTTGTTCATGCTCCCGTCTACCGTCTTGCATTTTTAAATTTTCACTGGAAAACCATGCACTTCCAGAGTCGGAATCGCTGCTGATTATTTTTGTCGCTATTTTTTTTCACCAATTGAATGCTGAAGAGTGAACCACCTTGACGTTACACATAAAACGATTTTTTTACGTCTTCTTGGACGTAAGCCCAAATGGCCGTCCTCATTCAGCACACAACGCCTGCTGATACTCATACAGACAGAAAGGTTTAATAGGATTTACTCCGTGATCCGTTCGATACATTGTTTCCCATTTTTTAAGGGGAGGGGACTGCAATTTTATGTTCTAAGCCACAAACTGCGGCGATGGCAGACGGTAACGGCGGAACTTTCCAACTCTAAGGGCGTATAACTGCAAAATAGAATTTCCGTATCACGTACTCTGTCCGTTTGAATCCCTCCATAAAAACTTCCACATAGACTTGCACACAAAAGTTATTTCATTATTCTGTTCCTCTTCAATTTTTCTCTCCCGTTCCCCACCACACAGCCAAAGTACGTGCCAAAATATTTCGTGAAGCAAGGTAGCAGTCCCGAAGAACATTTTCCTCTCATTTTGATAGAGTTTTGGATATTTTCCCTCATTAAACGTAAGACATTAGTGTCGAATATGGCTTAAATTCCTAGCGTCTAGAATTTATAATCTTCTTATTAAAACATCCTATTTAAATTGCGGAAAATAATAGAAAGGAAGTAATATTTTGGGCTACATCAAATGAAAAACTCATTACAACGGATTTTTGTGGGCAGTATGCATATTGACGGTTTGTAAGGAGGAAAACCTGTGAAGCATATACTTTCAAATATAATGGTAGGCAGTCAAAATAAAATGCATGGACCATATGATATCCAAAACACGATTATTTTTATCACGTCAATGCTTTATTGGCGAATTTGTATTTCAGCGTGGCTACTAATCTTTATATATGTAGAATGAACAATCCATTTATTTTAAATACAAATGACGTAAATGGTTATTCTAAGATAGCTGTGCACAAAATATAATCAAATGCAAACGCAATATAAGTACAAAAGGTATTAAGTTCAATGGGATGGAACTATTTCATTATCTAAATGAAATGCAGTTTTTAACTTTCGATTATGACGCCGGTCTTGGTGCATTGTGTAACCATACGTGTAGAACTCGTAAGACTCAAAACATATTCACGGAGTGCGAGGTGGAACCCAGGAACTAGTCCTCCTAATATGATTGCATTGAATTTAAGATTTAGATCCTTACCTATCAAAAACAACCTTCCGGTTGCATCACTGAGTATTTACAATGGATTAATCAAATACAAAATGAAACAAATCATGCAAATATATTCAACAAAATGATTGATCGAAATTTTTTTACCGGGGGAAAATACCGTAGAAAATAAATGCCCTATTTTACGTTGATTATAGAACGTAAACCAGATCCTTGCCAAATAATAATAACGCAAAGCGAGAACATGATTGCAAATGAAGAGTTGAAATTCATTAACAGTAAACTTTTGAGCAATGAAAAAAAAACGATAAAATATTAAAGGCCTTATTTCGAACACGATATTCAACTAACTTGCACCCGGGAAAAATTGTTTCTCAAACCCACAGCGAGAGCGGAAGACCGCAACGGAACAAGAGAGAGAGAAAATAGATTACTCTGGCGGGGAAAGCGGGCGAGAGGGCTTGTTTTCGCTAATCCCGAACACATCAACATCCTTTATTCAATGCAATCCCTTTTTCTCGGCCCCCCACTTCACCGCTCCCCACCTCCATTTCATTACGCCCCTGCCTACCTCATCGGCCGGCCCTTGCGCTCCTGCCACACCGAACAGAGCCCCCCCCCTCGACCATCTTCGCTCCATGTTTACACACCCCCGAGCAAGATCCTAAATTTGAGTCACATGAGTTACTTGTCAATGAGTTGCTTACGCCTGGTCAGGCATCGCGCCGGTCAGCTATGCATTCAGATCCCTCCGGGGCATATAAGCTGTGTAAACGACGGCTCTGAACCTTGAGAAACGCCCTGACTGTCCGATCCGAAGTGATTGTGGACCGATAGGCCGAAGAGGAAGGGTCATATCAAAGGTTGATGTGGCGTTTCCTTCATCTGGGAACCATTTATACACAATAAACAACCGTCGCCGGTTTGTTTTCTATCCACATTTCAGCCCCGTAGCAATCCATTCCTGGTATCCTTCGGGAATATTGGGATATCCAATATACGCACCTCTCCTGCTGGTCTCAAATTAGATTACCTCATGCTGTAAAACGGAGTTTCGGTTCTCACATAAATCGGATGGTTGCGTTAAATGATGGGGAAAATGTGTAAGAAATATAAATGCGATAAAATGTCCCTAAGGAATGGAATAGGTGAAAGAAAACGTGGGCTGAAAATCTGAACCACTAAATCTGAAATCTTAAAACCGTTCCCGTCTTCAAGATATATAAATAAAGACTCCTAATTGGAGTGGCAATTTGGTACGCTTTTTAAATTTACTTATTAGTGGAGCGTAGAGGTAATACCTTATGGAGGCTAAGGTCAATGTAAGATATGGTTAATTCATATAAAATAACGGTTTTCATCGAGGAGCAATATTAATAAGCACTCAAAACGCAAATGATTTCCATTTTCAGAGTACTCTTCGGGAATGATCGAACCGAAACTGCAAAATCAAATATGCATAAAAATTTTAATTGCGAAAAGTGAACTCATAAAAAGACTTATTTAATCAGACACCGCTTCATATATCTCATATCCAATTTATCTAATACTTATTCACATCATACCAATGCAACAACGTTTCCTAAAAATGGAATCGATGAAAATGATGGCGATGAATTCTAAAACATGAAGGATACTTCTCGCTGAGGAATATCTATATTTAAATATCTATATCAGACCTTAGGGGAAATATTTCTCTATTTTAAGTCGACAATGATAGAATACAAAAAAAAAGAAAGTTATATTCTAACCCGGGTTCTCCCAGGTTCAAATGCGGGTTAGTTAACGTACTCAAAAGCATGCGTGACTATTAACATTTTCTAACAAATAATCATTTCCTATGTAAATTTTACTCAAGAGCTCATCTGACACAGTGTTTATTATTGCAGTACTCTATGATAATAGGAGCGTTTGAATCACTAGGGACCGTGGGTAGTTTCCAATTGAATGTTCCTGGGTTCAAATCGGGGTGAGGCCTTTGGTTACACTCCCTAACAAATCTTCGCACTACGAGGTGGTCACGGGTGAGGAACTGCTGCCCCCTTTCAACCTTGAGTGTGTGAAACCCACACGCCTGTGGCTGTCGAGTGTGAAGTTTACCCTCACCACAGCAAGCCAACCTTCGGGTTGAAACACTTGAGTGAAAGTAAAGATCGTTGGAGCGCATAGGAATTCAGGGAATAGTCTAAGGTAAAGATAGGAAAAGAGTAAATTTCCAAAATATCCATATTTTTTTCATTTTAGAAAGCTCTGACCTAAAATATTGGTTGAGATTATGTTTAGCTCTTCCGATTGTGTCTTCATGTCGCTACTTCTTACGAAAAAAATACGCTATCCTCTCTTTTGTGACTGGTTATTAATTTTGGTGAGTTTTACGAAGAATATATAGCTACACGAATATAATATTACCAATTTCCTTAGACCGTCTTAAACCATATTGTACAAAACATTGGATAAATTTAATTACCTTTGGTACTCTTCGGCAAATTTATTTGGCTATTAAACAGAAGAATTTCACACCGATACAGGTTAATTATAGCCTTAAAACCTTAAGAAGAAGATTAAAACCTTAGGGAGAACTTATTTGCTTACGTTTCGGCACATAATGGCCTGATGAAAACAATCGCAAAAATACAGTTGGAAGGGAACGAGGGCAAGGGACAGCCCCGAATAAGTTACATGGGACAGGTTATAAATGATGTAAAGGAGATGAAATACGTTGCTATGAAAAGGCTAGCGGATAAGAAAGAGCAGAATAAAGAGCTGCCTCAAACCAATCTTGGGATTATGGACTAATGATAATAATGTTGAACACAGAACTATTCTTGGGAGTTCTTTAAATACATCAAATATTCTAAAATTAACTGTTATAAGTAATTTTTATGGTAATCTTTCAAATCACCGCCTCGAAGAAAACGCAAAACAATCCGAGACTGATGTGGCGGTTGAGATGTGAGCGGGTGTTTGGACGGTGGTCCGCCCACTTCCTCGGGGGCCAACCGCTTTTCCCCGCGGGCCTTTCCCCTTCCCGCCCTAAAATCCGCACATTCATTACTCGCATTCCTCTGCCGACCCTCAATCTCACCCACACCCACGGCCTCCCCATCACCTGCGCCCGCCGCTCGCCGCAAAGCCCAGGCCCACCATCCTTCATACAGCAATTCCTCACCTCCTCTTCGCCAACAGAATCACTGGGCCCTCCTCGGCGCAAGAGGGAGAAAAGAATAATGCAAGATATACGGAGAGCAATTGTGTCAGGCAATTTTTACCTTGGATAGCTGATGCCATTGGGAACCAAAATCTTCACTGATGTTTTGGTCGAAAACGAACCATTGTTAAACTACTGAGACAAGCACTCCAATTGCACGTGAGTATGCCCTATTGCCGAATGTCGATGCATCGCAACCTCCCGCAGGCGAAGCATTCAAAGCCATGAGTTGTCTATATAAACATAGATGAAGAGTAAATATGTTATAGTTTAAAAATGCTGCGTTTTTGACCAAATAATTGTGAACAATTTGGTTCTTACAGGACTCAGCTATCCAGGGTTAAATTTCATGATACTATTTTTCTCCGCAGTGTATAATGATACACGTTGTCTACGTAAAAGGTATTGAATTTTTGAACAATTACTAACCATTTTCAAGCTCAAAAATCCCAGTTTATAGTTTTCTAGCCATTTGTAGCCCGGAAGTAATCGAAAGCTAAAAATTCAGAAATGTTTATTTTGTAAGTTGCTTATAGGAGCCCGGTGGTCTAACGATAAGAGCTTCTAATCAATTGGTCGAAGGGTCCAAGGTTCAAATTCGGTTGATGCCTTTCAGAGTCACATGAGGAATATCATCTCAGAACCGAAATATTCCATGCCTGACGGAAACAGCTAAATAGGCGCGATAATTTGCCGAATGATTAGGTATACATATTCGTTTTTACTAAAATAGTAATAGAATATAATAAATGTTGGCAATTGCCAAATTATTACTACATTGCTACCACTGTTACTTTCAGCACATACACAGCCAACTGAATGTTGTTCAAACATCTCCCACCACACGCCTAGTTACGGGATGGTTTGACTTCAGGAGGAAGTGGATTTTCACCCTTTTTATCCCTTGCAGGCATTCTGTCTCTCGGTCATTCCCTGCCTATAACCTCGAATCTCTTGGTGAAAATGGAGGAGTCCTTAGAAGAATGAAATGAAAAAGTACTTGAAAATCACAATTAAAATATGTGGTGAGGTATTATGTGATGAAGAAATTTGTCAAAAGAGAGACGGAATTGACGAAAGTTAAAGGAAGATACCGAATCAGTGGCTGAAGGCAATGAGATAATGCTGGTGGGAAATGAAGAGGTACCTGTCCAGGAATTTCATTCAGCTTTGTGACTGATGTAAATCATGCTCAGTGTTAAAGTCATACGAAAAATAACTCAAATTTGAAAGAAATAGGTGGCTTCGTCGTTCCTGAATTTAATCACCGTTTCTAAGGGGTAAAATTCCCGCAACCGGCATAGTACCGAAGCATGTGGAGGGCATATCGAACGCCATGGTTTGTCTTGACGCCATTTTATTGGGAAATTTCGGGATTTCTCGCCTAAGTTCTTGGTCACTCTTCTTGAGATCCCTTGCAAATGCAGTTCGGATCCTCCTTCAGTCGGAAAATTGCGTTCTATCATACACTGGAGTCTCGTTAGTGCCTCAGTGAGGGCTACGACCCACACATTTCCATTCGATTCTGTCGTATTTCAATACTAGAAGGTGGAAATCTTTTCTTTCTCCTTAACCATAAAAAAGAACTCCATTAACACACATAATATTATTTGCACCTGATATTTATAATTAAATCATCACTATGATGCATTAAGCAGTCATTAAAAAAAATATTTTAGCCTGGTCCTTAAGTCAAGTAAGTAGGTGAAAGTAAAATATTTTATTTTGTATACTTATGGTTCAAAAAGTGTTATAATTCACGAGATTGTTGCAACAAAGCTAAAATACCGATTATTACTAGTCGAATTAAAAGTTTGCGTAATTTCTTTGCGCTACAGGCTGCTGAGTGTTAATGAGATTCAAGTAAACAAATAACCAGTTCAATTAAGCACGGGATTACATATTTCGTTTCATAATATCTGCACTACGTATTCATTCAAAAAAAGGTAATGCAAATGAAATGGAAACGAGGTTTATTAAAGCAAGGGTAAGTTATTTGGGCACGGAAAAAAGAAACTATGGAAAACGGCTAAACTTTGGGATTCATAGGGTATTCACTTCTAAAGAATATTTTCAGTCACCATTTACATTAGAGAGAGAAAATAATAATTTTTTCAGCGGTTTGAATAATTTGATGGCACGCTCCATTTTGTGATCTATTTGGATAGTTTTCTTTTTTCCTCAAACTTCGAATCCCGTCGAATGTGAACGAATATATGCCACAAAAAAGTAAACAGTGCAGAAGATAGATGGATATTCCACCTTTGTCGATCCATAAGAGCTCTTAGTGGTAGCAAATGGACATCTATGGGAACTGCCAAAGCTCGAGTCCTGAGAAATCCGATTGTGGACGTTAAAAGCCGCTCACTTAGCCACAATCCGTCATTAATCCTTCTATCCCAATATAAATTATGGACTCGGGGCTTCAGTCTCCGTTCCAGTAGCTTCCCCATAGCTTTTATTATTTCATCCTGAAAGATCATTTTTGGGTAAATTTCGTTTACTATATGGTCTTAAAATCTGACCACATATCTTCATTAAATAATGGCACCCGGTAAAGTGGTGGTGAGTACATTTCGCAAAAATACGGCAGATCGGCTAAAACATCAGCCAGAAAATTGTGGATTAAAAACATCAATTTGCAAAAATGTCTATCAGCTATTTAAAGCGTTACGTCATTTACAATGAAGTTCCTTTTCCAATCTTCCTGATAGAGAGTGGAAAGAGAATTCTGTACATGGCGACATTAACATTGATAATGATTACGTCATCTTTCCTAACGAAAGCAGGATTACGAAGATCTTTCTTAGAGTCAACTTGCTGGGAGTGTACGCGTGTCCAAATAATTCACTTCAGAAAAGAGATAAAGCAATTAAGGCGTGATTAAAACCGGCCACGGGGTGAAGATATTACCCTCCACTCTGAGGTTGGCGATTCTTACACCAAGTGGAGATGGAATGGGAGTAACAAAGGCTGATGATAAATTTCCATACCATTTCCTTGAACGAGTCTCAACATCTGATAATTCCTAATATTTCCACAAAAACTTCACGCGTGCTACATTCGATCCACTCTTTCATCATTTGCGATAGTTAGAGAGACCTGTCCAGTTACTTGTAACTTCGCAGTTTCACGCAGGAATGAAAGTTAAAAGAAAGATGGACGGAGAGAAATTTTCCTCACTCATGCACTCAGTAATTCAACCCGTAGGTTGGTTTGGATATGTTGGGGTAAAGCGCAGGCGTGTGAAAAGCACTCATTCAGGGTATGGAGGTTCCTTTCCCTGATCCACCACGCCCTTCAAGTATTTTTACTTCGGGTTTTCCCCAAGGCTTCACTCAGGATGCGAACCCCGGGACCACTCTATCAGCGTTCCACTCACTACGCTACCACACTCCCTCTTGAAAGAGTAAAAGAAATTAAAAAAAATAACAGCAGGAAACTCAAACATTAGGAAGTGAATCATCATACGAGGAATACTACTATTCTGGTACTTTTCTAATTCCATACGTATAGCACTTAAAATGTTTAATCTTAATATGAGATCACATATGCATGCCTCAAAATCCGGGGTAATGCCGGATTTTAGATTTGCTAATGCCTCCGGCAAAATTGAGTGAGTTAAGGATTGTGCCGGAGTAGTAATTTTAAATATACGATGCAAGTTTGGATAAAGACTTACCACACAAAAAAGCACACAAATTGTGATTTACACCTAACCACAAGCTTTGGTTATTGTTAAGGAAGGTTTAGTACGAAAACAATAACGATATTGTGGATTGTAAGTATGTGTACGGGAGACTGGAGTAATGGCGGTCAATATGATTTCTCGTAAAGTGGACAACGCAGAGTGAAACTGATTGGTGCTGTCAGCTCACGACATTTTATGTACATACTTCTTCTGTGGTCGCCTTCTTGTCAATCGTAAATTGCCTATTGTCTAAGAAAGACTGTTTTGACGCTTCACCTTACAAGAAATACAATACTTTAATCCACTTACCATTTAATCTCTTACCGTTTACTTTTCATAGGACGAAACTGATCTCGCAATAACTAGGTGAGCCATATTGTTTTATCACGTAGCGTTTTATTAAGGTTTTAATTTTTTATATGATTTAATAATTCTGATATTAATTTTTTTAGCCGCTGAATGTAGTACCTTAGTACACATTACCTGAGAGCATAGTATCTTACAGCAGTAGAAAGAGGGTTTCGCCTTGTAAGAAGACTTAAGCAGACCGTTTCCTGCTTGTGTTTTTTTCCTTCCGCAAACCGGATTGGGATCTTGTTTAAGCGAATGGGAAAGGCGCTAGGGGGAGGGAGGGGACGGAGAATTATAAATATTGGAAGCGATGGTTGCGGGTGGTGTGTGTAATGGTGTTAGGGGCAGGGGAGGGGGATGGGGGCTTTGTGTTCAACTTACGAGGTGGTGGTTTGGGGTAGGGCCCAAAGGGGTCATGCGGAGTGCCTATCCATCAAGGGGCTTGGAAGTGGGCCGCAAAAGGAGGGGGGGGGGGAATGCGGCATAGATAGAATTTTCGAGCGAACATTGTCTTTAAAATGGATGCCGGAGGGTGTGGGGAGTTGTTTTCACAGGGCAACCCCTCTCGGATCTTCTGACCTCGGCCAACTATCCCCTAATTCGATTTCCCTCCCTCGCCACTGGGCCTCGCTCCCAGCTCAAACAAATGCTCCCCTCAGCACGCTCAGGATGGGTACACTGAGCGTTTTGACGCCTCTTTGGATGCGTGTGCCATCACCGCAGGGCATACATGGAGCGAGAAATAAAGCTCAGTTACGACCACAGTGGCGGCAAGGAAGCGCGGTATTTTTCCGTTCGCTGTAAACACTTCGGGAAGCGCCAAGTGTTTCCGCCCGCCGCAAATTAAATCAGAGAATTTGACAGAACTCAGGGGGAGGGGCGCCTGCGATAGAGACCTAGGGCTGATGACACGGAATTAAGGCTAGTAATATCTACTTCATCTTCTTACAGCTATACAGCATAATGACAGAAAAAAGCTTGCGAGATAAGTCGATTTTCATTATTAATGGGCATAGGTTACGACAACTTATATACTCAAAATCTTTACAGTGACATATGTTAATTTAAGTATACAGAGAATTTTATCGAGTTTATTTAAACAAATTTCAGCATACCTTCTTCACTGATATATTCCAAAAATTTCCACTAAGAAGAATAACGACTTGGTAGCTTAACTGGCTAAAGCAATCGACCAGAAATCGAAGGATTCGGGTTTAATCCCGTTCAAGGCGAATTCTATTTCTGTGTGGAATTTAAGCACTTGACATCTATTGTTGAAACCTAAGTAGCTACAAACGTTTTTCTGTTATGATGTTACATGTTAGGCTGTCCAACAAAATATGGCCATCAATTCTTACGTTCGTTCTTTCAGTAGAGATATGAATGATCAGAGATATTTTTTTCTCAAGCTACAAAAAGCGAGAGTTTTGGAAACAATTCTCAACTGTTTATCGTGCTAATGAATAAAATGTAGGAAAACGATGGCGACATTATTTTAGGATTCTAATTCGTATTTTATCAAAATTTTTCAATTTGCAGAACAACCGAGCGAAATTTCGAATTAAAACCTATTTAGGTAAGGTGAGGTAGCGTAGTGTGTAGGGGTGGGTGGATCGTATAGCTTGTAGTTAAAGTGTCATGAGTTTCATTCCCAGGTAAATTCTTCACACCCCAGAAAACTAAATCCTTACAATGCGAGATGGGTTAGGGAGAGGAAAACTCATGAGACCCCGGCTTAAACCGGGGTGAGTTCAACCTTCACCTATCCAACTATTCGCGTTGAAACAATAAGTGAGTAAATATTTTCAATTGTAAGAAAAAACTTTTTTTCGTAATCGCCGTAATACACTTGGAATCCTCGAGGACTGGAAGTGTAGATATAACGCTTGCTACAAGAAGAGGAAGAAATTAACTCGTGAGTACCCAGACTCCTCCTCAAGTGATATCTGAAACGGAATTTTAGTGTAATGACATTAATCTTTCTCAAAGTCTTCAAAGGGTATTGAAAAATCTTGAATTACATTTTTCATGACATGAATGACATTTGCTGGCTTTCATATTCAAGCAAAGGGATTGCTTAAATATAAAAGCCAGAAATTATATTTTAAGTCGCGATAAAGGTTGTAGCTGGTAAATAGCACTATCTCTCCAAGGTAAAAAGACTCATCGGAATATTCCCAACACTAAGATCAAATTTGCATGTCATAAAATTCCATAGAAAGTGATAATTTACACTTATAATCCATTACTCTTGATATAAAAGCTTCAAAATATACGTTTGATTATCTATTAAGAATTATCTGACAAATTTTTCAACTTCCCCAAATATGATAAGAAAAAGACTCCTGAGAACAATCGCAAGTATTGTTTCAAAGTTTTATGTTATACGAACAGTGAGAGAATGCATTACTCTGGTACTCCATACAATGCGAAAACATTTTTGTGTAAGCTCATAAATATCTAGAAGGGGTTTAAAGAACACAAGTGGACGTTTGCCTCCATCAACAGCGTCAGCCGAGAAATACAGTGGCGTGAAGTAAGACGAGCAAGAAGACGAGAAATGGCTCTCCTTCGGAGGAAGGTGAGTGAGAGGTGCGAAGAGGCCGGGAATGCTTTAAGTGCACTAGGGGTTCGCCACCCCCCAAGCATTGAGAAAGGAGGCTCCCCCCCTACCAGCCTCCGAAGAACACGGCCCCACAAAAACCAAAAAACGACGTGAAACCAACCCGAATAATAAATAAAATATTCCAAACGGCTAGGTTTTGCCCCAAACTCTCTCTCTTTCTCTGTCTCTCCCTGCCTCATACAGCTTTTCATCTTTCCCGTTTTCCATTCGTACACCCAACCCTCAGACTCCACCCCCGCGCTTCCCTGCCCCCACGCCGAAAAAAAAGCTCCCGCAGCCCACCCCCAGGCGCTGCCCCCCGCCCCACGTCCCCAGCCCCGTCCGCCCGCCAGCAGCTCATCCATTAGACTCGCCTTTCGCCTCCAGGGACGGGGAGAGAGGTCTGTCAATGTGGAGGAATCTTGGATTCGGCAGCGGGTGGGGGCGGTGGCGGAGGGAGCCCGCCCCCAGGCCCCTCCTGACGGAGACAATGCCCCCGACTCGGTGCGGCCCCACCCGATGACTCGCGTGGGGGCGAAAAGATCGGCCGCGCACCACTCTCGCCTCCTTCCTCCCAAGATTCATTTCACTCTGGCTAAAACGCCTCCCCCTCCCTGCCCCCCCCGTCCCCCGCCCCCGCCTCTGCCCCACGTGTACACACCTCAGCCGCTCCGCCACTTTTCCACCCCACCCACCCGCTGCACCTCACACGGTCCATTGGCGCCTCAACACTTTTTCCTACCCGTACAGCGCCGACACAAACATCTCGCATAGTTTTTGTCGAGGAGTTTATATTACTATAGTAGGCCATACTCGGTAGCTCTAGAAGTCATAGCGTGAACACAGTCCCCGCGCATTAAATCGCACCTCATTTTCTGTCACAACTTGCGAGAGAATTGGTAGGTGTCAATGCATTTGACTTTAAATTCCCGTCAGACCAGCATGTGAAAGTATATTACCATGATAAAGTGGCTACGGTATTCTATTCCCATACCTGGATGCCAAGATCGAGTCTCATTTGCAGTATTTTGTTTATAATTTCTTTCTACTTTTATTTAAGCCTCCTATTCACAAATATGAGTGCAATTTTTATGGATTTTGTGTTCGTTGGGTTATTAACTAACCTCATCGATGATTTCTTTCGTAGACAGCTTGCCGAAAATACCGAGAATTTAGAACAATTTTTCAATTATGTTTAGACAATGCCTGCTGACGGTCAAGTGAGTTTTGCTAACGCATGGAAACGAAGAATAGTTTAGTATGGCAGTGACTTGGTTTGTCGAAAACCGCATCAACTGTTTCGTATATCTGCGGCGCTTTGTCAATTGCAGATGTTTAGAAATTCTTTTCCTACGTCGTAAGTCCCCGACGGCTGGCTAGCGATTATTATTTCTTTTTGGATCAACACAATCGACGAATTTTTGAATGATGGTTGGTACGGTTGGTTGAAAATATCACCAATGGCTTCCTTAATTAACAGGAAGCTTTCGTAGTTGATGACACCACATTTTTCGATACATCCTTATCGCAGAATGTTGTTAGTCAATAGATAAGCATTGATTGCCAAATCAGATCGAAGAAACGATACACAAGGGTTAGAATGTTTGCTGAGAAACCGCATTGATTGTATCGTCCATCAACATCGACAAACATTGAACACAGTTATTATTGCCGCAAGCTAGTGTATTTCGGCGGTCAATAGATGCAAATATTGGTCAAACATAATAATGAAAAATGAGAAAAATCGACCATGCAAGGTGACTGGCTGCATGTGCCACAGTTTTCGTGGTCCATCACAGATGCACAGATCCATCAATTAAGTTTACCGATTGGAAGTCACTGACAACGTTTACGAGCACGTTTATGACATCGCTCTCATGAAGCATCACATTAGCCTTAATTATGCGATTCTTGGAACATCTATATGTCTGGTTATGGCAAATTTTGAATTGATTCTACTAGTGGCGATGATTTTCAGCTCAATCAGTAGATATGATCAAAATAATTACAGAATGTGAGATCTAACTCGCCGTCGCGAGAGTATCTGGGAAATCATGATCTGGGGCATATGCACCCATCTAAAATACTATTTTACATTATATGCAACATGCAATATATTTATACAGAATTATTGTGACCGTACATTGCTTTTGATTAGGGAATTAATAGCATCGAAGACAAAAAAATTTAACTGTCCACCCTCACCTACTTGATAATCTACAGATACACAAAACACGTCAGTAATTTTTTTTAAATCCCTCGAATTATGAGGAAAAAATAATTCAATGCTCAAGGTCACCTGGATATACGATTTAAGGGCCAAAATCCTGCCTCATAAAAAATGCCACACGCAGATAAAAATACCCCCTGAACAAAAGTTTTAATATAAAAAAGTATGGGTCTCCATATCAGCCACAAACTCCAGCATCTACCCACCTCACCATCCTTCTCCAACCTTAGTAGCATCTCTTTTACCCCGCATTCGCTTTACATTATGCATACGGTCACCATATCCCTTATTTTATTTATCAGTCTGGAACACCACCAACCCTCCAGAATTCTTCTTCAAATTAGATGCCTATTTTTAAGGCAATTTATTTCAATGACCTGAACGATATTCCTGCGCTACCAGACGAAAAACTATTCATAATCTATTTAAAATATCTTTTTCGTAATCTATCGACGAATTTCAGGTTACAGAATTGCGAATTACAGATAGTAAAATAATTCGGAAAGATAATTATGACACATGTTAATACGCAAAAGGTACATGGAAGATCGATATAAACAAATAACCATACCTAAACCTTCCAGCAAAGAAATATGCTCGAAATATAGTTGTGTACACCGCTATATTTAACCAGAGATAGTGATAGTATTAGGTGTTACATAGCGTTAACTGGATACTTGATTGTGAAATACTTTTGGCGAACTATTTTTCAAATAGTAAGGCTGGCGCTGATGGAAACGAGAAATCTAGAAAGAGATTGTGCAAAATAAGAAAGAAAATTGAACAGTATTTTTGTTGAAAAGGGTTCAGTGAGGTACAGAACTTGGAGCATGGACTTATCATTCAGAAATGACAAACAAAATTACTTTTCTTCTTTCGATTATAATAATTATCTATTCCCTAAAAAACGGCAACCTTGAAAATAATATCCGCTTTAAAATTAGCTGCGCACGAATTACCTCAAGAAATAAAATGAAGAATATTTCTCACTCTTTGCATCGGTAGTTTCCACATTACAAATTGATAATAATTTATACGGTACTGGAATGAAAAGGCTTAGAGCTACAGGTAAGCAAAATGTCTGAAATTTGCCAGTCAAAGAAGGCAACAACGAACCTATTTAACGGAGCTGCGTAAACGAGAAACATATCCCAATTAGTGTTAATTAGACTGTGGAGAAACTTAGCCAGGTGAAAAGGAGGAAGTGGCATATGCAAGTGCACGTCGCGTCGTGAGCTGGAAAATAAAAACAAAACAAACTACAAGAGGAAAAAAATGCTGGCCGAGTGGAAGGTAGCTGTTGACACTTCGTTCGTGGTGAGGGAAAAGCACGGGGAATAATTCACGATCTGCACGATAGAAACTGGCCATGCTTCTGGTTGGAGAAGCGCATTCCTCATGAAAAGGTGGGAAATGAAGGCTTTAAAAATACGCAAAAAATGTTGGTAGTTACATTGCATTACGAGGGCACAGAAATTGTAGCCGCTGACGTCGTAGAGAGTTTTTTTTTGTTATGGTAAAAATTATATCAAAAAACAAGGAAAAGTATATACATTTTGAAAGGCCCGTTAGGAATAGTCAATAAAACAAACAAAGCAAAGAAATATGAAAAATGACAAAATACTTCTATTTTATTCAACGTATGAAAATAATTTGGACACAGTTATCTTTGAAATTGCACAAGGCCTTAATTTTCACGTTTAAGCAATTGTACGGTCATTGACTAACGCTAATAAATGTGTCACTGGAGATTTATTCATTCAACAGAAGAAGGAAATGCATTCCTTAAAGCGTTTTTAGTTATTTAACGATCACAATAGAAGGAAAACTGCCGCATTTATTTAGATATTTATTTAAATTTTAAGCAAATAGGCAAGTAGAATATTTTAGAGAAAGATATGAATACTGTATCCTTTTTGAAAGGATTGTTACGTAAAAATATTGAAGATCACAATAATATCTGCTTTAGCTAAGAATAAATGAAATCATCTCAAAATGAAATAAATTTTTAAAGATTTGCTCTTTTATGCGCCGAATGATACAGTTGAAAAAATATATGTATATTTTGGCTGAAGTGACAATAAAGCCTTTTGATGACATGCATGGAGCAGTGTGTAAATTTGCTGTTCAAGTACTTCTTTTGAGGATAGAGAAAAAAGATTACACGTCTTTCGTACTAAACTTTGTTGGTAGACCGCCGCATTATTCGTAATGGTACGTCATTTGAATTCAAATCTAGTTACAACACTTGGGGCTGCGGTAATGACTTTGTAGCCCGAACGAAATATAAAACGGGTTCAGAGCCTATCAACCTACATATCTTTCTGCTACGGTTTCTGATCCTGCGGGTTACGAGGTAATTACTCCGCAACATTAGAGTAACGTAGTTATATATTCATGCATGTTTAACCCAGAAGTGAAATCTGTTTACTTCTACCTATAAAAATCTGGGTCTGAAAACACGGTGTAATATATAAATAGCAATGATCACCACGCAAAACAGAACGATATTCCAGTTAAAAGCAATAGTAAGGCATTAAATCGCAGGGACAGAAGGAAAAACTCACGTATCCAAGCTATCTCAGAACATCCTATTTACAGGCAGCCTTTTCTTGGTTTTTATTTAACCTGGGATTAACCTCAAAATGAACGGTTCGCCTGCATTGAATGTGCTAGCATCATAGTGCAACATAGCAACTCATCGAGGAACGCGGCCCTTAATGGAAGACTCCCAGCGGTGAATGCTCTCAACACTCGGATCGAGCTCACATTCCTATTATAACGACGTAAATATGCGATGAGAGCGAGTCCCATCGAATGCAAGATCCACATGCGTCTTTATTGATATAAAGGTATCCAGCGATGAGAATCACATATGAGTTTTTTGTTTCGCTCTTTCGCTAGAGTTTACAAAGACTCGGAGGACAAAAATTCCATTTCTATGGGAACAAAGACGCTTTCTGGTAAGTTAGAGTATAGCTCATTCTAAGCCATCGTCTAGTAAATTCCGCATCTTCAGAGTAGGAAAGCGACTCCCTCTATCCATGGTCCTCCTCGCATTACGAGGATAGTAGAATAGTGTCAACCAAAAGAATCACCCGGATTCTGAGCCCGAGGCCCTTCAATCAATTGGAAAAGCGCTCTACTCATCATATCCAGACCATAGTCACACCCCATTATCAAGGTACCCATTGAATATGATGGCAATTACAACTAGATTTAACAGCACCTTATGCAATTAAATAGACCGAAAATCCCACACAAAAACACTGTAAAAAGAAAATATAATAAATTCTCCAATCGGCCACCAGATGTGCTGTCAACCATGCGCATGTAAATGGGGATACAAAAGTGGCCAATAAGGTGGCCGACGGCAGAAGCGATCCAAAATTAACGGGGAATAAAATATTCTTACGCCTGCAAACAGAAATGTATATTCGTGATGATATAATAAACAGAATTTACAAGATTTTAATGCCATTCCTCTCGCGCGCAAATATTCTTTTGAATATATTGAGAATACCTGGATATCTTAGCACTCATTGCCTCGCTGGGGACATTTTTGAAGTCCAACTTAGCATGTACATTAAGTGGCAACGGCTATTCAGCCTATACGAGAAGAAAGGGAGCTCCAATTGATCACGAGATTAATCTGAACGAATGCGACAAAAAGCAGAAGCGATACTCACGTTTTCAAATTTGAATCGGATTTTCTGGTTGGAGGAAGAACTTCCATTTGGGAAGAGCAGGAGAGGAAGTGGTTTCCTTTGAAAGAGCGGACTGCCCACGTGTCTTGCTAAGGCCTGCTGGGAGGTCGCGATTAGAGTGATCGCGGTCTACCGATCTCGGGAAAACTGAGCGGTTGGTGGGGAGCTAGAGTGCGGGGGAAGGTACGAGGACTTGGGAAACCACGGTTAGATGACCGAGTCACAAGAGCCGTAAAGTTCCTATTGTTCTGTTCTCACATGGCTTAGTCACCTGGCACATGTAAATACCATCAAATGCCATCGCGGCCACGAAATATAGAATAAACACATGAAAATGGTAGCTGGAACTGGAGATAAGTTTACGGTAAGGAGGAACTCGAGATGAAATGGCGCATACACAATTTCCTCGAGTAAAAGGGGTATTATTCCCCAGTATGATAACCAGCGAAGCGTTTCAGTAATCATTAGCACATTCATAAAATATATCCTAAAATTTCAATAATCAATGACAATAATTGATTCATATTCCATTTTTAATGAATATCAATCGCTGTAATAACTTCCAGATTAATTCTCGGGACTAAAAAGGATGCTGAGAAAAGTTATGAAGTTAAGTAAAATTTAAGTCATTATACAGTTTTTGTGATAAAAGATGTTCCTCTAAAATATAATGTGGAAAATGGTGCATTGGTAGAGGAGAAGATGAAGGGTAAAAATAGGACACTAGATGATATACGAAAAAGGATGGATTGATTTGACCTTGTGAAATCAGGAATTTTAAGTCCTCTCATGCCTTCATCAGGCACATGCACTCATAAACAAATAGGATGGTAAAACTGACTTAGGTAGCATTCAAACACACAGCCATGGGAATAAAAATCAAAGACTTATTTCCATCGCTACAGTGGATGTATTAACGTACTTCCGCATTGATAAAACCTTATTTGTGTTATTTCCTTTACCAGTCAAAGTCCAATACCTTAAAATGTAGATAATAACTCATTTTCCTCAGCCACATTTTTGAGAATGACTGGGTATGCTCGTGGTTGCCACACGGCTGGATCGCTGTGTCTATTCGAAAAGGGAATGAACACTTTAAAAATTAATGTTCTGGTTTTCTTAAAGAATAGTATCACGGGAAAATTTTATGAGGAATTTATAAATTATACACATAAATCATTTCAAAAGAATAAGTTATTTTCTAAAAAATTGCACTAGAACCAAATTTTATTCAATGAGCCCCGATTTACGTAATGTGATAAAGGGAGGTGGAAGAACTTTCTCTCCCACGGAAAAAGTGCCTTTCTTTAAGTGCCCTCGAAATAAAGTGGCGTCAGCCATCTCCATAAAACCTCCACCAAAAGCTAGGTTTCAATTCAAACCTATTGGCTAAAAAAAACAACGCTTTAGCTGCTAAACTAAGAAGGTTCCGGTTAACGAATCGTTTAACAAGGGTCCACAGAGGTGCATGGTATTTTCACGGAAGAGTGCAATTGGTTTCATAAGAGAATCAATACAGTTTAAAAAGCTGATATGATTTTCAAATTTTGTATTAATAATTAATTAAAAATCTTTTAAATATCGGTGATTAATAAAATGTTAGTAAATACCTGATAATTATGCTTACCATTACTGAAAATTCTGTTAATGAGGAAATTACAGCAAAAATAACATAGCATGTAATTCCAGGGAAGAATATTTTTGTTAACTAAGTAAAATATACGGTGTGTGCCTAAATTATTTTTCCTAAAATTAAATTTTCCGTCTAGGTAGAGTATTTAATTTTGCGTGAACAATGACCAGTGGTTAATTAACGTAAATTATATTTTCTGCTGAAATTATAAGAGAGGGTTTATTTCATTAGGTATCATATATCTATAAATGGACTAAATTTTTATTCCTTTCCAATTATTAAATAAGGGGCAGCAGAAATTAAATTAGGCACACGTTATAATGATATGAATTTTTGCGTGCATTGATGCGTAAGATTCGTGCATTGCGGTGATGCCTGAAAATCCGATGTTCATTTCAAACACATGCGTATTTTTTAATGTTAATTTTAGATGATGATAGTAATCACAATACACCGCATTAAAAACGCAAAATAATCACAAAATTGGCCTCTTTTTCATTACAAAAAATGGTCATCCGATGTTAAGCATAGATATTGGTTTTAAACGTGGCGCGGTTTTTTCTGATTTCTCATGATTCACAACAATAAACATGCCAATATTTCCTCAATATCATGTAGAGGTAGGGATGTACTCAACTGTGTGACTGAAAGCTGTCTCTTTGAATGATTTACCACGCCCCTTTATCTCTTTTTAATTAAAAGTGCGTACGTACTTTTCCCACATAATGCTTATTTCCAATTCTCGTCATTGATCATTTTAGAACAAACATTTCATTAACAAATGAAAAAATCTACATGATTTCTTAGCTCCACGATTCATATCATCGCTTCTTCTGGATCAAACATTTTGTACAATGCTATCTCAGGACGACAGGTAAAACATCTCCACACTGAAGGAGAAACTAAGCTACAAAATATGGAAGGCATTAGTGGAGTCGTAAAAATATCCACAGATCGAGGAGTATCTTAGCTCTCTAGATCTCTAGCCAACGATATCTTACGTCCGTAAATGAGCGCAAAAAACAGATGATCATAAGAATACTGAATATTCGAGCTCTTTGCTAGGAAGGAAAATGTGGTTTCTTAGTTTAATACTTGCATAAACGCATTTGTCAAGTCGACAGTTCCTCAGATACTTAGATTTAATTTCACTTGATTCACGTCTAATCACGAAAAATACATGGACTGAGCGAGGGTCACAACATGCAAACTCGAAATAGCTGGGCAAGCTTGTTCCTTGACGAAGTTCACAACAACGTGCAAAAAGAGTATTTATCTGGTTGTGAAAATAAATATTTCTATGTAAATACCTACTGCAAGTTTCAGTAATCGTTGCATAGAATATGAATTCATTTATATTCTATGCAACGCTATTATATGAAAAAATGGTTGTTCTTCATGGACAATATTTAAGAGTACTTGTAAATATTATCTTTGTACATTATTTTAACATTTTAAGTTATTAGTCTGATTTCTGTACAGGGTATGGAATATTTCTTTGCGAAATGGTAATCAATGCATTTGTTTTCATTTGTTTTTAAGTTTCAATCGTTCATAATATTGTCAAAGGAACTCTCGTCAAAGAAAACCGTACCCACTTTGACTTATTAGTTATGGCATATTCTTTTGTTTTGGCCGCACCAGCCAGCTGTCAGCTTGTTAATTTAAGGGTTGGCAACCCCAACACTGGTCCTTACCACAGGGGTGCCTATATTCCACCTCGTAAAAACTCATGCTTAAATATGCTGTTAAAATTTCATGTACCATAATATGGAATAAAATATATTATTATTATTATTTTTATTATAACTATAATAATAGTAATTATAATTAGTATTATTATCACATCTTACTGCGTATAAAATTGTCGAATAGAAAATAACGTCTATAATCTTCGAAATGAATATTAATTCATGATATAAAATAATGTAAAAACGTTTTCATTCATTTGGTGTTACTGAAAAACATTCAAAATGGGATGTTCTTACTACAAAGTTGTCTAGGTATTTGTATTTTTTTTATGTCGAATAGCTTCACCGACTTCAATAAGACCAAGATACCTTTTTATGAATTTCTATTTCACACTTAAATATCCACACGGCATTGCTAAGCAATGAGAGTGCCAGACACCAATGATTTAGAGAGTGCTTTCCATTCAGGCTAAGGTACTAGGTTGATATCAAAACCACAGAACACCTTGAGCAGAGGGTTTTCCAATAATTGAACTATAAAATATGCAGAAAAGAATGCGTAAAAGCATAGACGGAAAATTAAACCTTTAAAAAGCCCTTTGGAAGTTCCAAGCATTATAAAAGAAGACTTTTTTTTTAATGGAGCTGATTTCACTGTGAGACATTTCATATGATGATGCGTCGTTAAATTGGCGAATCGCCACAATGATGTTTATTTATGCGACCGCTGTGTTTGCCTTGATCTCATTGGCATTGATTATATCAGAGCAGAAAAGGAGGTTTTACAACGCATACATTTCCATTGGGCATAAATTAAGCGAGGAATATGAGGAATGGTCCCAGAATTTATTAGCCAATAAATTAATTAAAATTTCATCGGTGTGTTAACGGGTTGGGGATGTCTTCATTTCGATCGAAGTTAATGCATAATGTTGTTGTTAACGCGTGAATAATTTCTGCGTCAATAGATGGTATTGTCCACTCACAAAATATTTTTATTTTCTAAATTTTTATAACGACATTCTGGATCCTGCAGAGAATGCATATAAACTAAATGGAACCTAAATACAATAAAATACAACTCGTCGTGATGGCATACAATCCAGAAAAAGTCTAAAATTTTGATGAAAAGCCAAAAAATTTCAAGTAAAAAGATGTGAATTTAAACGCCTTGCATGAACAAGAGATTTAATGAAATGGGACACGCTTTAAATTTGATAGGAAAATTATGATCAAAGAAAATGCATAATGGATGCATTAAAGGAGAGACCTTGAGACAAATCTTTGACTTTCGTTATCCTTCACGATGAGAAGGTAGAAACGGCTGAATAGAGATAAATTTTAACTTTTGGAATAATTAGGAAGAGATTAAAAGGATTGACGGATACATCAGGATTACGGATAAGTGGTTTCCGAGATCTTACTAATGAATTTCATCAGATGGTTATAATGAATTTCACGAATAGATTTCCCTTTTCAGGAAGTGTGGACGACGGATAAGTGGATTTAACGCTTTTTAAGTCGACTGATGATACGATTTACCCGTAAACGGATTAGCAAGTAAATTAAAATAAAAGATAGACCATCATTTAACGGTAGCAAGTACATCTTGTCTAAGCTCTGCTCTAGGAAATGAGATTTGAGGTTTTACGATTCAAAAGGAACATTAATTAAATGACAGAATGAAACTTAGCATAAAAACGGCTTTGAAGAAAACAAATTCTCCGAAATGGCTTAACAGTGTTTTAAAATAGAGAGTGGGTGAGAAGATTAAAATACTAACCGCGAAGAAATTTTATTTATAGGCTTAAGTTAAGACTTTCACGAAAAAAAGGAAACGATTATTAATCGAGATGCAGCCGACTAATTTCACCAAATGCGTTGCATGTATTTGAAGTAACATCAAAGGGCACACTTACTACATTTTTTCCAATTTGTAGTTCGAAGTGTGCTCATCGTTTAAACCACTGGTTTTTACGATGATAAAGGGATATTGCGCAACCCATTGGGAAATTCCAAATTCATTATTTCGTTATTGCGAGGAATGGATTCAAATAATTATTTGTGGTTAAGTGAACGAATTGTTAAGAGCGACTCCTATTGGTTAGTATACTATCCTAATTAATACTCATATCAAATTCCGTCGCATCGTTTGAAGCAGAGTCGTCAAATATAAATCTCTTCTAAGTACCGTATTTTCTCATGTTCCAAGCATACCCATTTTTCTTTTTGGCCTACGTCATAAATGGTGTTCTCGTAAAGTACGAGGATACGCTGGTTAGCCGATTACTTACATTTTTAATGGTATCGTTAGGAAAGGGGAACAACGACGATGCAATCCACAAGCTCCGACCGAGCAATTACTTTGCTTCTTTAATCTTTGCCTGCCGTTTGCGGCGCCCCGAGGAGGACTCAGCCGCCACGCTAATATCGCACGTGTTTTTTCGCCAATTGTTTTTATTTTTATTTTCCTTAATCCTTTGCTCAAAAAACAAAATGGGAGTTTTAAACGAGGGCGTATGATACAGTCAAAAGTTGGCCCAAAAACTTGCGCAGCCGACGCTGTCATTTTCTGAGGTTGACCTTTGCATGTGGCTTGCGTTCAATGCGGATCGAGAGTTAATTTGACTTGATAGAATTGTGTAAAATGACTAATATCTCCACGCCTAGGGCCCCAAGAATGATTGCAGTTCACTTTATTGCCGTGTACCTTTATAGTCCCTGACGCATACTAAACATAATAGTTTAACTAGCATAATAGTGTAACATACAGTGATGAAAAAATTAAAACAAAATTACAATCAAAGGTTACCATAGGAGTTTGTAATGCGAAAAAAGCAACGGAAGAAAAGAAAATAGGAAAACCAATTGTGGATAAACAAATTTTGTGATTATGTGGAGTTCACACGCTTGTGGTCTAGTACGGGGTGAGCTCTACCCTCATCTAACCAAAAAAACCTTCGGTTTGAATCACAGAGTGAGTGGCAGAGGACAGCAAAATAAGGTGTGGTAAAATCGCGGTGGGCGTGGGGTGGGTTAGTCCCTTTTGGCGGCGAGCCCAGAATCTTCAACAAAAGATGTGCCTCCTAATTCTTCTCGTAGGAGCGCATTCCTCAGGGCCCCAGGTGAGCGTCCCAGAACAACCTTTACCCTCCTTCCCATTATCCGACCCTGACTCGCCCTCTGCTCCGTGTTCTCGGCGAGTGACCTGCCAAAAAAGTGGACACGTTCGGGGATTGGAGGTCACTAGGGGTCTAGAGTCATGCAAAGAAAAAATATTTGAGGGCTGAAATCAATTGTTTTCGAGACATAGTGACATTAAAAAAAACAATAACATTTAGCTTTGCCGGGAATGGGAAGAATTTTTAGTCTTTTTTTAGGAATAGTCCTTTAATGGAAATTAGCGAATGCTTCGAAGCCATCACATAAATGCTGTACAATTTCATAATTTCACGCCAATGATGATTTTGAGCCCCTTTGTAATTTCCAATAAAGTTCAATGCTGTAGGCAGCTTTCGAAGGAAAAGAGTTAGAAACATATGGTACATACAATTTAGTGAACTATATGAATATATACCAATGACCAAAAGGGCTGTTTTTTTAAACTCTTCTTTGACGCTGTACCTGGATTTTTTTTACCACCTATTATATCAGTAGTAATTTTATTTTAGTAAAAGGATATTAAAAACACAAATTTCCTAATCAAGTGAAATTTTTGTCAAAAAACTTATAGCTAACTATGTCAAAAACGAACGTTTTATAAAAAAATCCTTGCATTGCAAACTATGGTGAGGTGAATTATTATGGCCATACATTCAGATCAAAATACCAGTTACTGATCCGAATCTCTTGTCGACCATCATTCTCTCCTTCCCATACGAACTGATTGTATTTGACACCGGTGCTCAATCAAACAGGCGGTAAATCAGGTGAAATTTATACGTTTGACGGGTTGAACGTATCAATTTGAGAGGACGTTACCCAAGATACCGATCACACCATCCGATGCGATAGATGATGGAAGAATTCGCAGCTCGAACGACGCTTTGTTCATTTTTTTCTCCGTGCACCGAGTGGGAAGTTTTAACCGTCACAGTTTGAATGCAGCGTTTAGCATGTCATTTGTTCGAAGAGTGGGATCGTCACGGAATAATGCTCACCTTATAAATATCATTTCACCTCACTCATGCCAGCTGCACCCAAAAAACTCCCGCTTGCGTCTCGAAAAAAAAAACATTCCGAGGAGATAAAGTGCTGAGAAAGTTTTGAGGGCTTTAGGAACGATTCCACCCGCCCAAATACCACCATATCTTAGGGGATAAATTTAAAAATTAAATAACTGGGATGCAGACGGTTGCGAGAAGCGCTGGCCTATCTATTCTCCGACATGATAGCGATGCATTGCCCTTCGTAATGGCGCGAAAACTTTTCACCCCGTCACTCGAGTGCAGGCGGCGGGTCGATCAGTTGCACCAAGACGTTGGCCGTAATCCCAGCCACCTTTACCCACCGCGAGCGCATCCACTCACTGAGAAAAGACGCCCTCCCTTCAAAACTTTTCATGCGACCCCATTTTCGTCTTTGGAAGGAAACAGTTATCTCTTTAACCGACATACTTTATCCCCAGTTTTGGTGATAATGTAATCCACGTAGATTCATTTAACTTTTGTTTTACACTAAAGCTCCAAATATTCACGCCTTAAAGTAATTCCTTTATGCATAAAAGCCTGCAAGTGACAATATTTCAATGATAGCTTAAATCAAGAATATGATAAGCCAGTTGTCACTATAACGGTTAAAATATTTCAAATCAAATAAAATAATCGTAATACCGGTGCGGATGAAGTAATCAAAATTCATTTTATTTCTCTCTTACCCGTTGTTTTCTAACAATTGCCCAATAGGTATCAAAGAATTAATCAAGAATTGTGAATTCCTTACCGCTAATAATATTGGAATAATATGAGTTACCTAGGAAATTTTTTTTCTTTTTTAAGGCTCAAATGCTAACTTATTTTATGATAGATATTTAGAAAAATTTCCATTTTAGTAATGACAGGTGTAATTTTTATAAAAACTAAAAATTGGCATATTTACTAAATGAATGAAGATTTTCCTAACCGATGACTAGGAATCAAAAGCGAAAGATGATTAAAGTGAGGATTTGAATTAGAATTAGAATTAGAGTGGTAGAAAAAGTCGCCAAAACCATATACCAACTCCTAATATAACAACTTAACATATCGATTCCGATTAGTAAAGTAGATACAGCAGGTCTGATAAACATGATGAAAATTTTACGGCTTCGGTGAGCCAAAACAGAGTAATATGCGCTTGGAATGAGTAAAATGAATGAGACCCTTCATGGAATGATATGCAAAACAAACTGAAACCGTCGTGACAAGCAAGTGGGCCTTTTCGAAATAAATTGTATGTAAGCCGGAAATCGATTTCGATTATCATTTGCCGAGGAAAATTAGAAATTGATCCGATGATAATGCATACTTGTCACTGTAAAAAAAAACATTCATATCTCGTGATCACGTAACAGGGGTAAGCCAGCGTAGAATTAGAGGAAAGAAAAAAAGTAAAGGTTATCAAGAGCGGATGGAGCATGAGAGCATTTTTATTCGTCAAAAAATTCCGCTCGAAGTTGACAGAAGAGTTTAACTGCCAATAACAGTGGATTTTTTGGTGAAATGGTGCTCGCTCAATAATTTCCAATCCGAACAGGAAAGAAAGGGGGCTATTGGAAGGTGCAGTTCAGTCAGCTCCAATGCAACTTCCGTGCCCCAATATACTGGCCGAAATAGAGATCGTTGACCCACGCGCTTGCTCTCCACGCAAAGACGGCTCACTATACTTTCTGGACTCTCAAACGAGCAATATGGTAAGCGATGACATTCAAAGGAAACAAATAGCGTAGCTATAGAAACCTAGGGATGTATTTAGAGACAGTGTAATTCTCAACGACTTCAGATTTAATTTACTCGTAAAATTCTATGTTAATAGAATGTGACTAACTGGAATTGCGCTTTTTATTACTTCAGTGCCAATGATGGGAATTTTTAGTTTATCCCCAAATTACCTACAGTCATAGAAGGATAAAGTTAGTAATGAAGGCATATTATTAATTATTGAGACGTCAGGAATATATTCTTTCGTTTCAGCTAATATGTGCTATGTTCTTAGTTTTCCAAAGACCTAAAATAGACACAGCGAGTGTGCGAATTTAAAACTAAAAATATTATTTTCCTGTTATGTGAAACATATTGACGTGACTTGACTTCGACATACAGATATTGCGATTTGAGGTCAGGAGTGCCTCCCATGGCACGTTGGATATATTTCGTATGCGTAAAATACGTGCGGAGTACTACGGGGAAAAGAGTCTTCTCTGGAGAAACAAAACTTGAAACGGAGGAAAAACTAATGGTGAGAAGTAATATAAAAAATTAAAACGCATATGGTGTTCTAATATTAATCATAAGAGTTGGTTAGATACGAGTTAAAGGTGAAAATTAAGTGGCAGATCTCGCGTTCACCATTAAAACCAACCTACAAATTTGTCTCTGCCCACCAGGCAGGAGACATGCTAGTAAAATAAAATACTGGACAGCTGAAATTCTTTTGAATTTATGCATTTACTAGTGCCGACTCTGACAAGATATGTAATCAATAACTAAATGTAGGAATTAAAATCAGGAAGGCTATCGATCAAAGATAATTACCCACTCCTATCACAAAATCATAAAAGAAAAAAAAATTAACCTTGCTATTTATCCTTGCAAAATATATACATTTTACCGAGAGAGTTTATTTGAAACCTTGAATCAATGCAATGAATATGGCTTGGGTCATCGTTTCCTTTGGTGTAGCGCATGTGTTTTGAAAATTTCTGTGGACCAACAGCTTGAATTTTATTCCTCAAAACCTGTGACTATATGACATAGTAAATGAAAGTGATAAAAATTAGATATAAACAAGGAAAAATCAATACCCTTTCCCTCATCATCGGCCATCATTTTTGACATCCAAACGATTCCACGCAAAAAGGTGGTTCGAATCCCAATGGCACAATGAAACCGAAATAAATAGTCCCTTCGAAACCACTCACGTTAATGAGAAGAGACTCCCCCAGGACGTGGCTGAGTATCACCCACAAACGCGATTCTTTGACCCAGTTATTACATGAAAAGAAGGACAAAATTAAAACGGCAACCCTTCCATTTGCCCACATGCAAAAACCATCATTCAAATTTTTCTGGGAAAATATTCACGGAGATATTTTAATTAAAGCAAGATCAATGAAATGTAGCTATTAAATAGGACATAGGTATTGCTCGGTATATTATTCACTACCGTATAAAGAAAACGAAATAAAATACAGCAAAAATACAAAACAGAATATAAGATTTTGTGTCATATCTCTCCACGTCTGAAATATACATAAAAAATATCAAGATATTTTAATAAATTTCCCAACTACCTATATCTTAACGTATTTCTGTGTAATCTGTGTAACACACGCCTTATCATATTCTTGATTTCTATTTAAAATAGAGAAGGCTCTCATAGTTCATAGGCATTCCAATTTATACCCTAATAGATTGGACGATACTGAAAGCAATTCAATTTAACAGAAACGATACTGCTCATAACACGGCTCAAGCTGATGAAGAAGTCAGATAACCTTCATCATCTTGATTGTTCTAGGAGTATATTATTTGATATTGTACTCACCTTACTCTATCCTCTAATTTGCTTCAAATTTTCAAATAATCGGTACCATATTCCGAGAATGTAGTCTCAATGAAGTATTCAGATTCCATGCAGCAAAATAGAGGGAGAACCTAATATTTTTAACGAAAGAAAGGAAAAATAAATGAAAGGTGTACTTGCATTTATTGAGCAGAAAAAAAGTAAAACCAAGACATACAAAGACCAATAACAAATAAAAGGTAAAAATAAAAAAATACGCTATATCGGATTTTAATATTTAAACTTTTTTTGAGTGCAGCACTTTCGAATTATTAATATATAATGTAGCGAAAGAAACAGTAGCTCCATATTGAAAAAAAATAAAAATCATTGATTTTATTTTCGTGAAACAAATTGCCTGTTCATATTCATATAAAATAAAAATTAACAAAATGAAAATAGTGGCAATAAATCGGTAGAGGCCAAAGTCAATAATCAATTCAAATTCAAATTAATACACATGTTAAGGTGTCTCCTAAGAACTTTTAGGACATATAACTTAACAAAATAACATTAAAAGCGTGTATAAACTCTTCTCGCGATGCCGCGCGGGTAAGATCATACAAGAGCGCCGACGTTTTGGGTACCGACTCGCTTTCCATTCTCTCGGCTCGTACCCGAGTCGATGATCTTACCCGCGCGGTATCCCGAGAAGAGTTTATAGATGTGGTTCGCCGGGAAAGTGTAAAATCTTACATAACATGCAAAGCAATATAATTGGATAAAAAAATAAAAAAGGTCTTCAAACACATAACACAGAGAGTTAGTTGTGACACATAAAATATTGTGCCTTCTTCTAAAAATAATAATTTAAGTAATAATTAAAAATAGCGAAAAAAAGATTATCATCAACAAATTCACTAGTGCAATTGAAGATAGAGAACTGTAAAACGTTTCTTTTAAATTAAAAAGAATGAACTATAATAATACAAAATTTGGAGCTATCTTTGATCATACATATTTGAAATGAAAAATGGTTTAATGCGTACGAGGGCAGGAATAACGTTCAATGGTCAAATACGGACCGAGGTGAATGCTACAATTAACTCATTCAGAAGAGCGATGGTGAGAAATGTGGAGATGAAAAACGTGTTATCTAGAGATATACGCATATTGCACACCTCAGTCTTTCTCTCGAGAGTTCAATGTAAGCAATGCGGGCTAACAGGTCAAGATGGAGAAGACCAGAGAACTAAATAGCAATATTCCGTCATTCGAAGAACTACTTTTACTTTGTAGCAGATAACACTTATCTAAAATGTCAAACTTTATGCAAAGAAATTCATGAAAATTCTGCAGAAGATAAAAAATATAAGTATGACGAAAAGAAAACGTCGAAAATTGCTGCATTGATCAACGTATAATACGGCAATCTTGGATAAAGGCTTCTGACCTAAAAAATGATATGAGCTAAGAATCACTAAAAATAAAGCAGCGTATTAGCGCTAATGCATGTTAGCATAGCATTCAATTTCTAGGATTATTTTTACTTTGCAGCATGGTTCAATTTCTTTGAGATTACTCATGCATTTTCAAATACATTAGTGAAACTCAGACACATCTTAGAGACACATATTGACACACCTATCAATAATTAGGCATGGACCACTTTATCTATAGATATTGACCTATTTAGAAAAATCAAATTTTAAAATATGCATATTTTTTAATTTTATTTTAAATAATTGCAAACCTCAGATTCCAGACTTTCATAGGGGTTGAGAAAAAAACTCCTATTAATCTATGAAAGGAGGGGTTATTCCAAGAGGGAGCAAATTGCTTCACATTACCTCTCTCCCAGCCAAGCATTCATGGAGGATATCAGCCGCTCAAAGTCCATGTACAAACATCATTCCCTCCTCCGCCCAGAAGGAAGAAAAGGAAGCAACAAAATCCTAAAGTTTCCCTCGAAACATATTCTCCGTCGTCCTCATTAAGCCCACCTTCATCCCCTTCAGCCCCGAGTCCCTGCTTCGTCCGAGAACTTCCGAGCGCTCACGTTTCCCTTTTTAAAGCCCTCTCGGCCATTCTTCCACTCCACGCCACGCTCTTTGAAGGTGGCGCTGCTCCGGGGGGACATGTATCGGTTAACCGCCGCTCCCCCTCCCCCTCGCACCCACCAAATTGCTCCACCACAGCGTGGCATGAACCACGGCACCCTTCCCAGCATGCATATTGCGACGGGCCCTTTGTTTACGACGCCGAGACGCGCGTCGCTCGGTTTGTAAGAAGCCATGTAATTTATGCCCGCACGGCTTGGGGAGGGAGAAGCTTCCGCCCAAAGGCATTGTGGGACTTGCGAGCACAAAGCGGTGCTGGTACCTCACAAGTGATCATGCCTCTCCGCAAATCTTAATGAAAATTCCATCAAAGTTAACCCATTCGGTCAACGCTTCATTTTGGCTTCGTGATGTTCCTGAATTAATTTAGCCCCCGCTTGGAGATAACCGTCTGGCCTCGTAAGTGAGATGGCAGATAGAACTCTCATAAAAGCACATCAAATGACCACTACAGAGTAAATAAAATATGTTCAGAATGATGAGCTGACATGTCACTTAAAGTTTAGCTATGAGTGCTTTACGGCCGAATGAGATTATTTGCTGAAGCACGTGTGATTAACCTTAAATATTCTTCAAGGAAAAGAGGATTGGGTTGGTTTAGTAGCTCGAGTTCGAGCTCCGAACACTGTGGGCCCGGGTGCGAATACCAGCGATGGCGGCGGTTTTTCACAGATTTCCCGATACCAGATTGAGTTCTAAGGGGAGGGCACTTCAAGCAATGCATCCATCCCTAACCTTCCCTCATGCGCAAATAACCTCAGCTCTCGACCGCCACCTCAAAATACTACCTTATTCCTAACATACCGAACCATATTCTCGAAAAGACTTATTCAAGCGTGATGTAAGCATACAATTATGCCCACATGGGTAAGCACACAAATTCATATCCTGAATGATTCGTTGAATAATATATTCTTAATTGATACGAATCTGTTCTTTATTCAGGGAATTAGCAAAAGTTACCTCTTATTTCCGAGAATGCTTCTTATATACACCTGATGTTTTGTTTTAATTGAGCATCCGTTATTCAAAATCAGAGTAAATATTATAAGACAATCATAATAATTATCACCGTTTCAAAAAAAGCTTTACAAAATTAAAAAATCTCTGCGTGCGCAACGCCTTTTATCATCATCATCATCACTGGTCAACAATCCCAGGATTGGTTTGACGCAGCTCTCCACTAAGTTCTCCTATCAGCTAATCTTTTCACACCTAATTATTTCTTCTCTCTTCTATCCTTCTTTACTTGTTCCATGTATTTTGTTCGAGGTCCTCCTTTTCCGTTCTTGCCATCCACTTGTCCCTCGACAACTGTCTTCATCAATGTAGTGATTAAAGTGCGGCAAAAATACACTCGTAAGTGAGTTAAACCATGTAATCAAAATCACGAAAGGATTACCCCATCGCGAAAAGACGTGGGCCTAACCATTTAAGCTGGTTGAGAGCTTCCTCATGCCTCGTCGTTAACTCATAAATTTTAGAGAATCCTCACAAGAGTCACTTAGCTCAAGGCGAAGTATTTCCGCGAAGTCAGGGAGCGTACATGTAGTCTTCGATTGAGGAATCCAAAATAAAATTGGCCCTCACACCATGAAATCTTAGAATTGAACGTACAGTATTGCGCACATATACTTGCATGATAAAATGGAGGGAAACTTTATAACTATGCTGATAATTAATCTAGCAATGAATGCTCAACGGATTTTTTGCACATTTATGGGTTTCTATAATAGAATATAACAAGATTTTTAACTTTATTCAATACTAAGAACGAGAATTATTGGCCAACGTGGTGCCTAATAGAGGTGAAACTCGTCACTCTATTATTTTGTGATGTCGTAATGTCGTTAAAAATGTGCGTCCACGGGGAGAATCTCGATGCCATGAGTTACCACTGACATATTCAGATTACAGCCTTAGAAATAATGAAAACGAGTTTATTTGAATAATAACACTAGTTGTCGTAGAAATATGCGCCTTTGTCCCGGAAGAAGGGAACAAACAGCGGTCAAAGAACGGAAGAGGCCGAGGTAAGGCGTCTTGGTGGCGGAGATATAGGCAGAGGAGAGAAGGGGCGTCTACTTAAGAGCCTTGGGGTGGGTGGGGGCGGTGTAGGAGGGAGAAGTGGGGGAGAGGCAAGGACGGTCCCTTGGTCATCATTCAGCCCCATGATTCATCGGATTCATCTTATGAGAACAACCCACCCCAGATTACTCACCTCTTATCGCATAAGGGATTCTTGACTCTAGAGGGAAAAAGCACTGTTATTATGTCAACCAATCAATCAATACACGCGATCGTTTTATTCCTCTCCTAAAGTCTCCCCTCCGCTGTTACCTCACGTGCCACGTGTTGCGGGTCGAAGTACCAGCAAGATTCTAATTCCGCCCAAAACCTCTGCTCAAATTCAGCTCTTCCGGCACGGTACCTCAGCACTCCGGTGTCGTAAAAATGGTTCCGCGGTAGACGCGGAGCGGCGCTTAAACCTGTAGCGAATCCATGCTTTGCTGCGAGTGGTATGCGCGCGTGTAATCGCCTTGCGTTGGTAGTCTTGAGGTGAAGGTGCGGCACCCATCCGGAGAGCGTTGCAGACGCCGGAGATTACTCTGCACTCTGGCAGCACGTGGGAGAACCAACGGAAGATCGCACGTGGATCCCGGGCTCGCACTAAAATGCATGAGCGCCTCTGTGTTCTTTTGGGTCATGAGAGAGTGCACTGCCACCCGTAGTTGGAGCGGAAAGCGATTGTGACCTGCATGCATGCACAAACGCTTTAAAGTATAGTTTCTTACTTGTTTGGGAAAATATCGGATAAAAATGATACAAAACTGTTAACTATACCCGCGATACAAATAAAGTAAGCTTCAGGACATAAAATCGCATTAGGTAGCTTAACTGGTGAATAGCGTATTGTGTTCGAAAACGAAAATTGGTTAATTCGTTTTAAGCAAAATAATTTTATTAATCAAGCTCCCTCTCACTTAAAAATTAAATAATAATGATAGGCGCTGAAACATAAGGATAGCACAAGTTGTATGTTTCAATTATCAGAAGAAAATATATCAATAAAGTTGCTAAATAAAAATGAAAGTCGAATATTATGCAAATGGCATTGAATAGAATGCGTGGGATATGCAGACTATTTAAATTATGAAAGAAAAAACGTGCTGTTTAAAAGAAAACATTCATTGGCCGTAAAGAAGAGCAGGGTCTACTTTCAATAAAATATTCATTACAACGATCCCCATTCCAGGTAACACTTCAGGATAATAAGAAAACGTGGCTTAGAAAATATTTTAAACACTAAAAGTAAAACGCATGGCTTTTATTACATACTCTTGTTTCATTAATAGTATCAGCAATACGTCCTGTTCCTAACAGAAATTCTCAAACACATTTGACAATCAAAATCTTAACACGGATTTCACTTTCATTCTACTTTCAAAATGTTATTTCTTTAATGTTCAGCATTCAGGAAATGGGAAGTTATATTTTATTGCCGATTCCATCTCTAATAACTTATATACGAGGGGCTTTTGGCGTAATTCCTTTCAAAAATGGAATGCATATTAGCGTTACTATGGACTTTTACGCATGAAAAATGGCATGCTGAGGAGGGAGTTGGGTGAAATTTTTCTTAGAATGAGTATACCTCGAAAGGGAAAGAAGTAGATTAAAAATCTGAAGACGTCATCGCATTAATAATCCTCCGCCGAGAGACGGAAGTCATTCCTCGTCCTTCAGACATTTTTTTTTAATAATAAAACTCAGTCTCCCAGCAGATACTGCGGCGGTAGTCCCTACGCATTTCGGCATCATGAGATTTTAATGTACCATTTTATACGCACGTTAATCAGCGAATGATTTTTGCGAATAAGAGCTCCACGAAAGTTGAGGGACTTAATTTCATGAAAACGAAATTGTAAAAAGCTGTAAGATAAAACTGCCATACAATTGAGGAAATTAGGTCATTCAATCGTGAAATTATCATTTCCGCTGCTTATCATGTTACAGTTTCATTAGCTACTCTATAATTTGGTGCTATCTATATTCATAGTGCATATAAAAAATAAAATGGATTTTTGAGTAGTAATCATTGCTCAAAAAGTTATCATAAGAACGCACATTCGCGATTCGTGTGTAAAACTCGTGTACGATTATCTTCTCTGAATATTCTATATTTACGATTGTGGGATAATTAACATTCAATAAATAATTATTTCTTTCAAAATGACAAAAAAATAAGGCATGTTGACCTTGGGTGAGGAATGCAATACTGTTTAAAAATATTATTATTCTACTTAGAGATTCCCATCACAGTAATTTAGAAGCCCTTGTCAATAACTATTTCCTATAAATATTGTTCATACTTTCACAGGATCATATCCTATATTGACTTTATGAGTTTAAAAAAGAAATTTAAAAAAATCAAGTAATATAAACAATCTTATTATTTGGTCATGCTCCAACGAGAATGGTATCAGATAAAATAAACATGCAACTCTATCTTAAGGTGATGAATGTTTTGGTATTTAATCTAAATTCATAAAATAATTAACATCCAGTTATCCTAATTTCAAATTCGGTTTTTGCAAAACTTTACATTATGGTCGTAATAAAATAATAAGTTCATATTTAAAAAAATAATAATATTAACCATAGTTTTCTAAAATATACGGGATTTTTCTGAAAGGTGGAATCATCTTCAAAAAATTGCATTTATTAAGTAAAAATTCTTAATGTCAAAGATTTATACCAAAGGAGAAGTTGAAAGTTTTTCCTTCATAATATGTTATATTAATTTTAATAAATGAAATTAATAATTGAAGTCATACGAATTTTTGAAAATACATCCATCTTTTAAAATAATCCAGTATAATTGAAAACGAGCATTCCCATCACTATTATTATCAATGGCTCCCAAAATGGCGTAACTACGAAAACAATAATGTTCTCCTAAAATATTTTATCACAAATATCTAAAACACTCAGAGAAAATTTTATCATAATTACTTAATTCACTGCAAGACAACGGTAACAAGTCATCGTAATTTACCCGAAGGTTTCCCACGGAAACTAAAAGCCATTGGAGAATATCCAATACCCTCACGGTTGAGTGCAGTACGTATGAAGTCATCCCCCGCAATCAAATTCCTCCGCCATAAAATCACGAGAAAATCATTCCCCGAGGAGGCGAGGAAGTGCTCACGAGGCAGGCGGAGCAAAATGAAATCAGAATTCGCGAAATCCCTAGAAACCTCCCTCTCGCCGCGTGTTTACGAGCGCCGGAAGGCGTGGGGCCCTAATCGATGGAACAAGAAGTGGGAAGCCATCATCTCATCTGTCACACGCGTCCGTCACATGCCACCTGCAAGCGGGTCCATCTCACACCGCGAGCACAAACGCTCCAATCTGGGGGGGGGGGGGGCAGGCGTGAAGACTAGGCCCCTGATAGGCCCGTCATTTCGGAAGTCTTCAGCCGCGGGCCCCCGCCGCCGCCCCCCCCTACACAACCCAGACACCCGGCCACCGCGACACACAAAGGCTCATCCCCGGAGATGGAGCTAATTAAGCAGTCAGGGCGTTCCTCGCGCGCAGAGTAGGCACACGCGGCATAAAGCAAAAGCATTCTCAAACCCTGTGCCTTCAGTGATTCCCGCCAGATAATCCCCTCCGCCCCTCCCCCAACCCTCTTGCCCCGGGCGCGACCCACAATCCCGCAGATATCTCCCGCCTCGCTCAGTACATCGCGACTGCTGTCGTTCTGACGACTTGAGCCGGGTCTTGAGGCGGTGGGGAGTGAGGTTAAGCCGCGAATTAACCCCTCTTCCGCGTCAACTGGCAAGCCCTTCAAGCAGACAGCGTATCTTCCCTGGCACCCAAACCAAGGACTCTCCCGACACCATGTCGCACATCTGCTCCCCGGGCATCGGGTGGATAAAAATTGATTTACTAACGGTACGTTAAAAATCAAATGTAATATATTAAGGGGCAGAGATAATATTTATCTGGAGAAATTGTAATGAGCCTAAATTTTACTATATAAATATCGAAGACTAATTAATTAAAAAAACATCAAGTTATCTAGTAATATGTGGAACTTTTATGCTGTCACTAAAGTTGGCTTAACCATTTTGCATCATCCCGTAGCTGGGCCTATATAGGTGAATGCAGCGATAAACCTATATTTTATCCAAATTGGTATCAACATTAAAACTTCAGGGAAAGGGCCTGAATTCTCTCCCTAGGCCACCTCGTTTTTCAATTCTTTTGTTTGTGGGTGATCGAGGGCTTCATCAGGAAATTGATTCTGACATCTTTCGACCGACAGCCAAGCATTTTGCCCACTAGGCTACCAGCCCCCCCCCCCGTTAGAAAATTCACTATTCAAAAATCACTAATTCATACCCATACAGGCGAACCTAATATGCAGCAAAAACGCCGTTCGTGAGCATTTCTAGTACCTTGAAAAAAAAATATACTCAGTACTGCCACTGAAGTTGGCTTAACCACTTCCGATGATATTTATTTCACGCAAAGCGTATTTTGAAAAGGCATTAAGGCAGGGAGTAGCTAAGAAAGTCTCGTAAACATGTACAAGAGGCGGAAGGGTGGAAATCGGCCGCTCGCATATACCACCCTCTCCAGAGGAAGATCCAGTATTTCTATTCGTGGATCCGAGGCGGCGCCCTTCTCTCATCGCCGCGAATTCCCTTCCCGGCCTCCGATGGCTTCCCTCGCCGGTGGGAACTTGAGCAGCTGGCCCGGCACTCAGCGGCGCTTCCCTCCGCCGCCCCCGCCAGCCAGTCCAAGGCCCGCCGCGGGCGCGCAGCCCCCGGTTCCCACGTTTGGGGGCGTCATTGCGGGCGGGGGCCGAAACACCCTCCCCCACCCCGTCCGCGCCATCGCCTCTGCGGTGAAAAATCGAACACTCATCGAGCGAGAGGAGCGGTTGGGTTTTATGGCGGCGATTCGGGCGAGCTTTTGAGCGAATGGGCGGATTCGGTGGGGCTAATCGCGCCGCGAGTGACCAAAACAACGGCCAGGCCGGGGTGGCGGGAAGACACTCCTTGGTGTGCCGGTAGGTTGGTTGAATTGGGCTGCAGAACGGATGGTTGGTTGAATGGGACCACTCCAGCCACCCCCTCGGTGTCGGCGATGGCACTAAAATTCAGCCCCGGGTAATGGGTGCCCCCCGCCTATCGGCGATCAACCCACTAACCCTGCTGCATGCATTACACATTACTCCGTACCTTCATTTAACGCCACCATTGCCACATTTCCCTCTCGTCCCCATATCTATTCCTCTTCGTCATAATCTTCCAGCTTATCTAGCCTCCTACGTGGAGATCACCATCGGTGGTAGGTAAAATTGGATATCGGCGAGGACAACTAGGGGTATTTTCTACACGGAATCAAATCTAACTTACCAAGAGTACTATTACGCCTGATATCTTGGTAATTTCAGAGTAATAAATTTATGGGCATTTTCCTCAATGGTAACCCCTCAAAAATTTACAATAGCCTTCATAATACTTTGAAACTCCGAGTATGCAAATGGATGAAGATAATCCCCACTCATCTGGGTTAAAAAAGACAATCAAAGGACATTATGCCATCCGTAACGCGAGTTATCACGTATTTTCAACTTAAGGATCCATTATTGGTGGCCAGACTTATCTGAAAAATATTGATTGCTTACATAATTATATTCGAATCCAATGCATTACAGAATTTAATTTCAATCCATTGTGCATAAAATATGCTTAGAATCCATCAAGTAAATATATTTATCACCTCAAGAGGTGACAGCTAGCCTTTGTAACTGTGGAAATCAATGATGGGTATCAGTATTCCTAGCGCTTATCAAATAGTGTTTATCAAGCTCACGATACATCTAGGTATTTATTGAATCTATTTTTGGGAGCATTTGAAATGCAGCAATATGTACACCTAAAAGAGCCTTATTTTGCTCTTTGATTAAAATGGCTTTTCAGTTTTCCAAGAGTACCCGTGAAAACGACTTTCATTGAAAACCTTATCGTTACTCAAAAACTTATAAATTATCTTTTCACCAATAAATTCGCCCATTAAAACATTCTAGATCGTGCAGATTCAAAATGGCGCAGCCCATGCCTAGTGTCTGGCAAGTGTTTTCATCATTCATCAATCTTCGGAGGCCTATTACGGCTTTCCATGCCTAGCGGCCATTTCTGAGAATATATTCGTGAACCAAAAAGCCCATCTCGTTATCTAATATTGGCTTTCATGAAGACAATTTGCCAAATGCGGCGCCACGGTCGCAGTTGTACGCTTGTAAAATAATTAGATTCCTCCCCGGGTTATCCTCAGTCCCCATAGTCTATCTCACCCACACATATTCCTTCGTCCTTCGCTCGAGACACCACGCACCGCCACCTGGCATGCACATTCCCATCCTCTAACACTCTTATTGACGCCCCCTCATCCGCTAACCACTATTCCCGGCCAGAGGGCGGGTTTTTCACTGGGAGTCATCTTCACTCAAGAGAAATGTCTGTCGTCATCGTTTTACTGCAAGCCCAGCCCTACGATCATAAAAATACTCTGTATAAAAAAATACTCCCACGAATGGATTCACGAGTGGATCACTCTGAACTCATCATAGGACATTTTAAAAACCGATTAAAATGCATTGATAGCGGTAAAATAAATCAAACCTCTGCAGGACGGAGTGGCGTGTCTTTTATACGGTCCCATTACCTACAGCCTATCACAATGTCCACTGGAATCAGTATTTGATTTCCCTACGTTATGCAAATCAAGATGACTTTTTCCGTATGCTGGGGGAAAGTATCACTCCTGCTTGACCTACATTTCTTCATGACGCGTAAAATGTATGAAATTTATGCTTTCATCTTAATATGGTTCATCTAGTAGAGCAAAATGCGTATTAACTTATCAAATTAGAAAATTTTACTAAAACATTTTCTCCATCTCCCTTTGCTAATTTTTCCCTGTGTTTATTTCTCCAGGTACGTAGGGAGATATAGGTTTAAATTTTACCATAAGAGCATTTCAAGATAATAGTACAAATTTTTAACAAGTAATTCTTCACGTTGAAAAATAAGTACGACCAGTCCAGCAAAAGTGAAGCGCTATCTTCAGTTTTCCAATTTTGTTCACACAACCACTAATTCAGTAATTCCAGAAAATTATAAGTTTTCTCTCAAACAATTGGCTGCAATGGATGGATGAAAAATATTTTCCAGCTGTAGAGCAACATGACTCTACATTCATGGCATCAAGCACCAAAATCCCAGCAGCTCATTTACGACACCTCAAGATGAGTATGAGCCCTGTGACCTCCAGGAAATCCTAATAATGCAAGCAGCACGTACAAATGTTCAATATGCATACAATAATACCCAAGCCTTTCAAAGACGAAATGGTGCAAGTATCTACGAGTCTTACGGTCAAACAGCGTGTGCGGGCGCTTGGTATGAAAGTTTCGTGGTGAAAATTGAAATTTTCCACATTTTTTCGTGAGAACGCCTTGACTTTTAAGGGAAACAAAATTCCACGACTTTTCAAGTATTGAAAAGGCCCTGGATTTAATCCCCCTCGAAGCAAACACCTGCGTCTCTCTCGCCTTCCCAGAAGGCCTCGCGCACAATGAACACCTCTTCCCGCACCCGGCAATGGAAAGGACTCTGCTCTTTTCCTCCCCCTTACAATGTGTGGTTGACGCGTCCCCACCCCCCCTCCCCCCCGATATTCCCGTCTTAACCTCTTGGAGCCCCATTTCTCCCCCCCCCCCCAACCACCACCCGCGGGCCTCGCGACAAAGGGCATGAAAAAAGCAAAATACGGCCCCCAGGGCCCAATAGCGTCTTACCTCGTGGCCACCCCTCGCCCGATTTCATATGCGAAGGGCAAACGAGTCGTCTTGCGGGCGGAGGGGGCAGGCTGAGGGGCGGGCTGGGGGCTGACTGGGGGTGGACTGTCGGGTGGCCCGTAATGCCACCCGCCTACGACCACTTGGCATGGGAGCCGGGAAATTTATATGGCCCGGGTGCCGTGCTAAGCAACAGCAAGAGCTTCTAAGGATTAGACTCTAATTATTGTGTTTTGCTATTTTTCATGAAAATTATAGGCTTTTATCTCTTGCTAACAACTTTCTGTGTACATATTGGAGGCTTTTGTCCACTTGTAATTGCATAAAAAATGAAGATTTTTCCGATATATATATATATATATTTTTTTTAGAGATAAATATTTAATATGCAGTCAAGTGCTGAAAAGGGTCTCAACTATGTGCACCAGCAATTTCAAATTGAAAGAGAGGTTTGTAAGAGTTACTTTTGAGAAAATGTAGGGTCAGTTGAACGTGAGCGGTACTTCCTCCAAAAATCGAAGTCATGTATCAGCAATTAGCACTTCATAAATATTTTTGGCATTTGAATTGGCATAAGAATTTGTTATTTTCTCAATCCTATTTAACAAATTTATACTTTGAGTTTTATACTTTTTATGTAGTAACTTCACACATTGAGTGTTTATGTATTTATTCTGGCTACAAAGGAGTTTCTTAGAACCATTAAAAGTAGTTAAAATTTAATGCTTCAACTGCTCGAACTCCATCGATTGACCACAAATAATGAGGAAATATTCAGAATATCATAATTTCTGCTCGAATTTATTGAGATGGCTTCATGGGCATGGGAAAAATGCTAACAAAAATCAAAATTTATCCGTCGCTTTCCAGATAAAGACTAAGGTCGATCAAAGTACTACAGTTATGAAAAAAATTAAATTTAGGAAAAGTGACCATGCTAATTGCTATCAGTTTTAACCACATATTAAGCCAAAATCAAGCCTTTTTTTACGCTGAGGATGAAACATGCAGCATGAAATATATCACTTGGGTGAGCCAGAATGCAAACTTGGAGCTGTCAATTCGGTTAGGTATGCTACCGGGTATACCATCAAATCAGCAACCCCAACGTGAATTTTAGACTATGACCTATTCTGTTATAAAATACTCTTAAAATACCTAGTCTGAAATTCGCCTAGAAGAGCGACAGCTTTCAGGAGTTGTTTCATACAGTTCAGATAAATAGCTCAAATTCATAGCACCCTATTCATTCAATCATCGAAGTGTTACATCTAATAAATCAAGTAGACTTTTCAACTTTCCAACAGAATATGCAAAAGGCATTTGTTTTGAGTTGCGTCAGTTGCGATGAAGCCTCCTTTAAGGACAATTCGCAGGGACCGAGAGCTCTGCGCCGCAATGTGAATTGGGCGGATTCCGCAAACAAATCAATTTTGATCGCATCTCTATAAATGCGGGAGAGTGGATGCTGTGAGTGGCCGTGCGCGACGCCACACCCCGGGCCGCGCACGCCAAATAAAAAAGACACGGCGGCACGCACCGCCGGCTCGTAATAAAGCGATTTTCCTCGTTCAAATAGAAGTTTAATCGAGCTGCGGCCAACAAATATTTCAAACATTCCTCAATCGGTGCACGGGACCTAATGTTCCTAGTTTTTTCTTCCAAATAGTCTTCATATTGAAGAAGCAATCCATTGATGTCAACGACCTGCTTCACAATCCACCGTATCTGTAAGTTCAAATTATCATTTAACCACCCATACATCACGTTTTATAGCCTGCATTTAAATTTTGTGGCTATCATTCACAAGTGCTCCACAATAGTTTGCTACCCATTGGTGCACTAATATTAATTCACTTAACAATTCAATTGTAAAGCAATCAATACAATGGAGCAGGGCTTTTATTTAGGGTTCTGCAAAATTATCGATTTTGTGGGAAATAATATTTCCTTCGGTTTTAAAATTATATTTTTATTAAAAATATATGCTCCCAAAATTCTGAAGAAATAATAATTGGCCACATATCAGATCAAGAGATTTGCGAAAGACCTTAGCTTTTCAAATCGTGGCCGGGATGGAGAATTTTCACGGTATGTTCAAGCTATTTATGAGTAGCAAAGCACCAATTAATGAATCTATCGCGGCAGATGACAATTGTGTGGGCACTGCAAAAAAACGGAATATACTAATGCGACGCATACTCTACAGTTGAGCGTATTGAATTAGCCTACGTTCAATGCTATCCAAACGTTTCATCAAAACCAATCGAGTAGAGATAAGTAAAAATCAATACTTGAGGAAACAGGTATTTTGCTTGCGCAGAAAAAAATATGCAGATAATAAAAAATTACATGATTAAAACGGCTCTTGTGATGCAATCATTGTAATTGTGTAATAAATAATTTAATGATGGATATCTGAGACGGTCGGAATTCTTTCCAACGAATTGAAATGGAATTCAATGTCATGAATTGATATGCGCAGCATAAAGTCAAAATTTTCGGAACCAAAAGTATGCTTCAGGAAAAATGGATAAATAACAGACTTTTATCGCCGAATTTTGGTACACATTTTTTCATGACCGTGATTATCCCTGTCAACAGTGCCGGCATCTGTGTTTACATTTCATTTGCATGAAAGTGGCGACTTAATTATTTCAATATCGGGGAACAGCTTATATTTATTTTAATCAAAATTCATACCATTCAAAACCTATACCTCATTTATTAAGGACATTGATAGACATGTTTGTCATGGAAATATATTTTCAAGTTTCAACATGTGAACGGTACGTTTTGTAATATTATTCCTTTTGTAACGTCTACGGGTTTTGTCTCAAATACCTTTTGATATATCGCTGAAAATGGAAATTAATAAAAGAAGGAAGTGTAAGTGTTAGGATTTGTAAGGATCTTTGCAGATCCATGAAGGGCGAAAGCATTTCCTAGTTGTGGAAACAAGAGAGGAGTGGGACAGTGGGAGGTATGGGCAGTTCAAATTTCCATCCCTTGATTTAGGTTTTTAGGCTCTTGCTGTTCTCACATGTATGTGAAGGAGTAAGAAGTAGTAAGAAGGAGTAACTGCATTTCCTCCTTAAATGGCGCCTAGCTCGCTTCTATAAATACTTCTTACTGAGAGTTAACAAGAGGATTTTGGTTTTCACACAAATTTTGGTAACTTTCATTAGATGCTCTAACTCAAAGCTTTTATTATTTTAATTATAATTTTCTCTCATTGGAAGCATTAATGAAAATGCATGACCTTTGGGTATTTATCTTGTCATTTGAATAGCGCCTAGTTGTTTCTCAAAGCCTGTATTACCTGAGATTCTCAAAATGGCGCTTGAGGGACGTCTGGAACATCAGATATGTGAGAGGAATGGAACAGTGTTCCACTCCTCCCAAGAACTATTAGTGTGTAAATTTTTATATAAAGAATTTTAATTTTTAGTTTTAGGTAAATACGCCTCATTAATGGAGGGGAAAAATCCAGATATGGTACAAATGCCAAACTGTACCATTCTGGAAGCTATGAATATTGTTTATGATGAGGTAAAATGTGTGAGAGAGGTAGTAAGACTAGGAATTTACCAAAATCTGCATATAAAGACATAAATGAAAGCCCTTGCCTCCAAAGACAGAGATTGTATAGTTTTTCAAAGTAATATGAATGGTTTCCTTGAGTCATGAAGAATCCACGTTGAAGGATTACGTGCTTACTGCTAGTGGGATATAGTATGGACTCACTGCCTTCCAAGGAAGAACGAAGAAGAAAAAAATCCTCATTTGTAGGAGACCAATGAGGCTGAAAAAAACCATTTGGAGATGAACGTTATCTTATGCCATCTGTCACTGATCGACCACTTGACTCTGCTAACATAAACCAGACTATCATTCAGAGCCCCGTTGCAGGTGACATTCCAGGCACTCCTACAATAGGCTTGTCAGAACCTATTGGTGTAACTTCAACACTAGGAAAACTAACTCGTGAGAATGAAGCTTCTGCATTGAAACCCATGACACCTGAGGACATACGCCTATACTAAACAACTGGTCCTCGTGAGGGAAACCGACTTGGGAGAACCAAAGGACGCACTACAACTTTCTCCGGAACCCCCGAAAATGCAGAATCTGAGAAAGCAGCGTGAGAAAGAAATAAAAAATGCAAGGAAAACGAAAAGTATATTGGTTTGAAGCCAAAAGAGCTAGGAAGATTTCAAGTTTAGTGCCTTCATGTACTGACAATAAATTCACCAATTTTTTTGTGGAAAGAGATGATGACTTGAACGTAAGTGGATCAAGCAGTAATATTAAGGAATTGGAAGAAATTGACTGGACTAAGCAGCAGGTTAAAATTGAAATGAATGATTTTGTTTTTGTGAATTTATCTGCCAAAAATCTGTTTTTTATCTCACAGGGTAAGTGTGTAATAATGACTGTGATGAGGGATATGATGCAAATTCATGAACCAATTTAAAATTCATTTTCCTGAAACAAGAAGATATTCGTTTCATATAAAAATGGTTTTTCTGAAACTGACCTCTCCAATTTTGTTTTTAAAGGCACAGAAAGAGCAAAATCCTTGTTTATATACACTACAACCACCATAAATTGTAAAAATGTGATCAAAAATACCTACAATATCTATCGCTTATGTATTTTAAATCAATCTTATTTCAATCACTTTTAATAGCCAATGTAGCACATTTACATTAGTGTTCCATACCTCCCGCGTAACCGACCCATTCCCCTGGAAAAAGGGAAGACTGTGACAAATGTTATATGTTCAGAAATTGCAAAATTCCACAGTGCTCACCAATTCTAATTTCTCGAGGAATTTCATATGGAATAAAGAAAGATCAGAGCAATCAAGGGTCGCAAAAATATTGTTTTTAGCCCCTTATATTTTAACAAAAATTGTTTTCCAAAAAGTGTCCCAGACCTCCCTTGTCTTTAATATACTAGGAATTAGGGCGTAAAATGAAAATATTCATCATACAAGAAAATAACTTTTAAAAAATTCCAGAGGACGAACAAGAAATGATGTTAATGGTAGGTACTAATGTAACGAAAAATAAATTGTGGAATAACGTAGGATCAATAAAAAAAAGTTCAATAATAAGTCGTTTAAAAACAAATTAACATATATTTTCAGCAAAGATTTTACATTTGATGATCTTCCATACTATTCTATTCGTTTGACTTAAAATCACTGATGGAGAAACTGCTTATTTTTTAAAATATTTTAACATGATATTCAATCTAAAAATCAATGAGCACTGGGTGGGTTTTACATAAATTTTACCAACATCTTTTATGTACGCAATAATGCATGAGAGGATAAATTCCTGATCTAGGAAAAACATGATTCGCATGTTACAAAATTAGCCTCTCTTTTCTTGAAGGCAAATTGCTCGTAGAAACCTTGCTTCTAACGACACTTCAAAAAAGGAGACTCATGCATTGTATTTTTACGAGCCCGTTGCAGACTCGTAAGGCATGATACCTCTATATTATTTTACTGAGAATACTTTTCCATCATGGATAAAGCACGAGATGTATATCCGGAATAGGTTAAATTCAAATTTCAAATATGAGAAGAGATCCACTTGAGTATCAAATTGGATATTTCATAACACATTATAAATATGAAATAGCACAAAAAAATGTTATTTACTCAATCTAACAGATAGTGCAGCTTGCTCTTAACAGCCACATTATTAGATATTTTTACAAAATAAACGAATTTACTAGCTAAAAATTCAATAAATATGAAGCATAAATGTTTTTAGTAGATTGACCGAGCTTTTATAGCTCTACTTTTCACGTCTAAAAAGTTTTGTAAAAGCAGTGGGGCCAGATAGCTCATCGGAAAAAAATATGTCGAACAAAAAGGCAAATATTAGGAAATATATAAAATGGGAATTCATCAAAACCATCATGGATTTCGCACATACATAGTGTTTATAAAACCGCATTTTACACACTCAAGTAAGATTGGGGGCACGGTTGGAACTTGGCCGACATGGGGGAGTGGATTGGTGTGGATTCTATCGGTCGTGGAAATTCACTTGGGAGAGGGGGTGGGGTAATCGGGTGAGGAGTGGGGGCAGGTGTCCTCCAACGTGTGTCCGCCCATAGGAAAAACAAAGCGGCGCCATTTTTTACCCCCGTCCCCGAAACCAAGAGCTCTGATTCGATTTGTCCCGAGATCGAGGCACTGAAGTTGAAAGATTATGGAATGGGATTTCTATTCCTCTCCCGTTGCGCCCTCGCATGCTTAACTAAAATCAAAAAGCCGCCACTACGAGCGAAATCAAACTTCAACGAGGTGATCGAGAATGTTTTGATATAAAACAATGAAAAGAAGAGGATTTATTATTTAATTAGGAATACAAAATTTACTTGGAAAATATATTTGTAGACTCGAAATCACATCCATGAGACACGTGTCACAGAATGGGTCCTCTCCTTTGTCAATGCTGTTGTTGAAAAATATATTTGTCAATGTTGATCTGAAATTTGGCTGCTATGGTGGTAGAGGGCGGAATAATGATCCTAAAGAGGCATTATTTGAATGGAATATTTCATGGCACTATTTTTTGCTATTTGGCGTCATTCGAGGTCGATTTGAATAAACAAAAATTGCTTACATCGCAAACTCTCACTGAGTTCGTTGTATTCCAACGGAGTGAGAGGACATCGACATTCTTTCACCGCTGTCAAGTAACAAATTAGCACTAAAGGTAGCTGATACCTTATCAAAATACATAATTTCAAGTAAAAAATCAGTTTATCATAAAAGTCTAACGGCAGACTTTTTACGTGACTTATAAAAGCACTTCCTTCGATACAATAGTACCTAAAGGCACGACAGGCAAATGCAAACAGCTGTATTCAAGTTATAAACATACTTTACACATTATCCTTTAACTTCCTTAAACAAATGTAATGAATTAAACTTAAGTTTGATTTTATATTCTTCCTAATATATTTTATTTAGATAATCCCTCACAATATCGACCTTTGGATACTTACTTCTATCTTCTTCTTATCCCTTCTTTTTCTTCACAGACAATAGTTTATAGAAAAGAACACGTAACACGAAAATATGTAAGGCCCTTAGTCACACATGCTCAGTTTTGGATCAATAGTAGAAAAATTCCTATTCTAAAAAAACAAATTTTCATACAAAGGCAAAGTTTGGCTGAATGGTACATATTTATTAGCTACAGTGATATGCTTTCTATCTACGTGCAGCTCCATAACTACAAGTACTTCCTCAGAATTCATCTATACACCTCATATACGCATTACTCTTTCTCTTTTTTGCATACTAATGGAATGTTAAAAACATAAGCATTGGGCATTTAAAGTTAACTTCCTCTCAAAAGCTCATTAAATATTCATGCAAAATTAATACAGAGCCAATGTTACGTTTATTATTTCTACTAGCCACTTCCAGGAAAGAATCAATCTTATAATGCAGTGAGATGATTGAGACATGAAGGAGTTCCAATAAGTACGCTTAAAACCATTTCATTTATATCAGCAATTTATTCATTATGTATTTTTTTAATAAATGGATTTTTTTCAGCTTCCCCGTAAACAGCCCATAGAAGCCCTATGAAACGGAGGAATTGATAAAGCACGACACAAACATCCATGCCCTGGATAGGGACCACCTACCCAGGCGGGATTTGAACCCACGACCTACGGTTTGTGAGTCTAGGAATTTACCCCACCGTCACCGAGGCCAGCAAAACTCCAAACTCTAAAAACCCTTGCCCACTAAGTATTTAAAAAATTTAAATCTTTCGCCGGCTATTTAAACATTCATGCTGGAATCCACTAAAATCGAGTAATAAAGTGAGAGTTTCCAAGAAACTAATTTAAGCTTTACTCTAATCGATCCGGGAAACGCTAGCTGCGGTTGATGACTAACGCCACGGTGAATTTCACTGAAATAATACTGCGGGACTATTTTGGCGTCATTTCTCCGCCCTCCGCTTCCATGGAAGCCATATTTTAATCAACATCAATTATTATATTTTTTACAATGAAAATGTTAAAGGAGAATAACCTCACTGTAACACGTGTATCATGCGTGTCATTATGATCCTAAAAATTCAAAAACCATTCTCTTAGGCTCCTGTGGCGAGAGAAATATCGTCCATTTCATTCAATCACACGAAAGATATCGGCAGAAAAATAAAAACTTTCCACGAGGGATAGATCCAATCTCTCAAACCAAAAGCGGGCACATAGTATCGATTCTTTTACCTGAATTCGCAGGCTCTCGTTCAAGCGAGCAGAGAACCAGGGAAATCGGATTAAAAAATTAATCTCCCCTAATCCGCCCACTGTTCATTTAGCGGACAGACACGCCTGGAAGTAAGCTTTAATTTATTTTTGAAAAATGATTTTGCACCCATTTTTTTATTCAACTGACACAGTTCTCACACCAAGTGAAAAACAATGAGGTGAAGCACGACCGTTCATGAAGAACCAATTTTTCAGTCTCCTCCCTACTGCTGGAAGCGGAATTGAAAGGCTTCTATTTCATGCGTCATCAATTTCAAATGATATTTTAAAAATCGGATGGGTGGGTGCATAACAATATCTCATTTAACAACGAATGAGTTTCCCCCTTAATTTTTTACAGTTCCGCGCTTTCCATGGAGGAAATTCGGGTGAATAAGCAAATACTAACACGCAGGAGAGAAAAATATATAAAAAAAGCACTCAAGTTTTCATGAAAACAAGTGAGCCCCTCTAAGGACGCGATAGGATAGCACGCTGTCTCGACTCCATTATTAACAAGCGGAAGCCTTTCAAATTAAAATAAGACGGTTGAAATTAAACAAATTCCACTGCGGGCTCTCTCTCTTGGATGCTAAGAGCCGGGTGTGGACCGCGGCATAATGATGCTTTCCCGCAACACCAAAATTAAAGTTTCACCCGCTGATATTCGAATTGAATAAATTTAACAAGGTGGCCGGGAGCGGGCGGAGAGGGGTACGAGGTTTTTTTTCCTCAGCACGTGGGGGGAAAAACGCTGAAAGGGCAAAAGGAACAAGGGCTGAGGAATTAAAGGCGGGTTAAAGGAAATGTTGCAACGTGTACGGGGAATAAAAGAGAGTTGTGTGAGGGGTTGGGGTGGACCCTTTTGGGGGTATGTGTTGGTGGGAGGGGAAGCTAACGAAGGTTTGCTTTGAGAAGGCTGCGGAATGGATGGGGTAAGAGGCTCGCTGTGGCCGCAGGGGTGGGGGTTGTCTGAGGGACCGATTCTTCTTCGGCCGCCCAGTCCAAATATATGGGCAGCCATCATGTTACAAGCTTACCCTCCCACGGCGCCCCACCTTCCCCTCCTGGCTTTTCTTGCGGTCCCTCCCCCTCTGCCTCCCTCTACCCCCCTCCTATTCCTACCCCACCCCATTCCTCCCCATTTCCCCCTCACACTTGCTCGATATTTGCTCACTCCTTCTAGTTGACACAGGCGAAGCGGACGAGCCATCACTTCCACTTCTAAAACGGCCAAAAAATTCTAATTCCCTCTCCACTGCCGTCGCTGCGGCCCATCGCCTAGCGGCCCGCCTACCTCGACCTCCACATTGCAAAGCACACATTGACCGAGCGGCCAGATGCCGGCCGCTCTAGAGGCGCGCGAAATTCTGACTCTCGAGGGGAGGGCTCCGGATATGAATGCAAGTCGCTCTCAAGGTATAGGAAACGGCGGCGTCGTGTTTACATTTCGGTTTCCCACGCGCGAAGAGCCTCTTTTTTTACCCATTTTGACCCTTTGCCTTTCCTCGGAATTAAGTCAGGAATCAACACTGGCTCGCTCTCGAACAACCACGAATGAAGTAGCTTCATCGAGAGAATAAGTAAGATTGTGAGATACAACTTCGCTTAATGCGGTGGGAGAAAAATTAAGAGCTTCATTTCAGTTCATTGAGAAGCTTCTAATTGGTGTGATACGGTATTTGGAGGAGGATACCAACAGCTAATATTATTTTCACCCTATGAAAGGAAGGGGAAAGAAGGATATGGAGTAACCCGGCGCCGGTATTGCAAGTGGGACCACGACTTAGCGTCCCATTCGATGGACGGATCACTACCCTTCAAGTGCCTTTCAGAAATAATTTAAGTAGATCAGCAACTGAAAAAACCTCCGTCAGCGCCGGAATCTGAACCCAGACCTACGGTTTGGGATGCAAACACTCTAGCAGCCACACCATCCTGAATACCCTACTCCAACGTTGTATGCATTCCAATTGCAGAAGTAATTTCGTATTTATTCCAATATTTATCAACATGCATGCGTTCTATAACTGTTACGTAAAAAAAGGTTGAATGGACTGCCGGAAATCCCATCCCTTCAGAAATAGGTTGATGCATTAAAAAAAGCGCTGAGGAATAAAAAATGTCCCTCCAAGACCGGTTCAACAGCGTAATTACTCTTTAACTATTAAAAAGTTGAAGTATTGAGAGATAAATTATCGATTCTAAAATTCGACTTAAATTCAAAAGGCTCGATTTTTGGTGCTGTATTTGTGAACCTGATTTTATTTTCGATCAAATGATCGAAACGATGAAAAGCTCATGGCAAGTTTCGAGAACCTTTTGTACCGTATTTCGGCTCAAAATATAAGTGATACAAAAGTACAATTCCGTTAAATTTCACCAAAAATCTCTCAATAGAAAAGTAAAATGAATATTTCTAACAGTTCTTTTAACTATTATCAATTAGATGCAGGTTCCGCTCAAATAGCCAGACGAAGTCCCATAAAACACATTAATTTCTATCAGTTTTGATTATTTCCTCGTATGGTCATGCTAAATTATTTCACGTGAATGCATTTGTTCCAGATAGTAACTGTAATGTCAAATCCTGATAAAGAGAGGAGCAACATTTACTGAGGCATGATACATTGAAGCTGATACTTAACCGAATTGTCGACGAAAAGCGGTCGAAATACGTGTGCGATCGTCATTTATATTTTAAATAATGACTCCATGAATTATTTGCTGAACGTAAGCTAATGAAAACGCTTTCATGCAGTCTTCTCGGCATTTCCACTGGTTTACATTTTAGCATGTCACCAACGTTTCGACGTACGACTTGTCCATCGTCATCACCTGCGGTGGAAATCCCGAGAAGACTCATGAAAATAATATTGTGGGAAAAAATAAGATCAATGAATATATTATAACTTGATCGAAGATTGCATCTTCTATGAAAAATATAAGGCAATTTAACACAATAATGAACATACACAAAGGATGAAATTCGACATGAAAAAATGTTTAGCTTAGCTTAAGTTCGAACCCAGATTTCCCAGGTAACGGAGAGCCATGCTACCAGTTACAATCCCCACCATCTTCTTCCAACACGAATTTCAGGCTGTGTTTTACCGATGTAGAATTTGGTCATTATAAAAATTTATAAGTAACACCTAAACCTTCTGTAGTTTGTGAAGATATTTTTTGTATATAAATATATTAATTTTCATTAGGATCACATTAAGTGAAAAATGATTTTCGGAAAAGGATTACAAATTATGATAAAACAGGAGACATAACCGTAGAAACTATTGAGTAAACTTACCCGTTTGGGAATTCACATAAGAATTTACAAATAATTTTACTGAAAATTAAAATTATGCATGTGTAAATCAGCGAACTTATGTGAGCACAAGCATAGTCAAAGTGCCGCGTAATTACTTTGTTTTCAAATGGAAACGAGAATCATTGGTGTAGTACTAGGATTTAAGCGCGCATTTAACTGTGTTCACAATGAAACCCAGCGGGATCTCGCTTGCTATCCAGTCAATACCTCTGGACAGGAAAATTGCATTTGCTTCACAAAGGGACTCTGTATTTGCCCTTATCATACGACTTGAATACTTGTTGAATTCCGGGCACAATTTCCCCCTTCACACCACGCGAAACAGTAACCTCCGACGGAAAGGGAGAAAGTCATTAGGGGAGGTTGTGTTCAAAGGCTAGTAAGGAAAGACAGCTACAAAAAGAATAGCACATACATCACACTGTCCATTCTCAGAAACAAAACTGAATAGAAACTTCAAGTTATCTAGTAAAATCATAATTATCTCCTTTACTCTTATTTTCAATATTATGCAACCAGTTCATTTATTCTTCACAATATAAAAATTTATGAGCTACAATCATAATGTATAAGGTAGAATAGAAAAGTATTTATCCATGAGGAAAAAAAATAAAAAATATTTTAACATGAATAATTTAGAATGGGTCGTAATTTTGCAAGAAAACTATCCTAATATCATGATTTGGCAAAGCAAATTTATGCCTACCTATATTTTGACGGGAAACAATAATTTAGCTCTAATTTCAGTCCATTCGAAGTGTCAACTTTAGCCTCAGACCCATAACGATATGCGCACAAAAAAGCTATCTTATCGTTAAATCTCCGGCAGAAATCACCATCTTGTCCCTTTAAACCAGCAAAATTCGACAGAGGAAGAACATGCCTTTGCAGTTCAAGCGTAAGAACACCTGGCACGAATTCGAGAAATTCGAGGTTCGTATTCCGGTCAAGTTAAATTCCTCCTCCGTTTATTTTCACAGTTGAGGTGCGCTTCCGGGTCACACAGAAAATTTACATCGCTGACTAGTCCAACGCTTATCCCTGGAATAATTTTATACCGTTATGACAATGAAAAAACTTAAACAAAATTGTGAATTTATTAATTTCATTTCACCGTGAGTTGATTTATTACGATTATTAACAGGGAAGTTGAGCAGCAATTCTATAACAATTCGTGTAGATAAAACACAGGCATTGCCATGAAATTACGTTAGTTTACCCCAAAAACAATTTACATTTCAAAAATGTGTATTTGCGCCCTATTTGGTATAAATCGGTGGGTCTCATACCAGTTAAATGTTTGCATAATGGGTCACTTTCTAAGATCATATGGCACGCTTAACGTTCCTGTTATAACTCACATACAAATAAAAATTTCTGTTCCCAGAATTTGTGCCAGTTTTTCAGAGTTAATAATTTTCGCATAGAAGAACGGCATAAAATTAGCTCCACGTGAAAATAAAGTTAGCGTATCTATTGCAGATTTTTGGATCAAACACATGAGATTATTCTCTTTAAAAGAAAGGCACGGTGAACATTTCCGTTACAAAAAATACAAATATAGTCATAACCATCCCCGGGAAATTGTGTGGGTTCATTTGAACAGTGCATAATCGCGCACAAGACCGCGTTCCGTTACCTCCACGCTTTTCTCCACCCATCGACGCTAACTCACAGCGAGGGATCCATTCTTCCCTTCACAAACTCACACCCTCGCATCCATTTCAAGCGCCGTAAATGACCTTCCCCTTTCATGAATTTCTCGCCAACCACAAAAATTCGTGAGGAGTGGAAAGGAGGGATGGGCGGCGAAACGGGGTCGGGAAGTCGCTTAAAATATCGATGGGAGGAAGAAGGTGTTGATGAGCCGAAGCGAAGGAGTGAAACGAAGAGGATGAGTGCGATGGAATTAAGGCGATGGCAGGGGATGCAGGGGGGAAAGAGGTCGGAGTGTGATTGCAGATAAAAGAGGAGTTGATTGAACGGAAGGAGGCTTCGGTGGTGGGGGAGATTCTAGGGGAGGGAAAGGCCTCGCACAAAGGACTAGAGGAAAGTGGGTGCAGAATGGTAATAAGAAGTCGCGAGGTAAAATGGTTTCGACGTGGGAACTGACTGTGAGCTTCAATGAGGGACCGCTTTTGAGGAGAGAAGGTAACATTCGGCGTGAAAAGACGTCGCTGCTTGGCAGTCTCTATACTATGGTGCGTCCTCCAAAGACAAGTCCATGAGACGGGATTCAAGAGGGCGCTTTTTTTTCTCTCCTTCGCCTCCCGAATGGATCGTTTCATGACAAAGAGAAGACGCCTAGATGAACCATTGAAGTTCAAATGATGATGATCTTCGCAGATGATGATGCGATAATTGTGCATTTTTTACTACAAGAGAGGCGCGCCTCTCTAGCCGTGGGGCTAATGAATTACTGATTAGCTTAGGTCTTTAACAAAGAGATTCTATTTCCATATCCATGAATCCCATTAATCTTATCACAGATCACATCTCAATGTAACTGGAATGAAAACGTGAAATCAACTAAATCGGTTATGGATTATGTAGATGTCTGGTTCATTTTAGTATTTAAATTATCAGTAGGAAAAAATAAAAACAATTAGGTGATTATCTATGGAGTTCCGTGGTGATGTAAAAACTAAAAGAGAATCAATTATGCATTTTTTGTGCCAACTATCAAGGTTTGGCGAAAAACATTGGATGCAAAAAAATCGCCCATTTTACACGGAACGAATAAGCAGCCGACTCGTAAGACATTTTGCGAGATGATTAAAACGAGTAGTGAGCGAGAAATAGATTGAGATGTTTCTTTCATTCCGAAATCTTATATTTTTTGAACTGTTGAGGAAATTCTATCCTGTCATTAGGAAGATGAAGATACGTAATAATATGTAAACACAAAAAAATGATAAAGCGAGAATTGCTGGTGAAGGGACAAAGGTAGATTCTTTTGTGGAGGTTTCATTGAAAGCTATTTGTTGCCCGCGCGCAATTTACCTCACACATTGCGAATGCTTCTCTGTAATTATATTGAAATGGTTACTTTAGCTTTATTTTTCACTCAAGACGCCTGAAATCATTTCCATTAACTCGATAGAGATGAAATTATGGAAAGAAAATGCTCATTGTTCGAACCAACATCAAAAAAGTATAAAATCATTTTGGCCCGTGTTATCGTATTTGGATATAAAATGCAATGTTTTTTCGCAAGTGGGGTAAGGCAGTAGTGGCCATGCAATTGTGACTGGTGAATTGAAGCTCTACAGAAACAAACCTTAGTCAGCTATAGAAATTTTTACGCAGAGAGTTTACATTGAATATCAACCTCGCTAAGTTACCACGGCACGGAACACTTTTCAGGAAATATATATGCTCAATAAATTCCTGCTCAACTTCCTTTACTTCAGGCAAAATTATTGCGAATAACGCAGGACTTTTTATCACGGCCGAATAAGGAGCACTCGATGCCGATAAAACTATTTCCTAACTTTGCAACACCTGGTGTTCCGGTGGAGCACTTGTGATGCACCAATGCGCCGGAGAGAAGATATTGCCCTCGGAAATGTAAAAGGCGGGAGGCCCGCATTGGCGCTCTAAATCGCCGGGAGATGCGAAATACTCGAGTGAAATACACCGATGGCCGAGCACCCTTATTCAAATGCGGTGAACCCGCTACAGGCTCCTCTGGTCGGATCCCGCGATGCTGCGCTAATCCCCTCGCCATATCTCGTCGAACACGCGTGTTGCGTGTCCTGCGCGCTAAACTATGGAGTTGCCTAGGTGCTTCCCCAGTGGCTAACATCGGATTGCTGGTGGTCGCGTTACATAGGCGACCCATCCACTATTTAGGACAAGGAAGAGATATAACATGCCTGGATTTGGTTTAATCTTCATGCTGAGGCGCTCAGATATATCCAAACTGATATTAAAATATGAATCTTGCGACATTTGATTTTTCCTGTATGATTCGAAAAATTTTCCTCTAATGAGCACACCTTACAGTTATTTTTATGGTTATTAATTATTTTACATAAATATTTCAAAATAACAACGCTGAACTCACCAATGTGAGCACTAAGTGTGAAAAAAATATGAGACCATTCGATCACTATTATTGATGTAATATTTATGGGCGTAATTTGGCAAACTTAACGAAAATTTTGGAAATGCGCAATGAAAGGGTTAATATATCATCTGCTTAGCTCTGGATACCAACTGTTCCCGATATTTAAAAATAAATACTCGTAATAATTCTATATTTTGACCATGCCAGAATGAGAAAAAGTAAGATTAGCCTTTAAAGTGATTGCAAAAAAACATTTTCGCCCAGATAGGTGAAGAATAATAAATGATCGCTCTTTTCTTGAGAAGTTAATGATGATAAAATGCTTTTGCATAATTTATAAAATCATTGGAAAATAGGTAATACCTACGATCATGAGAAAAATTGCATAATATGTGCTTCACATACTAGTGGCATTGATTTAATGGTCACAAAGTCATTTATGAACGATGATCATTGAAGCCTAATATTGATCCACTGTTACCTTCATTTATTCCTTATACTGAGCTAAATCCTTCGCGCCTATCCACCAGTATTGCGGTGTGGCGTTTTAAACGGCAGGTAAGCTTACACAGGGACGGAACAGGTATATATGATTTTCACACTAATATATAAGGCGGGAGAACGGGAAGTGATGGAGTGTAAATCTGGCCTACGCGTTGTTCTAGGGCTACATTGGCCCCGCAATTCCCATCAGCCACGCGCCGAAGAGCGGCGGGGAAATGAATGAAAAGGAAAGATTGGATTGGGCCGCGGACGAGCAGACTGAATGGTCACTGAGGCGTCGGACACGGCGACCTCCTCCAAAAGTGGTCAGATAAAAGACTGCGGGGGTGGGTAGGGGGTCATTGTGGGAGGTTGACCGGTGATTGCGCAGCTGTCCGTGTTCCATGGGGCAGTGGACATTATTTCAATAAATGGTCCAGAAATGGGCCGTAGGTGGGTACAGGGAAAATAGAGCAGACCCCTCCTTTACTTATGGCTCGACTCACGATGCATTCGATGCACGATCTGTACTCATTTTGCGTACGCTTTTTAATATTTCGAATTTTGCTCATTTTTTCCGCTATGCATTCAATTGCATAATTTTTTACATGTTAATTCTTTTCAATACATGTATTTTATAATCCACGGAACGGTAGATATTATTTCAATTAATGATCGGGAAATAGGCCCATGGGCGGGGGTAGAGCGAAAACAGCAGAACCCTCATTTAAGACAGGCTGGACTCACGATATGAGCTGATTTCACGCACGTCTTTAATCATTTCAAATTTTACAGATTTTATTCCCTCTTGGCATCATATAGATAATTTAATTTCTAACGAAACATACATTTTAATGTATTCTTAAAACGCGATATTTCATGTTCATTGCATCTGTCGCGATCAACAAAAGGATTGGCGCTGATGCCCTTCACCCCGGAATTAATGCCGATTCATCATACGATCGAATTCAATTCGAAATCACTCCCATGGAAAGGGTTAATATCGTAGAGAGAGGATATGTTCTAGCGGAAAATGGAATGCTTTTTTTTAAATGCACTATTTGAGATAAACTTATGTACTCGGCAAATTCAATTACACGAATGAAAACTGAGAAGGCGAAAAGACCTTTTTAACTATCAATCATAGATCACCATAATTTCAATTTTTATGCATTAGATTTATTGCACTGGCCTAGGTGTATATTTAGCTCAGAGAACCCCTTCATTTTTATTTTTGAGGAAAAAGTACGACCCGCGATATCAACCATTTGGCGTTTCTTGGTAAATCCAATATTTAATAGTAGTCATGTTGTAAATATTCCGGAGAAAAACCAACACAGCATAAATTACAAATAGGGCTAAAACATGTTAAAATGTCATTTATATCGACGCAGTGGGTCAGCAGTAAGTGAAAACTCGTTTCAAAGGTGGCAAACACGTAAAATATTTTTCTTTCGTGGTTTCCAATTGCAACATGATTAGTGGGTCCCAAATTGCAGTTATCTGTCCTAATATATGTAACACGAGCATACTATTTTATGGGCGCCGTTATTAATATGGGCTCTGGGAGAGCAACGATTACCGCTGCGACCGCCTTAAAGCGGCGCCGGGAGAGAGAGGCGCCGCTTGTATCCACACGGGTGCAGGGGGCAACTCTTCTTCATAGAATGTGACAGAATGAGCGGGGTATCAGGTGAGAGATGGGGGGGAGGGTCGGGGGCGGGTGAAATAAAGGCGGAAGAGGCCCCCGAGGGGCTGGCTCGGTTGTAAGGGGGCCTCCGCGAATGAGTGATAAATAGTGGCGGGAGTGAAAAGAGTGGTGTGTTGTTTCGAGAAAAAGGCAGCGTTGGGCCCCTGTTGGGGCCGAGGGCGGAACTTACGTGGGATGTATTATTCCGCGAGGCAAAGTCGGTCCCGGGTGCGTAGCCTCTATCCTCAAATGTTACAACTTCGACCACTTTGCCCCTCTTGAAAGAAGCAATTAAGCCCTCTTAGATGCGTGCGAGGAGAAAAATTGGTACAGGTTTTAAAGAGATTATGATGAAGGTAGACGTGAGTGTGTATGTGTGCGTCTCGTGTTAAAAAAAATCCCGTCCGATGAAAGGTAATCATTGTGGAATGCATGTCAGCGCCGAGTGGGGACTCAATGGCCCGTAAAATAGCTTTTGGGGCCATCTCCGCAGGCGAGGAAGCGATGAAAAGTTGGGCGCGGATGACTATCATCCGGAAGGTAAATTCGATTATTCGAACGTAAAGTTAGCAAGGGATGACAAAAGCCATTTCAAGCAACATGTAGAATTGCAAAAGCCAAAAATGTCACCACAGACTCATATTAATTTCTAATTTAAACAATTACATAAAGTATTTATGATTTCAAAGAATGCTTCCAATATTCCAATTATGTGTAATGCTCGTATATAAGGAGTAGTATGAATCACAGCATGATCATTGCAACGACTTCTTGCAGAAAATAAGCCTCAGTTTTGACACAATGATGCAATTGTTTTCATGGGTTGTAGAGATACGCCAACAGGACTACGCAAAAAACATATGTAATTCGCAAATTCTCCTTAGCGAGGGAGAAGTTGCATTGTCTAGGCCACCTCATACTTGGAAGATTTTTGAGTGGGGTTTCCGACTGGTTCATTGGGATTCAGACCCGGTACACTTTGGCCAGAAGCCATGCGCTCCATCCACAAGGACACCACGCCACCAATGAATCTCAGTCACATTTTGCTCAAAGCTCTAAATTTAAAGGGACGATTTGAAAACTACAACGAAGGTAATTTCTAAACCGAAAATGCACTTGTGGTCACGGATATATTCTCAATTTCCATAATATTTAAACAATTAGCAGCCTTCTTTAAGTGAACGAGTAACACTATTTAGTTCAAGGGAGAGATTTTACAAGACACCTTCTACAAGAGTTTTTAATTCCCACACTGTTTGCTTGGAACTTTCTGCAACAATAGATTTATTTTCTCTACAGTAATAAGTTGAGTTTAATTTTAAACGTTATCACTATCGCTGATAAACTGTCTTTAGCAATTTTGTAATCTATGCTCTCGCATCAATCATTCCTTCATTGTTATAATATACTCAGAAAGGGTATTGTAAGCGACTGCTCCATTGAGCAATCACAGCTACATAAAATATGACGGTGAATTAAATGAAATGGGGAATAGGATGAGGAATATCAGCGGTATATTGGTTTGACGTATGACTTTAAGAGAGGGTCTGGCGTTCATAATTAATCTATTTAGTGGCCTCGTGAACATTTTGGAGATTAAAGTTGGAGAGTTGGTACTCAACCTCCTCACAGAAAATCAGTATCGCCATTACAGTAATTTTGTCAATCAATGCAGTATTTTTCTCTGCCATTATGTAAGATTTATTCATTTTGCTTACCATAAAAACAAAATAATGAATTTACAATGATAATTCAGCAAAGCATTCAACAAAGTTCCGTTTTATAATTTAAATATATGTTCTAATCATATTTATAGTTCATATTTTAAGTTCATCGTCATTCTTTCATTAATTATCTCTAAAATTCTTCCTTAACTACTCACGGAAAACACTAAAGCATTATTTTCTCTTAATAAAACCTACGTATCGTTTTATACTTTTAATAGCAATTTTAGATCATGACCATTGAACAATAAAAGGGAAGACAACTGCAGAAGTACCGTCATCAAAAATATCTCTAAGTTGAACAATGGATGCTGAGAGCTCTTGGCCGTGGCATAAACTGACCTACTACCGTCTCGGAAGTCGATAAAATATGTCAGAAAAATGAGATCCCTGATAATGGAACCTACAGAAGGTAGTGAACTTGCAAGTCCCAGGTGTCATTCCTACGTAATGTGCATCGTGCTAAGAGAGCTATCCAGTGGCGATAACTATAGATTTTCATCAATTTATTAAATCGCTTTTCTGACTTCTAAAACATATTTTCGCGAGCTCTCAAAAAATCAACGGCATTATGTGCGCTTTCAACATCCTCTAAGGGAACCCCCAAATCAAGAATATATTATAAATATAATTATATGTTTTCTCTTTTTACTCGTTCATTTTTCGTCAAAATTCACTGAAATGTGAATGTACGTGTTTCTTTACGATTTGAAATTTGAATGATACAAGTAAGCATATATACGTGTTTTTTAATTGCTGGTATTATAGAAAGGATTGGCACTTTAATTATACTTCTGTCTCAAATTTTGAATTTACCAACCGATATAATTTACTATTTGGCATTACCCATTAATGTCCATTTTTTGGTTGCCAAAGAAGTATGACTGTATATCAGATTAATTGTAATTAATTAATCTGACTTGACTTTGGAGCACAAGCATGTTCGCGCAAGTATAAGAACGGAGTTCTTTACAAACCTATGAAATATGCTACGCCATGCTTGCCTAAATATGTGAGCATAAATATCTCGTGCTGGATTGTAAAATAAATTGAGACGAATTAATAATTTCACATATTAATGTGAAGCATTCCGCATGGACAGGTACGAATTTTTCCGAAAAGTCTCCATTATCCTGTAGCAATTCTCAACGTAGACGGACTGCACGTGAGTGACCCAAATCCGGACCTTCTTTGATGGCTGTCCATATAATTGCACATCCATTGAGGACTCGACAAAAGAGCCGTTCCTCAATCGCTAAGTGACCTCGGAAACGGATAGCAGTCGCAGGAAACACGACACTCGACTTAGCACCCAGCGTCTCAATGGCGGGCAACGGCACCGCAGGCTGAAGTTGCATGACCACCCGAGTGGGGGCCCCTCTGTCTGCGACACGAATCTTTTCTGCCGCTTCGGAGTATCTGCACTCGACTCACTTCGCTTCCTCTATCACGATTGTTCCACCTCAGAGAATAGATGTAAACAAGGACGGCTTTATCCTTCTGCTCACGTTTTAAAGGTTTAAGGGAATCCAGTTGGTACGGTGACAAGAGTGCTGGCTTCGCAACCCGTGAACCCAATTTCATATCCCGGAAGAGAGTATTCTCAGTAGTTTCCAGATACATGTTTGAGTGCTGTTTCGGATGTCCATCGGATGGGAGGTTGAGCCGTGACCTTCTTGGCGCCTCTCATTAAGAGCAGGCTTATGCCGACGCCGGGACTTTCTCCACCCATCCTTTGAACCCTTCCCAAATCACCTAAGCCGCTAGTCGCCTTTTCCAAATACCATACCTAGGCTCAAACGGAAACATGGTGATACCCCTTTACGCAGACTAAACGATTTGGGGAAGTTCATTGATTAGCTGATTCCGTGGATAGCGATCGTTTGTATGCTTTTAACTGATATTTAAAATGCATATCTATTAAACTTCAACCCTCACAAAGACCTACAGGTACCAGTGCTTTGTTAAAACCAAATTAAATGTTTTATTCCATTTTTTCCGTTTTCCACAACAGTGTTGGACTAGGATGTTTCCATGCTATCCTGAGTTATGCATTGCCGCGCAGTAATCTTGAGCGCTGTAGCACAATGTTACTCTGAAATTCCTTCTACTTGCTCTCTTACGATGGTAAATTTCAGCCATCATGACATCATTAGCGGGGACTAACGTAAATTCAAATCGTGTAAGATACCCGTACACGATAAAGGTACGCTGGTAACACTAAGATTATGGCTACATTTTCGGAGTGTAAATATATCACCACCCTACATTATAAAAAAAAATACTAATGCAGAATCGTTGAAAAAGAGTTGACCCCAGGTTCGGTCGCAAATTTTCTTGTTAATAAAGGGGGAGAGCGGTAGCTTAGTGGGTAGAGTGGTTGGCTACTGACCGAAGAGTCCCTGGTTCTGATATCGATCGAGAGTGTGCGAGAAGCCCCCCTCCAACAAAAAATCCTCGAAATTTGGTAGACTAGAGAAAGGAGCTAGGATTGCTACCCTGTGTGCATGATTCCATGCTGGTAGCTTAAATCAGGTAGAACTATACTGATGGCATCTTACCTTAGCCTTATATCACTTAGGAATTGAGAGGTAAATAAAGGTGAAGGAATACGATAGATTTATATCAGTTCTAATTTGGTCAACATCACCCAGTTATATTCCAAAATTGAGCTGTTTAACAACTTAAGATGTTTTCGGCGAACTCACCTATACTTGCATACAGTTTTCACGCCAAAAAAAACAAATTATATTTGCAAATATATTGTAGTACATATTATTTACGTCTACAACGCACAAAATGTCGTAATACTTGTTTTCTAGTCATACTATCCTGCAAGGTGTGGAGTTATGGTACAATGAGTGACGAGAGATGATTAAAGGAAGTTCGTTCGGACGCAGGCTGGTTATTTAAGAGAGTCCTTTGACGGTTCAATGGAAAAGAGGCAACGAGGCATTAATGCTATTTACAAGCGCCAAGTACTGGGTGTCTTTCCCCTTTCCCACTTCCAGTGAGTTTGGGGGCGAGGAAAGGGGAAGGGGGCCGGAGAAGTAAGACGGAGAAAGGGTGGAGCTGTCGAAAATGACGCATGTGCACAAAGTTTCCGTAAGTAATGGTGGGGGCGCGGGCTGGAAACACGCCAAAGATGCAAAAATATTTGCTCAGTCCATAAAACTCTTAAGTTTGTTTCTACTTCACCGGTGTTGGACCCTCTGAGGAGAAAAAGGGCGATTGAGCACACGTAGGGTTCATATCTTCCCATTGGTACTTGATCATTGTGAATGCATTGGAAAAAAGCCCACGATCTAAATAACTTCGCAGCCAACGCTCTAGAAATAATATCTTTTCTTCCAATGTTCAATTTTAATCAGTTTACTTACAAAGCTAAGGGAACAAACTGTGGCTGTGAAATGTTCTTTTTTTTCGTTTTTAGAAGAACTTTTCGGCTTTTGATCAATTTATTGAGTATTTTCATTTAACAGGGAGTACGAAAACAAGGATGCATCATTTACTACCGATGTAAATCTACTTATAGCTATCTTTCACGGGGAGCATACGCCGTAAAAATACCAGATTTTAGTCTGAAACTACTGCATGTAATATCTGAATTTTGTAGATAAAACAACAGATTTCAAAGAAGATATTTTTTTTAAAACTTTATGAGCAAAACTTTTATAAAAGAGTTTATCGATCTCATACTACCTTAACGCACAAGTGCCTGAAATTTTTAATCAAGATATAAAATCCAACCTCAAAATTTGATTTAAGTATTTTTCATCCGCAAGCTAACTAACAACACGCAATGATTATTTTTCAACTGGAAGAAACGAACGAAATACGTCAAACGCCTCGGCAGGAGCATCTAACAAGGGAAACGCGTGAATTGCCGATTTTGCTCACATCTCGTATAAAAGCAGAAATATCAACGGTGAGCAAGCGAATTCTGCGGAGGTTTATTGCAAGAGACTTAAAAGCACCTGTTAATTTCTATCCAAATTAATTTATTCTCGACTGGCGTTGAAGTTTTTCGCGTTATTTTCAAGGGGAGTCCTTAAAGTAACCCTTTGACAAGCCAATTTGAAGCAAGAAAGGTGGGGGTCAAAAAACAAAAATGAAGTGTAATGGAAATAAGGGATCACGATGCAAGGCAAACGTATAAAAAAGTATTGAACAGGGAAAAGAGAAAAATTGCCAAGAGCATACAGGATGGAGAAATATTGTGTCACAAAATTTTAGCCAAGGATAGCTGATATAAGTGTAAACTAAAATTACGTATAATGTTTGGGTCGAAAATGCACCATTTTTAAACTATAAAAATTGTTTCGATCGCTCGTATTGGCCGCGAGTGTGTCCTGTTGCCAAGATACTACTGAGATTGCTAAACTTTCTTAGATAGATCGCGATCTCCGGCAGAGAAAAGCATTCGAGCCGATGCGTTGTGCAGAGCAAACGCCAACAGCGTAAACTCGCGGTCAATCGGAGAGCTCGGCGCAAAGTTTCCGTAATCTAAAAATTGAGTGTTGGTGACCATCTAAACGTCATTATTAATTTTGATTCCCACCGGCATCAGCTATCCTGGGTTGAAATTTCATGACTCAATTTTTCTCCATCCTGCTGACGGGGGAGAGCAGCGCGAAAACAAATTTGAATAGTTGACTATTGGTTAGAAAGCAGCGAAGGTCTCCAGAATTGCATGCGAGAAATTCCGAATGTTGCACTTTGAATGATGGAAAATGCACGGTGACTCATGCCACTGGTATTGTCTCTCTTTGAAATTTATCTTCAAAAACCCCTGACCACATTCTTCCAGCTTTTATATCGAACATTGACTGTTTGTGATGATGCAAAATAGCTGTCCAAAACCTCATATCGGAAATGTTCGATGTCGTCTAGTTCTAAGGGCAGAGACGCTTTAACGATGTAATATTCGACGGTAACCCCCTGAACTTGTTGACGCTAATATTGACGCTAAATATTGACGCTGTGCCTGGACTTGTTCGTGAAAAACGATCATGGGTGCCCAGCTGACCCAGGCATTCCTACCTTAAGAGTTCCTCAGTAGCATTTACATGTGGCCCACGAGGAGGCGCCATCACTTTGTGCCGAGTGTGAGGGTTCGGGGGAGGTGGGGGGGTAGGATTCCAAAGTGAAATGGATGAGGTGGGTGGTGGGGAGGGCACCCCAGAGTCCTCCCCAGGGGGTTGGGGAGGACAGGCGGTGAAAAGCGGGGATAAGGGAATTAAAGGCGGGGAATTCTTCCCCAATCCCGGGGTTTTGGTTTCCGATATTTTTTGCGCGAGTTCACATCGGTTATGAAAAGTGGAATGGTTTTTTTTCCACCTCCTCTTTTCTCCCCTGCGTTACTTCCTCCGAAGAAAAGTCATGGTAAGACTTACATTAATTCAGGGAGGTGAGGGATGAGGGAATAGAAGGAATGCATAATAAGATATAATTTAGAATGGTAATGTCCCCGACGTGGATTTTGTTCGGCAAGCCGCATAATTCGGGAGCCCTTTGATTTAATCATTTTACTTTTTCAATCCTCCACAACGGTGGCAGAGGGAGAGAAAAGGGGGGAGGGTAGAGAATAATAATAGTAAAAAGAATGGATGAGGCACAAAATTTAGTCTTACTTGGTGCTTCATCGCCTTTTCATTTTCTTTCTTCAGCTGCAAACCCTTAGCTTAGTCTCTTTTGAATGCATGAATACTCCCCTCCCTCGCTTTGGTTCCCACCCCCTGCTTTTCGTAAGGGTGGAGCAGCCACCAAGATGTACGAACTTCTGAATATGCAGGGGAAGTTAAAGCTGATTCGAAAAAAAGGAGACGCTGACCAACACTCTTGCAGTAGCGATGTTGTGAGAAAAACTATCTAGAGAAAGGAATTCATTCAGCAAACATAATCATCCATGTTTTTACTTCTATTTATAAAAACTGCTGTCCAGAAGTCATGTATCACTAGGGAATAAATCTAACGGTCATTTTTTACTATGGAGAGACATTATTTAGAATTAATTTGCTAACCAAACGAACTGAGCCCTGAGGAAAAAAGTGGTTTATGTACAGTTATGTGAAAACAAATGCTAGACAAATATACGTATCATATAAGATGTTATAAAAGCTGGAAAAGCCAATACACAGACAGATCGGCATTTTAAGGTTTTGAAGGCTCTTCCAGCAAAAACTATAGGAAAACACTTTCAATTACAGAGATACTTAGTTTGTTGCACGGACGAGCATTCAGTCCGAATTTGCACTTGAATCCATATGGACCCGTTAACCCCTAAATCAATTATAATATCCGACAATATGCTGATGGGTGCTGTGAATGAGAAATTACGCTAAAAAAGTTGATGCTATTCGACGGGAAGAGGGATATAATCGGAAAGCTCTAGCGCATTGAACGTCAGATGGGAGCGGCCGCATGTTTATCGCAGGCATTTTCTCAAATGGTATGATAGCAACATTCTGGGGATTACGAGGTGAATTTTTAAGTGCAACCAGAATCACGCGATCATTTTTTCCGTCCTTATGGAGCAATGCGATGCCCTTTTCGAGCGAGAAATGACCGTTTCACACGATTATTCTCCGCGGTAGCTCCAGGGATGGGAATCCTATCCCGTTTTTCATCACTCGTCATGTCTCTTTTTCCGTTTCTAAAACAATCGTAGACACCGCCTCTCAGCCACTCAGATCGTACCGCAGTTTAATTAGAATGTTACGGAACGTTTGTCTCTTAATGGAATAAATGTTTTAAAAACGGAAATCGAAGGAAGTCGCGTTAGAAAAAGTGACGGAGGAATGACCGTGTAATTCAAAATATGATGGGTCGAGCGATTACTTTTTTGTCCCTGAAAAGCTATTGCTTCAGCATCACTCTGATGAATAGAAAAATACCCGTGTGGTTCAGACTTAGCATTGAATTTTACCTAAATTATTATCGGGAGGAATATTGATACATATTTTCTTGCCAATGGTATCTAATGTTGCCTCATTGAGGCTACGAGATTTTCCTTCCCAAATCTTACGAACCAATCCTACCCTTGAGATATAGTCCTGCTGCAAAGTATGACACCTCAAAACCTTAGGATGAAAGGTGAAACAAGTCCATTTACTTGTACACACTTACGTGTACACACTAAAGCACCTGTATTTGGACAACTTTACTGGTACATCTGGCCTCTGAAGCGCAACGACGCTTCAGAGGATGGAAGACTGATTTTGTTGCTTTCATCGTTTCTGCATCTCATAAACAAAGCATGCTCATTTCCTGAGTAGCGCATTTATTTCACCAAAACAATCTATGCTTTATTAAATTTGAACGATAATTACTGCATCGAAATCCCAGGACGACCTTTTAACCGTAAGGTGAGTATGCAAAGATAACTTATACCGCTTGCTCTGACCACAGAGCGTGAGCGTCACTTGGGCGTGGGTTTACCGCAGCCCATTACCTTGCCGTATATCCTCCGCCCACTAGTTTTCGGGATCGATTACGGTAGTATTATGGTCAAAATATCTCTTTTTATTGCCTAGTATATCATAAAACTTCACAGTTTCGTTACACCGCAGTTATATTTACAGTTACATTACAGGCTAAAAAAACGCACAAAAACCCAGCCTAAATGTGGAAAGCCAATGCAAAGTTATACGACCACTGTTGCGCGACAACGCCAGTTTCTCGGCGTATTACCTTCCCCTTTGAAGTGAACTTAGAGCTTAAAGACTCACAACTCAAGGAAAGTGCTGCGCATGTGAGTGGCGAGGTCTCTTGCAAGAAGTGGGCTCGATCCGTGGCCCCTCGAGTGAGAGACCCGCACCTACAAAGCGTTCTCCGAGTGTGAGATCGAAATTCGCCGGAATGCAGCGACGGCATTCCAGGACGCGAGAGCCTTCCTCGCCCCCACCCCCCTCGCCTTTCCTTCATTTCCACCCCGTTCTCACTTCCGCTGAGACCTCATTACGCACTTCCCCTCGCCGTAAAAGACCTCGGAATATGCAGAGCATCCGGAGGGAAAAAATATCCAACGGCAGGTCTGGGAACATTGAAATCTCATCGCGGGAGGCACACTGCGTTGGCATATCGCGGGGGAGGGCATTGTCTGACAGAGGGGGAATGGAGAAACGAGGGCCGCGAGAGGTGCTGGGCGGCCATTGCGCGGGAGGCGTTGGGTCTGTGCCGGGGGAGGGACAGGGTGGGTGGGCGGTGAAGAAAGAACGGAGACACATTCAAAGGTTCTCCATGAAGAAAGGAGGAAACTTCATCTTAGCGGTTCTGATGACAGGCCATGATTCAATGGTGGGTGTCTTCCAGAGCTCGTGCAAAGTGTTCAAATTTCATTTCTATTTAGCATCTACCAAGTTGATTACCCATAAAATACCATGCCATTTACAACAAAAGGACGCGCTCTCCCACTCTACCGGACGTAGTTTCTCTTTTTGATGACACATCACTGCTTCTAAAACAACCCATCATCTTAAAATTTGTGATCTATGCAGAGTAAAACTTTTGCCAACATCTGAGTATTTCTCGAATACTAAAAAACAAGTCTGATAAATTTCTTGGGTATAATTTTCAAATTTAGATGCATAAAAATGTTGCAGTTTTGTTTTTCCATATGCCCTGAAAATTTCAAAGTGATAGGACTGGTTTCAAGTGAGGATTACTACAGGAAAAAAAAGACCGATCAAGAGGAAGGTATGGGTCCTCTTAATGACCATACTCAGATAATTCGAATTTAAACTATCCGATGGAGAGAGTTTCAAGATACGTGGAACTCTTTTGATGTTTTTTAACTAATGAAACAGCAATTTGTACTTTCATTGTACTTCCCATCGAGAGAAACACTGGTCTGAAAAGAACGGAAACCTTCGAAACCCAGCGATATCAGCGGATGCTGAAGATTAAATGGATGGGTGAGGTGAGAAACAAATAGAAATACTGAAGAATAGAAGAAAAACGGAAATATGGACCATCAATCGTCAGATAATGCACCATTTAATAAGTGGTATTGTAGAGCATTAGTAGAGCATAGAAAAATAACCGTGTGGTTCATTTTTAGCATTGAATTTTACCTACATTATTATCGGGAGGAATATTGATACATATCTTCTTGCCAATGGTATCTAATTATGCTTAATCAATGCTTAGCACAATGAAAAATGCAATGGAGAAAAAATAGAAGTAGTCCCTGGAGGAAGGCCATCGGATAGGTACGATTGTAGATGAATAAGAATACAGGTATAATTTACAGGTACACAGATAGAAAGAAATGTCATGAAAAAGGCATGGAGCTAGAAAAACTATCTTGCAAAAGAGGAAATCAAGAGCTGCGGAACATCAACATCAGGAATACGAGTTGATGAATGAACTAACTCGTAAATAGGATATGTTTGATGACGTTGAAAAATATTGACTATTAAAACATTTGAATATCTGAGCTCATTTTTAAGATCACATGGACATTGGCTTCAAAACGATTAATAAATGCAAAAATTTTAATTAAATAAAAATGAATTTTTATTTAATAAAAATTTGTGCATTTATTAATTTGAAATTAAAATTACAAAAAAATATATTATCACTAACTTATTCAGGTAAAGAGCATGCTATTGCTTTTTCTCAATTTTAAAACAGGCGGAAACATAAGCCAAACACCAACAGATTTTCTTGACTCATTCCACGAATTCCGTTGCATGAAAGCATCTTTGCCGGGAGTAAAGAAGGGGTGGGGATGAGGAGCTTTGTGACGAGCGAAACATTCAAGGGTTCTCCATAAAGAAGGAGAATGATTTCATCTTAGTGGGGAAATTAAATGAAACGCCTAGCAATAAAATGCCGCGGAATTCGTATTTTAAGCTTCCGACGATAATGACTGCTCCAGTTCATTTTGATCTCGAATGTGATTACGGCCACGAGATTTAAATCCCGATTCGCAAGAACGGGCAAGCTACAATGAGCCCTAAAGGAAACTTGAAAAGCAATTAAGATGGAAACAAGTCTTCAAACTAAGTTTATTACGGCGTTAGTAACACAAAAGTGTTGTTTCATGAAAATCGAGACCCTAAATCAAGCTCTGACACTATTTTTAAAGACACCTTTTGTTGCTGAAATTAATTTTAATTCTTATTTGAACCCATAAACTGGTGAATTGTCTATTGAACCTAAGTCTTGCTTTTAAATAAAATCTCCGACATCATGTCATGCATGAAAAAGGAATTAATCCATGCATACAGAACCATGTCCGGCATTCCTCGTTGAGACGCTTACGGAATCATCCGAGCAGTTGAGTATGACTTAAAGTATATTATCGATCACTAAAGTTTAAAATATACCACCCTCATTACGCGTGAATGCTGAGGAAATTATGATTAATATCGACAATTAAAAGCGAAACCTCCCCTCTTACTAATTCCTTGTGAATAATGACTGAGATTATCAAGGCTGGGTTATTATTAAGAATATCCTATTATTTATTTGACGGAAGCTCCACTCAGCCACCTGAGGTACAAAGAACGAGGCGAGGCCCAAGAGGGTTTAGATGTGCCAGGGGGGCACGGTGGGGATGGGGACGAGGGAAAAAGTGTAAATAAAACAGGGGCGAAATAAGGAAACGGCCCCTGATACAGGTTCCCATGCACCCTTTTATGTGATTGTGTGTTTGATGGAATCTCGCCGGGAAAGTATTGCGTGAGCCCGAAGCATAATGAGCAGCCTGGGCGATACAGACAGGCGCCTTCGAATGGTCTCAACCCCCTCCCCCCAGATTTCCCCTAAACGGGACCCCCCGACCCCTGGCCTTCCCCCAACCCCATTCGAGTATCTTCACGTAGCGACACCCTTCCCACGGGCCTCTTGCTCCCTTTCTGGCCGTCGTTAAATGAGAACATTTTCGTTTTATTTTCGCGAGTTGTTTATCCGGCCTGGGTCATAAATCTCCAATTATTCACTTTCCGGGGTACTGAAAATCAAACGGAGGGTACTTGTGTAAACATTGGGCCCCGCTTAGAATATTCAAGGGAGAGAGAGAAACTAATGGGAGGGAAAAGGAGGTCTAATATTCCTTTATCAGCATGAGTTGTGTATTAAAAACATAGGGAAACATGAATAGGGCCCTAATATGGCTAAAAATATCATTTGCTTTAGGAGAGAATTTCCCGAGGCTCATATGAGCAATATGGACAAATAGCTCCTTTGGCCGGGGAAAGGTCATAAGCTCCATAATTGTTACGGCACATCTTTGACTCGGCGCGTAACAAGGAAATGACGCGACAAAAATTGACTCTAGTTTAATACGATAGGAGCAGCTTCTTGCGGATGCTCTCCTAATTTTCCCCCCGGAAATTTGATACTAGGCGGGTAAGGCTCAATTCTTTTCAATTTCTCTTGAAATGGAAAATGATCCATGAACCTCTTTAATTTATTAAGAAATCCAACCCTTCAGTAAGGGCAGCGAAGGCTAGAGATAGCATATAGGGCCTATTTTTACCTACATCTTTATGTTTCTTTATGTTTTATGATGAAAGTGGTAATAAGAACCTGTAAAACCTAATGGCGAGTGCTACTAACATTTTCTTAATAATTTGAGAAAATAAATGGACACATAATGGGGTGTTTTCCATGCATATGAACTAGAAATAGAAGGTTTAGAAAAACGGTAGAGAGAAATTAGTGTCTAATGATTCATAATTATGCCTACTACATGCGAGATTCAAGAGCACTATATTCGTAATGTGTGGCTATATAACTTAGATTTACGGTAGTTAGTGTTACAAACCGTCCATTGACGCAATAAGTTGTCAAAAGTCAAAAATGGAGACAAGAGCATGGTAGGCATTCATTGCCGGAAATTGAGCGACTTAAGATATGACAATCATTCTGTCAATGAATAGATGAATTTTACGCATAATTTATATTTTAAGTATAGCGTAATGAATGTGTTGTCCCAAGTTCTGTTTAATGCTAAGAGTGTGGGATGCTGACTATCCTTAGGCATATATTCAGATTATTGTTGAAATTTCCATTCCACCTCTGGAGTACGCTTATTTATCTATCTCTTTCCGTGTGACTATCGTTTCAATACATTCGGAGGCGTAGTATCTTTCTTCCTCCCAAACATGTCACTCCACTCTGAAGCAACCCAATCGCTGTACTAGCCCTTTTCTATTTCCCCTGCCGATAGTGGGATCTGAAGGCGAGGCCTCTCCGTGCCCCAGGCCCGTTTCCACGCAGGAGAAATACTCCCCATCAACATCCTCCTCACAAGCGACGAGGATTTGGCCGCGAGATGGCGTTATTTCGACCCATGACACGTCTCCCGGCCCTTAGCCGCGTTCCAACTCCCCCCCTCATCACGTCGAAGAAAAGGAGAATAGCAAAACCTATCGCCGCCCATTATGGAGCTCCTTCGAGATAGCATCATCTGGATGCAACTGCGAGGCCGCCACCCAACACCAGCCCACCGTCCCATTCGCGCTACGACGTGCACCCAGGCCTCCCGCCATAGAAGGACCCCTTGTACCCCCCTCTGCAAAACTGCCCCCGTCTGTCTGCCTCCCTCTTTTGTTCGATGATTTTCCCATCTTTCCCGGGGCAGCCATTACGGCGTCCGCACCCACACCCCGAGGTCGAATCGGCGGCCGCCCCCCAACCCCCCCAGCACCTCCCGCGATCGTCCGATACGGGAAATTGGAAGAGTGCGTCGTGGAGTGGAAGAGGCTGGGGTCTTGGGCTGAACCACTGGCGGGAGGGGTGGGGGGCGGATGCGGTTGGTGGTTGGCGGTGGGGATGGCAACACTACTGACTTTCGAGGGTCGAGCCGAAATCGAACCGAGCATAGTTTGCGAACCCAAACCTTCAAATTGGATAATAACTTTTTGCTTTACTCTGAGAAAACTTTCCATTGCATAAAATCGAAGTACCACACGTCGTAATTTGTGCAATTTATTTTTGAAGACATGACCCAGACGCAGTAACAAAGCTACATCTTCAGGAAAAGAAATATTTGGTGCATTCCTGGCGAAGTGACTGCATATAAGAAGGTCAAAATTCTCACTCAACCCTCATAGCCCTTAGGACGATGGCCGAGTCGGGCATCGAAACGTCGGAAGTAATGCACTTCTTTATCCGGTGGTGATCCTGAGACTTCTCACATTTTCAGATATAAGGTGTAATTTTGAGATATAACTATGTGACCAAACCCGTATCGTCTCCATTAAACACGAAAAGAGAACCTCACAAAGCGTAACACTCTTATAGTACAAAATTAAAAACTACCCCACTTCACTCAAGAGGGTCAGAACGTGTGCGGTATTGTAAGGTGAATTGAAATATGCTGGAGGCGGCAAGGAAAGCAGAGAAAATGCTATTTGAACGTGGCAGGAATGGAGATGGACGCCCTCAACACAGAAGACTAGCTAGTCCACTTCCCACCGTCGACGCAGATTCGGCTAAAAATAATTATGAATCTTTAGCTGCAGCCAAGAAGTTCTGTGCATACTCCGTTTAAAATCTCAGCTCTACTCGTCTTAGTTCTTCAAATTCAATGATTAACCGATTGTGGCCGATTCACGCTGAAAAGGCATGAAGGAATCTCTGAGGCATTCGTCTCTGAAGTTTTAAGGACTGTTTTTGCTAGCTGGACTGAGGTTCAACGTAAGTATATAGGAAGACTACATGTCCCACATGTAGTTTAAATTAGAAGACAGCGAGAAATGCCATCACAAAGGACGGAACAAGCTAATAAGTCGGTTATTTTTATTCAAAATACATGAATGAAATACCTTCAACAACCAACATTTTCCATCTTTATCGAAGTCAGTAAAGGGCACATGCACAAAAAATAATTCCTCCTCTGAAGCAACCATTATAACGAAAGAACAAGATTATAAGGTTAATGAAAGGAGACTGGGAATCTATAGGAAATACAAGCATGAAATATCTCGACTATTGGAAATTAAGTTGCGAAAATTGATTATCAAAGGCGTTTGAACATGTATAGAGTGTGGGTGAGACGTAGCCATTGGCTTCAATAATATAAGTTCTTCTTGTAAAAGTCAAATCTATTAATTGACACACAAGTAGTTTCGATGCTATAGCGCTCGTTTAAGGTGTTACAATAAAAGTTAACTCTCGGATCTATTTCTGTTAGGAGCGCGTTATACTACTTCTTACTCTTGAGAGTTGAATTCGTTCGTACCATAGGTCTCCAATATCGATCGCTAACGTGCGAAATTGGCCCAATCGGTTCAATTTTTTGAGCGGTTCGCCCATCACTAGCTGGGCGGGTGGGGACAGCGGGGATGGGTGGGGGTGGGGCCAAGTCACCACGGAAATAGGAGGCGAGACGGGGTGGCCCCTCGCTGATCGCTTCTTTATTTTTTCCTCATTTAGCTCCCTCCGCTTATACAACTTGTTCAACCAGGGGTTCATTAAATCACCCGCCAACAATGGAGGGAAATTAGAGAGGCTCACCGCTGCAAACACGGCATATTTCGAGAGCGCCAACTGTAGCAGCCGTCATTGTGCATGCCGCTTCAATGATAAGTGGTGATAGATGTATATTTCCACCATTCTTGGGTCCACGTCCAAAATAGCGTCAAGGGGAAGGGTACGCTATTGTCCACCCGTGCATCCAGAGTATAGCTCCATCATCTGGAGCAGGGAGCCGTCACATCATTAGCGTTTACATGAATTCTGAGTCTCAAACACGGGTTAATCATCCAGAGCTCATACTGAGAGATCGTTTGACAGAACAAAACAATCAACAAAAGGACGTAGGCTGAGTTTCATAGCATTGTTCACCTATTGGGTTTACGTGTGGTCCGTACTGGCGAATTAGAGAAGCGGAAAATTTCTCAGATTCGGTTGAATATATCGGGTTATGTCAATCCGATTAATATCATCCTCTCGGAATACCGCAACAACATTCAGATTAATTACATCCCTATCGAAACAATTCCACAATCTCCTTTTGAGTACCGAAATCCCACGCAAATCAATTCCCTACCTAAACACTCCTCTTATATAACTCTACAATAATTCCTAATTTTTCGGAATATATTTGTCGAGTAATATCTGGGAATTTATACAGCTTGAGAAATTATACCAAAGTTGAAAGAGGAAATGAGACAGTAAGCTCTTTGGAAAACCCATTTTGTTGCTCGCTATAATCATGAAGCATGTTTATGCTGATGCGGTGGAGCCTTGGTCTTCATTCCATAATATCAGTGAATTTCAATTCCATTATACCGTAGTAAAGGTTCGTATCCCTGGTAATTCTGACTTTAAACCTAATGCAAGGTTTTACTAATGGATAAACCAAGTTATGAGGTGTCTACCTACAATGCAGACTAGAGAAGAGGAACGGTATAGAACTGCAGAAAGAAAAAGTCCCTTCAAAGTTTCAGTTCCTCTCTTAAGCTTGCAGGGCACTTTCTTTATGGTTGACTCTCAGAGCTGCAAAAAACTACCACTAAACGTTAACTGGAAAAACTACTATGGATAATAATGAGCTTCCCATCGAATCGACTCATAGTCTCTTACACGAATAAAATTTTATCTTAGACCCTTAGCATTATAACTGCTCCACATTCAAGCATCAGAAATATATATTCAGCTAGACGATCGTTCCATTATATAGTTTCACCGCCTTCAAACGCATAACAGCCTCTTTTCTCCCTCGTGTATCCCAGAATATTCCCCACTCTTCACATACATTCATCCAATATTCATGAATTCACCGCTCAACGGGAGGTGCCGTTAGCGTAGACCCCGCTGATATTTAGGTGAAGGACTTCCTGTAAACAAAGACACCTCAGACAGCTTCTGTTACATTACACTTCCATTTGATTAACAAAAGACACTGTTCTCCCCAAAATAACCTCCTAATACCACTCTTCTACACACAGGTGGAATCGAGAATGAGAATATTATCTCCTTTATTAGATAACATGCTCAGTAAAATAGATAAATTTATGACCCACCAGGAAAAAAACGGGCATCTACACAGCGCTTTATAAGCTGCTTTAACACAATAGTAAAATTAGCTTAGCAGCATTTTCATAAAATTCTTTTTTCTCAAAATCAATATCAGTTTTCAAATCGGAGCAGTCGTTTTGCGTGTTTTTGTTAAATCAAAATCTTTGAATGAAATACGGTTACCTCTGAGCACATTATTATGTTGTGAGAGGAGAAGGTAAACGAAAAAACCTGAGGGATTTCCGGCCGCGATACGGATTTGGTGCGATTCAAGCGCAGATTAGCGATCAAAGGCCAATAAAGACACGCTATCGAATCCGAGGTAAACATTTTTCCGACTTGAGACATGAAGGAAGATTTACCTCGCTGTCAATCAGTTTAGGTTTGCGCTCCAATTATGCCAGCAAATGGCTACTCTATTACTGAATGTAATCAATGTTTATAGCCATTCCCGGAACTCCATATTTTGAGCACCCGAGGTGAAACTTGGCGCGAATGCGGAGAATGCAATCAGTACGTGCATGTATCAGTAGCTTTTGTAAGCAAATGACGTTTAACATGTGGTCGGACAATATGCAGTGAACTGGCTCTCACTGTATGTGCAGTGAATACGATCATTGAATCAACTAATTAACTTATCAATAACAATTCTTTCTCAGCCCCAACTCAACGAAGATCCCGGCAAAAATATTCAATCACAAAGGCTTTCATTGCATATTAAAATAACATTTTCTTAATTGATTTTCATTGAATTTACACGGTATTTACGCACATGGCCATACGAAGATAATATGACTCTAATTTTCAAATACAGAGAAACGTTTTATCATCAGTAGCATTCCAATCGTGTTCAATGATTTTTATGTTAGCTATTACTTTCTACCAGTTAAAGTCATTGACGACAGGCTGATGCCAATCAATTAAATTTCTTCGAAAATACTTAGAACATCATGAGGCATAACACGTAAATGATAGACCTGCACGCAGCCAATATAATTCAGCAGTCATTAAACCTACTGGTAATGTATCTAAATTAAAAAAAGCCGAAGGTTATATTTACTTTATCGTCAGGAAACTCTCGTGCCACCTTCTACACAATTTATGATGAACACGTGTTTATGGTTTTCACATGATAATTAATTCATTACCACTGCCCCGAAAATTATGAATGAAATAATAGGAGACAAGCCAAAAATTTTCTGCGTCAAGTAAAGCTGATCTGAATATCGATGGTGGGAGAATGAAACTTATATTTATTTCATTTGCATCGTTTATGACACCATATCATTCTTTCAACAAAAATGAAGAAAATAATATGCCCCAAAAAGTTTAGTCATTCTGTCCCAGTGATTTAAATACCAGTGAATAAAACAAAGCGTAATCTAAGGCAAAACTATCAGGAGAAAGATTTCTTGAAGACATTATATCTCAGCATGAGATGGCCTCAAGTAATATTCAGTATAACACATTTCATGCCGACGCAAATAACTTGGCCCTTGGAGACACTTGAAAATGAAAATACGCTGATTTTACCCTATACATACCACAGTGAAGCAAATTTGGATGGATTTTCCTTGCAACCGTAATTAATTGATAAAATTAAATATCGGCAAATCGTCCATGAATCTTTTTTTCTTATTCTTCACGACTTCCGTAAAACTGTAATTAAAAAACCCAATGATGTTCACATTCATTCCTTACTCATACCAATTCGATTTTAATAAACTTCAATTCTATTTCAAAATTGTGGCATAAAGCTGCTTGATGAAAAATTCGCTAACAAATGTTTGAGAACTTCTTTGCTGATGGACGAGTCCTCGGTTCCAACCACGGGCGAAGCTTTCAGATGCTAAAAAAAATTATCGGAATGCGAGTGGAGCAGGGAGAAAAACTAGCCCGCCCACCCTGAATTTGCGAAATCCACATGCCTGCGGCTTAGTCGAGGGTGAGCTCTAACCCGACCAACCCAGTATGATCATCGGTTTATAGCACTGAGGGAGTGACTGAAGTAACTTTTTCGTAACCCAATATTAAATAAGAAGACGTAAATGAGAAGGTGAATATTCGAAATCCTAGAATCAACCAGCTTTTATTCGGTTACAATATTATCTGATAGACCATCATGTAAGTAGATTTCACTAAAAACTACTTACAGTATGAGTCACGGAATTATACTGGGCATTGGGAAAGTAACTGGCTTCCCTTACGCCAAATTTGGAAAATCCCCACTCCAACGGCTCAGCCCGGGAAGAGCTCTAGCCTCACCTATCCAAATGAACCTACGAGTCGCTTCACTGAGTGAGTTACTGAGTCACCTAGAGGACTCCCTGACTGATGGATTGGACGCTAGAGACCCTATTGAGCGTTCCAACTGCAGACATATTGGGCGGTATTGCAACATTTTTTTTCCGAAGGTTACACCTGAATTGCCACCATTTCACCAAACGAGTCGCTTCAGCACGCGTAATGGCGTCCACACGCGCCTCAAACACACTCACTGCATTGAGCCACGGGCGATCGGGCGATAAGTTACATGAATTATTAAAGAGGGCAGTGTATTCATGAGTGCGGTCGTTATCGGGTGGCACAGCGAGGCGCTTCCGTGGCTATGATCACCGCGGAATTCGGATTTGGTGCCTCGGCCGCAGTGGAGGTCCCGCACCGCGACCGCCAGACCCGCGGCGTCAACTCGGCTCTGGGACGTCGGCCCATCGGCGAGGGATGCAGAGGAGTCGCGGCATGTCCGGAAGAGCTTCGCTGGTTCCCGGATGCGATGCGCCAGATGATGGGATTTTTTTGACGGAAGGTGGAGGGAGGGGCGGGGGGACACATAGGAATCTCTCCCGAGTCATGCATAATTCATCCGCCGGAGCCAAGGAGTATCGAAGGAAGGTTAGAGGAGGCGGAAAGGTGAGATGAGCTTAGGAACATGTCGAGGGGGGGAGTGTCGCCCAGGTGGGGTGCCTAGGGACCCAGCGGTGAAGGTATTAGGCCTCTCGGAATATGGGCAAGCACTTTCGGGATGTACACTTTTTTTAGAGCGTGGTACATACATTGCGAGTGTTGTTAAATAAAGGTGAGACCACTTCTACGAATTTAAAAGTGTGTATGCTTCGTAGCTGCGGTTAATTTTAATCCCACTGTATCCTCTAAAGAGTTTAACCCTTGAACGGCTAGCGTGCCCATATGGGCACAGCTGCAGTGGTCTAAATAATTTCGTATAAATTCCGACCCAAACATTATAGAGCATGCTGTTTTCTCCAAAAATGATTACAATGTATCACTTTATTCGGTTCGTGTGCTTACGGCCAGCATTTGTACCAGCAGTTGACTGTGGCATGATGGGTATTCTTACTCACTCTGTTCGAGGTGGCAAAAGAGGAAAAATGGCGAAGTGTCTTCAGTAAATGCGATTTTTTTCCTTTTTATTTTTTATACTCGGCTAAGTATTTAATCTTATCCTCATAATGAATGATGTCAACTTCGGTTTCTTTTGCCAGCATTGTGATATCTTTCGTATGAAACAAGGAATTTGGATTTATTTTTGGGTGATCCCATATGGGCACGCTAGCCGGTAGCCGGGGGTGTCTTTTTTGGCTAGTTTCCTTCGCTACAAACGTCATTATTGGGACTGTTATCAAATAATTTCGATGTTAAACGCTAAGTTTTAGTCAATCTTTCATTTTTTTTCTTATATCACTCGATTTTAACGACTTCAATATTTTTTGCTGTATTTTTTTGTAATATTTCCATTAATTTTTAGTACAAAAATATATTTTATACTATTCAACACTTTTATTCATGGTGCTTGCGTTATACTTTGCTCAACTATCCAGTATGAAGAATGATAGGGCTATTTTCTACCACTGGTAGACATACCCAACAATCAAAAGCATGGTGGAAGGGTTAAGGATGAGAAAGCTAAAACATGATAAATCTATGATAAAATATTTTGGCAATCATGGCTACAAACAGTTCATACGGGGTGAAACTATAAGTTTTGGCTTTAAAATATAGTGCTTAAATGCTCCTCAAGATTACTTGGTGGACTTTAGCATATAGCAGGGACTGAGTGCTGAATAAAAAAATAACTACCATAAATTCGTAGGTAAATGCTTTTCGTATTTGCTTATCATGTTGGACAATTTACTAGAGCAAGCGATAAATCTTTTCCATTTATTTTGACAATAGGTTGACTAGCTTTCCTCTTATAAGTCCGTTAAAATCTCAAGGATGTGAGGCTACTGGAACAGTTGTGAGAAAAAGGATACTCAAAGGTCGAAAAAACAGCTAGCTAAGCGGCCCCGCTCCTTCCATGCTTTCGCACGGGAGAAAAAAGGGAATATTGTTGTTGTTAGATAGAATGATTTTTCGGTAGTGACTGTCAAGTCACCTTGCCAATGTGTACACCCACTCACAAAGGTCACGAGATTCCCGCGTGTTTCCTCAAAAATGGTACAAGTTAGGCAGCCAGCAGTGGCGGAGCAGCTCTATATACAATATTTAGATAGGCGGAACTGATCTCACGGATCAAAATATCAACAGGTACAGGAATGCTATCAGAGGAAAAAATGGTGATGGTCCACATGAAGCTATTTCCTTGATGCTGTCATTGTAAATGCCTGGATCAGTATGGAAAATTCTGGTTCAAATATACCGCAGTAAACCTTTAGGCGAGAGATTGCACAAGTGTTTTTGTAATGAAAATGTACCGTTTCCAGAGCTGGTGGTCGTATTTAATATTCCCTATCAAGTGCAACTAATCATAGAAAGTCTGATGATATAAGGTATGATGGCAGGGATAACCAATTTGTCCCGTTTCATAGACGCCGAAGTTCTTATGAAGAATATTCTTCCCGCGCGCGCTCAGACTGTGCTAAGTGCCCAGGTGTTTGCCTTCAATGAAATTCTAACTATAATACTCGGCAATTGAAAACCCAATATATAGTATTCAAAAACTCTAACAGCAATAAAGGACTAATTCTGTCAATAAACTCATCGATAACGTGTTTTTTTATTCAATAACTGTTTTCAAATCTGTGTTATATACTGTTAAGATCTTTGGACAGCCAAAAAAATGTTTAAACCGAAAAAAATATAGTATAATGACTTGAAATTACTTCAAATTGCCAAATAAAAGAAGAACTATAGGTAAATGCGGAAATATATGGCGTATCACGCAGTAAAAATAAGAATTATGATGGTTCGAGCGATTCTTCTGCAGAATGCAGACCGGTGGCCGGAACGGCTAGCGTGCCCATATGGGCACACCCCCTCTAGCAAGAACGAATCAACAGAATTTTAAAACTAAGTGTTTATCTGAATCCTTAGGAGGTAATCAATCAGTTTTTAACGGAAAAACAAAATAAAGCTCCGAAAAAAAACTCCGCTCTTTAAGGGTTAAAAGAAGCATCAGAACTCCAAAATCATTTTTATTAAATTCCTCAGAATTATATATTCTAGCTCCACACTGAATAATGTCACATGTTTGTACTCTGAGGGAAATAAATATCCCAACAAAATTTGTGCCACCGCTATTACTCTGCTGCACATTTGGTTTCCTTTCTGACGGTATTCACACTTAGGAACGAGACGAGAAGAATGCAGATGCGGTCTTCCTCAGCAACCAAGCTTATGAAAGCGCCTGAATATCGCATGCCCTCCTGTCCCAAGCGTAATACACGCTGATCACTGCAATGGTGGTGGTGCATTCGATATTTTTTTAAATTTTTTGTTATATTTAACTCCTTCAACTTCCTTCTTGCAAATTCCTTTTCTCCACTATCTTCCTCTCACTCTCCTTTACTTCGAAGCTTCGAACTCACTGTTTTACTCGTACAAATCCGCACCAAACTTATTCCTACTCCTTCGCTCTTTCCTCTCTTATAATTTGAGGAGTGTAGTCTCCAGATAGAAATTAGTGATTAAGTTTAGCTCCTTTAAGGATTTGAGAGAATGAGGGATAATGCAAAAAACCTCAAAAATAAATACAATTTTTTTCATCGGTATTGGAAGAGCACTAAAAAAAGTAGGTCACGTTCAGTCATTTTTGTGAAAATACTTACTCAATACTCACGCAAACCATTTTAACAGAGGACGCTACCAGAGGCGAACCCAGCGGGGGCAGGAGGGGACATCTGCCCCACACTAGAAGCAAAAATCGCCAAAGTCTTCATGGAAAATCAGAACCGGATTGAAACAGAAATTTTCAACAATTATTTTTTGAACCCACGAAAAATGATATTAGTATTAGGCATACAGTAACTAAAATATCTTTTTTCTAGCAAGTAATTTAGTTAACTAATGAAGTTCTGTAATATATTTCTAAATTTTGGTTTCATTCACCTTCTCCATGCTAAAATTTTATAGCTCGAACGACCATGTCTTGCCCCCCAGTTTTGAACCTGGGTACGCCCTTGGACGCTATGCGTTTTTTATTAATAAGATAATAAAATTTAAAAAACTCCGTCAACTGAATTATGAAATGTACTTTTTTCATCACAATTGGAAGAACACTTCAACAAGTATCTCTTATATTAATAAGCTATCGTCTCAAAGTTGAGAATTCATAGTTGAAACACACTTGCTAAAGAGTCACGGTTGCAATTACGCAGTTTGTATCCGTACGCCTCAATTTTACTAATTGCCTGCCTAAAGCACTCATTGCTATTGGTATGAATATCAATCGATAAAGCATAAGCTCTTGCTTACAAAACTAATAATTAAAATCAGCAGCGTCGTGGAAACATGGATTAAAAATACGAGCTACCAGCGAATAATGAACTGCATTACAAAGAAAGAACTGCTGTCTTTCTTCACGCTAATAAAACGGCTTTCCGGCATTTAGCTCGTCAGTCCTCCTAATACGGATTTTCTTCTTAGTAACGCATTATATGTTTTCAAACTCAACTGTATTTAAATACTTAACCTATCGAATCTGCTAGTTGACTGTCTTATTCTCGCCGAAAAAAAGCTTTCTTTAGTATTCCGTAAGGTATTTTGAGAAGAAAATCCGTCTGGGGTCGTCGTATAGTTAAGAAATTTGAAGTAAATTTCAAGGAAACGCTTCCAATTCGCACATAAATTAGCGGGACACCCGCTAATCCGTCGAGCATCTGAAAACTAATCTAAATGCATTCAGAACAATTTCCTATTACCTCAGTACAAAATAACGAACGAGAAATAGGGCATTACTCTATCACCCAGAAATTCAAGCCTTTCACTTTGGCTGAAGCATTTTCTTCTCCATGGGATTCAAAGCGGGAATTGTTGCTCGCATAAGATGCCGTTGCCAGCCACACTAGCGTGCGCCACACACCCTCCTTCCAATTCACGCCCCTAGTATACTCTCTATCCCTTAGGCCCAATTCACGTATCCTTCAACATTTACACCACGAAGCACAACACTCGCCCAAGTTAACCTAGTTGAACTGCAGTTAACTCTCCTGTAAACCATCAATCATCAAGGATGACACCAGGATTATAACCACCATTTCACTCAACAAATTGTGAAAATCCCGCGGAATGGAACTTTTTTTGGTGCTAAAAATTTAATGAGTAATTATTTTCAATTGCAGTCCTTTAAAAAATATTTTGAAATCAAAAGCCAACGTTCCACTATGAGAAATTTGATGATATTTTTGTCGTCATTTACAGACAACTGTTCATTTAAAATTGATAACGAGAAGCTAAATAAATGTGTAGCAGCGAATTGATTGAATCAAGGTTTTCTAAATTATGAATTGATTGCAAAACCAAATTTATTTTTACAATGAAATGAAGGCTTTGTCATTAAATAACAATTAAATTGCATTATAATTTTTTTTTCAAGCTAAACAATGTGAATGGATGTCATTGTAATCATTAATATAGCACATTAATTATTCAAATTCATCAGTTCCAGTTAAAGTAAAAAACCACTTAAAGTACCACTTAAAACCCTATTACGTATTTTAATAATTGATACTTGAGTCTTACCTTGAGTATATACGCGATATTTGAGCGAGCGTGGAAGAATATAGTGAAATTATGGAGGAAGTCACTCTGGGAAACACTTGCAAAGTGCATACTAACTTATAAGGCGACAAGAACATCATATTTCGGTAGCGTCGTTTACGGGCGCGTGAGAAAGGACGTTCGGGGTAGTGCGGATAATCCTCGCGACTCGCCTTGTCTGGGAGCGGAGGCTTTCTCCGCCGTCCCACGGGTCTCTCGTTCACTATGCGCCCGATCGTATTTCACGTCTCCCATTGCAGCAACCTCTTCCGCGCTCCTACATTTCATCCGCGGCCGAGGAACGTGGCCGCGGGTGCGGAGATGCTCTCTGCGCCCCAAGGAGGTTGGTGCCGCGCCTTTGTTAGCCGGCATCCACCACACGCTCATTGCGGCCGTTTTCATCAGTTCACACCCACCGCTATCGCCTGCTCGCTAGTCGAGTTTATTCCATTATTACGCAAATTAACATTGCGAGCCCGCTACAATAGTAGATGGTGTGTGGGTGAATCGCGCAACTCCCCAATTCTCAGTTTTTGTGATCGTGGCCAATCATTTGAGAAATATCACACACTAGCACTCTAGTTTGAGATTTTTTTTCAGGAAATGAATCGATTTTGTTTTATAGCCAGACCTTCATCAGGTAAAGCATATTTTATTTAGGTTTAATATATATTTATATTTTCTCGTATCAAAACATCATATGATTTTAGTGGTTCACTGGACAAAAGTATATTTAGAACTTGAATGAAAAGCGTTGAAAAAACCACTACCCTACGTTTTTTTTAGAAGCAATAGATACGAATGAGCATGATTGAGAAGAATCTATCGGGAATGGCGAGCATAGAATGGCTGTTCCTGCCCACAGAAAAAGCATTTAAGTAGATGAAAAATACTTGGAAATTTGGAAAAAAGGAAATTTTTAGGGCTAAGTGCTCTAGTCTGTTATCATTCATCCTTCTATATGTCAGCTTGCCGTTATGAGAATATGACGATTAAAACCCAAAGTAAAGAAAACTTTTAAGTATAAACGAATGCTCACCCACTCCTAAGGACATCTATAGAGCTGTATCAGCAAATCACCTGTACTTGGACTATCTTCAATATCTATTTAATCGCTTTAATACACTCGCACAACCCCTTTAGAATTACTCTCACAATCTCACAAATGGTCTCTTATGGGTTCATTCACCTTCAGGTATCCTTTGCAGTACCTTTGGATTTCATTCATTAAATATCCTCTCATCTCCTTAAATAATACACACATAACTTATGTGAACATAATCTTGCGTGCCATAGCAGGATATTATTATACATTCTTTACACACTGTTCTACTCTTTACCTAACTCTACCAGCATCCACGTTTTAAACCCCTCTGTTTTCGATTTTTTAAAATTATTTATGAGTTATTCACACAGTTAATGCATTTGGGGCCATACATACGTGAACATGTATCTATACTAGACGCTTTAAAGTCAAGACATATTATGCTCACCATATATGCAAAATGATAATAGTAGGGATATTGATCTTGAATTGAGGCGTATAAATAGAGTGATAATTATTTCGAAGCATTGATTAAATATTTAAAGACACGGCTAATGAAGAAGAAAGAAAGGAACATAAAATATCATAAATTTTCCCGAATACGTGAGGCATATATAGTGCACAGGATACCTCTCATAAGATGTTTTTGGAGCAAATATGATATAAATATCATGAAAAATATTGCATTAGCTTAGAAAAATCATTTCAAAAAGATATTTATTTGACCATGGCAACAAAAAACCAGCGTCTACTACTCGCATCGTCACACGAAATTTGGCTTACTTAAATGCGGAAGTGATGTCAGACGCATAGTTGGATGAAGACGCTTTTGCAAGGATTGAAATCCGTACCCTTCTGGCGCCAAAACCTCCTTCCCCTCCCCTCGAAATGGGGATTTACTGGACGAGAAAGAAACATCTGCGGCTCGCATACTCGTTATGCTAAAGGAAGGGCGGCTCATATCGTAACAGCCTAATATAATGGCATGGAGATACGCGAGTGGACATGCTATACGGCGGCTGAAAATATCTTTTTATAGCTACCCTTAAATAAAGAGCGTGAAAAGGTGTTTTCCTCACTCACGAAGATATAAGACATGATCGCACTTGGAATATGACCCGCGATAAACGTTGTTTATTTATCCGCAAATTTATTTTTTAAATAGGGTCGGTTAAGACGTATAAGCATTTCGTTGATTAAACAGGACATTTTACGAAACAAAGACGTGAAAGTAACACTTTATTCGGCTTGAAAACGATTTATGAGGTTTATTAGACCTACCTATTTAGAGAATTCTTGTACAATGCATAGGTAAAATCCACTCTTGTACAATGCATAGGTATAATGTGAAAGAATCTTAATTACTTCATCTACAGAGTAAACAATATTTCCTAAGAAATACTTCGACAGATTTAATTAAACAATCAGAAAGACTTGTCTATAAGTAAAGAATTGTAATTCACGTAAATAGCTAAGCTTATTAAAACAACTTGTCTGTTTCCACACTAATTTATTTTTACCGACCATGGTTTCGGCAGCTTGTGCCATTGCACAAGCTGCCGAAACCGAAACCATGGTCGGTAAAAATAAATTAGTGTGGAAACAGACAAGTTGTTTTAATAAGCTGAATATCAAAGATTTCCACCGTATCACGTCGGACACTGTATCTTTTATTTTAAATAGCTAAGGTATGAATAAAGAAAGCAGAGATATATGTCAAAACGATAAAGTCACCTGTCACAAATTTAAATTAAGTATTATATTATTGCATAATATTTAAAAGTTATGTAATTATTTGAATTTCAAATGTTATAGGCCCTGTGTTAACTTCCACTGTGAATAATAAACAATAGAATTATCTCCATTTCATAGCTCCAAATTAAGGGATAGAAAGGCCACACGGTTTGAAAATTAAGTCCACTTCTACACCATGGGAACTGCACCGTTAGTATTTTCTCGCTCCGTTAACACTATTAATTGCTCACGGAGGGTAATTAGCAACTGAGTGCCATCAGGAATATTAGGATCATTCAGCGATTATAAATGCTACATCATCATATCCACAATATTGTCCATACTTGCAGTACACCCTAGAGAATGCAATTCCCAAAGGATAACAATAATTAAGGGTCTCTGAAAATGTATTGAAGACCCATTATGGAGACTATCAAATCTCATTTAAATTACTCTCACCGTTGTAATATAGTTACGTCAAGACTCTAGCACTATCCACAAAGGCAAATTTACAACATCAAGTTACAAATTATAATAATAATTGTAATCCATAGTTGCAGTACACTCTAGGGAATGGTATTCCCAAATGATAACAATAATTAAGAGTCTCTGAAAACGTATTGAAACTCATTATGGACACTATCAAATGTCATTTAAATTGCTCTCACCGCTGTAATATCTTTACGTCAAGACTCTAGCACTATCCTCAAAGAAAAATTTACAACATCAAGGTACAAATTATAATAACAATTTACATTACACGAAAATACACTTCATTCGGAACCTTTTTGTTGCAATAGTGAAAAAATGAACCACAAAAAGTAAATTCGTTTCATGCGTTGATTTTCTACCTTCCGCTGAATTACAAAACCCCATCGAGGACGCTATCGCGTTGCGCTCCACAAGAAAGGTTATCATCATTCAGCAAGAGATTGGATTACGTGGTCCTTTCCAATGAATACATAAAACACACAACTTCGTGTGCAGCGGGATACGAGCACCACAATCTTGGCTGACAGATGTGCAGCTACCATCACCGATAACCGATTTGGCACAGGCCCTTAATATTTTCCCAATATTCTGCACCGCTCATAGAATTCTATCTTTCATGCTTTTATTCCAAACTAAGTTCCAAATTGTTTCACTCAATACGGTCAACACAACAATACAAAATTTTTCAGCGCACTAAAATATAATTGCCTGAAAGCATTTGAATTTTTGGTGTACACCTATACCAGAAGTATTTTATGATGAACTGCTTTATAGATATATCTAGATGATACATTTGACCACTCCTTTAATCTCCAAACTGTTTTTTTTTTGGTCGAATTAAATTCTGTGATAGAAAACGTAGTTTTTAAAATAGTGATGCTTAAATGATCAAGTATCGTATTCTATATCCTTTCTTTAAATTATGAGTTAGTGTAACATATATTACCATCAGTACGTGCACTAGATAAAACGTTGTCTCCGAATAAAACCTTATTTAACTACTGTAGGTTTCTCAACTCTGTGAATGAAATTTGTAAAATTAAACCCAAAATACTAAAGATATGTTCATAATTTACGTACCAACCTTAACATATTAGGAAATTTTCAACGAATTGTCAGCTAAAGTGAACAATGGATTACAAATATTCCACATCTGACGAAGTATCACGTAACTTGCCACGATACTGCGCAACAAGTAGATATTTTCTAAAAATTTCAACGCGTCAAATATATAAGCCTTATTACTTTACCTGACGTAGGCAAGGCGCTAAATTAATTTCAACCACACACCAAACACATAACGCTTTCATTATAAAACTACTATGCATTCTATACAGGCGACGCAAAATCAGCCCACGATAATCTCTCCCCCTGTTTTTGAAGGCTCTTTATTAGTCAAATTAAAAATTGATTAACCATTCGGGATGAAAACAGTTAGAAAAGGGATGCATTTATGAAAGCTTATAAATGCAGCCTGTGGAAACTCACAAGCCAATGACTTGTTTTCAAATAACATACGCTGAATGTAAGCAACAGATCACTGTATAATTCTCAAATAATTAATTAAGGGAGAGGTTCCATTGTTCCTTTGGCTGAAACATATTAATTGTTTACGGGTGGAAACTACATACTCATTGATGAAGGAGCCTTAAATATCAATAAATATACAGTTAAAACAAATGCCTGCCAAATAAAAAGGTATAAAAATTATAGCGAGAAATTAAAATAAAAGCATTTGAGGTGCTATGAATAAAAATTTGTTTTCTAGGTAAAATGAAATATTTAAAACATTCAAATTATCTCCTGTAATTCAGTATTCGAAAAGGTGCAGCTGAGATTGGATTGCAAGCCACTTATACTACCAAAGCTACTCCTTCCCAAATTTGCCATTTTAAGTATTTTGGTTCACATAAAATATAGATGAATGATAAATTTTGGGGTGATAAACCCGGTAATAGTTTTTTGGTACGGAAATACCAGCACACATGATCCTTAAGCGCTGACCACCGTTTTGATTTGAAATAAAACGAGCCGTCCCTGTCCGCAGAATCCACGTCGGGTCACGCACCCTTGGCCGGATAACGCCTTTGCCTATTAGCATGGTAACATTAAGGGCACGGACACGCACCAACAAGCATCTCTCTCTCACCTCACCTTCATGCAGACCGCACCCATGACTGGGTCTCTCCAACGCGTCCCGTCCTCGGTGTCGCAGACATAGATCTTTAATATAATTAGACAGAGAAATATCTCAAGAAAGTTATCGAGAGATGGGTCTTGGTACTGAATGGTATACCTTAACTATGGACGATAAATATATTAGATGGTCGGTGGCGAAATTTTTGCTATAGGCACAATTTTCACCATCAACATATCTGTACAAGTTGTTAGTAGTTACTGCATGCAAATTCGTGAAAGCTCCAGGAAGGCCAACTATTTTCTACGGCCATTGTGTTTTAAACTGTGAAAATAGCAATAGATCTCAAAGGTGTTGTTATATCTTTACAGTAAACAGGATACTTATCCTGAAAATTCACCAAAACCAAAAGTTTTTCGCTTCATAGACACATTATTTACTGGCATATTTCTACATTTTTCCATGATTTGTTTTCTTTAATCCATCAACCCCATCAATGCATCAATCAATGCACTAATGCCAAATATTTTAAAATAGCAATGTAAAGAAAAAGCAGCTGAAATCGATTTAAAGGCGCAAGTGTGAAATATGTTGGACCAAATTTCGCCTCGGGCTGTGATGTCGCTGCGTGCGTTGTCGCGACTTGGGTGCCACCTCCGCCGCCCGCCCTAAGGGACACACCTAATAACGAGGCAATTCCTCCCACCGGGATAATCCCCTCGACGCCATCCATGGGGGCAAACTCTTCGCCCCCGCTGCCCCCGAACCATTTGCCCTGCAATATATGCAAAGGGCCGTCGGCGAGCGAGGCGCCGTATTGGGGGGAGGGGTAGCTCCCGTCCGTCAGGGGCCGTCGCATTATCGCCCGCGTGCCCTTCTTTCATAACTGAATGGCGGCGTAAAATATGGAACGATGCGCTGTAATTGCAGTCCCCGGGGGAGGAGAGTGGGGGGATGCCGCGGCCTTAGAGTGCCCCGGAGAAGGCCAGCCTAATAATGTGTGTGGAGTTGCGCGTGCTTTCATGTGCTAAAAGATTTGCTCTGGGTGCGTTTCATCACTGCGGACCTTAATTCACGCAGCGTGCGCAAACATATGAGTTCAGCTAGCTTTCAATCTAGTGCGTTAAATCACCGAGGGTGTTGCATCAGGTTGGGCTGTTAACGCTTCAGAGAGCAACTCCATCATCGTCAAAAGAACTAAGACTGGCCTTGAGCAATGAAACCGAGCCTCAAGATTAAATGTCAGATAGTACTTCTATATTTCACTATAGTCTAATGAATATCTACCATGGCATAGTATTGGGTATTTTCTCTTTTTGAAAATTTTTAGCAGTTATTTAATAAAAGAGCAAATTTTAATGTGCTTGGTCGGAAAAAAATGAGTTTTATAATTTAATGTATGATAAAATGGCGAATTATATTTGAAAAAATGCAAAAAATACACCTTTGTGGTTTTAAAGGCAAACGTTCTCAAGAGATCTCGTCGTTATCATTGGGGCTAAGACAAGCAGGGAGCACATCAAATACTAAAAGCTGCCATCATTCTTTGTCCCGAAAACGATACAATTGAAACTGTTGGGAAAATTTGTCTTCAAAATCCTGATCTGGTGCAACACAATATATTTTACAAACACCTATTATTCGCTGGGAAAGGTAATGGATGTTATATAACACTGTTGCTGCATCCAAAGATACCCAGTAGAATTTTGTGTGTATCAGGAGTGAATTTAAGTATAAATAGCTTCGTTATGAAAATTATACCTAACGGTTTGTTGTAAAGCCAAATCCAGATGAGTTGTGGAATAGGGACTGTGGAATTCCGAGAAAATGTTTATCGGAATCGTTTAATTAATTTCATGTGCAATAACTAGGTTAATGGATTTCTCTCGAATGTTTGACAGTAATATCGATGAAATTTAATTAACCAATGAAAGGCTTTGTAAATCTCATTACAAGGTTACCACAGAAGAAATAGCCTATATTTCCAATGACCAAGTTTGATGGAATCCCGCTTATTTATCATAAGAACTTTATTTATCAGGAATAATAATTTTGTAACTCATTGGAAATGTTTTTCCGTCATAATTTTGAGGAAAACGATTTAATGGTTTGAACAAATTTAAAATCACGCTAACGTTTCAAAGACAACCCATATATACAGACAATTTATTGAGATTATCAATGTAAAAATAACAATCAGACATCAGGTAACATTTCAGAATAATAGCTTTTTTAATTTAATGGAAAAACCATAACACAATGTAATTAGTTTGCGCTGCAGAGTAATCTTTCGTGGTAGATTCAATCTATTTTTGGAAAGTGTTATTGAAATAAAATGGCATTTTTTCCTTAATTACGACATTGCCTAAAAAAGCCAACAAAACAAATATATTGATTGATTTTTGAAGATATAATATGATTTGCTCGTTCCAACCATCCAGCATATTTAATAACGTTTCATTTACAATTGAACTCGACCTTGAGAAGGATGTTATTGTTGCGAGAGGAGAAAAGTGACTGTTTATTAGAAAAATTTGTACAAATTGATAATTACCAATCGTAATGGCCTGCGTGTTGTACAATGGAGGTTTTGTTTTTAAATATCGGATTGTGCACCAATTACGCATAAGTATAATTTCAAGACACGGATTACTAAAAGGAAGAAAGATTTCATATGAGGAGATAATTTACTTCGTATTGCACTCCCAAAAATTTACTACATTATTGAAATATTATATGTTATTCTGTAAAAATATGCAGCTCGTGACTACTCACTTCTCTATAAAGCCATAAAAAATCCCTTTTCGTTTCCTAATTACTTAAAAGGCAGCATGTCAAGTGCAGCTTCAGTTCAGGGATTGCATGAAGGAAAGCTATCGGAAATTAGTATAATAAAATCCATTTCCTGTGCCTAGATAAAAATGTGAAAACTGCAATTATAAGTATAGCAACTCAAAAGCCAAAATTAATTCATCTCTAGGTTTAATTCACGTCTGTGGAGCGTTTTCATACTGTAACAAATAATATCATTAATAAAATGGGTTATTTTGGAAACGCCTGGACAAGCTGAAAAAAGGATGACACCTAATTTATGTTTCTATAAAGGCTGTGTGTAATAATGTTCATCAAACAAGCACTAACATATGATGTAACTATAGCCCAGTGGCACGCGCTAGGAAAAAGGCATGCATTCTTTCTTCGTCGTTATATTAAAATGCTTCCAAAAAGGTAAAATAATGTTAAACAATTTTACAGATTACATTGCTTTTTGGAAGGGCCCCTTCTGCAAAAATTTTTAAATGCACGTGTAGCTCGGCATGCATGCGCTAAGATAAACCCAAGTTAACTCATATTCATTCAATTTTTCGGCGATAGATTCTTCCATTGGAACGATATCACCTTATCCAAACAACTAGTGGCCTAAGATCCTATATAGCTCGTATCGACTGATCCAATACACGCAAGCATTCTGAGAATATCTCCAAATTCGGCGGTTTAAGCGCAATAATTTCCAAGTAAAGGTACACGTTCAACAATAGCCAATAACATATTTTGTCTTATTTCTAAATTTGGATTCAGATCGTTTTTCTTAGGCGAAAATAAGATTCACATAGTATCGTAGGTAAATGTGCCATAGGGCTTAACATTTTGTGCACAAAGCCTTAATATGACGCTACTCTCTTTCGTTCTCCAATCCGAGACAGATAAAATTGTTGAATTACCGACAGCCTGACGTGAAAAATCGCAAACGAGTTTTTTACCATAAAAATTTCAATTTACCAATCCATTCAGCATAATTATACAATAAAGGATGCTCTTCAGCTAGGAAGAGTAACAACTATGACAATTGAAGTGGTGTGATGATGCCCTTCTTTATTTTACTGCAAAATATTAACCTAGAAACTTTTCCTTGCAAATATTGCATATTGCTTTCGAATGGTATTATGAAAGATTTTCTATGAATTGTGCAGTATTTCTTTGCCGAGCTATAATTTAATTCACCGAACAGTTAGTGCTGCTTTACTTGAAGTTTTCCATCATCAATCTACACATTTCTTAAATCTTAAATCTAATTTATTTTACATACCAATTAAACACACGAACACTAGAATAAGCTTATATCACACATGCCATCAAATAAGTTCCCTTCTTCATTAAACATACATTCATGAATCCATAAAGGCAAGAATTGTTTTTTCTTACCCCAATTCGGATACAGGCAAATTAATTCTCTTAACAAAATTTCCGTACCGTCATGTATCGTACTTGAGAAAAAAAATCCACTTATTTTATAAGCTAATCTAGATACTCTTATCAGATAGCTAGCGGACCTTTATCAATTAATACTATTCTACTGCCCGCACGGCCCCCTCTAAACTGAGTACGCAACGAGAGCTGTGTCCGAGTCGATTCCTGCCTCAGTTCTGTCTAACCCGTATCCATGTTCCCCATTTACAAAGCAAGTCCTCGCAGCATTAACGGCCTTCTCCAATGACCCGATGCGAGGCGTAAAAACTCCCATCCCCCCCGAAGCGACCGAACTACCCTGGCGCCCCAAACCGTACCGTACCTCCTTCCAAATCCGTTGCCGCTCCATGCTTTTTCATGCATTATCTGCCTTTCTGCACTCAGACCCCACCTTTCCTCTGCCACCTCCATCAGATTCTATCTTTTCCCCCCCTTCACCCTGAGTCCTAGCAACCCATGACGAGGGGTCCTAGGGTTCATGCAGGAGGGAGAGGGTTCAGGGCGGTAGAACATTGGAGCAACACTAGCCCTACAGTGGAAGTTCACATCCACACACGACCCTGGACGGGCACAACCTCCTAGTAGAGTAGTGCACACGTGAAAAGGAAGAGTCGCTAGGCGCTCCGACTGAGCCACCCTCGACAGGCGACAGGCAAACCAACCCCCGGAGACCGACCGGCCGCCCCTGCCGCTCCCTTATTGGGAGAAAGCTCCCCAAAATGCCCAGCCATCCATAATGCCCCCACACCCTCACCGAGGCACCCTAATACTTCATCTTCGCCTCCCCCGCCTTCTCCTATCCCTGCCCCCGCCACTGCCGCTTCCTTCCGCCCCCGGGGCCCCACCCCCAGCCAGCCCCCATCTCCCTCCGGCCTCCTCGGAGACGCTCTGCCCTGATTAAGTCGCTCAGCGGGCAACCTCGCCGCTCGACAACGGCAGCTGATTTCGTTGAATCAAAGAAGTCGGGGGAAATGCTGCCCGTGGAAGCGGCAAAGGGCCCCTTGGAGCGGATGCCTCCGAATGAGGAGGGCGCCCAGGTGGGGTGGCACCCGGGGCAGGGGGGTGTGGTGGGGGCGGCAGCGGTGAGAAGAATGAAGTTACTCAGGGAGCGGGGACAGAGAGGGGGGGGGGGGGGGTTGCCGTGCAAAAGACATGTCGACGTCACTGCCGTTCGCTCGCGACTCGTTGAAATAACTTTCATCCGGGTCCCCAGCTGCGTTTCACTCGCGAATCCGAAGGGGCAAAAGAAAGAGAGATTGACCCAGAAAATAAAAACCGCGCCAAAATTGAGCTTAAGAGATGTCAACGCACGTTCAAGGGAAGTTATGTTCGACGAGGCAAGTACTTTTACTCTTTTTTATTGTTTAACTCCACTGTAATGGTCACGAGGCCTCCGCTCTGTGAAGGCCTCGTGACCTTCACAGACTTCATCCAAAGACCCAAATCATGGGATATAATTTTGACACTCGATAACAGTGGTGCTCAGCTATGCAGTCCTTGGCATAAAATCTTTTATTTTTCATGCAGCAACAAAAAGAGAACGATACAATTTCATTCAATGAAAGAGACACCGAATGAAACTATAACGGTGAATTTTTAGCAAAAAGTGCACAAAATTTGAGAGGCAGTTACTTCCGCACTCTTTGAGCTCCAAGTTGATGCAAACAAAGAGCGAAGAGAAGAAAGAGAGCAATTTTAAGCTTCAGCCAAGGATGGAGCGTATGCAATTTTGCATCACGTAATACATCCTTATTAAAGCGAGCAAAATAAAAGAAATGACGGTAAATTTCGCATGAAATAAGCAAGGCGCACGCTTTCCTCGCCCATATTACAGAAGTTACTTTCAGACGGGTATACCGTAAGACTCACAAGGCGCAATTTCACGGAGTCATCGATTTCGCTCCAACATTTTCAAATATCACGAAAAGCCTTAATCCACCAACTATTCAGCATTCATAAACTCAGGCAAAACATTGATATCCAACAAGTTTTTTTTGCAGAACGCCAAACGTGCGAGGGAGGATGAAAGTTATTGCTCCAAGTCATGGAAAGCACTCCACGCTGAGCGCAATTCGGTAAGAAAAGGCGAAGAGAAAGCCTTTGGCATCCGCTTTCGAGGAAGTTATGGCCGCTTTGCAGCTGCCACGTATTTATTCCGGTGGAAAACTTGAACACTATTCTCGATAGCATAAAACAGTTACTATCGATGGAATCCCAGCACATTCGTCTTTGGAAAGGAAAACTTTTCCCAACTCCCCAGACTCGGGGGAGGAATAAATAAAATGTGCTCGTATAAAGATCGGAGGATTATCCGTTAGGCGATTTCAGTGGGTAAAACCCTCGTGGCATCCATTGTAGTGCCTCGTGTACGAACCGGAGACTACATAATGGGGACACGTCGGGATGTGACGTGTGTCTGCATGGGCAAGACGTGTAGAGGCAGGAAGCGGAGGCAATTGGAAAATGCAGTTAGAATATGAAATATGGCATTGGGCCGATGGGTGTTTGCCTGTCGGGGAGGCACAACTAGCTGAGGCCGCGGCGGAGGGGAAAATGGCAAGGAGGGAGCCTGATGTCAGAGTGCCGTGTGTGTGGGGGGTGCGGTGGGTGCAGGGAGAGGGGGCGGGTGCCGTGCGCTGGTGCTTTATGTGGGGGCGGACGGGTGCGGGACGGCTCCGACGAGATACGAGAAGAGGGAGTGCGATAAGGACGGAGAGAGAGAGACGCTTTGCGAGAAAAACCGGAGGAGGGCGCTTGGGATGGAGATATGTCTGGGGGAGGAGCAGAGAGGGTGGTGGCGGGGGGTGCAGCAGGGAGGGAAAGAGACCGGGGAGCGGAGAAGCAGGAGGAGGCGGCGGGGCGCGGCAAATGTCCTTGCACCGGGGTCCTTATTTCATGGCGGGTTGAGCGTGCGGAGGCTGGGGACCCTAATCCGAGCCGAGAAAAGAAAAGCGGAGGAGGAAGGAGCGAGAGGTATGCAGGGGAAAAGAAGGGAAGAGAGAAATGTCACAACGATAACGTTCAATAAAATAAAGATCAGGGGGGATGGGTTGCTTGTGGGTGGGACGCGAAGGTGGAAAGGGGGATTTTTCGGGGGGGGGGGGGGGGACGGAGTCCGAGGAGAGAGACAAGGGTCGGTCAAGGGACATTCATTCCACTCACGTGCATAGCTTAGATTTTTTCGAGTTTTCCTTCCGCCCGCCCGCTCTCATTTCTCCCTGAATATTTCTCCATTTTTCTGCCCTCCAGCCCAAGCGCGCCCTCCGCCATTACCCTCTCCTCCCTCCCGCAAAACCCAACTCATCCGACTACCCTCCTTTGGCCACATTAAGAGCGCCGCGAGACGGAGCGGGGGTTCGGCACATGTGCCGGCGCCCACAGTCACGCTTCGTGGGCGCCCAACGCCTACCCAAATTGTTCCCGGCGAAGAAGAGTTCACGGGCCTGTGCTCGGGTGTGTTTACTCACTTTGTGGCTGGTTTCTCCGGAGTGGGTGGTGAGCTGTGTGAGATGAAGGATTCTGCTCTCTCAAGAATTCCGGGCTTGTCACCGAAAGTCTCCGGGTTGAGGGTGAAGGGATGGCGGGAGTTGATGGAAGGATGGCACCGCCCGGTGTGGGACTCAGAGTAAGCATAATAAAGTGCGATTTCTGGCTCCTGCGCTTTTGCTCGAGATAGAAAAGAAAATCTCTGAATAGACACGTTATCTATGCCGACATTTGCGGGGTAGAGAAGAAATAAAAGTTGAAATGTTTATTAAAAATTGAATGAATGTTTTCAGATATCGAGAGAAATATATGGAACAGGCAAATAAGCACACCAACAAGGTGAAGTACGTAACTGCGTAAAGGTTATTTATTAGGAGAATTGAGTGGAGAGCTGCGTCAAACCAGTCTTAGAATTGTTGACCACTGATGATGATGATGAGTAATCTCATTGTTAGATTACTTAAGCTTTAGCTACCGTGTTAGTTATTATCATGTACTCCCTAAAACGTCAAAGCTGAGACGGCACCGAAAAAAGAACATACCTCGCAACACTTTATGAGCGAAATTTACACGCCTATGGGATCTACCCTCACCTTATAAAACCAGCCTTCGGCTCTCACTGGGTGGGTGAGTGAATTTAGACACATTTTCCATTTCCTTGGAAGCCACATTGTTTCAAATGTAGGGTCAGCTTTAGGCTAGAGCACAACAAATTGGTTAGGGCACATACATAGAGAAGGTATCAGTCCGTCCTGTTGAGGCTTGATTTTTGTTGCCACTGTGAGCGTATTTTGATCGTAATAAAAAAATTCACCCAGCGCGACAACGATATGATATCGAGCCGTTTATCATCAGCATTTGTAATACAATATTTTCAGTCGTGTGAAATAGCATTGAGGAACTAATAATATGACAGTTCGATAAAATTTAATAGTTTCAGTCGGGTGGAATTTTATTCAAAAGCCAATTCGATTGATTGACAGTTCGATACGATATAATATTTTCCACCGTGATGAGTAACATTCAAAATCTTATAATTTGACAGCATTATTATTTATATGTGTTTTTGGTTTACAGCTCTCCTTGAAGTAGCTCTCTGTACTCCAGCTCCGTATGATTCGGATCGCACTTCCCGCCAGTGACGCGAGTGGTGAGTAAGTCTATTTAAATGCGCGGGTGACGATGCTTCTGCGGGTCGACTAGAGAATCCTCTACGGTACGATTCGTGGCTCCACCCGCGCTAACTCTGAGTGTGTGAGTTGGAATGTGTCGCCATCATGTGAACAAAATGTGAAGCGAAGTCGGAGGGTGGGTTGGAGGGCGGCAGAGCCTCACTCGGCACACACTGCCTGCCATCAAGGCTGAATATTCCAAATCTCGTTTTCCCTGAGGTGACGAAATGAATCAAACACCATAAATGGAGGGCGCATCCCATCCTCGTCAAGGAGTGTCTCTGTCGATGGTTTTGGAAAATGACAATTGCAATGAGAGTGCACTCACGAAGGATATGATTTCGTCGTGTTCAAAAAATCACATCATTTTCCTCCAAAGAACATTAATTTTTACATTTGAGTGCGTAATTTTTCCCTCAAAAAGACTCATTCCCCAAAAGTGTATGACATAGGTAACGGAATTTCTATCGCAAAAACGTAGTCATTCAGTTTCCCTTCCCATTAAGTCTACGAATTACTGGCTCAACCGAATTCCCAAATCGCGAAAAAGACCGTAAATTCAAAAAAATACAAATTTCTGTACGACACCAAAATTCAATTACTTTCTTAAAGTATCATAGATTAACAGGCAGTTCATTATAGATAAAAGTTTAGCTTAGAATTCCCAATTAGTATCCCCTAAAATTCACTAGATCAATTGTCCAAATGGTGATAGATATGAAAAATATACCTCTCTGCAAGTATTATAAATAAATGGGGAATATTTTCTGAATGCGATAAAACAATAAATAAATTCTCTACTGACTGGGAACATTGTGTTGCATTTAAATGGGTAACATGGCTCTGCATTCAAATTTGAATAATTAGGCGGTGCCATTTTAAATAAAACCTTTAATTTGCCTAAAGAAATAATATCAAATATTGCAATTTATTATGTTTTTGTAATTGAATTGTTAATCACAAGAATTACGTTACAAACTGCTTTCAGCAAATGTAGGAAACATGACAGGTATTCTAATTATAACGTAGAGATAAGTAATTTTAATTAATATTCTAGGATTGTCGTGAGACTGGTGAATTGAAAATCAGATAAAAATTCAGGAAAGGTAAATATCATTTAAAGAAAAAAAAATATCTAACGAGCTAACCCACAAAGGCTACTAATTGAATCGCCACGGGCGGATGAATCGTTGAAATCATGGAAACAAATTTTACTGAACGCTTTGAATGTAAATTACTAAAGGTTTGGCAACGAGATGAAATGAAATAACGGCCATTTATCGATTGCGGATGCTATATGATTGAATAAACTTGCAATACTCCCACGATTAATTGAGCGAAATGAAGATACCGGGGTAAGTTCAATCTATCACAACGTAGCACGAAATGGTTCATCGAACGGGAGCGAATTTTGCTTAAGCTAGGCACGAAGACGGAGTGAGAATAACAATGAGAATATGCTTCTCACAGGTCCGCACGGGGAGCAAAATTTTTTCCTCCTAAATGACGTTCGACGGTGGGTAGATCGCGAAAAAAAATCTGAAATGGAGTGTGGGCAAATGGAAGTGCGAACTAGATTGGCTCTCGCGCAAGAAATGGGAGGATTTCTTTCTTTTTTTCAACTTTTAAGGATATCCGGAGTCGGTGTGCGGAGTGATTTGAAGTCTGGCGGAAGTCATCGCATTCCCATTGGCTGGGGATCGAGGCGAGGTCGTCGCTAAAACCAGCACAGATCCCCAAATCCTCAATTCCTCAACCAACCGCTCCCCTCTCCTCTCACTTTCAGCATAACTTCATTCTGCTCAAACACTGCCATCTCAGCGCCCCCCCCCCAATCCACCTCACGGCAACTAACTTACTCTCCTCTCCACATCCGTATTCCCAAAAGTCTCCTTCCTCAGGACTCGTCCTTATCTCCTGTCACACCGCCCGGAATTCTTCCTTTCATTCACCTCATTCCTCTCTTTCCGTCTTTCGCCTCCACACCCCCACCTCCTTCGCTCCATTTCAATTCGTTCTGCGAGCGCTTCTCGCCATTCGAGATGTCGCGACCCGCGTCATCACACTCGAGCCGCCCCGCTTAATGCCACTGCACCGTCACGTTCCCCGCGAGTCAAGTTTTCCTTTGCATCCTAACTGAGCACGTGGGAGCATTTCCCTTCCTTATCAAGGTCACAAAATCGTGCATATGATTAGGTGAGAGGTTTAAGTGTTTCCATTTGGTTTCCGAAGAAAATACAGTCTGATATTCTTACACAGGAGGATCTCTCTATGGATATCTTTGCTGAATCGTTTACATATAAACATCTAGCCTCTAGATATTGATACAAATTGAATAATTAAATCACGGTGTGAAATTAATAAATTTCTGAATACAAATCCAAATATTTTATCACATCAGGGTTGTATATAGTATGCCGACTCGTTTTCCGCGAGGTAGGTTTTCCTTTGAATTGTAAGGAACTAACCTGAACTTTCCGCCGCAACCTGGTTAAGTGGAAGGCTGTATCATCTTATAGTTAGCGCACACCAGAAATTATAAAACCGGCTCTAAATGAGCACTTGTGAAAATCTTTCTCACTATCAAGGCCAAAAATCACGAACATTATTAAGTAACAGTTTCTTTATTAACGGTATCACGTAGAAATGTTTGTCCTCAGCTATTCAAATATCGTATTGAGCAGACTGAGAAAAAGCAACAGCAAATTTGCTTCATGCGACATACTACATTTTGCCTTTGTACCTCGTGGCCCTCAAATTAATAAGTAAATTATATAATAATACTGCGCTCAGAACATGCGCACTTGAAGCATTCCACGACTAATATTTACACACAATACATGGGGTACTATATCTAACTTAAAAATAAATGCACATTATATCCCTTGAGATTCTAATATCCAAAAATATAGTTTCTTTGCCATTTCAATGTTGGTTAATTATTCGGATAATATAAGTTTAAAAAAATCTTAATTCCAAGAACATTTCCCTTCACATAAATTAAAAAAATTGACGCAGAATCCCTGTGAGGAAAGAAAAAGTATTTATGTGACGTTAAGAAAATTACATAAGCAACTACTCGCCATTCATGAAAGCGTGATATGCAGCAATAAAGGGCCCTATTGAATCACTGATAAAATGGAAGTCGTGACCTTAGTAGCATTTGATAAAGACAATTTTATCTGGAACACACTTCGACCACAGAAAACTTGAATTATCTCTTCGGCTAATGGGAATAGGATGCACTTCGTGCCAAATCAGCAATAAACGGTACCGTAAATATAAGTTTTATTGAATCAAAGTCGTCACAAACGAGCCCACGATAATGAAAGCCTAAGAAGCAACGACGGCCTAGTTCTCTGAGCACATTTCTGCTATTAATTTCATGAAATATTTCCTACATGTTTTAAATATAGAGGCTTATTTTACATCTCTGCATGTTTCTCACCACCAGATGATGATGACAGCTGTATTTACCGGCTGAATCTGACTTTTCAATCTCCAGGATAGATGAATAAAAAATTGACTCCCGAGGAACTCGGACGAAAAAAAGCTAAGCCATTCAATGAGGAGTAAATAAAATTTTATTATCGCAAGATAGGAAATCGATATTAGTATTTTTTCCTAAAATAACTTGTTCATTGAATACGAATGAAAACTTCTGCCAAACATATTCGAAAATAGGCCAAAATTATCGACGTAAAACGCATTTAGCAATCATGGACTTAACATAAAAAATCTCTAATGACGCAAATATAATAAGAAAAAATTTCCATTCTTGATTTTTCCGGAAATTAACGCAAGAATTTTAGGTATAATTTGAGTTGAACAGAGCTAGATATCTTTTTGTAATTAATTATCGCTTATTTATATTTTAAGAATTGTGGTATGGATATTCCTCCGTGCATAACTTTAACGGTATTCGTATGTGTAAGCTATCTATTCTTGCGTCACGCATATATTTAATGCCAAAAACTTTGGTGACACGATTTAAAATGGTAAAAATTTAAATGGAGTTCCTCAGCAATGCAATATTCCTAGAGAACACCATCAATACTGCATAGCGTCAGAAGAAATAGTTTCTTCTAGCGACACAAATTTGCTCAAGATCAACTTAACTGACAGATTTTTAAATTTGTGAGCTTAAAGAACGTGATTCGTCCCACTTTTCTACCATGATCTTCATCCTGGGGTGACTCGGTTGACGAAACATATTGTTACTCAGTCATCTCCTCCACCAGGTGTATCGCAAACCTCCCTTCAAACTCCTAATTCCAGAAGTTCTCGCCGAATAATTTCTTATTACACGGCTAATAGCCAATAGCGCTCTCTTTTATTTATTCTAACATATAATCCGGCTTTGATCCTCTGAAATTACTTCATCCTCGCGGCACATCTAAGCTCATCATCTTCCCGACCCGCCTTAGCGCGGCATCCGCTTACCAACCCGCGCGCCCCCTCCGCTCGGCGGCAAGAGGCGAAAACACCATTTATCCCGAGCGCACACCCCTTTCACTTGTCTCGCTTCCCACCATCCATCTTGCTTCCCTCGCGCTCACCTCCCTCCGCCAGCTTACCAACCTTTTATAGTTTACTCCTCCTCTTCTCCGTCGGCATAAAATTCCTCGTCGCCTTTCCCATTCTTTCTATCTAAAACCGCCCTCACAGACTTGCAGCGCCGCTCGAACGAAGCCAACTAACCGCCTTTCTCCTTAGCTCTTTTGCCGAGAAGGCCAGCGACGCCTTTCGGGAAGAGTCGCAATTGCATCCACGGGTCAACAAGGGAGCCACCGTCTGCTCCACTTGAGAGAGTTTCCAATTTGGTCGTGTTCGTGCCCTCACGACGTCTTGACCGATAAATTATGCGTGCCAGATAACTATTCCTTTATTTATGAAAGAGGGCTCTGTTTAACCATGGTGAGGAAGTGTGGTGAACTGAAGGCAAATTAATAAAAATGATTCATGAAGTTCGAGCAGGTAATGCCAATTTGGATTGCAGTCGAGGACCGTTTAGCGTTAGTGTCAAATAAGACTTTACTTTCCGTCGTCCATACTGATTCTGTTAAAGCAACGAAGATTGGGTTCACATGTAGATCATCATAATATATATAACCTGGGAATGAAGTATTATATTGAAGTGTAACACGGCTAGGGTTTTAAATTAACAGAGTTAAGTTTTTTTGACAAAAAATTGTGAAAAATAACTGTAACTACTCTTCACCCGAACCGATTTTCTCTAAAAATAGAACATCAAAGCATAAACTCGATGCCTTTATGGCACTCCCAGATTTTTAAATTACAATAACGAAATCCAATGCCAACTTTTTCCCTTAGCTATTGTGGAACTTTTTTATGCTGTGACACAAGCAAACCCGGTGAGAAATAAAAACTTTTAGTTACTTAAATCGTTTAGTTTTCCATGTACAAGTGCAATTACTTGGGAAAATTTTGCGGAAAAGAGGTTTTTGAACTTCACTTTTCTCTACTCTTGAAATCACTCAGAAATTTGCAAAAGTAACTTATTGCATTCACAAATTAACACTTTTTTTACCCCAACCATTCTATTAATGCCAAAGAATAAAAAAATAGTGAGCTTTAGCGCTGATTGTTACTGATTATCAAATGGCTGAAGCTTGATATTATGTTTCCACATCAAAGATCTATGGAAATGAATCCAGGGCATCTCCAAGCTTAACCCTTTTTCTCAATCCACTTCCCCAGTCTTCTCATTCCACAGTTTTATGCTTTTAATTAGAATCCTTCTCTTAATTCCAGGAGATCAATTTAAATTTTCAACCAATCCCACCCCCAAACGGCCGATCCCTTTTCAAGCTCACACATATTTATTACGAAGTGGATGGGATCGCATTTTTCCCAAACGGCTTGCCGAAAGAAAATTGAGCTCCGACCCTCAACTCATTTCTTCTGGTAAAACATTAAACTTAATCTTCGAGAAGCATGAATCATTAAAAACCGTATCTTAGCTCATTTGGCCCCGCGCGAGCTCAACTTTCTTCACCTCTACGCTGAGAAAAGGGACTGAGACGGCTCCTCACGAGAATACCTGGATTGAATCTCCAAAACGCAAATACTGCATTCGTGGCATTTTTTCTCAGGTCCATTGAATGATGCACCTAACAACGGGAATTGCTTAAGATGACGCAAAATGATTAAAATATTGTTTATCTCGTACATATTGTGGAAACACTTACCGGTAGTATAAATTCTTGAGACAGTATTTCACCCTTGCTTGTCAATCTGTGAAGATGCCTCAACCATTTAAAAAAGAATATTAGGTACGTTCATTAATGTCGCTAAGAAATTTGAGCTTCATCTTTTCCGTACCGCCAAGGTGTAATAACTGTTGATGACGCTTTAAGGTTGCTAACTTTACGGTCGCAAAAGTAGAGATTTAATATTTTACTGTGAACTTTTAACCTGCTGCAGTTGAATTTATATCAGTAAGTTTAATCAACTAAGAGCTATTGCCTCCTAAATTTTTTAGCGTTGGTGTTAGTGATGATGACATACTGCCTAGTAAATGTAATCAAAATATTTCAATCTTATTGGACATTGTAAAAGCGAAAATAGACCTTTATAGTCACAAAAACGTGATTTTTCTCACCAGTAAAAATGTTGGCTCCCTTCTAGAAAAAAACTCCATTTCCGATACATATAAGTTACACACGATCCCTGCAAAAACACACAGTATTATAAGGGATAAGTATCCACGCTTATTCCTCGCTGAAAGTGAGGAAGGCCTCGTCGTGCAAACCATGCAAGAGACCTCCTCGGGCGGACGGTAATCCCCATGGTAGTTCCCAAGTTGGGAATAAAATTTGCTTCCCTCCTCATTCCCTTGCCTACTCACCTGGCAACGGACTCATTAACATAATTCTCCATTCATTTCCTCTTCCTGCTGCCCCTCCGCTCCCCACTCATGTGTTTTGTTTTCGCATTTCTTCCTAGCCAAGGCTTTCCTTTCCACCCGCCAAATTTGCATATTTTTATCAAATGTTTTTCATTTTCGCTCCTCTCGAGTTCCCAATTCCCCTAGTCTTCTTTGAGAAATCAACCCCTCGAGCCGGCGCGTCAGAGTAGCAACTTCTCCACCAATGAACTCGTTCCGTATTTTTTTTTAAATCGTTGATTGTGATAGATTTTGAGAAATAAAGAGACCCATATTTCTCTTTGGTAGATCTCATACCAACTTCTCGAGATATTAGTGAAGAAAAATCAACAGCCTTAATCTTTCCGCATATAAGTTTATGACGTCACGTATTCTTGGCGAGCGAGTCACCGCCTCTTGGCTCCTCCTCGCCTTTACGCATACTATACGTTCAGTAAGGTACGTGATCTATGAGTCGCATAGATCTCGCACCTTACTGAACACTTGTGAGCGATTCTTTCCCTGAATGAGTGATACAAGATTTATGCTATGAAAATCCAAGATATCCTAAAATAGCAATTCAAAGTAAATTAAAATAGAGCAAAATAAATGAGTTGCAAACGTCACTTCAGGACAGATGGAAACTGATTATATAAGCAATTTGTGACCTAACGTTTAGTCTTATCTACCCGAAACTGGAGGCCTAGTATCACTATCACTATGACTCTGTACGCATTGACTGCAGTCTATTGCTGCATATAAAGGAACATCCGTCTCTAATGAGTCTGCACAGAAATGCTTACCACTAAAGTAACCATCCTCGATGCAAAAGCTTGGAAAACCCGGCCGACCAGGTAGGTAGGTCTTAGCAGATAGGCTGCTCAAACCAGTCTAGCGGAGAATGACCTTCTCTACAGAGCCATAAATGAAAAAGCATGTTCAGACAATCTATGCCACTGAAGAGGTGATATTAAAAATCAATCTGCTTGCGAGCCAATAATAAATTCAATTTCCGGCCTGTGTGTCACACGTACGTAAAATTACCCATTGCATTACTGACCAAAACTCATTAACAGAGCCATGTGTGGGGTGAAAGGCTAGCCGGCTTGTTCCCTCTGTCGGTCCAGGTTAAAAAGAGCAGGTCACAAGTGACACCTTGAAAGATTATGAAGCGAAGATTTAGTGACGTCATGAACTATTAAAAAAAGGGAAGTGACATTAAGGCTTTCCTATGTTAAACATATGAGAGGATGAATCTTAAACGTATGGGAGAGTAAGCGAAACGATTAAAGTATCAACAACAAATATTTTGATATTAGAGCACGATTTGCCATTGGGAAATAACAGGTGTCGAAATTAATTAATTCATAACCGGTGTTGAAACATGAGAGTGCGAATAACTAGCATTTCCGTCTAACTCTCACAAAAGGATGATGCAGACTATAATGGACTGAATAAGAAAGAGTTCTTTCACTCATGTAATTTATTATTCCTTCCATCCTCAGTATTCGTTTTCGCGAATTGCGTTCTTGGGTGCATGTGAACGACCCGTTCTCCGATCCCTGCTCAAAATCCAACTCCCCCAACGGGCGCAGCAACTTTTCCACCAATTCCCTCCAGCATTCCGCGAAGCACGAAAGTCGAGTTTCTTTTTATCAGAACTCTCTCAGTCCCTTCTTTTCATCTCCCACCACCGTTGAGACGCTTCCGTGCCATCCCATGCCATAAACCCTTAGACTCCACCCTTCCATTTCGAGGCAGCACATCGATCCCTCAAGCACAACCTCGCAAACCTTTCTGCAAACATCAACTCCTTTTACATACACTCTCTCCCTCTCTCTCTCGTCTTATCCGCCAGCACGTGCGCTCACGTTCTGCCACCGCAAAAACCTTTTACCTATCTCTCTCCGGCGAGTGAGGATGGGAGGAGTGCGGAGTGCAGATGGGTGGCGAGACCGCTTTGGCGCCTTTGTCTTCCTCGCCTTGCCTCTCAGCCGTGACGCAGGTCTCGATATTGGCAGTGTGCTCTCCACTCGCAAACAGTCGTGTGCTCGACCTCCGCAGAAAGCTCGTCCGTTATTCGACCGCAAGTGAATCTTGGACTCGATGTGAAGACAAACTTCAGAGGACGAAAAACTCTTTGTACACATTTCATTTCTTATTCACCTACCTCTTCGGTCGGAGCTTAGCGTATGAGGCATAAAAAACAAACGTTTTCAGAACCCTATGAGAGTATTTTAAAGAGAAAGAATTTTAATGCTGGTCTCACTTCACGTAATTATTATGTAGTGCTCCACGTTTTTCCCGTTTACTCAAGGAAAGGTATGCAGGAAAATACTTTTTCCCCGAATAAGTTGAGAACAATTTTTCACTACGAAATCTTGAATTTAAGCATAATGTGCTGCACTGTGGTGAATGTCGGTTCGATGCCTGAAATAATATGCATGAAGAACTGCTATCATTATGTTTCTATCTCTCTGTTATGGAACCGTTATTGAGTTTTTATTTTAGGTAGTGAGCATGAGGTGCCAAAAAGATTTCAAAGCATATTTCACAAAACTAGATGATAGTTGCATAGTCAGATGAAAATGTAGTTTTGGAAAAATGAAAATTGAATTAGAAATACGTTGGGCAATGATATTTCCTTGGGGTTCAATAGATATATTTGAGTAGAAAAATACCATTTCAACTGAAATGTCCATAAAAAAAACAAACTATAAAACACAAATGAATAAAAACAATAAATACAACATACAAGCTAGCGTATTCTTGCTGGCTAGAATTTTTGATATCCTGTGAATTGATAGCAGTAGAGGATCAGTAAATTTGTTTATTGAATGCCCGTGGGCACTCATAACAATGAATTTAGTAATATACTTCGTAAATTGAGTTTAGAAATCGTTTCATGAGATTATTTGTCCAATGACCTCAATATTACTTCTAGGAGACAGGTGTTAAAGAAAGAAAAAAAACTACCATTTAATCACGTATGCACACTACACTCATAAATAAAAACGAAGTTCTAATATTATTTACACCTCTTAACGAGATGAATAATGAAAATACCTAGCGCATCAATTTTTGCAATAAAAATAAGAAGCAAGTACCTAACGCATGCTACTTTTTAAGAAATATATTACGAAATTAAATGAAACCATCATGAATCATCTCATGCATGCAAATACAAATGGCCGATAAAATTTACTCGAGGCATTTTAAGAGCAAGAGGACTGAAGGCGATTATTGAAAGATAATTATGGAGCCTAATTTATCAAATGATTACACTCACATTTTTTTCGAAGCTGGCGAAGAAATAACATTCCTCATTATATTAAATCAAAATGCGCGCAAAAAGATAAATGAAATTTATGGAAGGGGAAAGGGAGTACATGACAGGCAGAATGGCCAGCGTATCATTTTGGGGTAGAAATGGAATTGAAAGCCACAGTGAAGTACTCGACTGATGGTGGAGCATCTTGCAGCCAGCACTCGGAAAGGAAGAGACTAGGTCCCTTCCGTCCTTCACTGCGACTTTTTGCTCGAAGAAGTCACGTTCATTCAAACTAAAGGACAAATTTCTAATTTTTAAATTAAAATCGAATAACATTATTCATTTTATCACGATTCCACTTATATTTTAGATATTTATAGCCATTTTCAATCCCAAAATGGTCTACTGCGCTTAGCCATGAGCCTTCGCTCGAGCTATTTGTGCATGGCATGTAATCTATATCATTTCACTCATTGTGCATCATATAGAGTGACATGAAGCACACTGCTTTAATATTCTGCGTGTAAGTGCCCTGCCCCAAATTTTGCTGTAACTATGAGATAGGGAAGTAGGTGTCGGGGCACCGCCGAAGGTGTACTGAGGGCGTGGGATGAGGCCGCCAAGACCCACGGGATTCTCCGCTGCCATTCGTCAGAGCACTCACTGCATTATTTAAAGCATCAACTCTCCATATCTGGTCACATCATCATTGCCCGATAGCGCGTTGAGTTGCAACTGACGGCAGCCACTTCCAGGAATACTGTTTCCGAGAATGTTTTTTTTCCGATCGCAAACAGCCCATGAATATCGAAGCTCTTTATCGCGAAAGTGAGGGTAATGCATTTCATTCCACGATTGAACCAATTCCGCAGAAAAACAAAAATATAACTGCATGCTTTTATTGGAGCGTTTACTCTTTATTGGAATAAATGGGACATTATGAGTAATTTAATGTAATTTGGTGACAATCTACAGGTTTAAGTACAACATATTTGAGTTTTCCACATGCACTACAAAAACTAGCATGGTAAATTGGCGTCAACATAAACAATTTATCACTTGTTCCTTAAATATGGTTTTGTTTAATACAAGGTTATACTTGACAAAAGGGACGTAATTTTGCCAAACTACTAATTATTATCTTAACAGATTACTTTCAAGATTAAATGTTGCGTCAGTGGCGTAACTAAGCATATGCTTTGGGGGGAAGGGGGGGGGATGAGATGGGTTAGTGGGGGCTACCTCTCCAGGAAACGGAGAGTTCAGGAACATGTTTGAAATATATGATGCCTGAAAATGCATATAACATAATTTTGGCCATTAAAATTTAACTTTTAGCAGATGCAGTTATTACATGTTTAATCCAGACAAGATTTTAAAATAATTTTTTTGATTTCTCTTAGGCTTTGGAGGGGGGAACATCCCCTCATCCCCTCCCCATTGTTACTCCACTGCGAAGTGTAATGGTGTAGCAAACAAATTCAATGTTGACAACTAAAAGATTATTATAAATCTAGCAAAAATTACGCAGACCTTACAGCTAATAAGCATACCACGCACATTACCAATATTATTGAAGCTATTATTACTTATGATGACAAATCCGATCTGCACTCAACTTTTTTTTATCGACGCATGGGAAAGAAAATAAACCGCCAAAAAATCTACCTCGAACTATAAATCAGCCGGAGGAAGTATTTCACTGACATTGGTGATAAAAATTCTTTTATTTTGGTGAAAAGAGGAGTAAGCTGCCAAACACGAAATGTAAAATTGACACCGTATCGCGTCACTCATGCTTTCCGAGAACAAGCTAGCTATGAGTAAAGAATGATATATAGATAGCATTTCACAAAGTGATTGCATGGATTATGGCTGACAGTGCCCCTGGTGGGGAAAGCGTGGAAAGATGGCAAGGATATATTGAGCATTTCTTAATATGCCTCTAGAATACTTTCGGAGCCGGTGAAACCACCTCCCTGGAGAATCGAGATGAAGTGGAGTGTAAAGGAAAATTATAGCCTCTCAACTGTTAAAGCCCGTTCTCAATTAATAAATGGCCATTTTGCATGTGTCTTTGATGTAGTATTAGCAAAATCCTGCGCTCGGAAATGCACGAGGCAAACTATAAAATGTCGCCAGAGCAGACATATCCCGTTAATCCATGCTTTCGTATTCGTGGAGGAAAAATCATACTTCAGAAAACATTCACCGCCAAACCACGGCACTAAATTTTCCTGGCTCTCAGCGCATGAGAATGAAGATATTAATGCCCTCATGAGCTCAATTTATGGTTCCCTTACTACTTCATTATACCTTCTGCAGCTGTCTTTCATACAATGTTTTCGTCGCTGCCTGTGATAATATATCTGGAGAAAATATTGGATTCAAATAAAAAGAAGGCTTCTTTGCAGTCGGTATTTAGACTTAAAATAGCATTGCTTTGTCTGAAAAAAAAATATGGAGAACGATACGATTCGATTGAAAAATATTCTTCCTTCCTCCATTTTGGTATTCCTTGCAATCGGGATTTTAAGTCAGATATGGTGCTAAATCCCTTTGTTGCATTGTATATATCAGTAATAAATAATTGGATTGAGTTTGTGTTGCAGAAAAAAATCTAGGCTTTAATTCTTTCCTTGAACATTACTAAAGCAAACTGTATTACGTCCTCATATAAAAACAATAATTATTTTCCACCTTATAATTGTTTTATTTCTCGATCAAACTCATCCCGGCTCCCAATTCAAGAGAAAGATATATATTCGTATGATTGAAATTAAATTTAACTAAATAAATGACCTAACTTTTAATGTACGCTTAAGGAAAAGAATTTAGAGTGAACTTAAAACCAAATTTCAAATGTTTGAACTTCCTGGACACTAATTGCTATTGTAAGCCCCAAAATAGCTTGGTTTCAATTTGCTTAAAACAACACTGAAATTTTCAACTGGATTGGACGGTATATAATAACTTTGGAGCAAAACTTTCACGGAGTGTTTGACGTGGGTTCTGTGGCAGCAACGGCTGCTTGCCTCGGATCTAGTGAGCATCCTGTCACTCATTAGGTTTTAATCCTTCCATTCGTCTTGCTTACAGCCGACGGAGTCAGCGCGCAGTTCTGGACAGTTAGGATGTTCTCCGGCCAACCATAGGCCCCCATCCCACTCTCCGGCCTCCCCGCCCCCAGTCTTCTCTGCCTCCAACCCGCGAACCCCTCCAATGAGCTCGCTCTGCCTCTTCCTAGGGTTTAGGGATTTAGCACGCCTTCTCTTCCCTAACCAGTGTTTCCACCTACCGCAGAGACAGCTCCCGATTGATTTCTTCCAAGTTTCCACGGTCGGATATCCTCTATTTGGATACCATTTTTAGAGAGCCTAGCGGAGAACGAAATTACCGGAGGAAGCACACTTGCCAATAAGTGAGCCAATTCCGAACGGCGCCTTGACATCCTGTTGCGTACGGTTGCCTAAGTTCCCAAAACGTCTTTTAGAAAAGTGTGGCAGGAAAAGGAAATAGCGAACCGTCATAGGAGGCAAATTTTCGCGAGTGTTTACGGGTCTCACTGGATTACCATCAAAATCTGTGAGGCAGAAGTATTTCGGGCAACCACAGACAGTTTTATTTTCGGGAAATCGATGTAAAGCGTCTCTAGCAATAGCTTTTGCGTATTCGTGTAAGGGCGAAGACTTTTTACGTAATTAGTATCGATGGCCTTTATTTTTAATCTAATTTAAGTTTGGTGACAAATAACTGTAAATATTCATTACCATTCAACATAAATGTTAAAGTATCACTTCTCATTTTAAAACCGTTTCATTGCTGTATTTATGAATTTACATGATCAAAACGGATATAAAAAAAGATTCTCCAATTCAAATTTATGTCCTTGAGGCTTTCTTTAACAAAAATACCCCTGTTGTTGAATATTAAACTATAATACGAGTTAACATACAATTCATGGTAGCTTTTTTATGCTCTCAAATTATAACGTTAAGTAATAATATTTACATGGAAAATAAAATGGTAACAGCATAATGATGCGTTGATATATATAATAACGCATTTTATGTTAGATATCGGAAAATAAACTTTAATATTTTCGTAAAAAAGCCGCAGCTTCGGAAGAACTTCCAAATTAGTATTCCTTGAAAAAATTTGACAGTTACTCACAAATGATAAAACGCAGCGTTAATTTCATCGATAAAACTCTACAGTACTTCCCGATTCATTTTTCCGACAACCTATTCATATTGTTTGGCATCTGAACATCTACTAGGCGTACCCTTCCGTTTCCATCAACCTGAGTGACGCTCTTCTCATACTCTCCGCTAACTATGGCATTCAAACAACTTAGGATCAGTCCCTTCCAACAGCTACATTCTTAACTTTGCACTCAAAAGATCTAATTTTTCGAGGCTACTACTCCCATTCATTCGCATCGCCTAAAGTTCCCTCCGTGACCAACCATCCTCGGATGGAGATTGGAAAGCATTTCAGCACGGCACGCATTCCACGGGACGCGTTGTCGGAGAATGGCACGTGAAAATCAACCACGCAGTGCTGAAGGGACCACTCGATGGAATTGGCTCGTGTACGGCCGTGGGGACAAGTTTGCGAAAGGGGCGGAAAGATAAGGGCAACCCCACGGGGCCCACCCCTGCAAGGAGGGAAGGTCGCCACCCACCGTCGCTCGATGGCTTTGGTTTGCTTTTGACGCAGACTTTGGAAAGGGTCCATGACTTCCATTGAGTCGGGGGGACGGTCGTAAGAATGGAATGGACGTCGGAAGCGATTCAAACGATTGGCACGGGATAGACGAGGCAGACGCGTGGGTTTCTCGATGCCACGTCTAAAAGCCTCCCAAAACAAGGGCGGGAGAGAACTGAAGCGAATTCCAGGAGCCCGAACAAACCCTGTGGCTTGACCCGAACACTGAATGTAAGCCAGTCAGCGTCTATTAACGCGCTGCCATCCCCAGAGAAGGAAGATTAACTCCCCGCCATCTCCACCCCACCCTCCGTCCAATTGGTGGCTCATTCACTCTTTCTGCACTTGCATGCGGATGATTGTTTCTTTTGTCCCGTCAAGGAACCGCGTTCGCTGAGACGACTGCTCCTTTGGTCGGGAACATCTGCGGCAGTGATTAGGAGTTATATCTGCGTCTGCGAAGGGAAAAATATCCGGTAGCGGAAGTTGAGTGCCAGGAAATTAAGCCTCAGAATGGGAACGTACGATACACTCTGTGGATTCAACGCTGTAATTAAATTTCCTTGGAAGAGAGAGGTGAAAAATTCACTGGAATACTGCTCACAGATACAAAACAGCTGTTGTTAAAGAAGACTCCAGCTATACACATCGGCAGGAGCATCACCTGCAGCAAGATGTACTGACCCACTATTTTCCCAAAATATTTTATCATTGTTTTTTATTATTAATTAATAAAACATGATTTTACGGCTTTAAAAATGAATAAAAATGAATAATGGACCAAAGAGTCACGTGTTTTGCATATACCAACAATGAGGATATTTTGAGATTGCCTCACAACGAGGGCAAAAACAATTGATTCGTTTTGAAGTTCAAGAATTTACCTGCAATGTAGCGTTAGTGCAAATGTTAACAACTATGCCAAAAAATAGTGCGTCCATTGCGGATTATTGCATTTAATACCTTGATACGAAAAATATTCGTCCACAACTAAGTAATATTCGTAGTATACAACAAAATTCTAGTACATTAAATACTTTAAAAAAGTTAACTTGTATAATAAACCGATGAAAAATTATGCATTTACAACATATATATTCCCATTATAAACTTAAACAAAGCTACAACCATGTGAAAATAAAGATACGTATTCATTAAGCAGTTTGATCCAACGAATTTTATAGTGCTGCCTTAAATTTGATTCAACAGTAGGTAACGTTTAAATTCTTTCTGTAGGACTTGATTAATCTACCGAAATAACTTTGTACAAATACGTCTAACAATGAAGACGATTTTCTAACGCACTCAGATGGAATTGAAGATAACCACCAAATTTGTTCAATGCATGGCCATAAAATAATAACAATCCACGCTTTAAACAGAATAATATTACCACAAAGTACGCCTCAAAGTACCTGTAAAATCGTTGATGGTAAAAGCAGCGAATTTGCGGCGAGTGTTCCCCCAGAGCCAAGGAATGCGTTATTCCGTGAATTGGAATCCCAAATACATATTTTATAAATGAAACGCAAACGTGATGGCAGTGCTCATTCTCGGAATGACCATACAACTGGTTTATGCTCCTTATGGGAACCTTGGGGATCCTGTCCCGCCTTCACAACCCTCCGTTTGCCAGCTTAAAGCCGCACTTCCCTTATTTATGGGAGGAAATTTGCTCTGCCTAAAATTCGCGCAACGAAGGGATATAAATTTGGATTTCATCTTTCCCGGGAGAATAGGTGCTATTTGTCTCTTGCACTCTCGGCCATTCGAGATGTTCCAGAATAAAGGCTTAGACGTAAGAAGAAGAATATTTCCTTCCCCCTTCAACTGGATAAATTATATTCAAACAGCAGATTATTTGATCCCGGGCAATCCCGACACTTTCAGGGGGACTGGATAAAAAAGAGGCTTGAACAGGGAGCCACCGTTAAGTATTTGAACGTTTTTCATGCCCACTCTCATTCTTTATAAATAAAAATATCAAGGAATTGAAAGAAAAAACGCCAGAAAAATAAATCATTACCAATGCCTCAAGAACATAGAGACAACAGCTTTTTTCACGACGCTGAGGACAAGCAGGCCAATTTATTGTTGTCAGGGAAAAATTCATTTATCCGCGCAAAGCCTTTGGCATACTTGGTACTTCTTTTTGAGCCCATTCAATTGATAACTCATAGGCTTTTTCGCTCTATTTATGCATAGACTCAGGTTGGCCTTTGCCTTCCAATATATGGGCAGTAAATGTTTGCAAAAATATTTTTCTCTCACGTGAGTCATGAACATCAAGATACAGATGTATTAATTAAACTACATCACCACTGCAAAAATATTCAAACTATGACAGTAAATATAATTAAACACATCAATTTCCGTGTGGTTTTAGCAAAGGGCTAAAAACTAACAGAGTATCTCTTCAATTTCCACAAAACTATGAGCTGATATCTCTCCGAATAAAAATGCTCTAAAGAGAAAAATAAATGGAATGGTATTTAAAATACAGACCACATTGGCAGAAGTCAAAAAGTTAAATCATCCGTAGAATGAATTGATTTTCACACAAAAATGAAATAAGCCTAACTCGCTATGTACCTGTCTCTTTTTCATTCCAGACGAAAATATTACCGCAGCAATTTTCCCTCGGATCGGGTACGAGTACTTTTGTTGAGAGGCCTGCAGACGTACCGTGGAGTAAGTGAAAGCTGATGATAGTGAAGGAGGGCAGACTAGGATTTGTTGTGAGTTTTGACGAGGGATCGGGGAAAGAGAGGATGGCGAAAAACGCGGAACGAGAGAGTGCGGATTTCATCCAGAGGCGGGCTCTCCTTCCTCGGGAATGTGGTACTCGTGGAGAAGGGGCGCTCGAGTCATGAATTCGAGTTATGCGGCGGAAAAGGTCGAAACTTGAATTCATTTCCTCCTCTCCACCGTATTCCTCCCCCAAAGCCATTTTCTTGTCTCCCATCGCGCTCTGCCTATGTAGCTGACTCCCCGCACATGTGCTGCTTACCCAAAACCCAACCCTTATTACACAATTTCCAAGTGGGTGTATAGGGACCTATAGTTAAAAAAACGCCCTTAAATTGAAAAACAAAACAATTCTGAAGTTCCATACCAAATTCACGTAGATAAAATATTTAAAAACGCATATTTGATTAATGGTTGAAATAATAAAGATATTTGTAAAAAAACGTTCACTCTCTCCTACAACTAAATTCTCGTACGTGTAATAGATAAAAACACATATTAAGATTACTTAGTCATCAAGATATTTTTGTAATAACCTGCCTCGTAGCATTAAATGCTACAATTTATAAGAAAAAGGTGACTAAAGATATTTATAATGCATTATTAAATCGTAAATGTTTTCAGTTTTCTTGAAGCAAGTGGACTGCATCAATTTAATAGCCAATACTGTGCATTTTTATTGATTAGACTTGGTGACCTTAGCAAACCGTTTTAAGTTCTTTCATACTTTTACTTGGAATAAAATTATCGAAAAACGCTTTTTCAACATATTTTATTTCCCAATTAATCTCACAATTTAGCCACCTTTAAGTATATGACAAATATAGAACTTAGAAAAGCAATTGCAAGATCTCCTATTCCGCCTTTGATATTTACAAGACATAGAATGGTAGTGTTTTCTTCGGAATAAACATTAGCCGCCCTTGAGGATTCAGATTGCGAAAAACTTATGCTGGTATGAAAGAAGTTGGTATCACAAACGACATAGAAACCTGTTTACAGAGCCAAAAGCGATTTCGTCTCCCTCATCAATGGTAAGCGATTTTAACCGACGGGTCAAAGCACGAGAACAAACATGGTGTACAGAGCTAATACTGCCACAGCGGGGGCAAAAGGCTTAATTATCAGCACAGACGATGTTACTGTGAGCGTAAAATTGTAAAATGAAGCAGGGAAAACCAAGAGCCTACACAGTGAAATTTTGAGTGCCGATGGTACGTACTTAATGGAGAAAAGTGGAAAGGTAATACATTATCCTGTGTGATAACGATCCAGCCGCAAGCATTTCGAAGCAAAGCATGAAATTGAAAGTTGATTGCTATCAGAACGACAAATATGCAGTTACGTACACTTCTAAAATTGATGATTGTTTTCTGGCTCACCCATTAAGCAATCGGTGAACAAGTTTATGACAAATTTTCAAATTTTTAACCATATTTATAATCCATGTGGTTTCAGCACTGTAGGGTTTTTATTATCCACATTAAAACAACAGTGAAAATTAGCTGAACCCCTTATCATGTACCCAGAAAACCCACACTTAAGAACATTATCTTCATATCGCTTCCCTAAAAGTAATACCAGGTTTTACATTCTAACGTCTAAGCTTGTCTCCTATAGCGTCAGTATCTCTGAAGCTCGCATTACTCGCCCAAGTACAAGATACCTTTTTGCAGTCGAAAGCGAAAATGCTACGGAGACCCATTAGGCAAGACATTAGCTCCCTATATATTCGGCTGTCAGGAGTAATTTTATCCATGGTCAGCTTGTAAGAAAAATAATGCACCTGATACAACGTGACTCCTACGAACAGTATCGATTGGTTGCCGCGTGGTTCAATCAATGACCATCAGTCTAAATCCCGCAGAATCGATCAGCTAGATTACCTCTCCTGGTGGCTGCTATTGACCTGGATTAAGCCGACTTGAGTGTGGGACACGAAAGGCATGGGATTTATGGCACGCTCAGCATCCGTAGCGTAGGATTTGTCCCTTGATTGTTTCAAAAGCTTAGGTTAAAGCTTCCTCTCATCCAACAATTATATAAAACGTTGGACCAATAAAATTTCTCCCGTGATGGTTCCGAATTAAGAGTACGGCGGGGAATTTTGACGCGACATTAGCTCCACGAAGTAACGCAACGTAATTAACATGTTCAAAAACTATCAAACTTTTTTTACGCAAAGCTAACAACTTCTTATTGATAACTATACCATGCGTAGAATATATGTTTTAAAGAACACTGTTAGACAGTGAAATTGCAAACGAAGTGATTGATATTCTCTTAACCATCCAAAATATTCGGCATAATGTGTCAGAGTATTTCATCAAAGTATAAGAGGCAAGGTACTTTTTAGTGAAAATGGGAATAGTACTGATTATTAGTACAAATATTTAATCGCAAAGGACCCTTAGTAAGAAGAAGAGACGTTTTGTAAGAGACGCAAACTAAAAGAAATTCTGTAGTGTATTCCAAATTTTTTGATGTATGAAATGGATAGTAAGTACCGTAAATGCGCTCTCATCAGGAACCATTTTAGTGCTTTCACAGAGCTTAAAGAATTTCTACAGAATTTGACAAATGAAAGGAATAAATAGTTAAATAGTCGGTAAATGTTCTTCATTACTAAGCGCCTTGCATAGGAAAAATGCAGATATGCGTCAATTATTGGAAACGAGAACACCACCACCACCGCCTGGTATATTATTACCTCGTATTAGCATTGAACGCCAAATTAGTACCAGGGCTCGAGGTCAAAGCCTCCTATGCACTTTTGCAGCGGACGACGGAATACATACGGAAATCCCGCCGATTCCACTATCCTCAACATCCATTAAAACTATTTATGCTAACGAGGACGATCACAATTACGAAGGCTAAACTTTTCCAAAGTGAGTGAGTGCAAAGATTTAGCTTTTTGAGTTATTAGAGAGCAAATATATTGTCGCTAGACCGCAATCAAGGCCCATTTAGTAAACCAGGGCCGGGCTGCGGGTCTTAGTCTCGCCAATCCCAGACTTAATAGAGAGGCGGACGCGGCCCCCAATTTGGCCTCCACAAAGCCCAACCGCCGCCCGCCCCAGCCCCACCACCTACATTCCAATTCCGTGCTCATCCTTCACTCCACGCCCTCCCAACCAACACCCATCTTCACCCAAAGCCTCTCTGCCCCCCATTCATGCATGACCCCCACCCCCGATTTCAGTCAATCGTTCTCACCTCAGAGGAAGTGTGAACAGCACAATGCATGGGACTGCGCACTATCGCGAAGAATTTCGCAATTTAATAAATGCTTGCAGTTTTCCGATTAGATAACTTATGTCATAATGCATTTCTAAATCGTGGATAAAACATTGAATCACATAATAGACATAAGAAATCGGTTGAAAATATTCGTATTCGCGAGAGCCAAGGAGCCCTAGTGGGTAGACCTGATCGAAGGGACTCAGGTTCAGATACCAAGTGAGGCTCTCTGACTCCTACGAATAAAATTTTCATAGCGCTAGGGAGCCCCGGGAGAAAAAATGGGCCCCCTACTCTGAATATGTCATCATATGAAGGTGACCTCAACACATGGTACTCTTTCGAAGCAACCTAGTTTGCTATCATACATGTATATCTTGTTTCAATTTGTAATAGTAGTAAGCAATAAATCCATCTTTCCATATCTGCGCCTGTGGCGATTTCTGAGGTGAGCTCGACCCTCACCTCAAACCAACCTTCGGGATGGCTCACTAAGATGGCAGCCACCTTGAGTGCAGCCACCTTGTTTACACTCACTCCAATCCTTCAAACTTCGTCGCCTGCGAAAGAGCCAAAAAAACACTCTTCCGTATTCTCGGCCTCCGCTTCATTCTGCATTCACTCTGGCCCCGATTTCAGTCAATCGTTTCAACAGAAGCGGCCATTTGTAGCACGCTCATCTCGGCACGGGAAATGCTTCTCCAAGCGATTTTTCACCTTTCAGTCCTCAACGCCCAGCCTCAGCCCGGAGGAATAATCCCTCTCGCCATTCTCGTTTTAAAGGACTCTTTGTTCGCGCCCCAACAGTGTGGCCCACATGGCCTACAGTTCTCCAGCACATACCCCCCCTCCTTCTTCTCCCCTCCAAAAACCCTCCCCCAGTGCCTGCTAATGTAACGACAGCGGCCAGCTCCCCCCCTTTTTTCCGGCAGCGAGAATGCACGGCCAAAGAAAGACCATTCATTTCCATCTGGGCTGAATGGAGTCCTTTCGCTTTCGGATCACTCGCAAAAGGCGATAGGCATCGCTCTGTTTCCTAATGCGGGCGAGCAATCGGCTTGAAATGAGCCTTCCGCACAAAACCCTCTGCTAATTGAAAACGAGATTCCACTTAAATATTTTGTCCACGGTGGAATTTTTATTTAAGGCATTGCATTTTTTTTGCGAAGAGAATCGGGAATTAAAAATATTCCGCATTTAGCTTCAATTGAAATTTAATCTCAACTGTTTTGAGTCCTGTTTGAAAATATCAATTAGATAAATAAGGAAATATCAGGAAAGAAATTTAAGATTTTTCTAAATTAATATTCTGATATAATTGGCTTCAACGTATTCTCATACTGTATAATGAGGACTTCAGTTAGCGATGAAAAGCCCTTGAAATACGTTTTGACACCTAAAGGTGCATGTTTAGCACAGGAAAATAAATAATCTTAATGGCTCTACATTTTAAGACTAAAATTTATAGGTTCTGTTCCTTATAATGGTTTTCGAATGCATTGGAAATTTAAGGGTTTCCTAAGATTAATACTCGAACATTTACAATGAAACTAGTCTCCGCATAATACCCCATACTATTTTAAAAGGAGATGCTACCATATTATCTCCGTGGTAGTGATTTTTTAGTACGTTCATAAAAATAAGTCAGTTGAAGAATGCTGCATTATTTAAACAATTAAATATCCTTTTCGTCTACATTTTATGTGAAAAGAATGAATACTAGCAAATTAATTCTTTTCAATTTTGAAATTAAAAGACACTTAAAGGACTTCATGTCTACGAGTTATCGGTCAATATCACTCTAAAATTTGGCTGAAAATGCGTTTGTAGTGATCAATGCCCTCGATTCAGAGCAAGAAGGCCAGTGTTCCAGGGCAGAGGGAAATTGTACAAAATTGAATTCCAATCCCTTATCAATACGATTCGAATCGTCGGGAAACCCACCGTCTTTTGGGGGTCGCTAACCAGAGGTGCATGTGATCACCATGGGAATGCCTGTGCATTTTACGCTCCAGTTATTTCGTAGGACAACGGTTCCAAATATCAACAAATTAAGTTAGCAACCTCCATCGAGGAAATCTGATCTACCAGTAACTCTACACACAATTTATTGCATTTTCAGTACGTATCCATGGAATATGTACTGAAATTAATGTTTATGTATCCATATTTGTTTAACTGTGTACCCATTATAATTGTTGACCATCTGGCTTATTACTCTTGCGTGTCACATTCGGTATAACAGTATTTAAAATTAACACGTTGTATAAAAAGGGACGAAAAATTACAAACAGAGTCTCATGATAATACAGTTTTTTCCAAGAAAGGAGTAGGTATAGACGACAATTGGCTAAATTCTTAAGAAAAACTATTTATTTAAAATATGTATAACATATTTTACATTATAACTGCTTATGCAAAGTGTGATCAAAAAAAGACCGGACTGATTTTATAACTTGTTTATGTTGACGGACACAGCTTAATCAAACTTGTTACCGTCAAAGTAAATGCTTTGGCTTACGAGACACCTTTGACCACGTTTCTTCCAGCTCTCAAACCCTGCTTGGTAAGCCGCCTTCAGGATCCTATTCAGATCCGCCGTACACTTAGTTTAATGTCCGCAATGTAGTCGAATCGGTGCCCGTTCATGATTCATTTTAACAATGGAAACAAAGAAAAGTAAAAGAACGCAACCTCTCTCGTTAAAGTCGTTAGATGTGTCGCAAGATGGCGCTTTTTGTTTCGTTTCGATCCGTTGAATGGTTTGCGCAGAATAAAATCAGTCCGCTCTTTTTTTAATCACACCTCGTAGGTCCCAAAATGCTTTCACCTCACTCTCTAAGTCTAACGAATTCCTTAACTCTTCTATTCTTCCTATTAATTCTTTCAGCCAAAAAATGGAAAATTTTTAAGCATATCCACGACCAATCTCAAACTCACCATATAAAGAAGCAGGTAAAATATTTCCCGTCAACTGGGAAGTGCAACCTGGCTAGTTATACTTAAATAATATACCTTGGATAATAGTATGGGAAAATGGCTACAGTTACGGACGGCCACATTGTGGACGTACTCGAAGAGTTTTATGGATAAGTTATGCTACAAACGGTACATTCCAAAATTCCTAAGAAAAATCACCTGGCATTTAAAAATGGACGCCATATTTGACATTCTAAACGGAAATATTTTACTAAAATTCCTTCATCCCACAATGTCTAGCTGATCCTTCAACTGCTATATTTCTCCTGATGGATCCATTCCAGCGAAAACATTGGTTACATTTCAAGCTAGTGCTCGACCATTTTCGGCACTCTCCACGCGGCGAAGTGGGACAAATATTTCCCGTCGACTACCCGCCACCGACGCGTTCCAATTCCTCTTACCCGCGATCACGATTCTCTCACTCGCCAGATGGAGGGAAAAAAACCGCGTATAAATGCATGAGAAATGCAATTCTGGCATACACGACGCAACGGTCGACGCAGTGAAGAAAAAAATCGAGAAACGGCGTATCGCACGTATAGGATATATCCTTCTCGCTTCCGGCCCGGCTGCCTCAGGAGACCAAGGTGGCTGCGTGCGAAACAGCAGCAAAATCCTCCTCTCGTACTAGCTCCTCGCGGAAAAAAATTGAAGGGAAAAAAATGAGCGGGGCGAGAGAAAACACAGCCATCCTCCTCCCACACGGGGGCGGGGTGGGGGGAACAGGAGGCGGGCGGAGGCGGCGCGGGCGGAGAATATTACGTCGCCTCGACTCACTTCTTTGTCCGTGGGTTTTTAATGTAACCGGGGACGGGAAGGAATCTCCAAGCGAAAAGGGGACTCGCCAACTCGACACCCCAGCTCCGAACACACCCCAGCCCGCCCCCGCGCGCCGCCCTCAGTCGCATCGGCGGCGACACCATCCCCCGACGAGGGGCGAACCCACCCGCGGCCGCAGCGCCATATTCCACGCGAGAGAGCGGCGTGGAGGCGGAGTGGTGCGAAGAGGGGAAGATGGACGGAGCAGGGTGGGGAGACAGACGGAGTAATTGCGAGTGAATGAATTAGAGTGTGAGGAAAGAGAGGATGATGCGCAAGGAGGAAACGAGGGGGGGCAGACGCGTATATAGATTCCCATTTCGGGGGGGGGAGCAAACCCCCTCGCTTATATCCGCCATTGAGGGGGGAGAAGACTACATATGATTACTCAAAACGTTATTTTGGCTCCAATTTAGAGCGTAACTTTGGTTACGAGAGTCAATCGGGACTCTCGGGACATTTAAGGAATAGTTTTCAAAATGAGTAAAACACATACATAACTGATTATTTCAGGCTTTAAAAAGCTTTTTCATTATGGAAACTGAAAAATTAAATTTGTTAGGCTCTTTTATTACTTTGAAAAAGTACGACCCGGGTTAATAACATAGCCACATCGTCAGGTGACAGTGATGCATCATCAGGTTACATTTTCGGCCAATCGCCCCTTCCTCTCTTATGCTCATGATATAACGGCAGTGGGAAGTAACTACGGAAGATGGGGGCATAGATGAATGTTGTACGTCTTGGAAAACTCAAAAAAATAGGAATTCTATATTTAAGTACACACGAACTAACATTTAATGTCACGGCCATGCTCTCGGACTTAACTTATTTAGACTACGGTCTCTATTTTCCTTATTTCGGGGGGAAGCCAGGCTTCCTCCCCCGTCTTGTACACACCCTCAGAGGAGGTGTAGACGGGTTGGGGATGATGGAATGGGCGAAGTAATTCGCGCGCGATGGTGACAGGGCCGCAGGACGGAGAGGGACGGAGAAATTCCGAGGCAAGAATGGGCTAAAGTTGATAAAGAATTTGCCGACGAATTATGTGCAGAAATCAAAGGGCAATAAACAAGGCGGGAGGGGGACTCTCTCTCGAGTAGTACTGCGCGTGGGGGAGATTAAAAAGGGGGGAGGGGGATGAATAGGTTATGGAGAGGGGCGGGAGAGCGGACGGAATGAAAATTAAGTGCCGCAAAATGGGACCAGAAAGAGGGAGAAGAGGATTATGAAAGAGGAAGATGAAGCGAGGGAAAGGAGGAGGGGAGGAAGAAGAGAAAATCTCCCCTTGCACAGCATCTTACGTCCTCTCTGAGAAGGGAGAGACTCGGGCCATTCAGGCAAGTCACGGTGGAGATGGGAGAGGCGGCAGGCATCTAGGGCAGGCCATTTGCCCGAGAGAGAAGAGGCCTCGCGAAGCGAAATGAAAAGTCTCGCCCGTCTCTCACATTGTGGCACATCAACATCTCCCTAATTGAGAGCCATTTAATCAATCTTGAAATGGAGACTATAGAATTTTTGCCTCTGAAATTAAAGTTGTGCGCGCTCCCCCGGCGGGAGGAAAGGAGACGGCTCCGCAGACGACTCGCTAACATTTGATGAGCGGGGAAACACGATAATTAATGTGTATACACATGAGAAAGGACGATGGGTAGCTTAACTTGCTAAAACGCTCAGCGCAGTATTAGAAGATCCCAGGTTGAGTCCAGGTCAAGGCTAATAAATGAGTTTCCAAGGATGAAAATAATGAACCATATCATTAGAGGAAAACAATATTTATGAACACCTCAAATAATTCGGAATGCATACTTACCTACTAAGCAGTATTTCTTTTAAAGTAAAGTCAGTTTTGCTTGTCTCGCGTTAACGAATATTTGAGGTTAATATTTTAAAAGGGAATAGCATGGCCTACGTGAAAATTAATGAGATATACCAAAGAGGGTAAATAGTATTACAAGTAAGATTCCCTTAACCACATAAATGTAGCGTCAGGGATGAATACGTTTTGATAAAACTGAATTTAAATTACTGCCATTGAAAACGACAATTATTGATTAGAATATGCGATAGTACTGTATCATAGAGGAACACGTGTGTGACTGGAAATATTTAGATTCTAATATTAGCGAACACTTCTAATTCGACAAATTAATTAATTAGTTTTCACTTATTCTTCATTACTTGCTGTAATAATCCCCTAAATACTGCTCCAATGCATTCTTTGATTCCCTGCTACCGAGTGTGCGTAGAAAAAAGCAAGACTTAAGGAGTAAAAATATTTCTTGAGGACGGCAAAGGCATTTGTGCGAGAGCAGTTCACGCCTGGGGTGTTGTTGGCGAAACCGTAACAAAAACGAGCCTCACAACTTGGCGCATCACTTCGAACTTCGGAGAGGAGCTTTTCTCCGCCCTAACCCGCGGAGCGTGAGTGAGCGGGGAGGAGAATAAAAACACTTGATTCCATTATTTGATTTACCATTCGTAGAGGTGTTCCTCGTCCCGATCATTATCTCATCACAAAGCTCCAATTCCGAGCCGTCCGTCCTCTTTCCCTCCACCAAAGCCCAGTCCCGTGGCTTTCGCCGATGTGTTATTCTACTTGCAAGCCCTCCTGGCCACCAATTTCATTCCCTTCCTCTCTCCTCGAGGGATCCTTGCTTACCTCCCGGCCCTCCCCTCCACTTCGATCCACTCCTAGAGGGCCTTTTGGACTCCCTCAACCTCCCATTCCTATCTCGCTCGCAATGTTATCTCAGTGTTATTGGCTTTCACTTTTTCCTCTATTCTCCCCCGGCTCTCCGCATCTGTTTCTCATTTTTATCCATCCCCCATCTGTATTTCCCGCCCTAACCGCCAAATCCCTTCAAAATCAGATATTTCCAGTGGGCGCCGCAGAATAACAACTAAATAGTAAATCCGCCGGCCGCAGCAAACGGACGTTCTCAAAGCCCCGTGGTGGATGATTACGCCTTCTTCATTTCCTCGCGGATTCTTCCCTTCTTTTTTTCCATTCCGCAGAATGCACATGCCGTGGCGTAGGTTTTGGGGGTACTTAATCTTCTGGTCGCCGAACAAAAGGCTGAATCGGGGCGAGCCTCTTCATTTATCGTCCATGAGGAGAGTGGAGAAGGGGTGGCGAATCGCTAATGCTCATCTGATTGGTGCGACGGAGCAATGATTCTCGCTGTCTTCCTTTTTTCTGACGCTTGTGGGACATTGCTAAAAATCGCACGATATTTAGAACTCAATCTCCATTTCAATAGGATATTAGGTGAATGATAGATTCAAACACCACTACTGAAATTCACCAATCAAATTTTTAGCTAACTGTTAGAATACATTTATATATTTAAAATGAAAAATTAATATTTCCCCTATACTTTAAATGATAAAACTACTCTCCTCTTTAAAAACAAAGACGCATATAATGCCATTGACTCTTCCAATTATTACCTGGGTTAAGTGAAATATTTTTATCGTTAGAAGTTATTATTTGCACTAGTAGTAGACAATCTGATCTTACATGCTCGTCAGTATGTCATAGCAGTCTTTGAAAATGAACTTATAATTTCATACATCAAACTTACACACTTGCATGACAATGACTAATGTTGGAAAACAATTATGGATATAAAATTAATTCTAATATTACCTAATACATTCATAAACTACTATTCAATACTGTTGCCACAAAAGTTAATGGAGCTCTGGATTTCAAAATACTTTGTAAAATATAGCAGAAAACTAATTTAATAAGGAAGAAACGGGCTCACCTGCCCTACTTCATAACACGCACAACGTGCTGCCTAACAAGATGACCTTTTCGGCATTTAATGGGTTCTCGCTTCAATCATATGCTTCTATTTCACGGTTAATTCTATGCTTTTGTTTCATGGCTTCAATGAGAGTTAATTTTAATCCGACCGTATTTCGGGATCACCCTCGACATAAATGATCTTGACGTAATACTTTCACCGATAATAAATTATTTAGGACAAAGAAATACTACAAGGTAGCCTTAGCACACAATCTTGTTCCCATTCTAAATTTTTGTATAGTCTATAATTGTCCTAAATTCCCCCAGACAAAGGACTGTTGATCCCTGGGAGGGCAAGATGTTGGCCTCACTAACTATCACAAAATAATCAAGAATTCTTCTCTTCAAAGTGAGTTCCATTGCCTGAAAACTTCCCCGTCTTCTCTGAATAAATGAGTTGAGATAATAATTGGCTCAAGCAAAAATGGACGAAAACCGAAAATACTGAGTGCCAAATTAAGCTGGAAAAAATTATCTCTTCGACTGATTTTTCGAGTTGCCTGGAAATCAAATGCAGGTAGGGAAATGGATGTCTAATCCAGAGGGGAAGGAAATAGGGAGTAGGGAATAGAAGGGAATATTTTTATAAAAAGCGTGTGAATTTCACACACTCAGGGAAAAACGATTTTCTTAGTTCCTTTCCTTGGGCCACCGCGCACTTCGAGGATTTAGATTTGAGGAGTCAGAAAACTTCACCCGGTGTTTGAACGCAGTACCCCCTCAATCAGCTTCCAAACGCTCCACCAACTAGGATAACACGATCCCTCTTATGAAATTATTGGTGTGTTTTTTTAAACTTTGACGCGGGTTTACCCAGAAAGAATATCGCTGGACTAAAAATCTCTTTCTGGCCCACACCTTGACTTGAGTGGTAATGTTGCTGGGGAAAGCTCTCTCTTTTGCCGCACTTGCATCGAAGAAATCATAATTGAGGAGGAGGAGGTGTTAAAAAGGCATCGCCCAGCGTGAGCAGCCTTCTTGCATTCGCAGTTTCCTCCGCGTGGATAGCGCGGCCCGTCCATCACCATTATCAGCGGCGGAGGGGCGAGGGTTGGGGGCTGGCAGGTAAGCGCTCCCTCAGGATGCCGCGCAAACAAAAACGATATCCAGACAGCCTCTTTTCCAAAGCCTTACTGCACGTGTTTTCGCATGCTAGAAGTACGGATAGCAGAGTAGACGCGCAGCAAAATCCTTCAAACTCAATATTTATTCTACTTACTTAGTCTAGAGTTATCGTGTGCATAAAATACTGAGATAGATATAAAGCGCATAAAATAAAAATAAAATGAATCGCTTCTATTACAAGCGAAGCTTTTGACGTTGAGTGCTTGCTACAATATTTGTTAACGAAATTGTATCTCACTATACTATAAGATATGCTAGGTATATAAGAGATTTCCCGCAAAGCGCGAGTAGCTACCTACCTGTCAATTGGCTTAACGTAAGATGATCATTCAAAACTCTGTGCGATACGGAGAATAAATTATGTCGCATAAATAAACTAAATTTGGGGGAAAATAAATGAGATTTAAAATTGATTAGCAGATAATTCACTCAAACTGACATTCAAAATTCATGTACCGTGAATATTTTAAGACAATATCATTAATTAACACAAATTACCGGTCAAGAAAAAAGACAAAATAGGATGAGTCAAGCGGGAATGAGGCGTTCTTTTAATGACACTTCTCAAAGACATAGGTGCATTGTGATCAGAAATAAATACTTACTATAGCTACTATCTTAAGACCGTTCATGTGAACTTTTGTACATAGATTCTCTCATAAAAATCCTCATGCAGATACACAACATCAACATCATTTCCATTTTTAAAAATCTCTCCATTAAAATCTGTATGAATGAGTACGAAATTGGCCTATCATGGAAATATAAAATCTATTGCATATGCTCCTTTATAAAAAGGATGTGATATAAATTGTAAATAAAAGTGATACAGGAGATTCCGGTAAAAATAATTCCTCTCCAATGTCCGATTAACATGGGTGCCATTAAATGCTAAATAATTTCTTTAATGCCCTACGAAATATCTGAAATAGACGTGTCAAAGGAAATATTACAGCTAAATTCTACTCATTTCACTTCTTTGGAGTTGAAAAGTTCCATCGGATGGAATCTAAGTCGAAGGACCTTCCAAATGAAAATACACAGCTTATTACATTATACACAGACGGTAAATGAAAAAAGTATATAAAATTTTCAGAGGAGTTTTTGAGTATCAATATTCATTCTCGTTAAAGAATGGTACTGTAATCATTTTTGATCAAGCAACTTTCACATCTACCACACCAGAAAAACGATCAAGAGTGGAGAGTGAAGTCAAAATAGAAAGAATTTTAATAAGAAATTCGACATTGAAAAAAGGTATGAAAGGCTATCATTCACAACGATGCTGTCAAAGAATACGAAAACGAATTGATTTGCAGCGGACAAAGACCTTATGGCCCTCCATAGCTGGGGATTTTCTTAAAAATGAGATAGCGAGCAGGTGAATATCGAGGCAGGTGAGGGGAGGAGGGGGAATATCTGAGTTGGGGGGTCTGAGTGCTGGGAAGGGGGGCAGAGCGGGGGTTGCTAAGGGCCGGAGTGTAAGAGGGAAGTAGGGGAAGGGGATAAACACAACGATCTCATGTGAGCCGGAGCTGCGTGGCTGAATTCACTACAGTGTAAAAATGAAAAGAGCGGAAAGAAATTCTTCGACTGAGGGAGATTTTTTTTTATTGTGAGAGGAGATAACTAAGGACGGTTTCCGGAGATTTTGTTTGATTTTTGTGAGAGAGAGAAAGAGAATTTAATCAAAAATTAATGGACTTTTTTCGCAATTATCCATCAAGGAGAGAGGGAGAATGTCTTTACCAATCACTGCCCAAAGCATCTCCGTTCAAAATGCCATTTTTTCATTCGTTTAATGTCGGGAAAGTGCGAGGAATTTTAATTCGAGATCCAGCATTATGTGAAGTGATTCCCTTTCAGCAGAAAACAAACTGAATTTAATTTCCAATAACGATGGATAGCTAACACGGAATCAAGTCCTTCATCCATTCACACCCAATTAATCAAATGATACAATGTAATAGATGGAGTGTATTTTTAATCAAATTCCTCCAAAAATTTTAAATTTTATCGATGTATTATTATAGCCATTGTGAGGGTGCGTATTCTACGCAATACCAATGGAATGGGGATTTGTACCTTTTTTCATCTTTAATTAAAGCTAATAATACAAACTGGAGGAATAAAATTCCTAAAATTTTAGAAATAATTTCATTTTCGTTTTTAAATATGCTAAATGAATGCTCGGAGCACTTGAACGCGGAATATTTGATTTATTTCCAATCCTAGAGTGATAATGAGTGCAATATATTTTAATTGAGGAAAAACGTACGAATTGCGATACCTAGGTGAAATGCATCAAAGCCCATAACTCTTCTTTGAATTCCCGTGGCCCAAAGAATTCAAGTTTTTCGCGTGTGCTTCACACTACCTACGGAAACTTCTGCAAATGCTCGCGCTGCTGGAGTTGTAACGGAAGGCATCCCTCTCTCCGAGAAAGGAATTCCTGCGCCAACTTCATCATCGACACTTGCGTCGGCGACGACATCTCAATCTTAGTCCCGCTTTCCGAGTCCACGCGTCTCACATATCCCACGAGACAATTTCTCTCGCCAACTCCCAGCCTCTCCCTTCGAATATCCTTCACGATGTTCATTCACGGACGAAAAAACTAGGCCATACATTGCCAAATACATCAACATGTAGTTCCACGCATAAATGGTATTATTCTGACTGAATTTCCAAATTTTAAATATGATTTTTTAATATTAAATTTATTTCATTCATAGCTGACTCTTAATATTTTTCCAAAATAAGGTAAGATTGAAGAAAAAGAAGAAAGAAATATTCATTTTTCGATCGCAATGGGATATTTACCTGAAATCTTATTTTATTAGTTGAAATAAGGTCTTGTAGTCATGTGCTAATTATATAGAAAGATAAAACGCGATCGAGAAGCAAATTCTAAGAAAACTGTATCTGAGGTTATTTCCTGACAATCTTATGAATGCGGGACTATTCTTGGATATTATCAATATTGTAAATAAGAAATTGAAATTTTAGCAAGAATTTTCAGACCATGCTAATCATAAATAAAACGAATAGGTACATTTGCAGAGAAATTACGAAGCCTATGTGTATTTTAATATAATTGGGGGAAATAAATTTACAATTGAATACTTTATGCTTAGCAGCGAAACTGATTCACCAAATTTTTACACCTTATCAAGTATTTAGAGGATGAGTCTGAATTCTCATTCATATGCAGATTAAAAAAAACTATTAAGTTATATTTTGGTTTGAACAAGTCCATAAAAATGGCTGTTTTAATTTGTTGCATGATTTTAAATCTAAACCCATAAAAATTGTAAATGGAAGATGCAGATTTTAAAAATTAATAACTTTATTATCCATCAATTTATTCACTGTATGGTATTTTTTATCAAAATTTTCTCAAAGAAATGCATAAAGTTGAAAAATACTAACCAAAACGCGGCTGAAATTTGAATGATAGAGTAAAAAATATTGATAGTGTCCGCGAACACTTAATTCATCAGAGTAATTCCTTCAAATGGCAAAGTGCTCCCACCCCCTTTTCTAAGAAATTCACTGCTCGAAAGGAAAGGAAGAAGAAGGTGCACGTAGTCGGGCGCACTCAAGGCTGGCCAGTCGATCAGGGCGGGCGCCTCAATCGCCAGCGTCCAACGCAAGACTTGGGCATATTCGGGGATTCGCCCACGCAACCTAATACAAAGTTCAATCCGCAGCCCAACCTTCCCCACACTCTGCCGACCCTTTCAAAACCTATTACGAGAACCAATCAAACGGAGTTCACGTGCGATGTTGAGTCAGGCCCACTCCCGACCGCCACCCTAACCCTTCCCCCATCTCTCCAAACCCTTGAAAATACCCTGGCGAGCATGGACCCCTCTTCCCGCACAAAATCCCGCACGGGGTCGACTTAGCAGACGCTCATATGAACTTTCTCCTACACTGGCGCCATCTCCCCGGAAACGAACTTCGTATGGATCGTAGGGGGGCAGGCTGTGGGGGGGGGTGAGGGAGATGCGAGTTTTTTCCCGCCTGGGTTCCTCCCTTTCGCCCCCGGCACAAAGTCCCCCCAGGGGAACAAGAAAGAAGGCAATGTAGCCATCCCATGGATTCCCCCCCCCCCCAGAAGGGAAAAGGCTGCCTCCACCGACCAAAACTCCACCCTCTGCGCGCCACCTTATTCAGCGAATATTCACACGCCGCGGGAGACGATATCCTTCTGGCAGTAGACGAAGAAAATCATTCAGCCTCCTTTTTTAGGGAAAAGAACGAGGGGGTTGAGACCAAACTCTCGCCTCTTTATTTTCTCTCTTTGAGCGCACGCCCAAAATCTTTCCCTCCCATTTCCAATTCCCGCACCCGTGAACCGTACCGCACCCACCTCTCATTCCCGCACGGCACACATGTTCCCCCGCCCCCACCAGAAACCCCTCCACCAGAGTTTTTCGGCGCTGACTTGGAAGCCGTTTTATCATATTCTTTTCGGGGGCGCGCTCTTTCTTTTCGCCGGGGAATGCGGGCGCTCTGGCCGCGGATCCTCGCTGCCGCCTCCCCGGCACTTTCCCTCCCGACGCTGACAAAGAACGCCCATTCCTGTATGCCCCGGAACGCCACCCATCCTGTTTTTTATTGCTTCCGAGACTTTTTTTTGCTAATATTATGCGCGCGGGCATAAATTCCATGAAGAAGGAGACCTGTTCTTGGAATTCACTCACACATGCCCTTCATATCGTTTCTTCCGAGGGATTCCTCGTGTTCCTAGAAAATAGTCCGCGAGGATTTTGCTTGTTTTTGTAAATTATGGTTTCGTATTTAACCTTTGTCGCACAAAAACTGTCTAAGCATGATAGAAAATCGGGCAATGGAACTTATGTTACTTATAATCTCAAGTATAATATTTTTATTCACTCAAAAGTTAAACAGAATTGTTTAGTCACAATTTAAACAGGAAGACCTATCAAATACTTTCGTTTCCAGCAAATTGTACAGAATCACATCCATGTGTCGCTTCACATGAAATTTATATTAATATTGAAGACACTCATTTGATTGAACCATCTTTCCTCTATAGCAAAATCAACTACTGCCCCACATTATTTTTCAACGTAGAAAACCTTCCTTTATTTCAAGTTCAGGAGCTATCACAGGAATGAGGAGATTATGCACTATTTTTTAGGCCAAACCGTCAGATTGTCTGAATTAAGAGAGCATAAAATAGTCACTGAGATTTATTTCTTTATCAAATACCTTTCAATCGGAATAAAGAGAATATAGTTCTCCCGGAGTAAAAAAGTGTAACGATTGCTTTTGTGGATTACTCTACTGCAGTGTGAAGCCCATTGTTACGTTTGAAAATGGATTATGTACGAAAAAAAATCTCACTAGGATCTTCATTAGGAGAGATACATGGGGATCAGAATATTTTAATGGCTAGGCGTTCCGGTTTCACACCCTGCGGGCCCGGCTTCGATATTGGCGGCTACAATTTTCAGATGTTTCCCGATTCTTGCTTCAAAACTGTGTTGAGGGCACTACACAGGAAGCACAGCACTCCGTCCGTCGGATGGGAAGTTAAGCCGTGGTCCCCTTGGTGCTTGTTGTTCAGGGCAAGCCAATGCCTACGCCGGGTTTCTCTCCTCCCTTCCTTCGCCACCCCTCATTCCTCCCCCTTCCCAATGGCGCAAATGACCTAAGCTGTCGGTCGCCTCCTCCGATTACCGTACCACACCATTGGAAGGAAAATAAATGGGTGGAATACCAGCCTCACGAGTGAAGGCAAATTCCTCGAATCCCAAATGCGAAATAATCAAATTAAATATTTCTATATAATAATAATAAAATACGGACTTATGATGTAAACTCTCTTATGAATATCAATTGATATAATATTAATATATGAGTACCTTGGGCTGCTAATGCAATTTTATAATGCAATATTAGTAGAGGCCATTCAGATTGATATGGATCATTCAGTCAAGGGTGCCCGAAGTAGAGATGAGAAACAGACATTTTATTTAATTCGAGAAACATAGTGAGATTATAATTAATGCATGTATTGTGGAGTTAAAATAATAAAACCTACGGCAGAAATAGCAGCATTTAAACTAAACGGTTTAAACTAACAAAAACAAATGAGGAATATTTGGGACGAGGAATTTAGGAGACCATTCCAATTGAAAGATAATCATCATCACTCTTAGACAAATACTAAATGACGATTTGAAAATGCAAAAATGCATGCTTCCTAAGGTAGGAGTGTGACTCTACTATTTCTTAGACATCTGTGTGACTTAAAAGAGGGGAGTAGAGATATCAACTCAGGACTGAACGTTTGATATTGCAACTGTATTGGTAAACAATTCGGGTGATGCAGCACAGCAAAGGGTATTAGAAAAAACAGCGCTGACTTCGTGGCAAAAAATGAATCATTCATGTCCCTCCGAGGCGCTCGTGGACCTCCATATTTATCTCCCTTCCCCCTTTCTGTATCCATCGCAGTGGGCCACGGGAGACGTAGCGGTCTCACTCCGTCACATATCGAGAGTCGTGAAAAGGGACCTGTCAAGCGTTTCACGGGCTTTATTGTAGGGTAAGACAGCAGGAATTGGGAAGCTCCCAAGGTTTGTAACGGGCAGGTCCCGCTGGGATAAAAGGGCACATACATATCCCCAGTTCTCTGCTTGCTGGCGCCTCCAAGATTGCCAACGGTCCCTGAGAGGCCTGTGCATTCCGAGAATAGAGAAACGACGAGGCAGCTCAGTCCTGGGCGCACGAGGCAAAGCACAAGGATACTCTCGGGCTTAAATCGCTCAAAAATATACTTGAAGATCTGAGAAGAAGCCTTAAGAATGGAGCGACACTTAAAGCCGTGGGGGTAAAAAATGAATTTTACTCGAGGTAGAGATCAGAACGAGACACTTCGAAGCTCTATCATGGCGATCAAATTCTCCAAGGAGTGTACGGCTGATAGGTGCAAAAGAGTCAAAGCTTTTATTGACGGCTGAGAGAGCTAGAGTGATCTACACATTTTCCAACGCGCTTTTCCGAAGAGTGAAAATGATAAACCGTCAGGTTTTCTTAACATTCAGACGAGAGACACGGGATTGCTTAAGTGAAATCTCATTAATGTGAAGTAAGACCCAGAGGCTCGAATAGCAACAGAATCTCTTCTCTGAGGGAGGAGTATTCCTCGAGGGAATGGTGAGTTGAGATAAATGCTCCATCCGTCGGAAGCTAAAGTTGCTCTCGGAGTTTTTGAGCCACTTCGTCGGAGGAAAGAGGATCGTTCACAATTCGAACCTTGAATGTTGCCGCTACTATTAGTAACTCAGAGGTCTACATACAGGAACAACTGAACGCCACGTACAAATTTACGCACACAGCAGTAAGGAGTGTAGTCAGAAATAGACATTTTAATAGCCAACCAATTTTTCGATGAGACGAGTCTCCCAACAAAAGATGGTGGTATAAATGAAACTGATTCCTAAAATATAATCGGGGAAGGAAAATTTACTAAGATACTCATCTCTAAATATATAATATCGGTAAACCAAATTTTCTAATTCACATGCAATGTCATTCGTAAAAAACACCCTTGTATTAAATTAGTGATTTGTTACGGATTGAATTAAACTCATAATGCTAAAAATATATATTTCTAGAGGCAACATATACAGTATTATTTTGATGAACACACTTCTGTCTTGACATTTCACAAAATGAAACATTCTGTGCTCATGTACGCATTTGTAAATGATAAATAATTTGGAGATTTTGTCGTCTGCATTCGCATTAGGTGGATGTATATTTGAGACATGATGATGATTAGTAGGAATACTCTCATTGTTATGAGCTAACTTGATGGGAAAATGTGGAATCAATAATGTTTCCACTGACGAACAAATAAATTCACTGGAATTGATCTCCTCATCTTTAAAAACTGAAATAAAATTTAAAACGATGTATTTCATCACTCCTATGAAATGAAACTGTTGCTTACACTAAAGGATACTTTTATTCCAAACATTCAATCGCACATATTCATTTAATTCGATTGATGTACTGAGTTGGCTCCATAAATATAAAAACAATTAACTCGTGAAGCATGACCGTGAGGCAAGAGAAGAGATTAACCCACAAGTTTTCTTTTTCAAGACCTTCCGCATGTTGCGACGGATGCAAAATCTCCGAATCTGCTCAAAACTTCTATACACTTGATGCGCCCAGAAAAAAATTTAAAAAACTTGTCTCTCACAGTCGGAATGCATCTATGGCGATCCTGCGGTGTGGATGCTAGCCGACTACACTTCCCGCTTAGAATTCCATGAAGGAATGCCATGCTGTTTGATTGCTCGTCTGTTTGTACGCGCTTACAGGTAATCGATGGCAGTGAGTAAAGTGAATGGGAGTGAAGAAGAGTGGCCGTAGCTCATGCGAAGCGGATAAATATTTCCCGGTGGGGTGGACAATAAAATATGCATTAAGGGCGACACTCTTGGGTACAAATTCTGTGTTGCTTTCCCATCACTTCAATCATTGAACAGGGACGCAGGCTTATTTATTAAATGGTAAATTTGTGTTGTTTCTCTCTATAATAAACTTCTTTCGAGGAAAAAGACTAGGCATAGATAACCAAAAAAACATTGCATTACTATTGCTGCACATAATGCTGGAACTTAGAAAAATAAACCTAATTCTCTTTTTCAATGAAAGAAACTTAATCCAGAAACAAATGAAAGCCTTTAAAAATTAATGTTATTATTATTATTATTATTATTATTAAAGTATTCTACCGATTAAGGTAGGTTTGCATGGAGTACCAAAGAAGTGATTTAATGTTATTAAGTTAAAAAAATAATATTATTCAATCTTAGCTCGGTTGTTATATAGAATTAAGGTTGGATTTTGAATATTGTAATGCAAGTGTCTTTAGCCGAATATTCACAATTGGTATTCGAAAAATTTTCCTCCATTCGTGAGGCTGGTATTCAACTAATTTCATTTCCTTCCAATTCCATGATACTCTATTCTAACGCAGCTGGCGTGGAATTCATTCCCCATGAATTACGTTTTTTTTATTATGCTCCATCCAGGATATTTGGAAGTGCATCAAGATTACCATTTCTCGGGATTCATTAGTTATATCTAAGTATTTTTACTTCATGAGAGTGGTGATAAATCATTTTTAACTTATTAAATAAAAATATAATTTTCTAAGTTTATGAAAGGGATTTGCTAAGCCATTTGAAGTATTCATAACTTAAGACACCAAATAAACGAAACTAAAGAGCAAAAACTTCTGAAAAAGAAACGCTACTTAGTAGATGATAGCAGCATTCAAAATAATTCTTTGCTGAGATATTAAAGCATGTAAGGGAAGCTACACTTTTCTGACGCATGCACAACAGGTGTGAAATCCATGAGGCAGTTAATTCTGGAAAAAATCCTGTAGACATCGTCATAGTTCGGTAATGCGTTATCCTCAATCATGGTTTAGGAAATTCAATGATGGTGCCATTGCAGAGGGCCATTGCATTGCTCTGCAAATTCGTTGTCCGGCCATAATAAAAGTTAGCCACCTAGCCGTTGCAGAATTTGTCATTTTCCGAAAAATGACGCTCACGGTCAACTACATCAAAGGCGATTCTCACTAACTTTCGCTGGCACAAATTTTTACCCCTCAATTTTCAGGCACAAAGGCGCATAAAACGGAAAATTCCCACCAGCGAGAAATACCACAACGCTTACCGAAAACGCTTCAAACAAATATTTAACCACTAAAAGATCCGCCCTCTAAATCCATCATACAGTGACAGCAAAAAAAAGGCAATTAGTAAACTTATTTTCTGTTATTTTCAGCCTGCAAATGTGATGCCTGGAAAATATCAATCTCGCTCCAATAGTTAAAGAATCCGATAAATTATTCCTACAATATTATTAAGAGATTATTCCAATACATCACACAATGAAAACACGTGATCCGCAATTATTTCACAAATAAAGATTTTATTTCAAATATACTGTATCTCCTACAATATATAAAAAATTATCAATTTCAGCGATTGAAGTCAGATTAAGATTTTCAATCTTGCACAAAGAATAATGACAGCTTTATCACATATTAATCATCTTTAGGAACATGTAAAAAGCGTGATCCAAAACTATATCCAAACGAACATCTATTTGAAGCTTCATGGATACTAAGCAATTAGTTTTTAAAATTCTTCAATATAAATATTTATAAAGTGAAACAAACATGTATATTGAACACATTTTTTTGATGCTATAACTAACTGAAATACATCATTATGAATTATCTCAGGCTAAAACCTACGCATTCTCCTCAAAATGTAATTTACAGTGCTCCTACTCAAGAACTATGGTTATAATGGAAAATAGCGCGTGGAAATCATATTATGCTCTGAATCAATAGTTTAAATAAAAAGATATTATGAATTACAGCTTAAATGATTCAAAGGCACAACAAAAGGCCAGATATGAATCCTATCATACATGTACAAATATTTTAAGCATTCTTATTAACTACTTGTTCGGTCCCTTTTTACAATGAATTACGACAGTAGTTCCATGAAGAAAGAAATGACTATTTTTGAGAACAGGAATTACACTTTTCCTGGAGAGCATACATTATTAGATTATATTAAGTGAGTCGAAAGAAAAATAACTGATGTGAGCAAGATGAGTGAAATAAATAACCTACCACTAACTTTAACAATTCATATCGCATGAAAAAGGTACATTGCATAAAGGAATACTTTTATTCTTTCAAAAGGAATCAAAATAAATTTTATAACTTCGGCAGAGTTATTTCATCAAAAGCCTTTTTCACCTACAACACACACATCTTTCCTCCCGCAACAAGCTCGGCTTCCAATTAACGGCCTGAAGAAAATTACTAAATCGGGAGATAGCCATGCTGAAGCCACGGTAAAATGGATTTGTGGAATAACAATGGAAGCCATAGATAGCTGAGTGATATAAATTTTACCTTTAACTCGAAGTTGATTATACGAGTTATTTAATCACGCAAGCATTCTCCAAATATGATTATGGGTGTTTACGTATATTTTCAGATGTTTTCATCGTGTAATATCATAATCTAAAGGTCATTGAGGCTCCTCAGGTAATTATGAGAATTAAGACCATAAGGTTTTCCTGTGTAATATGTAACGGATAGATTTAACTTACAAGTAAAGGAAATGACTTTAGAGGGAATACAGTGAAAAGATAGCTATTTACGTTACACAAGGTTGAATGAGTAAAACTATATGTAATACCATTGGAGAAAATGAAATTGAGTTATTATTTTCTTGGTTTCGCAAAAGTCTGACTTTTAGTTTTCGGTGTTTCAACGTTCTATTTTCCAGATTCAACTCTTCAGCATACCCAGAATCTAGGCATGGGGTTATGAGATCCAGAAACTAATATTTTAAGCTCATAAAAGTAGTTCATATAATGTAAGCCAATATATTAAACGAAAAAACCTCTTAAAGAACGCTTGTGCTGACATTACTTACCAAAGCAGAGTGTAGAATTACCGATCACTCTGAATTTAGAATACATTTATTATAATTAAGATTTTTTCTAAGTTTAATTATTAAGTAATACAAAATCCTAATGATTTACGTGCTCTTCAAGGTAATAACATTATGGGGAAGAGTTTATCTTCCTAGTAACCGTATAAGCAACAAAAATTGGGCAGATGACTCCCAAGGCTTTAATCTCTTAGTGGTATTTCCATACATTCGCATGAGGGCACAAATTGTAGCGGTTGCCACTATTTGGGAGCATATCCTCTCGGGCAATTTTTAACTGAAATGAACTGCACTATGCGCATCTCGCAATTTCATATACTATGATTATCCTTCTTAATTATAACCTCTTAATTATTCCCTCTTAACTATAGTAAAAATCTAACGCTTTCATTTCAGCGTCTTCAGCAAATCAACTATTGACCCAAATCCAGCTTAGCCTGAAAGAGCGATTTAGAAAATGCTTACTATAAGATGGTAGGATGGTTATAGCTCTGCATATTGTCAATTGAACATTGGTCTAGCACTCAATGTCAACACTCATTTACTCTACATAAGCGTTTTTAAACCACTCAGGAGATACATCGCAGTTATCAGGAGTTGAGGAAATATAAATAAGAACTTTAAACAAAACTAAAGACAATTTTACAATTCTTGCGATAGTGACCCGGATAATTGTGTGACAAATACAGATTTGAGATACAAAGAGGTAGACTCGTGACTTGTAAATAAAAATTTAAACTTCTTTGGAAGATCTACTATGATAAAGAGAGTGAGTTGATTATTACTATTAAAATAGAACTACCTGTACTTCAAGATAGTTCTGAAGTTCTCAACTACAAAGAATGACCTGATCATAAAATATATTCTTGCAACGGAACAGAAATCTGTGCCCTTTGAGATGCGATCTCGGCATTTTTACAGCTCGAGACTGTCACATTCAACTCGTGGAGAAAAACTCAAAATGTACCGTACATTTACCGGGCACCATCCAACGTCAGTGATTTTTGTTTGCTCGCACGAATTCCGAGTGCCTCAAAAAGTATTTGAACAACTTCTTTGATTACTCAGACTATCTCCAACCATGAGATAGTAGGAACAGACATGAGGGTATTATTTCGCTGTCAACTCGAAGAGGGTGGTGAATTCGCAATGAGCTGGAGGTGGGCAAAAAGAAGAGAGACTGAGTGGATTGGGGTGGGAGGAGGCGAGGGCAGGAGCCTCTGGCGGGGGCGTGGGGGCGGGGGGAGAGACGGAAGTGCAGGATTTTTAGGAGAAGAGACAAAAAATTAACTTTCGGCTCGGGTGAATGCTTGCCACTATCTCTCTTCTTCGTACCACGCAATAAAAAAAGTTCAAACCGCGTAAGAGAGCAGCCAATCATTGCTCAAATCTCGGAGAGATACTAGGAGATAAATGTTGAAGATATATGGAGCACGCGTAAGCGGGTGGGAAGCATAAAAGCAGGAATTTCAACAGTAAAATGAGTTTCATTTTTACGGCAAAGAAGTATTCTTTATTCCCAGCACCTCAGGTGAAGATATAAAGGAGAAAAAAGTTGTAAAGTTTGCGGGCATGAACTGTCGCACTAAGAATTCCTTTCCCTATACTACTGCGTGTATTGTTTTAATAAACACGCACACAGAACTAACAAACGCTGTCGAGGCCGTGCCCCCGAGTATTACATCTGCGGATTCTGCATGTAACACAGGCAAACAAAATCATAAGCAAGTATGATACCGGAGCATGTTTTTCCCTTCTCGACTGGCCTCGGGGGAGGGAAGCGGGCTACAGGGGTTATTCCGCTCAATGTCGCGGGGAATCTTCGGTTGGGACGGGGGGCGGGCGGGCCTCCCGATGTCAAGCAATTTGAGTTAACGCAAAAATGGAAGGGGGCCGCATCGGATGGAAGGGATCGCAGAGGAGAAGGCCAATCCTGAAGGACGACACAAAAGATTAAAGGATGCTAAAGGAAAGGACTGATGGAAGGACAAATGACAGCGGGGGTACGTTTGTGAGAGGAGGGTTGTCTCGACGCGTGGAATGGGGAATTACGATTCCTTTGGAGAAGGTTATGGAAAGAAAGAAAGCCCATTCAAAGATTGTTATGAAAATAAAAACAGTTTTCTAACCTATGTGAAAGCCACAGTATAAATCGATTCATATCTCTTGTCATATGAAAGTCAAATGTTTTGGAATACTGCGATTGGAGATACTCCTTTTGTTACCGTGAGAAAATAAGTGCCAATTATATAATCACAGGAATTGGTTCTAGTGATATTGATAGGGATGACAATGGCTACAAGTACTCCAAACATCATTCCATTTGACAGTAATCTTTTACCCAATCCAACCCAACTTTTACCCAATGCGAGAGTCTAAATACCAATCAATGAAATGCGGAAAAAACAGAAAGAGTAGAATTTTAAATTATTTAATTTTTTAGTTTTAAATTAATTTAGTTTTAAAAGTAGATTTTCACCTATTCCAAAAATAACACAAGTATAATAATTTATGTTTTAAAAAGTTCTCAAAATTATAATTTATTGCCATAAATCACCATAAGTATTTTTATTTGATTTTATATAATTATATTCTGTCTCACAAGAGGGATTGAAAAATCAATGGGCACCTGCAACAATTTGGATCCATACCAATAGTTATCTGTAGATATTCAAAGAAAATAAAATCCAAACTGATCATTGAATCTTTGGCAAAATGGTCCAAAAACGACCAATTACAGTTCTGGAAACAGTAATGCAACTGCCTCACTCTCGATACGTCACGCAATATCAAACGTCTGTTCAAGTTTCATTTTAAAAATAAGGCGTAGGTGGGATTGAAGACGATGGGTGGAGGGTGGGGTTGTTGGTTGATCCACGACTTGGTCCGCTGTTTTGCGGGTGACAGGCAGATTGGATGCGCGTTCCACGAGAAACAAAAGCGGGCGGAGGAGCGGAGGGGGGACAGATTAGGAGTGATGGCTGGGGGAGTGGGTCGGTCCTCTCCGGCAGTCGAGATAAGGCTGATCCTGTATTGATCGGGGAACCGTTTGTTGTGAACTCTCAAGGCGAGCGCTCAGGTGTCAATTAATGAGAACTTTTGGGTTATCCAAACAAATTCGAGGGGGAAGACGGAGGCGGAGGTAATAAGGCCGAAGAAATGCCTTGGCGGAATTGGGCACGATGGTGTAGACTCTCGAGTGGGATTTTGAGGGTATCACGTGCGCCGTAGTGAGACAAAGGCGACACCGTGACAATGGGGTGAACTAACGCCGATCAAGGGTGGAAGGAAGAAGAAACCAGCCAAGTGAGCATAATTAGAAAGGATTAAAATTTAAAATATAAAATGTTGTGATGGTAACTTAAAATACTTGCACACTGAAAATAGGAAACAATTCCAAGAAATGTTCTAAAACTCCAGCAATATTCTTTCTAAAAATATTTTTTTTTATTTTTATAAATGATTTCGACTAGATGAAATTTTCAAAAAAATCATAAATGATTATTCCGCGGACAATGTTAAGCTGCTGTAAATTGCTATCATATCTAGCTCTGCACACCAATGTATTCATAAGTTATATCACAAATTTAATAATTCTTGATTTAACCCTCGTTATTTACACTCAGGAATCTCAAAAAAGGTAAATAAATAAAAGTATTATAGGAATAAAAATCACATCGATGAGCTCTGGATATTTCCATTTTTACTTCTTTATAGTACAAATTACTTCTCATAGGATTTGGTCAAACAGTTTTAGTCAATGTCTTCGGCCACCTTTCTACCATAAAGTGTAATTACAATATTTCACATCAAAATCGGCCAATAAATATTACTGTGAACCTGTAGGAACCTGTACTGAGACAATTATTTTTACGATAATTTACAAAAATGGCTCAACTTAAAGTCTTTAAATCACAGGGTATAAAAATCAGTTGGTTATAGGATCTGATTTTAAGATTCTTTGCAATTGAAAATAAAAATATATCCAATATGAACAGCAAGCTAAGTTTTTAGGGCAAAATAATTTTGACACAACGTTACGCTTGAGTATCATCAGAGACGCTGCCTTAAATGCCTGAATAGAGGAACATGAATTAAGAAAAGGTCCTTTGCGAGGCCACAAACGAACTCGTCCAACTGAATCTCTTTTCCTCGCAGCGGCGTCTAAGCATCCTCCGGCAAGGCCTTGGTCCAACCTCCGACCCTCCTGCTATAAAGGCATCCCCTGGAGTCACGGGAGATGTTTCATTTCCGTCCATTTATCCTCGGATACCCATCAGCAGCACTCTTTATCTCACGGTCTACATCAAGGAGACAGACGGGGATGAGACTGCCTCTCAAGCTCCTTGCTTATACGCTCAAAGGAACGCGTTTTCTCATCTTATCTCCGAGGCTTATTTCGTTATTGGGTATATCCGATGATTCTTGGGAGCCAGGAAAAAATATGGATCGTTCATGTGATAAAATCTATTATGAGATCCGTGCATAACTTTTTACCTTGTGTTCTCAAGTGCCATAGGAAAATCTTTTTTTTTTTTTGCTGCCACGCATAAAAAGTAAAATGTCTACGTAAAACTTTTATGCATAGTATCACTGCCTGAAACAAGAAGAAAAAGGAATCCCGAATAAACTCATTATCTTCGTAGTGTTTTAGTAGCTATCAGAATGTACTCTAGCGATGAAATGTAGTTTCAGTCAAAGTCAGCGTATAATAAAAGTGTGCGGAATTTGTTATTCTTTCACCGCATATGAGTTCTACAAATTTGTCACGCCTATCAGATTAAAAAAAAGTATTCCCCCTCGAAATCTGTAGTTAATCAGTCATACTACGTTATTGAAGTGAAGCCATTTAGATACAAAAATTGAAAAGTAAGAATAAATGCATCATTAAAAGCTACCATAACTGATGGTTATAAAATTATAAATAGTGAAATTAGATCATAATCACGAATAAATTTGTTTATCACATTTTTTTGCAATTATTTTCCAATCTAAAGATATGAGAAATATATTGTTCGGATTAATTTCGGTACATATTGCTGCGAAAATGCAGGCATCATATGATATCAAAGTCTCATCTATGCGTTAGCCAATTGGGAATATGCCGAAGACGTGATGCATTATCTGGAAATGAAGGAGTTAAATTGCTCAATGAGTTAATGTCTAACGAAAACATTCTTTGCTCTGAAATCACAGAGGGCGCAGCATACGCTAAATTATATAGATTTCTCATAAAATGACATAAACGCAGCCAGTTAAATATATTAATGAGCAAGTTTCGAAAATATGTGCGCTCTTAAAGAACAGCATGTACAGAGCATTCAAAATTAAACGCTGAATAAATATATGAAAAAACTCTAAAAGTACATGACAAATGGCTTACATAGCGGGAGAATAAAGGAAGTTGTGAAAACATATAACTACGAATTGGCGCGTAGAAATAAGAAAAACTCTCACAGCTAGAGAGTTTGAAGTTTCAAAAACATTTTTATCACAAACCGCAAACCCTTTTAAGACTTTATAAATGAACTTAGGTGAAACGATAACGAAGTATTACAAGTTATCCTCCATAAGAGTGATGATCTTCTGATCACGAAGAACTAAATTCTTTCGAATTTTCATCCTTCAGGAAAGAATTTCTCCAACTCCATTCTCACTGATAGAGTTCAGAGTGATTGTTCTCCTGGGAGTTTTGTATTGCCTCACTGAATTTTAAGACTAATTGAAAGAAAAAACTCACTAAATCTGCCCTCTAAAATTCCTATCACTATTTAAACTTCTTCCCTTGCCGTGCGCTTAGATTCCTTCAATTACTCCTTTTTTTCTTTTTAAATGAAACAGTTCAGTAACGATCAGTAACTTTAAGTTTCCTCACTGGAACTCCCCCACTTCATTTTTGAAGTTTGTATCAGCGTTAACATGTGCATCTTCTCCGAACTAAAATCATTCAGAATTTATTCAGAACAATTTGCCTTCGAGTGTTTTTCTTGCTAACGAAGTTATGCTGTAAATGGTACTGTTAGCATGCCGTTCACGCTCCTACACTCCTCTTTTCGGGTTCAATCACAGGTAAATAAAATATGCATAATACATGATTAGCAGCTTTAAAAGTTATGATAATTGACGAAAAATGTATATAATATCTCTTTAAGGTGACGAAGGAAAAAAAGCTTCTCCTTTAATAATCACTCGATACATAAATAGAATCCTTCATTTATAGGTAGTACATCACGTTTTTGGCTTAATCCCACATTAATAACATAATGTCCATTTATCAAAAGAGGCTAATGTCTGTCATTTAAAAGTAGTGCGCGTGTTACAGTAAATTTATTCTTTCTTAGAAGTCGAGATCCAGTTTCTTTGTATGAAAAATGCTCCATTACGTCATTGGAAAAACACAAATATACCTCTTTGGAAGACACCTTTGTAAAGTGCTTACGTATCATCTCAGAAAAACATCAATGGAGCCGAAAACTCCATATAAGGTCTCCAAAGGAGATATATATGTGCAGTGAAATAAAGCTACAGGAAAATAGTTTTGTTTTATTTTTCTAACCCCTGCCATACATAAATTCCCGTATAGTGCAAAATAATTATATCAGAGTACATATAACCATATTCTGGTACATTTGTAAAGAGAGAGATGAATTGGAGAATAAAAAATGCAGCACTGGAGCTTTTATTACTTTTGAATCGATGGTTCTATCGAGCCTCTCTTTGAATACGAATTTCCAATTTGATTCGATTTTACATTCGAGTGTGTTAAAAATGGAAACCGAAACCATATCCAATCCCTTTGCGAAAAGAATCGCCCAAACAATTATTTTACATAAATTCAGCGCGTCCCAATTCCTATCAGAGGTTCAACTTTAAATTTAAACCCGTTTTTTTGGAGGCATTATAATGATCCGAGACCATATGGAGGATTTCCCTGATGGTCTCCGAATGAATAAGTTTGCCATTGAAAGTCTGTGCCCACATGCAGCGTCGGGCGTGCACCCAGGCCGCCAACGCGATTCACTTGTTCCTCGTCTGACATGTGGAAACCACACCCACCGTATGGATAGGGCCACGCTTTTTTTCTATCATCCGATGCGAGCATTATATCGGGAACGCATGTGCCACACTGTAAATACGTACGAGCACATTCATTGGAGGGGACACAAATCCAAAACCTTTATCCATCCCGTGTGATTCTTCACCAAGCACAGACACGACCTTCCCCCCCCCCCAAAGCCCCCAGCACCCCACTTCTTCATCGCCCTAAGGAAACACCCACTGCCATACACCCCCCTCCGCCGACCCATTGCCAAGAATCACATTTATTCCAAAGGTCCCCGCTCCACCCTCAGCTGCCCACACCAATCCCCACGACAAATGGATCGTATCCATCGCCCGGCAAATAACTCAACAATAGCTGATGGGATTTATTCATTTAGAAGCGGATCCCTACTCACCCCCTCGCCACAAACATATATGTATTCCTTCCTCGCCCTCCGCCAGTTTTATGACAGGCCGGAGGGGGTTGAAGTCACCGAGAGGGAAAAACCATCCATAAGCATTTGGTGGGGGGGCCGAGGGCTGAGGGCCGGCTGTGAGAAGCGCTTGCGAGGACCAAGGATTGGATGTTTAGGGGTGAATGGTACGAGTCAGTGCCTGGGCCCCTTTTATTCCCGCTATGGGCCGGGGGTGAGGGCCGGGCCTGATTTTCGGAAGTGGTGCGGTGATGCGCTTACGACGGGCGCGTCATCTCCAAGCGAAGAATCATGGGATACGACGGGTGGGGCGGGCGGACTGGCGGCTGATTATAGTGGCAGGGTTTTATGCCAACCGATCATGTACCCCACAGGGACAGGATTGCCCCTACTCAACCATGGATAAAAGATTCGGAAATTATTCCGCCACTTAGGCGGTGTGACGAATAATTGCAATGTTAAGGATAGAGAAACCCTCAAAAGCCTTCTTGTTGATAAGAAGAAACTCTCAGAAAAACTACTCTTCTGAAGCTTTGATTCGAAGCTGTAGCCAGCACCACAGCTGATCTCACCTCCTTGGCAGGTGGCAACATAACGCCTGCAGATAAATCAATTCCAATTTTTGCAGGAAAATTTTTGTGTCGCCAAATGGACCCATATTTTCAGAAGCTAAAGTGAGTGAAATTTAAATTTCATCTTATCCAACCTTTTTATGCAGTTAATTCGGATAAGTATTCATTGAAGAAAGAAAAAGTAATTTTAATTCCAGAGGTATCAAATATTATGCTCAGGAAACATCCAATCAATCGTAATCTCAGAATTATTTTGCTCAACGTTGTCAAGCAGAGAAATTTCTGATATGAGGATAAAAATACCAGGAATCGTGAAAAAATTGTTTCCAGAAAATATAGAAAATTCAGATGTACAACTGATATGAAATAAAGGTAGATGGTAGATAGTGAGGATATGCTTCAAATTAAATAGTCGATTTGGCAGCTTTAAGCTTAAAAATTCCTATTGATTTTGTTTTATTTATCAAAATGCCATCGAATTTAATTATTCCGCACTGCCTTTGTTATCATTGTCTTTCATCTACTTGCCACGGAATGTCTGCTGCAGCCATTAACGGCTCTACAATGCTGGTAATGAACAAACCAGACCAAGTTCTCCATTTATCGAGCCGAATATCACCCAATGTATAATCGGATGGCCACTTCATAAACCAGGCAATAAACGAACCATGCCTATCGCATCTTTCGGGTGCGGGTAGCCATTAGCTAATTTGATGAATCATTCAATGATTTCAAGTACGCATCTGCAGCCAGACCTCGGCCGCATCTATTTTTTTCTTCGAAATCAACTTAGCCCTTTCCCAGTTGGGCTCACGAAATTTGTCTCCCGCAGCTTTTACTACCGCCATAAAATTGCACAACCGTGAATAAAACTGCATTCACTCGCACTTAAAACCGTTTAATATTATAATTTTGTTTTCCCAATTCACAACACAAAGTATTTGCACTATTGTGGACGCAACATAGACTTTTGTGACATAAATTTATATTACCTATGTATGAAACTTGATCTCACCTTAAAACCTAGCCTAGCCCCAGCATATTATACAATGATTTCAGTTCAAGGTTGAAATACATTCAGACACATTTGCAATCTTGAATTCGTTAAAAAGGCAGACCTAGCTTAAAGTCGAGAACAAAACATTAGATCCAATGGACGATAATCGTTAAGGATGTTATTTCCCATTGTGAAGGTAGATATGATGGATGTTAGTATACTATTATCGATTCAACATAGGGCGAACAAAATTTAAAAGTTGTTGCAAATATTATGGATGGACCTGAAGATGGAGTTGAGAGGTTACTCTATTCTACGCTGACACTATCACCAGATAATATCTAGCTTTTATGAAGCCATTACAATCTTACGGTGCACTCGGCACCTCGGGAATTTAGTTTCAGAATCCCCTTAAAAACACTGAATACAAGTTTGCGCTACTTTCAAATGGTTCATTGACGATATCACTTTCCTCTCTAATTTGAACAGCAACCGTGTTAACAAACTGTTTCAGTAAAAACTAGGAATACAATAGTTCATCTTTCACGGACATGTTGTTACAAAATGCCATTGACTCAGGAAATTATCAGAAGAGAATTATATAGTCAAAGAATTCCTGGGCATAGTTGTAGTAAGACTGAGTACCAGAAAAATAGGGATAACGAGTTTCTAATGTAAATTTAATTGCGGCTTCAAATTTCACTTTTGAAAATATTAGGAAAAGTTACCAATCTTTTCATCAATATCGAATTTTTAAATGCTCAAACGTGATCTCATGGGGCTCTTGCTTCATTGTGCATCATAAAATCAATTTTCGTTCTCCAGCATCTTACCATATTATTGTATTAAATAATTCATTGGAGCATAAGAATTATAACTAATTGTCATTCATTATTGATTAATCGTAGTTGCATCGAGGGATGCACCAAATTTTAGTAAACGCTACTAAGCAAAACGCAATGCTTCGGATTGACCGTGAGTTTACGTAAAAACTATGCAATTCATGTACATCCAAATCCTAGGCATACGTAATGGTTTAGTTCTAATTGGGTACAAGAACTGTAATTAAATCTACTAGGAGAGTTTTACGAGCAATGTTTTCTATGAGAAGCAGGAAATCCTCATCGAAGTAAAATATTGTACGATTAGCTTGCTAGTATTTAAAAAAGAGTTATTTTCATAATAACGCGAAACATTTGGCCTACCTATTCAATTATAAAACACGTATCGATTCTTCCACTACAATGATGCCCTATTAAAAGCTCTGAGATAGGGAAAAGTTATTCCCTGCATAATATTAATGCAAATTTCCATTTATAGCAATGAATGTGCGTATGAAAATATCATTGCGTTATATCTTGGTAAATAACATAAATATGATTTTTTTGGAAAATCAACAAGGATTTAAAGTCCCATTGACGCAATGTGCGGTAAATTCCGCTTTTAAAATTGTTTAATTGCTCAAGTAGCAAAAGGTTTGAAGTGCTTCCAATTTAATGGGAAAAGGGCCTGCTATAAATAAAGTAGATTTTGTATAGCATAACAAGCATTCATTTTCCATTAGTATCAATTGTAAAGTGAAAAACTCAAATAGCGAGGTAGGGATTTCACGTTTGATTGAGTTTGAACTGTAAAAATTATTTTGTTGCCAGCAATTCATATTAGTACAGTGCATATGCAATAAGTTAAAAAAATACGATTCGAAATGCATTAATTGAATAAAATAACGATTCTTCTTTCCACGGAACTGGAAATGCTCTGTGTGAGTGTTAATGATTGTACTGAAAGTTTTCACTCAGCTGACCAAAGATTAGTCAGCTAAAAGAATAAATCTCAATTGTCTCGACCGTTATACTTTTCTGTGCCGCCGGCAGTAGCTACAAAATGGGCCAGTTTTTAACTCTTAAAAAGAACTTTTAAGCGCCGTAGTTTCAAAAGGCAGGTTTTTTAATGGAATATTTACAGGTTTTTGGCAATTCTTCTAACAACTTGTTTGATAAATTTAACGCTATGATGCTTATTTTTTGAACTATTGAACGATGGCAAAAATCACATTTTTCTCTACGTAAATTTAAAGATAAGCTTTGATTGACTTGCAAAACATGAAATTTATGTTATACCTAACATGCTTTATGGAAACGTGCGCCCATTTGGAACATGAAATAGTAGTTCAAGTTACCATTTTGTGTTGGTGGAACATCATTTAAAAGCTAAATAATATTGCTATGATTGCGCTGCAGAAATAATTGGATGGTTACAAATTATTTCAATAATCATTCATAACATAATGCTTTCAACCTTATCAATGCATCCAAATAGGTGAATGTGTGCAGTCATTTTATTCTCATTCGGATGTAAAATAGGGTAGGTGCATTTTTTTAAATATGAATAAAACAACAATACTTACAAAAGGTCCTTAAGTGAAGTTCCCTATCTATTACCTCTGTGATATTGTACAAAAACCTATTAAGTAAAAAACCTTTCTCCATTCATGCCAAATGGGTAGCATATACCCAATATATCTATTCCAATATATATATATATACTTACCCCTCTTTTCCCTTTTCCAACCCTCTCCTTTCCTCACCATTCATTCTTCAGCTGACGAAGAAGCCTGAAGTGCTTCGATAGCTTCAAGTTTATTTATTCAATGTGAGTGTTTCTTTCTTTTTTGTGTCTCTGTGTGTATCGACATTAACTTAAACTATTTATATTTATATATATATATATATATATATATATATATATATATATATATATATTGAAATAAAGAGTATAACTCAAAAGTTACATAAGAACATAGAAAACAGCACTAATTTAATTTCACGTAACCACCGTAATGGATACAACTGTCACCGTTCTATTGTAATAACTAACAATGTACGATGAAAAATCTGAATTCAAGAGTAAAAAAAATAAATAAGATCACATAAGACTGTAGCATCTCAGTTTATCAATACCGAACTGGGATTATTGATGTAACCGCCGAAAATTTCAATGGACTACATGAATGGGATTACTCATCAAAAACATTTCACCAGAGCACAGCGGAGATAATCAAGTAGTATTTGCAATCTCACCTTCCTCAGACAAAGCCTTTGGTCTTTGGAAAAAAGAAGAGGTTAGCAATGCATTTGGTGACACGACCTTCTCAAATTTTTACACATATTTTAGTAAAAAATTTGACCTAAGTATGACCATGAGTACTTGTAATAGCATTAGAAGTATAGCTATCTTCTTAGCTCACACCTCAATTATTTTAACGATTATTGTTAAATAATTAGTATTTGTATAACGTTCAGGTTTCACCGTCTTATTAGTTTATAAGCAAATATTACTAATAAACTAGGTTCTTAAATGTACTCCAAGAAAAGACTAGGCCATAATAAGGCTCTCGGTGTCACTATTTCCACAGATCCCATCAATCGAGGTTTCCATGGATATATTCGTGGCAACAAGTATCGAGAACTCGACTGCGCATCGGGAGCAGGCCTGTTGGGGCGGTGTAGGACGGGGGCGAGATTATTCGTCAAAGCATTGGGCAGGAGAGTGACAGGAGGGCTGGAGGTGGCGGGGGCGGGGCCGGGGGCCAAGGACGAAGGGTGCAGATGAAATCTGCAAAAGAGCCTCGCGGAGGGGGAGGAGGACTTGAATTCGACTGACGGGGAGACTGTTTGGGAGAGAGTTAGATGGCAAAAAGTGAGATTATATCCTTTGCTGTACCCCTGAATGGGCAAAAGAGATTGCAATATCTGGGAGGGGAGGCCGCTGAGGGCACAAAAGGGAATGGGAGTTATAAAAACGGGTGGATGCACCCAATACAAATGGGCCGAACGCTGGTGGGATCTTATCCCTTATCCCACCACGCAAAAATTTACCCATCCTTACGACCCCACCCCCAACCCTTAGAAACCCTGAAATTCTGAAAAGACGTCTCGAGGAATAAGAGCCGCAGATCATATGACTCAAGCTTCCAGGAGGAAGGCAAACAGCGACTTTTTTCACGGTGACTGGTAACAAAGTCCGATCCCCCTTACGATATGGGCCTGATATTAGCATTCTCAAAATGGGAATCACGTAAGAAAAGTCCCCTTCATCCTTCTCCCTTGAAGCTTTTCAGTCTTTCTGGCGATAAAAATTGCGGAGTGGTGGGAGGGGCCGGGATGTCAAACGTTCCCCTCGCAAACGAATACCTTCTCCCGCCCTCAATAGGAGAAGAATCCTTCACACGACCCGGGTTCAGAATAAGAAAAAAAAATTAATAGAGTACTTGACTTTGAACACCCCAAAAATGACGCTAAAATTTAAATTATGTGACTTAAAAACCGATTATTTTATGAAATATGCGAGAGCAAGATATAATTTAAAAATTATACCAAAGTAATATCTTAAATAAAGGTCAAATCATGCCCCGGTAGCTGTTCTTCTACGTACATTACACTGAGCGACACTCAATGATTCGGCCCGAAGGTTGTACTGAATAGCTGAGGATAGAGCTCACCTCAGACCAAGCCACAGGTGGGTGAATGTAAAATATTCAAGGTAAAAGGGCCACTTCCTTTCCCTAGGCTACCTCGAACTTCGAGGATTTTCTTAAAGTTTGTTCGAAGGCTTCCACCGGGGATTTCAAACCCGGGATCCTTCGGTCAGCAGCAAAGCGCTCTACCCACTAGACTACAATGCTCCTCCATGTGAATACCAAGCATCAAATAAAAGTACATGTTGATACGATCTACAATACATAAGCAATAAAATTTTGAAAATTGGAGTGGAAACCACGAAATTTTGAAAGAAAACAGGTGTCATTGCTTTCATAGGCTTTTTAAGCGCTGCAGTAATAGTAAACACATATTATTCGCGCAGAACCGGCTCGTCTTATGCCCACTTGAATGCTTAGAAGTCGACAAAAGTCACACCTTCAAGCTGAATCCGACGGTTTGAATCTTGATTTTTCTCGCTAATCCCTTCTTAATATAGTTTCTAGTGGGCACTGGACGCAATATTCAATATACAACGACGCATCCCTAAATATCTGGATAAAATTCGAATGGACAACCTCTTGAGAATGGATGATAACGGGTGGCCATAGATACTCCAAAGGAAACTTTCTGAAAAAATAGAAAGGCAGAAAGCAAAGAGTCTGGAGATAATGAATGAAGGAAACAACAGCATAAATGAAAACAAAAATATACGAAGTGGATGGAGATAAGTGGAAACTAATAATGATTGCGGAAGAATAACGCGGGTTGTCAAAGTGAACATGCGGGGTGTAAAAAATTGTCCCTCGAAAAAAAACGACCCCTGCGCTACCGACCAATCAGCGGTCTTCCCTTATTTAGATTCAGTTGGGGTAGGTAACTTTAGACCAGAGATTTCATACACCACGCATGCGCAGAATATAGCTCTCGCGAGGGGATCAGGTTGGTACGGCGACCAGATTGTTGGCCGGCCTCTCATCCCGTGACGTCGGATTCAAATTCCGGCGGCGAAAAATAATATAAAGCGACTGTCTAACTCTAGCTTGAATGATTGGTAGAGGACACACCAAGCTCAGCACTCTGTCTATCTGATGGAACACCAAGCCGTGGTACCGATGATAACTTTCGTTAAGAGTAGGTGAACACCGACGCCGGGTTTCTTTTCACCCTTCCTTCACTGTCCTCCTAAACGGCTCAAATTCCTTGAGGGGAAGTATCAATCCCACTCGATTGATCCTTTTAGTTGAAGCATCGTTAGCTAAATAGCCATGTTCCAACATCAAGACTTTGAGGGTATGCAGTGTAGATCTTATCAACATATACTTTTATTTAAAATTCCAAAATTTCACCTCAATATTTCTCAAGTATATTTTTTGTTTTACACTTCATTACATCTTCCGTTCCCTGAAAATATCGATTTGTAAGCATATATTTTAAGCGAATAAATACTTCGCGAAATAAAAAAAATAAGATGCGATCGCTTACGAGTCATCTCTTCAGCTCTCAGTGGTGTCCTTTAAATGCCTACCTATCTCCAGCTTTCGCTATTTTCCATCCATATCTTGAGGACCCGGTTCGCATGTTCGGTCACCAACGATACAGTCTGCACTGGAATGGGAGGTTACTGTGGAGAGCGGTTGACGCCGCTAAGATCACGCAAGAATTCCTTTCATGGAATTTGTAGGATGGAGCGATGCCGGGAGAGATCCAGTGTCCATTGTGGATGACGGTGAACTCCAAGCAGTCGTCAGACGGACCGGGACTGAAAGGCCTCCATTGGTCGGAACGACTTCCACTTGGAATGAATCACTTCCATTCCTCAACTGTTCAGACAGCTCTACATTCTACGTTTCCCATTACCTCACGGCTTCCAGAATGTGATATACTTTCCTACCAAGTCTGCATTTTTGTTGTCTCCACTGGAACGGAAGTGGGCGAATGAATGGTTGGATAGGAGTTAAACGAGTTTCATCCTACATACCAACCCAAATATTATCCCAATAGCCCTTAAGCGTGGGTTGAGAGAGCCGATAAGTTTTTGGACTTTTTTTTTGCTACGGCAACAGACTGGGGAGCATTGAGCCTTTACGGAGTCAATTGAAACGGTAGAAAATGTAAAATTTTGAAGGGGAAAAATTATTTGATTTGACAGGGACATTTTAGGGTTCCCGTGAGATGGAAATGGTCATGGAAAATCAATTGAGGAAGGCATACCTATAGTGATAATTATTTAACCATTACTCGAGCAATTAGGGTAATTTGCAAAATCCACTATTATTCTATGATGATGATGCGTTAGTAAAACTAAAAGAAGTAGGATATACCGATCTTTACTTGGGATAATAATTTGCCAGTGGAAGTATCCCTTTAACAAAACTTAGAGTTAAGCTGCTTAATTTCACACTAGTCTGGGTAAAATACAGAGTTTTACCAGTACATTACAATCGGTATTGGCGAAGCCCTAAATAAATTTAGGACCTAAGCAACTTGAAATTTATCGTGCTCATCCAATATAATTCATGGAATAAATCCTGTGTATCTTCAAATGGAAAATCATTTTCTGCCAGAAAAATGCTCACGCAAGGAATAATAAGTACCTTCATTCCAATTCCGAGATTCCAATAAAAAAATACATAAAAATACTTCACATAAAAAAATAAAATCTTTTCAACAAATAATAGCATAGGAAAAATCCGCACCACCGGTATGCGACCCACCTTTCTCTCGTTTCCTCCAGACCTCCCCAATCACATATTCCTTGTTTCTTGTGCGGGAGAAAAATTAGGTGCAAAAGAGGTTGTTCTTAATTGATGCTCTTCTGGTACACTCCACGATTTTCAAGAACTTTGATTGCATACTGTGGCGTTGCTCCTGACACACAATTAGCCCTTTAATAACTATCCGAATCAACTCAACTATAATTCAAAACTATCCGAAACTATTACCAATTATCCACTTCAACTTATTCGATACTAACTCAGCATGAATTTCTCATAATTCCTTATTTGTGCCAAAAAAAATCTTCAAATAAGAATGTCCCAACTTCCTACAGTGAATGTGTACACGCGCTCTCTCCATGCAGGGCAAGTTAATTAAATTCATTTCGGCAACTCAATAAAATTATCGAAGTAAGCCATAATTTATGTTTTCAGTCTTAATTTCACGTCCACGTGATTTCATACACCAGCCTTAACAGCCGCCTCTCTTCAAAGTGCCCCAAAAAGATGAAAAATGTCATCATGTAATCCCCTAATTATATGATTGAAAACATCTTTTAAGCAACTGTAAATTATTATTTTTGTTCAGTGACCGACTTTGCGAAAGTGGGTCCAAAATGTTTTATCATATTTATTCATTGTTTTACCTTTCACCTCCCGTTCCTGCATATCATGTTTTGGAATGCATGCAATTAAAAAAGAAAGTGGAAGATGATCTACATTGAGGAATAAGATTTGGGCGGAAATGTAATATTATGGTAGAAAAAGGACTGGAATTGAAATCACAGATTAACGACAAGACAAGGAATTAAAAGGTAAATTCCTCGTAAGCGGGAGACAAGAAATATTATGACCAATAACTATGCTAAGAGGTAAATATGCAGTAAGCAGTGGATAGGCAAAGAATATGTGACTTTAAAGTTAAATACTTGGCATTAATAAGTAGTTTAGTTTCCTCAAATGTATCAGTTCTCGGAATTAAAAGCATTTATTGTGATCGGAAAAGATACGAGGAAAGTAAGGGAATAAAGTATTCGAATATTACGTTTAATAGATATGCTAGTAATGATTTTGATGAATACTGACAGTGAAACAGATTGAAATAATTTGAATTATAAAGGAACATTTATCGTCCGTCAAAATTAGCTAAGATATATCTTCTTATAGATCGTACATGAATGCATCAAATTGATTCACTTCAAACTTTTTGACAAATAGCATAAAGGTTACAAAAAGTCACTCAAACATTGTTAAAAACATGGTAAAATAGGTAATTTCTACATGAACCGAGTATTTTTCACCTATTATAGCTAACTTATAGGAGTATTTATTCCCATTACGCTCATTCGAAGTAAAAATATGAATTACAGGCATATTTGTTATAAATATTTGAATGAAAATTAATGATATGGATACAAATATGCTATGTTTCATTCGGGAATACAATCGCTTTAGTTTTTAGAGTACACTTTTACGCTCATCTCCTAGGTCATTATAATATCAAGAAACGGATTCATCATACAAATTTATAATTAGTTTCTATTAATAATGAAATTGCATAATAGGAACTCGAGATTTACCCCTTAAATGTAAAGCTAACGAGGTCATTGCCACTGAGGGCCTAAATATGGATTCATTGATTCATTCATATAAATATGTGGCGTATGAATGAATTTAAAGCAGAGCTTACTCTTGCTATTTTCTATGAACAACTCGGTCCTGTAATGAAGAAGATTTGGACAGGAAAAGGAGTACATTTTCCCTATGTTTCTTCATTAATTCTATTACCACGTCATAAGGCACTACTCCTTGTCAAGGATTAGGCTCAACATTTACGATACGGAGAGAGTACATATTCATTTCCCCTCTCCAACTTCTTAACTGCACACTTCCAAAATTTCCAAAGCTTTCTTTCCCTTTTGGCACCGGATCTTTATTTTTTCAGCCTACATCTCTTATCCATAAGGTTCAACCTTGTCAAACTTTCCACTTCTCTATAAGTTTTGCCGACCGATTTGAAGCGATTTAAAGCTTCTATACATCATTCATCCCCAGTAGCTCCCTCAGTCCTCTCCTCCCCTTAACTCCCCGCAGTTTCTCCTTTATTCCGCCACCAACTTCAGCCGAACATGCAGACTCCCCAGTTCACATTCCTCTTTGTCACACATAGCGTATCACTTCCTCATAATTTCTTCACGCATTCTAAGAAAAGGTCATTCTAGCGTAAGATTTTTCTTAGAATAGCGATATTGCTTTTAAATCCTCATTTCGAAGCGAAGAATGTCACAAAATGTAATGAAAACTACTAGGTATTAATTCAGTTGCTTTATTTATGCGTGCCGGGTTTACAAAAGTAAATTAAATGTTTTAGCGAAGTTATCAATATGACCTTTAACGTTAAATATACTCTATGATCAATCTGCCGATGTCTGACGGTGAAGTTAAAATATTAAAAGCCAGAAAAAGTAGCTGGCCTTTAAAAACCCTTCTTGTTTCATTGAATTATACATACTAACAATACTACAAGGACGAAAACCACAATTTGGCAGCATTACATAAGCAAGAACGATTAACAGCCGTCTCTCTAATAGTAAAAGTATACACGAAGTCTGACAGACACTTCAATCAGTGGAAGATGACTTACATTACATAAAACTAATTTTTTTGAATACGAAAAGGCGATTTTAGCTCGGATACATATTGGAATACAGCATCATAAAAAGCGTAAATATGAGCACTTGTAGTGCACAAACTCCGTTTTAAGCAAAAGATTTCAAATTCTCAAAGAAACTAAAAATAAATTGAGGAGGTCCCAAACTTAAGAGTACTACTACCCCCTTCTCCAGCGGTGGTAATTTGTCCATTTTTGGTAACGGATAACTCCCTTAAAGCGCATGCTATACCCGCCAAATTTCAAGAATATGTAGAGTACATCCTGCTATTAGTAGTAAAAATAAATAATAAAATAATAGTATTAGCGGTGGTTGCCGTAGGGGTGTGGAAGTTTACTCGGTATTTCCACCGGGTCAGGTTCTCCAACTCCGTCTCGGCCGACGTTTCGATGAACGAGTTATCCATCTTTATCAGGGCATGTCGAATCTTTAAAATGGTCCTCCTTATATACGGATGACTGCGGTACTGCGGTAGGGGCTATGAGATTGGTCCCCGGTTGATACCGCCGTCATCCGTATATAAGGAGGGCGATTTTCAAGATTCGACATGCCCTGATGAAGATGGACAACTCGTTCATCGAAACGTCGGCCGAGATGGAGTTGGAGAACCTGACCCAGTGGAAATCCCGAGTAATCTTCCACAATTCTATTCAACGGGAAAGCTTGCGATCTTTCTTGCCATAGGGGTATTTATGTTTTTAGGGTAGTTATTGCAGCTACTAATGGCATGGATACGTACACTGTGGCTCATGAACAACGACTTAAAATTAGATATTATAAAAACTTCATGTGAAAATAAATTGATAATTTCATTAAATATAAACGCTTCATTTATTTATTAATCCAACCGAGTATTCTTTTACAAATCAGTTTACAATAAAAAAGTTAAAATGAACATGTCATGGTCTGCTACACGCCTTTTGTTATGGTCTATAGATAGCTAACTTATTTCCATCCAAAACGTAAAGGAATGTCAAATGCATAAGAGGCTAACTATAACATCAAAATGGCCAGACTTAATATGGTGTTGTGATTTCATTAATAAACGAAAAACATAGAATTAACAAGTTTCGGAACAGTTCTATATCTACATCTGCAAAATACCTTTCGAGCTACCTCTAGGCTGTTTTGCAGCGGGTGATCAATCACCAGCATGAAGCATGCAAGACGTTCCCCATTTGCACACCATATATTCATAAAACTGTTTCGCATACTAAAAATGTACTTTACACAATATATGTCGTACTAAGTGAGTAATTCGTCACGGAAAAAGACCGATCGATCGGGAAGAATGTCCTCCCTGAACGACTACGGCTTACTCGTGAATGGACTCCCGAACGCGTGGAGGAACACATTCATAGCCGTCACAAGGATACGTGGGTGGAAGAGGCGATCGAACGAAGACTCCAGCACACTTTCCTCGGGGTCTCGGAATGTGAAAAAAAAGGCACATTGATTGGCTGCAGTGATCCGTGGACGCGTTCCCCGGGCGACGCCAGCCGAGCATTTCATAAATGGGATCTCCGCGCGGCGACTTCCTCGCAGCAGCGGCCCACGGCGGCAGCGGCGATTCCGCCCATGGGAACGGATCTCCGGGAATCCAGCAAGTCGGGCTCGTCGACGACTCAGTCCCCCGGGGGCGGAGGCGTCGGCGGGGGCGAGAGAGGAATGCGGGGACGAGCCATGGGCCTCTATTTTTGCTTGCCCTTTTCACGGGGACTTTGGCAGCGCGAACGAAAACACACGTTAACACATGCCGGGGCGGTGCGGCGGATCTACTTGGGACGAAAAAGCGATGGCCCAAGTAAATAAAAACGAGAGAACTCAAGGTGGCTGATCAGATGGAGAAAGGTGATACCTAAGACTAAATATACCACCAAGGAAAACGGAGAACGCTTGCAATTTTTAAGTGCTTCCTAAATAACCACAGAGAAGGCAACAAAGAAACGAGGAACCTTATCCTTAAAAGTTCTAACATTTTCCTCTTTGATCGTGGAAATTGTCTCATGTCAGCCATTCCACTCCTGTATTGCACTTTAGGAAGTATTCCTTCGAAATTCCCGTTTCCTGCTAATTATATGTAATTTCAAATCAATAGATATTATCAAATATCGATACTTCTCCTACTCAGTGAGCATTGCATTCAATGTAGATTAAATTTTGAATCGGTATAAAGGACATGTAAACAAATAGTTGGAATCAACCGATCAGACTCATCGCGATTCAAGTGATCTCCAATATCCCCATTTAAACCTCGCTCAAAATAAAAATAAAATAGAAAATTCATCTTGTTTACCCGACGAGCGATGAGAGAATTTCAGAAAAGGCTTCAGCGTATGCTTATGAGTGCGAGCATAAAATAATATGCCTGGATCGCACCAAGTGCAACTAATTGCAACTTTGAATTAACTTTATCGCGGTAGAGAAGGCCGGAAATGAATTACAATTATTATTCTATCTTATTTGAAACATGTTTTGACAATATAAAAGGTTTGATGCGTCATCGGAAATAAATTTTAAATTTTTTTAGTTTGTTTTGATTATTTTCGCTGATTAACCATTAGATCTTTTACAGCCTTATTAAACAGGTACAATTAAAGGTTTACCGAGCTCGTAAACGAAATATATATTAATATGTGTCTTATCATATTGGTGATACTAATACCTAAGACACTAGTAAAGAAGTTTAATCCATTCCACTTTACTCCTAGAATATCAGAATAAAAGCACGAGTGTGAACAAGAACAGAACACAAACGTCTGCAAATTTTCGAAAAAGCGCTCAAGCTGACTTGAAAGAACCGAGAAGGGTCGGCGTGTCAGGAGTGCCGTCGGAATCGCAGCGCGACACTAAAATATAAGGAAGGCATCCTGGGCGGCGGGTTATCAGCGGGTGATAGCACAGAGACGGGTCGGCAATAATTTCCCCGGCCAGGTAGGAATGTCACAGTGATAACTTTACTTGAGACAGTCTGATAAGTGCCGCGGGGAATGTTTAAAGCTCAGGAAGAGGCTGGCCGGCGATTGTGAGCGAGTGTAAGGGTTGTCGAGAGAAAAGCTGGAAGCCAGGCGGCGGGAAAACACCTTGATTAAGGGCGAAATTGAGACCATCTGCTCTCCACGACGCCCCCGGTCATGGGATCGGATGTAAACAAGAGTAAACCACTGCCTTCACTTAGCCTTTATCTTTTTATCGTGTCTACTCATTTTTGCATCCATTTCCTATGCCCTACGCTAATAAAGTATTGGATTGGTTTCCTCTTCAGCTCAAACATTGACTCCCACAACAGAACTTTTCACTGGAATTTTCTTCATCTCATTTATTTTGTTTATTCGAAAAATTAATAATTTCCATAGGGAAGGTGCTGCTAATAAAACCGCGAAAAAATTTAACGCGCTTTGAGGGATTTTTTTTGGCACTGAATATGCCCGATAAACTCAAATCATGGACACCTGTACTACCCAGAATAAATGAATCAGAAATTTGCGCGCGTTAAATGAAGAAATTAATTAATATTGTGTTCAGTTTAAATAAAAATTTGCGTTAATAGCTACGTTTAATGGCTATATTTAACTGAAAATGAAAATATTTTGCAAAATTTTTTATCAAATACTCGTAATCGACGACGAAACACAATAAAAAAAGTATTTTCGGCAATGATGGGAATTTTAGAAAATTAATTTTTGGAAATGAAGGGAATATCAAATTGAATTGAGGTTGATACGTACTGAGAAATAATTTTTTCTAAAGTTGATGACGATTTGATGTCATAAGTATCATTTTCCAGAGAATAGTACGTAAAATTTAGTATATTACCCAATGGTTTAAAAATGAAACAGTAAGTAATGATGGAACACACCGAGATAGATGATTAAAAATGGTAAACGCTGTGCTACGGTAGCGGGATGAATACCTCCACCAAACGCCATCAAACATCAAACCTACATGTGAAAAGTTGTGCCTATATCGTAGGTATGGTAAACAATGAATAAATTAACAGAGATTCCGATTTCAAGTTATAATAATGCTTTTGCTATTGCTAAATTTCCTTAATAAATTGGATGGAATAAAAATATTTTTGGTCAGTTGATTTTTCATGCCTTCCAATTGGGAAAATGAATTTTCCTTTGAAATTCATCTCAGCTTTATGTTTTCGTGAATTACATAGCATGCTCTGATATTATTTAGAAATGTGTCTCATTCAGTGAGCGTCAAATCATAATTACTTCCGATAAAAAGTTAGACACGCAATCACCAGCAGAAAATCTAGGATACAAAGAAAATGTATCCATTTTCATAAATTTTAAATGAATTTGAATCGAAGCGGGAATAATTCGCAGGATTTCATAATTTTACAAGACCACATGTAAACGTAACCTTGAGGAATTATTTATATTAAAGGCTATTCTAGCATTACAATGGTATAAAAACAGAATTTACACCTCCAGCTTCGAAAGGGATCGTATAGCATACTTTTATGTATTAAATTTCATAACTTGTATGAATATTTTACCGCTACAATTAAAAATATGAAAAAATTATAATTTCTTCTGCTAAGAATTTTCTATCCAATTCTAAAGTATCATAATCAACACAATTTGACATTAAAGCCAGTTGTGACAACATTACTTTTAACTGGCTCAATATCCATTCTTCATGCAGACTTACACTACAAATTAATTAGCTTCTCGTATATATTTTAAAATTAAGTAAGTTTAATTTTTCACAGATGGTGGCCTCGCAAAAAATAATTGAAGCTACATTTTTAATGAGATCCTTTTAAAAATCATGAGGTTGCATATCCACAGCTGGTTATCTAAATATAACCTTCAATTCTTGATACACAGACAATAGTTGTTAAATGATAGACTAATTACATTCAGCGCGGAGCGCGTCAATTGACGTGCTCTGCCGGTCAGGGCCTTTCTCCGCCTCTGTACGGGACTAATATCCACTTCCGAACCTTCCGATCGTGTGCATCGCCTTCAACAAGCTTCCCGCTTTTGAACCGTGTGCGCCGTTTGTAAATAACAGCATTTGAACGGAAGATATGGCGTGGAAACCTCTCTCTATTTTTCTTTCTTAATTTATCGGCCCATTCTGACGACGATCATGACAATCGGGCCCGCATTGAACGTGTTAACTGAAGGTCCTAAGATGTGATAATAGTTACTATTGATTTGTTGGTATAAAGGTTCTAAAATGGTGATCCAAGACAAAATATACCTATGCGGTACGCTTATCTGTAAGCAGTTCTAATTCGCCAACAGTGCTTAAAATTAATTCAAACAACTCCATGAAGCAGATAAATGAGTCGAAAATATGAAGAGGTACGTCACATTCCATTTCTGATAGGCTTCCTTTTTATATTTAAACTTATCCTTGGTAAAAAACAATTTAAATACATTACTGGAACGTTTTTTTCAATCTATGTCTCCAAGAAGACTAGTTAGTTAAATTTTGCTTCATAAATGAAATAGATACTATGTGATTTTTAGTATTCAAGACGTGAACTATAGTGCAGATAATCCTAACACAATAACCGCTACATAAATGAATGAAGGAACTAGCAATTTTTTTTAATGTACCGAGATTGTAGGAAATACTGTTGGTTATAATGACACTACTCAATAAAATAAGCAGCTATCAATAAGGATCACTCAATGAAAACACTTTCACCGTGGAGTGACTTCTTTCAAGTATAGAAAGGACAGTTCCATCGACACGAGCCAGCTAGACAGGTGATAACTTACTCCACGGAACCGAGACGCAAATTATCATCATGAATTCTATCAATCACGATTACACGATTACTTGAGGAGGAAAACCAAGTCACGGATGCGAGATTTGTCGGGAAAGTCTCAGGGAGAGTGAGAGAGACTGTTGAGCCAGCTCCACCGTGCCCACGCGGTTGATATAATCAAGGGTGGGAAAGGGTATGACTCCGTGGACAGAGCAGGGCGTGGAGGGTCAAAAGGTGAGGAGGCGAGAGGAAAGTGGTGGGTGAGAGCCATTAGGAAATTTTTCTTCGGAAGAGGAGGAAGCAACTTATTGGGGAGAGGGAGAGACAGTGGGGATATTTGGAGGATTATGTTCAAAAATTGAAAGGGAGGGCGGAGTGGAAGGGGAGAGGGTTAAAGAGGGGAATGGGATAATGAATGAGGAAGGTGGAGAAGAGGCGCGGAGAGGGATTTCCGGAGGAGGGGAAGAAGAAGGAGCCAAGGGGATTCCCGAGGGCCGTTCGTCGAAGAAACAATCCCTCGAGTGGAGGTGAAAATCAAAATGGCCTGGATGCCAAGGCGGGGCGAGCATTTGTACAGCAAATATCAAAATCCCGAGAATAACCCATTAAGAAGAGCTCATTCCACACCCTTTAAGACACATAAATTCCAGTTCAAGAAGAAAAGAGAAGGAGAAAAAGGAGTTATTACTATGATGGAGGAAAAAAATCATTTTATTAGAATCCTAACACGCTATTCAATAAATCCTCCTAGCTATGGGCGGATTTAGAGGTAGCCACAGGAGCACGCGAATATTCCTAACGCTTAAAAAATCGGCAAGCATTTTGATACAGGCTTGAAAAATATAAGTATGTGTGTATTCAATGTATATGACTAATTCATTACTAATCTCACTATAATAACTTTCATATTAAAATAAAGAGAATATTTCGTACAATAGCTGTTTTATTTGGTTTTTAATGTCAAATATGACAATATGATTTGTCTGTCGTAAAAATAAAAAAACGTAAACGCTGTGCTATGATAGCGGGATGAATACCTCCATTGCGAGCATGAGAGGAAATGATGATTCCTACAATAGAGCGGAGAGATTATGTTATCGAAATGGTAATACGCATATCTTTAAGTTTCTATGGTATTCGCGAAGTTGAGTATGTGTGCAATAAAGCAAAGTACTATGCAAAGTACAAAAGAATTAGATTTATTTTAGGGAAAGGAAAGTATTTTACTAAAGAAGTAGTAGTGCGCTATTTCCTTGATGACTTATTCACTCTAAACTAAGCCAGCACCCTTATCTCACGGAAAGTAACATGCTAGAGGGAATTTAAAAATAAATCTGTATACTTTTAGTATATAAATAAATGCATTGTAGATACAAGAAATATAACGTTCCACTTACATCAACTTATGTACCCTAAATATTTTGACATCGAGATGTTTTTATGTGCCTCAAAACTCTTAAGTCGTAGCCAGCGAAATATTGAAAATGAAATTTGATTCAGTCACACCGACATTTGTGACAAAATATCTTCTACGTACCATATAATGCAAAGCTTGATCGTAAATTTGGCATGATTACCGACGTTCGGATGCTAGAGCCATCGTTCGTGTTCCACTAAGCTTGAATGAGTGCGCTAAAGCTGGTCGTTTCGTGGTGCACACTCGTACATAAGTGGGGCACTTTTAGGCCTGCCAACCTCCAGCGTCAACACTTTATCGACCACGAAGTGAATAAATAAAACGAGCAAATCTACGCAGTAGTTGAGATGTTAAAGTGAGTTCACAATAACCGTAAATTTGGACCGCACATTGTCGACACGAGCCAACATTTATGAAAGCTCAGCATAAAATAATATCTTGATGTTTTGGTTAGGATATATTGCCGTCTGAGGGCTTCATCGAATGAATACCTGCAAAGACAACACCTCTATATTCATAACTAAAATAAAATATAAACTACACGCAAATTTTAATTAAATAAATAAATGACAAATAAACACCGTAAATGAAAATTAACTATAAAAGCAAAAAAAAACCATTGAAAATATTCAACATTCTTTATTATAATTTACTACTATTACTTCTATGCACACAATAGCAGCACAAAATATAATGCCATTGATCCGAAATTTTATTAATGAAGTAAAGAAAAAAATCACTTAGCCACATACATTATACTCTCCCTGAAGATTAAAACTCAAGATGAAAATTCTCAGACTCTAAATAACGTTTTTTTTTAGTTTTCTGGGGCAAGATTTGAGGACGTCTACTGGGTTTAAAGGAACGGAAAACGACTCAGACAAACCCTTGGCTCTAAGGGACTAACCGTCGTCTCAACATCATCCCCTTCATCCCTCAATGCAGTCTTCGTGCTTCGCGTCATTGTCATCGACGTGGCGTCACTATGCTCTGCTTATCTCGGGCTGTGGCTAGCGTCACCACACTAGGATTCCATCGCATAAGGGACCGCGGAGAAGACGCTAATTGTTGAAAGAAGGCGAGTTGGGTGCGGGTAGCAGTGACTGTAGGCCAGTTCACAGCTCAAGAGCAGCAGCTGTGTGACTGACTGACGAAGTGACGGAGGACAAGGCATTCCAGTGACTGAGGACTCGCGACTCTTAGCGCTGGTAATCCAATGCGTTAATGAACGATGAGTGTGGTGGTGCTGGAGCCACCCACGAAGAGCCCGGAGGATTTTCTGGGTGGTGGCAATGTGGGACAATGTCCTACATTTGCGATCCACTTCTGGCCCAAGAGCCCTGATCAAAGTGTATCTCCCAGCGCTCTATCACTTAGGGATTAGGCCTCAGGATGGGGAATCGTTCACTTGGTAGAATGGCTTACCTGAAGCTACGGGAGAAAGCCAATCGATGTTAATCGGAAGTGATTGTTACTAGTATCCACAAGCACGGAAAAATTCAGTCAAAACCCAATGCAGCGAAGGTATTAACGAGTTGAACAATGAAACTTATTAAAAATAATACAAATTTTGCACAGATATGCGTAAAAAAGTATAAACTAGACATTTCCCTCTTTTACACTCAAATACTAGATGGAGTAAATTTGATAGCTGTTACGGATTTCATCGTTTCGTACGCTTCGCAAAAATGAATATTTACCCTGGGCATGATAGAAAAGTCACTTGGACTGCAATGAACGTACTTTAGTAGAGCCAGGGTCAATAGATTCAGAGTAAATAGTCGGGGTTTTCGGAGTCCACAAGTCTGAACTTGAACGACTGATGCCATGAAAGACAGGAATTAGAAAAGGAAAACAGCCAGCAAAAAGTGGCACATTCGACCCAGTATCGTCAAGCTGTTTACTTACTTAAAAACCCTTATTTACGTACGTAAACGAAACCTTGTAAAAAATACCCTCAATGAAGCGGTGAAAATAGTAAATAAAACTATGAGAGGATTTCACGAAAGATTATATATAGCGCGATTATCAGCCGCACATCTTATTATCCTCTAGCGTATGTCGTGCGCACTATTTAAGATTCAGAGGTAGAATGCAATGAAAATGTGTTTCCGCAAGACTAAGGCTGATGGGGTAATGCGGTCGGGGGAGAGGGGCCATGAGGGTGGAGGGGAACGGGGGATGGCTTTCCGATGACAAAAGAGGTGCGAGGGGCGTGCGGGGGCGGGGCTAGGGAAAGGGGTGGTGTGGGTGGGGGTTAAGATGGAGAAATGGAGGAAATGAGCTCTCGACTGGGGAAGTGGTGGGGGGTGCCAACGGGTGCGGGGGCCAGCGGTGGGCGCGGGAGGCGGTGGAATGGGGATGAATACACGAGGGAACATGGATCCGGGGATGTTGGCAAGGAAAATCCGGAGGTATTATGGGGGAGGGAAGGGGAGGAGGTGGAGCCCTAGGGGTCAGGAAGACTCGCTACTGCCACTATTCATTTTTAACCTTCGTGATAAACACGTGACGTTTCCATCATTAACTTCCTCCTTAAGTTCTTATTTATTTTTAACACTGCGAAGCTCGGTGTAGGCATCCGAATATTCAATTTATGCATATACACGCACGGCCATTTATCCAAGAAACAGATTTTGGAGAATATATTTTGCAAGAGCGGAGGAAATGGTGCGTGAAATTTTTTTCGCAAGAATTTTCAGCACACCACTACTAAGCGCCCCCCTTTCAATGCTGTCTACGAAGGCGAAGATAATGGTATTCCATTTGCTTGCGAAAACAGTACGTGAAAGCCTGTGAAATTGATGAAGACGGTAGCATGCCAGGTGTGGGCCACAAACGATCGAAAAATAGCTAAGGTTACCTTTTCATGGCATTCTATATTAGTTCATTTTCACGCAAACAAAGATCAGGCAATCGCTCATCATTTTAATTATGGCTCCTGCGTTTTGATAACAATGTAAATCTGAAATAAAATTATATCGCAAAGGATTTTGCATAGGCGGCGATGTTAACTGAAAATATTATTAGATTTTTTTCTGAAACTCCCATTAAAACAGTGGTTAGTACTATAACACGCGCACGGAAGAATGAATTCCACCAGGTATTTGATAAAATGTCAGCTTATTAATTAATTATTTTCATTAATGAAGTATTAGTTACCCAATGAATAGTCCCTGACAACAAATAAAGTGCCTGCATTATCAAGGCTAAGATCCTGAATAACAACACGTGCCACAGAGGAAAGTTATAAATATAAATATTTAAATAACTACTAAGCTGCTAATGAACTTAAAACAGTATCCTAAATATACCAATGAGCCTCACAGGTTGTAGTTGAAAAACAGACTTAAAAATACTTCAAATTACAAGTATCAACTATCAAAAAAAAATTAACAGCTCTAACGCGTAGATTAGACTTTGAATTAAAACTATGAATATTTATTTCAGAAAAGGGCAAATCACCAAGTCCAGTCCCTTCTTTCTATGCGTACCATGATGATTTACCAGAAAAATACTGGCACAGGAGAGCATGAAAAGATTTTTCAACTTCTCCCCCTCAAAAAACAAATGACAGGGCCTTTGGCAGTGTCACTGATGCAAGTGGGCGCGTTCACTCCTCTCTTTGGGTGTGACCCACGGCCGGCCGAGCGGGGAATTCGCACGGCTGTGCAGATTCACGGATACGGCCGTGGTCAGAGTGCGTGCTAATTGATAGCGAAAGTTCGGCCAGCTCGCCTCGCCGTTCACGCCAAAAGGTGTTGAGAGGGCTTGGAATACGGAAAGGGCTCCCGATGGAAAACCAGGTCACATATTTGACAATAACATCGAATCGAAACGCGAAAAGAGGCAAAAAAATAATACTTTACGTGAACGTAAAGCAACCAGGCATTTTTGTAGCCATTGTGACGACAGTTTAATTCCAAAATTTTGCTTCAATATTAATTTAATTGTGACATTGACCATTGGTGGAGGAATGAAAGTAACTATTATATTCAACCCACACATAAACCACAAAGAAAGAAGAAATTCTACTTATTACTCACTAAGACAATGGTAGAAGTGATAAAGACTCATGGCATAAAAATAATGCATAAAAATACATAAAAATAAATCATAAATATATATAAAAATTTAAACTTCAATTCTCTTTCTTCTATTGCAAACTCCATAATTCTGAATATAGATGGATTGATTCCAAGATATAATGAATGAGGAAGTAAACACAAATTTTCTTTGGACAACACCTGGAGAAATAATGAATTTTAAATTGGTTCCCATAAAAAGTATTATAATGGCCTATAAAGGGAAACATACTGGACATTTAGACTACTTAGGCTACTAAGACTTCTAAACAGTAAACGTGTAAAGTAAAATGTTGGTAGTATCGGAATGCAAAATAATTGTCTTCTACCAATTTCGTTCGAATTTCCAGAGGAGTTTAGCCAATTTTTCCGACTCCTAGACTGAAGACTCCGGAATTCTCAGGTGAGCCTGGGATCTATATAAGGCCCGCTTCTTTACTGTTTCCTTCCTTCGCATCCTGATGCCGCGGATTAGAGTTGTAAGAAAAAGTTACACAAGCTGGCCAGATATTTATCTAAACATTCTTTGAGCCGAAGTTCTTCATTCATTGAGCTGAAGCGTCGGAAAAAAATGAACCCACAAACCTAGGTAAAAATACAATATAATATATCAAAAATCATACCTATGGAATGGCATCCTATTATGTCTCTCCTGTCATAGCTCTGATGGTGTTTATATGGCCGCATATAATTCTTAAATAATTCCACGCTAATTACACGTAAAAGACGATGCTAGTATTGAAAATTAAATTTTGGCCTTGAAATAATATGAAGTTATTGATAATTTGATGAGGCTGCATCTTTGAGAGTTAAATTGATTAGCGCGGGCTAATACCTTAGTATTTCCTGCGGCTCATCCGCGGGGTACCCTCTTATTATTCACTCACTCAGTGATTCAACCCGACGGTTAGCTTGGAAAGTCGAGGGTAGAGCTCACCCCCAGCCTAAACCACTTGCGTATGAATGTCGCACATTCAGGGTAGGGGTCTAGGTTCTTCTCCCGAGTCTCCTCTCAATTCGAGGACTTTATCTGTGAGCGTCCAAAGGCTCTTAAAATTATGCTCGGAAAAGACGGGCCCCAAAGATGGAAAGGCCTCCATCCACCCACCTGCCTAGGATGTGATGTATGAAGTCCCTTTAGCCGAGTTTATTCCGACGAAAATTAAGAGAGTAAGTCAAGGTCCCTTAATGTTAGTTGGTGGGTACTCCGCAGCGTCTAGCGATTAGTCATAATGGTTTATATTCCAAATTTTGGCGCAGAATTTTCATTAGTTTGCTATTTCAGTTCTTTTTGTATTAGACTCAAAGAAGGACGGTGCTTGGTTGGGGCAGAAAAAATGGTGGAATACATATCAGGCAGAACATGAGTAGAATGGCCTCGGAAAACAGTAAGTCAGTTCTTTTCCCCACTGAAAATGAGTAAAAATGTGATGACAGCCCCGATTACCATGTCATGAACACAGACAGCTCCCCGAAATGAAAACAAATTCCCGGAAGCATTGACAGGGCACACTTCCACGATATCCTTTGCCTGAGAAATTCAGAGGACACCGTGCGTCAAACAATCGGAGTGATATGGGCGTGATTTTTTTTTTAATATTTCAAACCAAAAAGAACTTGTTTTCTACATCCATTTCCGAAATAGAAGCAACTCTTCCTCGTTTTTACACTTCTACTATGATGCACCGTGAACGCATGCAAGTGACGAGAGCTCCACAGGCATTTCACTTACTACACGTGCTAAAACATGAACGCTTTCTCTGCAACTCTTGAAGCGCTTGAACTTGCTTTGAAATCGGAAACATTAGAATTGGTTTTCTCACTACCATATGCCGTAACACAAAATATAGAAGTCATATTTTATGAATCAGTGCAGAAAATAGACTCGTGTCACGGACTAACACCGTACTCATAGAACATGTATCCTCACTCAAGGGCGTGCCACCATGCAGTAAGCTTTTTTGCCTGGAAAAAAAATTTATACGCATCTCAATCCTCAAAAAATTCTCATACAATGCATTCCCGCACAGATTATAAAAAGTGGATTCATCTGGGGAAACATTTATACCTAAACCCTGGTTGAACTCTGTTCTTATTTCAAGAGGTTTTGAAATAAGTAAGTAGTTTCAAGGACCAGGTAAACGTACTTTACATTCCTATGGTCTACTTTTCTAATTAAGCTCACTAATCTTAATTCCTTTATTACAGGTATTAGACCTGACATATTTTGCGTATTTTTGTATTTGGAGAAGACCTTGGTAAGGGCAAAACGCGATCAAAGCCTTCTTATTAAAGGTGAACGCTCCAAGCGCTGCTTGATAAAATGAGATTGAGGACGGTATCCCCTTTGAAATGCTCTGGAGTTAATTTTACATGGATGGATGGATCCATCAACAACCACAGCTCCGTACGGCTTGGCTATATTCTAACATTATATGAAAGCTACCACTGTTATGAAATCTGGTATGATTAACCAAAATTAACCAAAAATTTTAACCAAAGCCATAAACGCACACCTGTTGGCAAATATTTTTTCCAAACACCCAGTATGAGTAGCTGGTCTCATGGGATACACTCAACTATGAGTTACTGGCAATAAATATTCACTTCATCAGTGGAATTAAATTCTTCGTTTTTAGTCTTAAAAATGAGCTACTTCCGAGCATAACATAAAGAAACGTTTTTACTTAACATCCATAGCCAACCCAATAGCTACAACTGATATAACTATCACTAGTTCCAGCGAAACTTACTATTAATACTGACATTTATGGAAGCATAGAAATTACGAAAATAATCGGATGCAATGTTTTAGCCCATTTAATTGCATACATAGCGATAAAGTCTAATATTTGAAACCATATATCTTTCTCGGGTTATTCATAGACTGAACCGGGCCTTCTTTGCAGTTGTACTATTGAAAATTCTTATGGTTAAGAAAAATAGAGCACAAACTAATTCCTCAGTTTTATTTGTGGACGCATAAATATTTCATTATATTATGTGCAACGGCAAATAACTCCATGCATTTCTAACGAAAAGACTTTCGTTGACCTTGATGCTGCTATAGGTGTTTGATAACGACCTTTTCTCGAGAAAAAAAAGTGTTGGAACCTATTAATTAACGAAAATAAAGTTAAATATAAAATAAGATGTCTAATGCTACATTTGAATATCGAGGTAAGTGGATTAAACCTAAAAACACAGTTTGCGTTCCCACGGAAAAGAAATATTGAGCATTGAATATTGCCTGGAGGTCCACCCAAAAGACTTGACATGTCTCGGTACTGCTGGCGAGCAAAGAAAGACAAAAATTCCCTTTCTTTCAAAAAATACGGAGAAAATGGTCCCGTTATACTCTCCCCGAGTCTTCTTGAGAAAGAGAATATGCAAAATAAGGGATTCTTTATCATTCCGGCAATCATATTAGAAGAAACCGTTCTGCCGGAAATAAGGGGAAGGAGGATATGCCTCCGGAATGAATTCCCTCCGCCCGTGATGGCACACGAACCAACCGACGTCTCGCAGAGTGGCATTAAAATTCACGGACCAGTTTTTCAAAACAATAACAGTCATTGTTATTATTAAAAGCACCCGAAGTCGTTACGGGAGATTGCAATGGAACCATGGAGTTGTGCAGGGCAGAAAAATGCCGTCCTTTGGGAATGATGGGAGAAAAAAGTATGGAGCGGTAGCGAATCCACCAGCAAAATTTTATTGCCCTGCACCGAATTCAACTTTTGAATAGAAAGATAGTTCGAAGAGGCAAAACTGCATGCGTGCGGCTGTGAGTACCCAAATATATGAAGAGGCACTCATGTTTTTGGATTCCATTTGATTATTCTACTCTTGCGGGTACATGGTAAATCCCTGTTCCCATATATATTTTTTGTAGTTTGGAATACAACGGAAGAACTGAAAAAATGCGCCAAGTATTGGATATGAACCCTTATCGAGACAAAAGGATAAATTAGAGCATTTTTATATCCAGGCTTTTATTTATTTATATTCAGAATTTGCCTCACGCAAAAGATGTTTGCAATCGATTTGTCTTCTCGTATGCTTAAAAGCTGAGAAATCAAAATTATGGGTATTAGCTAACAACGTAAATGATTTTATTTTCATCTCTTCTTTTTAGCGAAAGTGAATTTCCCTGCCATATTTTAAAGGACCTAAAAACAATTTCACAGCTGGAGCCATATTCAAATTCTAAAAAATGCTGTAATTTTGTGGAAAAATTGAAGGTCAATCTTACAATCTCGGTTTAGTCAAATTTTATAGATTTACCGCATTGATGCAAATACCGCAATGATATAGGCTTCTTTACTTTGTCTTTTTACACGTTTCTCAGGTACTATGTACTCCGCGCTGGAATGTAGTACTTGTTTATTACTTGACAAAAGGGATGATGCCATTAAATTAATAGAAATATTTCTAAGTGCGTCCATTTTACATTTCTACCATGCAAGTGGTACTTTTTTTATGGAAACGCGGGTGACAGGGGTGAACATATATCTGAGGGAGGGGAGAGAATTTGGTGGGAGGGGTGCTAAAATTGTGGGGAAAAAACTCACGTTGGTGCGAGCAAGGGGAACGAGCGTCAGATGATGGCACGGAAAAATTATACTCCCCAACTAATGAATTGCAGCGGAGGCATTACGCAGATCCCGGCGACGGCAGCGATGCATACCGGGCATTGTGAGTGTGAATGACGCCAATTTCGCAGCGTCGGCGATAAGGAGACGGGCTTAGGTTTTCAGCGCAAGCCAGGAATGCGAGCAAGCCCTAATCTTCATGAACGCCCACCCCGTGCAACACATTCGGAACTATGCAACAATACCCAAGGACCTCACGCGCATATCAAGACGACTCAGCGCAAGTGTAGCACTTAGAGAATAGTACTCTCGAGACGCCAAGTACTTCTCCTTGCTCTTATTCTTAAATTTTAGGAAAATGCCGTGGACTAGCTGGCTATGAAGCTTCTCAGAGCAACATGCAAGTGGACAAGAACTATGTTGAACTTATAGCTGCTCCTCTGTTAAACATTTTTACTATCTGTAAGTTGGAATGAGTTAATAATTATAATATTAAGTAAATGTTAATTAATTTGAAGGTATTTATAAATTAGTAGTCACGAAATCTTTCATCATTTCCATAATCATTTCAAAAAAAGGACGGCATATTTTGTTTTATTGCAGTTTTGCTGGAAAATACTGCATCAATAATTTTAAAACAACGCCTGTGTTCAAAAAAGAACATAAACCAATGTGACCCCTCTGACGCTCTTGTGTTGAGTGAACACTCTTTTGATCCATTATCTAAGTAGGAAAAACGAAAGTCACATTAAGCTAGTTAATCGCATAAGCTACCACAAGGTTAAGATAGCCTTAATGGCGCTATGAAGATGGGCAAATGGAGTACCCTGGTTCGAGTCTAGGCCAAGTCAAATGATTATTCCTCCTTGTTGAAATAAGAACTTGAAACATTCCACTATTATCTTGAAAATTGCAATTATTTATTTCAATATGGAAAAATTCCTCTCCATCACGCTTGAATCTTCGGAGTTTATGATTTTTCCTGCGCTCAGTTTTCGCATTCGCTTACCCATATGCCCTTAGACGCGTCAAACAATGTCCTCCACGATATCCCCTCCCCATTCTGGGTCCAGCAAAGGGGCCCACCAACACTCCCCTCCCTCCTTCGCACTATTGCCATCCACTTCCCCATTTCCCCAAGTCATTCCCCGGCCCTTCCTCTCCTCGTCTCCGCCATAATCTAACGGCCCTCGTAGCACACTCACGCACCGTTCTTCCCTTCCCCGCCCGAACGACGCGCGGAGGCATAAGGGCGCGGGCCGCACCACGCTCCTTTTCCATTTATATGCGACGGCCCCTCGGCCCTTGTTCCCTTCGGGGAGGGGAAAGGACTCGTCCCCCCGCCCCCACGGCACCTCTTCCTCAAGAGGACGAATCAATGAAGTGGGGGAAGGAGGACAGCCGGCATTCAGCACTCACCTTTCCCCTAATTCTGGAACCTAGTCTCCTCCATTCATCCGGCTTACTTTTCGACAAACTGTAAGTACTGCTTTACTCTTGGTAGTTCTGCGTAGTAATTGCTGGACAGTAATATCGGCCCAAACAACTCATGAAATGAACAGGCAAAAATTATTAATTCAATAACTACACATAATTAATCATGCCCCATTTTGATACACTTAAGTTTGCTGATTCCTGACACCGTTACTTGGACACCTCCCTTGGTAATGCGACACGCCTGCCAAAAGATTTTTTTCTATTGAATACCTTGCCATGAATGAAGCGCAAATCTTTATTCGAAATAAAATGATAATATTTTAAGGCAATAATAATAACATTTCAGTAATAAGAAATATTTCCAACCAGAAAATAATAAATATTTATATAAAGATGTTTCCGTGAATTATAATATTAACGTTCTACGTTGTTCCCCTAGGAAGATATTCAGACACACACGGTATGTCACAGATGATTTCAATAGAAACCTGCTAAGAAAAATTATCCTCTAGAAAATTTATTTTACCGTACTTCATACAAGGAAATCCGCGTATAAATCTGCAAGCAGACAAGTCCAACGTGGAGATGATATATATATATGAGTATTGTAAGGTGTCTATCTCTTTTTTTACCAAATGCGAGTCATTGAAAAGAGATGCAACTGACGACATGCCCCCTTCTGTGCCTCACTCTTCGATGGAAACGGTTTACCTTTAGCCATAATATTCCTTTTACTTTTGCCTGACCTCATTAAAAATTACTTCTTTTTGACCAAGTAAAAAGTCCCTTATATTCGATGAATCGACCATTGATAACTTCTATACTTCACACTCACCGCATGTGATATTCATCCTTTCTGATCAGCAGCGTTGAAATGGCTCGAGGCGCAAACATTTTAAGCCAAAATATTACACGATAACTGAGACGCTTTAGATATTTATTAGGATTTATCTTTATTAATGCCACGCCGAGAGAGGGATTTTACATAGGAAGGAAGAAACGAGACAATGGAGGATTTGAAGTAGGAAAAAGAGGAGTCGTTTACGGACGGAGCCTCACCACGCGGAAAATACGGCCCGAGGTGGATGTAGATGTAGCCATCGGAGAGGAGGGTCCTCTAGCGAGGGAAAAAAAATGTTCGCCCGACGAGTTGTTCGTACGATCCGTCGGGGTTTTATAACCTATCGAGTGGACGCATCTTCCCAGTACAACTGCTGATAAGTGCTCCCGTCCCCACTCCCCACTCGTCGGGAAACGAAAAGACCTGATTGGTGCGCGTCGGAGGAGGGGATGGGTGGCTAGCAAACTCTTTTGTCCACGTTCCCTCCACGAGGACGAGGAGGGGATCCGTGAAGAGTTTGTCTCCACGCGGAACGACTTTTTTCTCCGTTTTTTTTAATCGAGTCCCGGTGAAATTGGGCTGCAGCGGGATGAGGGACACCCGCGCCCCATCTGACTACGAACATATGGCCGGGCAGGACAGACTGTTAAGATGGCCGAGGGAGTTACTAGAGGAGGCGGAACACCCTTCTGTGAGCTTACCAGGCTGCCCAATCTCCATTTCCTAGAGAGAGGAATGATCGCACCCAACAATGAGAGGTTTCTTGATTAAATCCTTGTACTTCCTCGGTGAACCAAACTTACTTTAAAAAATGAGAGCTAATTGCTTACGTATCTAATAAAGGAGAAAGGCAACTTAACAGTTGTGAAGGCTTTACATTTAATATTATTGTATGGGTAAATGCGCGGATGATTGCGGTACACGTAAAAATAACAAAATATATGATTTCTTATGGTCTATATAAGCATTTTTAATGAAGATTTCTGTCAATTTATTTCTCTGTACCTCACTTCCATCGCCCAATGACAGAAGTCTTTGAAGTATACCGTTACTACGTAGCCTGGATGGTGCAGACAGGGATGGCTAAGCTTTCATAGCACATCGCTGCTACCGTAGAAACGCTTTAGATCACTGGTGTTTGCCAATTAGGAGAAACAAATAAATAATGATTAGAATTGCCAGAGAGAGACTTAGCTTTCGATTATAATATTTTGCAGGATTGTGTGTACATTAGTGTACATGGAACAAGAAAAAGAAGGTAAAGTTCATGAATTAAAAAAAACATTACTTGACTTGGTGCGTTAGAGAAAAAATCAGGAGTAGAGAAAAAATCAGGAGTAGAGAAAATAGTATTTACAATTTCTTCTCGGGCCGTGAACCAGAGTATTGGCTTTAATTCCTCAGATGCTTCGGAAAAAGACTTGCTTCCCACTTTGAAAATAAATGGCAAACTGCATAAAACAAATAAGGGAAGAATTCAAAATTCTCCAAATGCAAATTACGAGTATAATCCAATGAGGGGATACCTAACTTAATTGTTTGATCCTGACCAACGATTCAATACAGTGTGAAATCTGACACGGTCGTAAAACACGCCTTGAAAATGGAAAAGTAGCCGTTCTCCGAATTGCCGGTGGAAATGAAACCTGGTGCAAAGACGGGAAGATTTCCTAAGTATTATTCACCGGGAAAACCTTATCCTACCGGGAAAATCGCATAAAATAGGATTTAATCTTTCGAACCAAAAAAAAAACAAAAAATCAAGAAATGTAATTCTTTCGGAATCCAACTCTGCGAAAAGAATGGAATATCCTTAGGCCTATGGGTATCGATCACTTTAGTCCTACGTGCAGAGCGATGAAGCTCAGTCCGCAGAACATTGAAATCTTCCTGAAACAAAGCCATTCGGTGGAAACAGCCAGCGTGATGGCGCCCAAGACGTGAGACACTTTGATGATGATTTGATCCCGTTTCCCGGCCTGCCCTAAAATCCTACCACCCATTCCCAGAGATCTAATCATGAACTATGTTTATGATCCTGAAACTTCTCTTTTTATGTGAACCTCCGATTTTTCGCCGTAAAACAAACCCGCCTTCTTCCGTAAGCCATCAACCGGAGCACCATCCCAAGGAACCGTACCGTTCCCTTCTCACCTGCAATTTATGCCAAACCTTTCCCCTTTCCCAGCATACCCCTTGACATCCTCCCGGAACGTCAGCGGGGAACTTTATCCGGAAATCTCCGTTTGCCGATGGCCGATCGTGTCAGCGAGGAGCACTCAAAACTCCCTATCCCGGTTTCCCATGCACGACCCTCCGAAGCCCAACTCTCCCTTCCAACGACTCGGGGACCACACAGAAATCCTGACACTCGGGCAACCCACTTACCCCGTCACGACAGGCCCTACATATCCGATTCGTAATCCCCTCTCTCCGCTCGGCCTCAACCGACGCGTTCTAACCCTGCCTCCTCCCCACGGCACGCCTGCCGGGTTCGCTTCCTCCGTGCGGCGCCCGACTGGCCTGCTCTTGGTGCGCGTTCGCAGCAGTCGGGGGCGCACCGCTAAGCCGCCGCGAGCTGGGAACCTTAAGTCCGCCACTTGAGTCCCAGCACACCGGTCGTGGGCCAAAGATTCACGGTGAGAAGAGAGGGGGCACTCCCCAAAACGCATCGTGGGATTCGCGAGGTTTCTCCAAAAATGGAACGGCTGGATTTGGCTTTTAATCTTGTCACTTATTAGGTAATGGCATTAAAAATACTGACACTTACACTTGACCGGAAATTATAAATATGCATTTTCCTTAGAAGTTACTCTTATAGTAACTATCGTTATAATCTTGTACTTTCATGTGTGTATAGAGTAAAACCTTGTCAATACATATCCGTTTTCAATAAAAATAACCTGTTTTTTTCTACTGTAATTTCATGTATTTTTTAATGTATTGAGAGAAAATTCAAAATAAACGCAAATTTTTTCAAGGATTATTTTTCATATATCCCTTCAACTTCAAATTTATATCCTTAGTTAAAACTATTTATCTGTTTCCAAAAGAGACCAGTCAAGCTTGACTTATGCGTCTTCTTTTTTCTTGAAAAACGTCTTTACCTATTATGTATCCATATTATCAACGACAGTTTGAAAATTTCCGCCATTATGTTAGGGAATTATTATTACCTTTTTCGTGACTGCCTCGCAAATCAACAGCATGGAAATAAAAATAGTCTCAGCCAATCATTCTTTGCAATAAAATAATAAATTTCCAGAATGTATATATGAGTCATAACTAGCAACCAAAATATCGGCATTCATATCGCCGAAAACAACAAGGTTTCCAGGATAAATTTGAATAATTGAATCTGGATCATTAATTAATGTATTTACATAAACAATTTGGTACCCATCGACTCATAAAAAGTGATATCAACTGCATTAAATGTTACTCTAACCATTACACAATCAGCAGATAGTATATCAATGTGGCTGAACTCCAATATTTCATGTACTTGAACAATACCACCTTTTGCAGGAATAGAGTTGTTACGTTTTTCCAAGGGGGGTACACTGCCTCGGAAAAGCTATAGCTAAGTTGCCTACGGCTAGTATGGGTACCTACTAAGAGTTACCAACTTAGGTAATGAATTGTTTATAATTCAACTTACGTAGGTAAATGTACTATTTCCAATGTGTGAAAGTTCTTCAGACCAACGATGTAAGGATGATTATGCAAATTGAAATCAATCCACCAAGTGCAAAGACTATGTTACCAACGGAAAAATCTACTATCAACGTCATTTTTTGAGGGAACATACAAAATATTGAGCTTCCATGTTCCGAAAGTAAGAAAAAACAGGACGCTATGGCATAGCATGAGGTAGTGGGCTGAAACTAAGGTCGGCTACCACGGAAAATAAGGAAATTTAGGAGGCTTTTTCCCTCTAAAGATAATATGATGAGAGTGACTGCAGTTATTGAGGGAAAGCAGTCTTTCGAGATGACACTATACATCACACGCATTTTCATGAACAGGCAAAAAAAGAATCGCGCTGTAAATGAATATTTTATTTGTGTTACTTCGAATAAGAGGAGGTGAATATTTGTCGAGGCAAAATTATTCAACACATTCGAGCGCACTCCTCATATGAGAGGGAAAAATGAATCCATTAAATGTTTCTCGCAATGTTTATTTAAGAACCCTCTACGAGCGGATTCGTGGCAGGGGAAATCGCGTCACACTTGACCCGTTGACGTCCATGCTGGGTGGCGAGAGATATTGGCTGCTTTATTTCTGCAGCAGCAAAGGCTTGGTGCCTTTCACTACTGTATAATCGATAAACATGGTTCATGAACTTTTATATACTCTTCAATTGAGGTAATTTAATGAAAAAGTAAATAGAAGTCCATACAAATTATAAGATAATGTGATCTATTTGCTGCAATAAGCATGTAATAGACAATTCTTCTTTTGAAAAACAGGAACTAGGAAGGTATGCAAATTGTATGGTATGAGTATAAATCATTTACACGTTTATTTAAGGCACGCAACCATATATGGTACCTATATGCATGAAGATCGGTCATCAAAGTTAATAGTGAGTGCCACTTACGTCTCCAGTTTGAAAGATATAAAAAAAAACAACTACTAAATCGAAGCACTTTAAAGAGATAAGAAAATCGCTCAATCACATCATGAAACCCATAAATCAACCGTAAAAATATTGTATTGCCAATTTGGGATCGGGGAGACATTTTTCCTTTCCCATCTTTCTAATCCATTAGGTAATGCGATAATCCTTCTCGTGCCCAATGACTGAGAAACATGCATGGCGTGCTGGCATGATCATTTCTGCCTCAAACGAAGCAGATACTCCTCTTCGGGAGACCACAGCCCGAGTGATTCAATTCCGTAAGATGCTCGAGCGGAAAGACTTCGGCCCGAATGAAGAAGGCATTCGCCGCCGGAGGATCGATGACTCCTCCCCGGTCACGCTTCCCGCTCGTCACGCTCCAGGGCCGCTCGCATTGTGTGCCCCCAGCCATTCATAAGGTCGAATGAAGAGGGACGCAGATTATCCAATATCGAGATCCACCCATGGCCTCGAGCAAGGGCCCGCAGGCACCGTGGCAATGTCGGCACCCGTTAACTTTCCCCCCCCCTACCCGAATAAAGAAGCTCTCTCTCCATGTCGATATAATTTACGAACAAATATATCTATCGGACGGCACTTCGGTGAGAGATCAGGCATTTTACTCCCTGATGCGTGAAATTAACCTCTAAAATGATAAGGGGGGATGTTGCAGCGTTTCAAGACTTACGTTAAATAAGAGTCGTAGTTTATAGCTATTTTCTGACAAGATTGATGTGACGATGTCACCTTCTTCAATGACTTTTCGAGTTACTAAGATTTTTGATGAACAAACGGTAAAGGCAATGCACTCTCATTATATTGATTTATTTAAGATTCTTCATAAGAAAAGTGGAAATCCGAAAATTCTGCACAAAATATGAAAAAGACTATGTCTATGAAAAAAAAAGACCAGTTGTTATAGTTTCTTTTGTAAGTATCGGCCTTCACTGTACGAAAGGGTGTATTTTCTCCAGCTATGACGAACTGGGCTACTTTAAAAACTACACCATTGATTTTTGTTGCACGGCAGCGTGCAGTATATCAGACAAGTAATTACATCTAAAAGCTACGAGAAAAATTTGCGGGCGAGAAAAATTTTATTGCCAAGAGGATTGATATATCATCCCTTATCACTGTGGTAAAATACTGACATAATAAATTCAGCAAAAATTAATGAATACACCAACCGATTATTTCAGTCAGTTACATAATCCGAAGGTTGGTATAGATAGGTGAGGGTAAAGCTTGCTCTACATTTAGCCAAAGGTGCGTGAGTACCACACATTCAACGCAGGAGACAATTCACTGCCCTGGTATTTGAATCTGTCACCTTTCAGTCGGCAGGCAAGTGATCTACCCCATTGGCTACCACGCTAACATTGAGGCAAAATTATAACAAATTAATTTTCTTCAGTTTGCCCTTTAAAAGTACTTCCAAGATTTTATCCAAGCATTTGAGTGTGAATTATTGGTCTGAGAATGCATCGTGATGCTGTTTTGATACTCTTAATAAAATTGGTTGTTGATCTCGTGGGAGGCCACGATTCACGATTATATCCCAGGGATTAAAGCCATTAATAAACTTGCCGAGGGAGGTAGGGGCCAAAACTTATGGTCGTAACTCTCAGCCGTTCGTTCCCAATACACGAATTTAAAATTTCATTGGGAGAAGAGTAGCCTTGTTTTTCAGTTTTCTTGTAGGAGTGCCCGTTAGGGAGAAGCAGTCGAAACTTCGGAAGATAGCGAAAGTAATTAGTCTTTGGCTCCCGGGGAAGTGAACTTCTTGGGTCTAACCTGTGAATATATGAGGGAGTGAGGAGCGGGAAAAATGGAGACAAATGATCTGAATTAAACAATATGGGGTGCATGTCAATTATGAAGTTGCGAGAGCTCGTGAAAGAAATATGCGGCACAGTAGATGGACTAGTCTCAAGGGAAGAGTCATTCTGAAGAGCAATAAACCCGTTTTACGGCTCCAACGCTTTAAGAAATTCAAACGATCAACAACTTGAAATGCGTCTACTGACCGGGAAAATTCCAAGAGGAGGGAAGGTTCTGTCTTTTCCGAGTTGTTAATTTCTCGATCAAGAGAATTAATATCCATAATTAGAATTTTACTACTTAATAATTTGAGGTGTACATTAGAACGTGATTAAAGGTAGCTATCCTGAACAATTTTGGGGTGAAAAATCAGCAAACATACACTATAGATATACTTAATCTAGACATGGTAGATACTCATTTCTACAAAGGAAGAATAAATATTCTCGTATTGACGCCGTTTTATTAACAACTTTTCTCACTTTTTATAGTTACACTCTAGAATCCTTAAGTATCAATAGAAATTTTTGCCATCAATTTTAATTAAAAGGTATATTGAGCACAATATTTCAAACTTCAGCATTAATGAATCCGTCTTATGTCATCTATTACTTTGGCTTAAAGGCAACTTGCACATCCCAGATGAAGAATTAAAAGATTTAATGGTTAATTCATAAACGATTATTTTTATACTCATCATTTTAAGCTAGCAATCGCTCCAAGGACAATTTGTTTGAGTTTGAAACTATGTACTATTATGTATTCTTAGTTTCGGATCTATGATATTTCATTTCGGATTAGGGTCTACTAAAAGCTTAAAAAACTAGAGTAGCTTAAAAATGTAGATGCCGAAACATTCTTCCACAGTTTTACCTAAAATACCAATGTAAGCAAAAACATCACTATTAATAATAATAAAGGGTATATTCTATGAAAATTTTCAAATATTGCCCCTACAACAAACAAAATGAAGCTGAAGCATTAAAAAGTTTTCGTGCAAAAAGTAAACTAATATAACAAGGTCCATGTTGAAGCAGATAGCAAACATTTGGACGTAATCAATACCTACGTCAACCAAAGTGAATTCTCTACACATAACAAAAAATGAATCTAGGACAGTTTCATAGCATGTATCAATTACACCTTGAAACTGAAGTCTTAAATGAGATTTGCGATAAATTAACCCTGCTTAATCAGACGTCAAAATTTACGTTCCGTTTAGTACACGCAACAAATATGCACCATGGTTATCACGCAAGTCGGCTGTTTATTTTGCCTCTCATGCAATGACGACCGGAATATATCAACGAGAACCACCCGCAGCCATGGCTTTGCCTTGTATTTCACGCAATTGCGATAATTGAGTAAAGTTATCAAACAATTATTCCTCACTAAAAATATTGACTTCCTTGAATAATTCGCAATTCAGTGCGATATATTTAGAAAAAAATCTAAGTTAGCTTACACGAGGAAGCAATTCATACTTCACCTAAAATTTTGCCGATTTAAAATCACCGATTGCCATTAAAAATCACCAAAATTTTATTCACAATCAATAAATGATTGAGAGATGACTCCAACCGTAAATTCATACAAAGAGCATAATAATTTCTGAGGGTAGATCTAATTGACACCATTAAGAGGACGTGTGACTCCTGACCTATTTTGTTGCTCTTTCATGACAAATCAACCCTTTAGAAGTTACGCTATCACCCTTAAATTTTCGCAATAAATAGTATCTGCTGCTAGTAGACTGCTATCATTGTCTTCATCCGCTTCTAACTGGAAATGAATATTTGATATCCGAGTAAATAATAACGAAAAATTTAGATACTTGAGTCGTACGCAAATTTAGTCAAGAGTTCATAGCCTTCACATTTTTTAAATGATCACATAAGTTTTATATGAGTCATTAATTGTGAAAAAAAACATTTCAAAGATATATGATTCGTTGTATTAATCGAGTTTTCCAGACCTAAGACGTAAACAATAATTTTAAAGTATCTCACAAAAAATAAGGTAAAAATTCAAAGCAAATGCTCGTAGAAATTTTATGGAGGTGTTGATTAGAATTATGAAGGGAAATGCAATTACTCAAGTATTTTACATTTATTATTCGCATGAATAATAAAAATTGCTATTCAATTTTCACTGAAGTTTGTTTGAGGAATGTTGCTTTAAATAGCGAAGTTTAAATTTGACCCACTAATATGACCGCGATAACTCACCTAATTTTCATTTACACCACACCTGGCAACAAGGAGCCCTTATGGCGTAGCCTACTGTGGGCGGACGTGATACAATAAGATTGCTCGGATAGCAGTGTCCTTTACACGTCGTTACGGGAGACAGGGGAAAAAATTGCCGTGTTGGTGAGGCAGGCCGTGAATGGCTGATGAGGGGGAAGATTAAAAAGTGAGGAAAGAGACTGCAGTTGGGACTTGGTTGATGGACGGCATTGAGCGGAAAATAGATGAACTAGACGATGATTCCCGGCCGCGCCGGTAGCTGAAGTCATTAGCGGTGCACCGCGAGTGGGCAGTGGCGGGAGGGTGCATTAGCCTGGCCCGGTGACACGCGGGATATCCGACGGCCGTGGCAGTGCAGCGAAAGTCGTCATGCAAACGTCGGTCCGTAATAAAGAGTGAGCGGAGCGAAGTGGGGGGAACGAGCGTGGAAGGTGCGGCACGGCACCCCAATCCCTCCCGCAAGTCCTAAATGCACCTGACGCAATTCTATGCAGACTATGAATAGTGCTTTCCAGGGTGCACGAAAAAAACGATTTAGTGATACATTTGACGCGTTTTTATGGATATTTTACTCCATTCTAATATTTATTCACTATTGAGAATTAAATGTTCAATACTTCTCGGTAGGCAATACGAACAACTGAGAACACGCTAAAATATACTACCAGTAAAACAGCTTTTGGGATAACGAACCACAATCATATATTTTCTTTTTAGGGACGTTCTACTTTTTTAAACGCAAGATATTAGAGTGAAGATTTATGAGTTTTACCGTTTTCATCATTTGCCTATATCAAAACTTTAATAAAATCTAATCATGATAAAAACTCGTTGAAATTTATTTGGAAGGTTAATTTTGGCGATCATCTACCTTTTCTTTCTTGAAAATTTCAAAATGATAGCATGAGCTTAAATAGTATTACAAGGCGGGAAAAAATCAGAAGAGCAGGCATAGTGCAGCCTTTTAAAGCCACCTTGCACAAGGCTCTGAAATTTACAATGTTATATATTTGCCAAGCCGGACGGTCAGCTCTCATGAACAGGGGCGTTTTTTTGGGCTCGTATTCTCGAAATTTTGGATTCACTGGCGAAGTAGAAGGGAATGTCGAAGTATTGCGCGATGCAATATATTCTTTACTTCAATAAGTTAAACAGACCTAATTTCAATTCTTTGCGGGACATTTTCACAGTTGCAACGCGGCCTAACGAAACTTATTAATATATGAACATCAAAGCGAAACCTGAAGAATATGAGACAAGTAACATGAATTTTTAATCAATAATTATACGAATAGTTTTCAGTTAAGAGTGCTGAATGCTAACTCTTTTCCAAGAAACAGTCCATGAAATGTGATACTAATGCATAACCCCACTATATATGGGGAAGATACAGTTAAGCAGCAAATTTTCATATTAACAACAAGGTTTCAAAACTTCACTCACTCAGTTATTCAACTTATAGATTGGATTTGAATAGGAGATGCTAGAGTCACCATACAAAGCCACTGGCGTGTGACTTTAAGAGACTTAGACCCTGATAAAGCTTGTCCTAAGGAAAAGAAAGCATTTTACAAAAGAAAATGCAGAGTAGCAATGAAGATAAGAAATATTCTAGATTATTGATTACATGGATTATGCAAGAATAAAGCATGAATCATATTCATTTTTCTGTACATTATAGACAGGCCGCTATGTTTCAACTACTACCAGTGTAGGTGTTAACGTCTACACATTGTTAACAGGTAACTAATTGTACAAACGGAAATTCTGTTGTTCATTTAAAGAATGCATATATCACAAGCTGTGCACAAGATTTCATTGGTTTCTTTCAAATATTTCAGAAACGTGAGAATAAAATGATACATAGGCATCAAAAGTAATTTTTCCCCATACTATTGTACCTGTGTTGCGCAATGACTTTTTAAGTTCTTCCGCAAAATAATTTACTGAATAAAAATGACTAATTTGGAGAAATCTGAAGGAATGAATCTCAAATGCTGTTTTATCTCAAAAACTAGCTTAAAATGTACATCTGTTCGAACCACATACTCTTTCTAGTCGTGATGAGGTTAAAAACGTTTTGCATAAGATATATCTTTGATGAATTATTAATGAAATGCTTTAGTGAAATACCGTCTCTGCTAGGAAACTGTGTAACGCTCACATACCAATAGCGAAGCCTTAGTTTCTTCTGCATATATTTCCGTGAAGTCATTTTGCGATATGGATATGGAAACAAAGTCATGAGAGAGAAAACTAAAAGTTTTCTTTCATAAATACTAGATATTAACCCCGGCATGCTCCCTAAAGCAAGTTTAAACTTACGTAAGGATCTAGTGATTCCGTCAAAAAGGCTCTAACCAAATAGCTAAGTAGGTCATACGCTACCCGAGCATTGGTTTGCTTTATCAAGAACTTTAGCTAAATGGCATCATGTTTACCATTTTTTCGTCCTCTAAACCTTCCCGGAAAGCCGGTTTGCTAATTTTTTCCACCATGCTCCCATATTTTTATTAGCTTTGTGGTGAATGCGGCCACGATGGACGCTCGGAAAGAAATTTAATTTAAACGCAACTCATAAATGTGCTCCCATTTGAAATGAGTGGGGGAAGTTGAGGAGTTGGGTGTAATAAAAACGAGAAATCCGCTCGCACATCGTGGGAAGTTGGTGGTGACGTGTGCCGTTGGCCACGCCGTGTTCAGCCGGGCACAGTGGACCTTCGGCGGCCGTGGCTGGGGCGGGCCGGGGGCGGACGGAACGTGGGAGCGGGAGCAACGGATTTCAGCGCCGGGGGCACGGGATCGATCCCACGAGTGGACATGCTTACATCTCCTCCTCTCTTCCATTGAGGCAAAAAATGAGTTACTTTGCTCGAAATTACGCTCCCAATCTTCATAGCCCGCGGTATTTTGGGTCGCGGATAAAAAAATACGGATACCTTTTGCACATTTACTCAGGGCTTTGAGCGGAGAGAAAGTCAAAAGGCGCAGCAAAAGATAACCTTAGGGGACATTTCAATGTCGTTAACATTGCTCTTAAATTTTTTGATTTCAACTCGACCAAAGGGACTTTTCCACTGGCACATATGCAGTTGCTGTATCTTGGAGCAAATTCCATTTAAAAGTATCGGGGAAATAAAATGAAAGCTATCCACAGGGTAACTTTAATAGTGCACTATATGTTCTCCTGTTGTCTCGACATGTTCTCCTTTGCCAAGCAGAAAATGTAATTGAAGTGGAGATTAGCTAATGGAAATGACCTTTTCGTAAAAAATTCGGTGAAATATTTCACGCTTCTACACTACATCACAAGGCACTGTCTATGCAACGCAGCATTAAAAATTAATGTTAGTAATTCGAACTTTTTCAACGTGTTAATGCAGCACGTAATTTTATAAAACTCATGATATGCAAAAAATGCTTTCCATATTTACCATAGCCTGAGGGCTGAAATAAAAAAGAAATACTTCAATGCACATTCAATGCAGAACGTTTTTTATACAGAAACTCATACCACCAGAGCAAGATGCTGCAGTGAAAAATCGGATCGGTAAATTAAAAATCTATAATGTGCGCAAATATAGCCTTTTCCAAATTATCTTTCGATGGTAAGGTTTGCAGTAGATGGCGTGATAAAGATGGAACACAAAATATTCTACCCATACTGAAGTCACCAAAACAAACTATAGAGAATTAAAAATGCCAAGTATTTGCGGCATGTAATTAGGTATTACAATATTTTTTAATACTTTGGGTGGATGACAAACGGGGCAAAACTATGGCATAGTTTTCTTTATTTTTTTTCATTTCAGCCGACGGCTGTTTTAGAGGTATCGAATATCTATAAATTGGTCCAATTAAAGAATAAAAATGGAAACAAAATGAAAATCTTCGCATCCTACGAGCCCCAAGCAACGTTGTTCAGTGAGCGAGAACATATTAAGACTTTTTCTAGGAAATTGTTTGAACGGAAAAAAGATTTTACTCAACATTGCTTTCGGCATAAAATATTTTTTATTTTCATGGCTTCCCGGCCTCTGGATTAATCAACTGTTTTGTGACAGTGCTCATTCTTTTAGTAAAAAATATTTTATACTTCATTACTGACTGAGACGACGTAAGCAAAGCAAAAGCTTTACATTTTTGTATGATATCACCAGTGACTGATGATTGGTTTATAATTAATTTTATCCCTGTCAATACGATATTAGTGGATGATTACCGCCACAAAAGATTCCTAAACGAATATACTGGACGACATAAACTTCTGCCTACACATGTCAACTGCGGAAATCTTAGCAACTTAATATCAGTGAATTGCCAATTAAAATGGTAAGTTCAACCTTTGCGGGTGTAACTTATTCTCACCCATTTAGGATAAAACCGACAGAACTAAATTTCCATTTAAATCTGCTGATCTTTGTGTTTTTTTGTTGACAAATAGCATATTTCTATCAAATCCAGGTGCTATTGAACCTAGAGAGTGGTGATTAGCAAATTGAATTATGCCTTCTATTAATATTTTTTAAATATTAGTGTCACCAAAAAAACAATTTGAAAATTCTATCCGTTTACAGGTGCTGGAACATGATTTAATATCTGGTATGATCTAACAAACTAATACAATGTTCACGTCTTCAAAATCATAGATTGGAATAATCTTACTTTGTGAAAAGTTTGGAATTAGTCAACTCAGTCATTAAATACCATTCCGTAAGAAGACTAATTTTTTTGCATTTTGAGCCAGTGAGCATTCACGAAGGCAACTGCCACTTAAAAAATTCTAATTACTATTCATAACCTACCACCAATATTCAATTTATAGAAAGCATTGCAAACTCAAAGTGTGTGAAAGATACAATGCATTGATAGATGATGCCGAATAAGAACTCACCGGATTCCAATGCACCCGCGATATAGTGTTTCCAGCATCGAAAAAGTGGTGACTTTAAAAAGTTTTTCATGTCTTGCGCAAAATGATAATGAGAGATAGATCCCAGAAATTCAAGCCAAAATAGGTATATATTAATTTTCAACCAGTTCCATCTTCATTCTGAACATGACAACAGTGGCCCACTATGGTGGCATGAGTTCCTTACAGTAAACTAATTGCATGCTACTTACAATACGACAATATCAATATTTTCACTTTGCATTTCCCGATTTTGAATACACATTAAAGCCTTAAATGTGTATTTTCAAAGGTTTGCGTGATTCGCTGGTACATTTAATGTACGTACATTTCGTTATATTTAAAATGCTGGTTCTTCTATTAATTGATCGATATTTGCTTTCATTTAATAAAATTATGAGAAATTTTGGCTGTAATTACTCACTATTAGCTCCGAACACATTTGCCTAACTGAAAGGAAATAATAGGATCAAGCGAGTCGCTAATCAAACTTTCAGCCAGTTTAAGTTGTGGCCAACGAGATATTGATACTCGTTGACCTCAACTTGAACGGGCCGCTGAATAAATACTCAGCTGAAACGAAATAAACTGTATTAAGCTAGTTTCAAAAGCTTGAAAGAAAATATGTTGAAAATTCTAGACCGATTTCTTTAAGTGAAACTTTGTTATTCTACCTATTCTTCTATTTTAGCTCAGATATGATTAACAAACGCGCTGATTGGGATCATATTTATATAGCAGAAGTGTACTACCTAGCTATAGGTATGTATTTTGCACAAATTGATACCAGTGTACTAACAAAAGGCGGATTAATTCAAGCAACAAATATTTGTCATCAGTTCCATTATCATCACCGTGAGCACAAAAGCAATTAGCTTAAATATAGTTCTCGATTAGTCACTGAAGCAAACAATATTACAGAAATAAAAATAAATGTTTCATTTTAACTACTTGAACAGGGATGAATTAATTTCGCGCAGTTTGCATTGTGCCGCTGGATGATCCCGCGTTATCTCACCGAGTAAAAAATGCAAGCGGTCACGGTATCTGGAAATCTATTTTCGAAGCTCATTTACACCACACCACCCAGTTGATTTCAACTAAACCTGGTTCGCATTGAATAATCAAAGAAGCAAACAAGCAAACAGAAAGCATCAGAATCAAGTCATTACGGCTAACGGGTGAATTGCAGCGACGTTGGTGCAGTTCTGCGATCCGCACAGCAAAATACCACATGACGCCGTTTCGCCCCAATTATCTCCGAGCTGTCGGACCATTGAATACATATGGCTCAAAATTGGTTTAAGCGTGACACGACGGAAAGAGTGGCATGATTTGAACGCAGCGCGGACCTATCACATATTATATCCAATGGGTCACTCTATCAAGCGATAACTCAAAAACTATGACCTGATTGTACCGGGGCACTTTTATTTTATTGCGTTTGTATGACGACAATAATGATGCCGGGATTGGCTTTAAAATTCACAATTGGAATTACAGAGCGTTTAAGGCACTCGGCACCCGTGATAGATTTCACAGTCAACGCCTGAGGTCCGGAAGCAACGCAAGACCCCGTGCCAACGAATTGTTTTAATTATGACCCAAACTGGGATCTCATGAACTAAGCTCATTTGCGACTCGATTTTGGATGAAAGTATCACGCGTGCTGTAAATCATTTTTGACAAAATACAAGGTTAACAAGAATTTTTAATAAAGGTATGTTGAGCGGAGCGTAGTGAATTACCTGAAAGCAATGCGCCATTCCGGTTTCAAACTGGATCCAATTTTGAAATGTGTTCATATTCGAGTTTCAAATTAAACGAAATTTCAGGATTAGCAGATTAATCAATCGATTGCTCAATTCTGCTCGGGTTAAACGGGCATCCGAGTTGCCCCCACTCCTCTGCAATATTCCAACACCCTCAATACTCTCCGCCAACACCTACCACTCTTCTCACTTCCCCCCCACAGTGCATTCCCACCGCCCGTCACAATTAAACGAGATTTAGAGCAGCATATCTTTTATTTCCCGAGAAATAGCCCAATCGCAAAGCATAAAAATCCCATTGGGCTTTCGATTAGGAGCGAGAGGCAGCAGCTATTTCGCGTGGAATACGTCATAGATCAGGTGTTCAGTGGCTATAATTTCGGGCCCGAGGCGACAATACCGCAATAAAGGAGATTACAAATGAGAAGGGCGCGCAACTCTTTACACATACAAGATGCATGCACTATTTGCGAGCGGCATTCCTAGCTCCAAACTTTAACGGCATTATGAGCTCATGAATTGCAATGACGGTTGGAGCAATCGAGAGGCGTGAATGACCACAGTTCCGCCGGGTATTTTTCCATTTTTGAAGTATCGGCTGATAAGCCCACGCTTCGGCCTTTTTCATCAATCCAGGATGAAAAGCGATTCATTTTATTGGTTATCTGGGGAGGCTGAGGGCACTTTTAAAGAAAGACACTCGATTGGAAGTTTTTATCAATAAGCCTGCTAATAAATTTTAATGTGATGGCGCTTGATATTGGAGACCATTTACTGGTGATGCTTCACTTTTAAGTGGCACCAAGCCACCGTTGACACAAAATTATTGCTATGCGTGAGTTTATTTTAGCCCATTAAAACAAGGCGTTTATTAAAACGCATACGCAGCACGATTTTTTTGCAGGGGTATTTCCCATAAAATACCAAGCATGAACTAGTTCAACGCTCGACGAATTGAGGTGTGATGCCATATATACCAGGAGAATATAAAGTGTTGATGAAACATTAAATACGAAAGTTTTGTAACCATAAAACGATGAATGAACTAGTAATGACAATAGTTCTACTCCGTACTTAAATCAGGAATTTATCTAAGGAAAAATGTTGTGTTTTTCAATGATACCCTATGGAAATTAAAAATAAATCACTATTTCTCAGTCCGAGTGTAATTCAAGGGCTGAGGAATGACATCCGTAGCAAATTGAATGCCCTTATTGACAACATCCTCGGTCCAGGCATATTGTATAAAATACATCTATGTTTCAATTTTTTTACCGCTCAGCAAAGTGAAATGTCGTTATTTCAGCATGTTCAGTGCTTCGTGAAAGATAACAACATCATACAGCTGCACACAAATCGCTAATGTTGTTTTCTAGCATCTAATTAACCAGAAAAAAATAAATTCAGACAAAAAATATCGGCATAAGCCCCGGGACTGAGGAGGATACGTAAATGTTAAAAGGCAACATTTATGGAGAAAATAAAATAGCCGAGTCACCTGGCGAATGTTTTCAGTATCCACCGCAAAACTTTAACACATTTCAAATTATATACAAAATAAAATGTATTAATGCCCATGATTTAAAATACTACGAATTTATTCCGGCATAACTTCGCGAAATATAGCATACTACACAAAAACTTCAATATTTTTGAGGTAGATACCTTGGTTACATGCAAAGTGGGCATCCAGAGGAGAGAGCGATATTAGACCTCGTGGCTCATTTCCTAAAGAACGTGCAAAGAAGACAAACGAATCATAATATAGAAGAGTTCATGCTGAATATTTCAATTGATGACATGGAATAGGAATATGAAAATTCTTCACGGATGTCGATGATATGGTCTATGATAAAATATCGAATTAATTCACTGAAGCTGAAATAATGGAGTACGATATAACTACCAGCAGAATATGCAGCATATAAAACTATTAAGCTCTGACTGAAAATGTGTTTCTCAGGCTTCTTCATTAACGATAATTCGCGGTTAACGTTATGTTTTAGATTATTCGAAAACTGATTATTGCATAAATGGAGTCGATGAGTGAAAACATAATCCCTTTAACAAGAGGTATTTTTCTGCACTTGACTAATACTTCTAGTGACCATAGCTTACTAAGTCCTTCCGGAAGCTGAGAGAGACGTATCAAATGTCGAACTGTGTTTGCTTCTCATGGACTGTCAACTTCATACGGCTCATAAGAAAGAAGATGGCATTATGTGCTTTCTAAATAATTTGTGTTGCGCAAAGAATTTCATAACTCAGAATTGGGTTCTGCACATCTAAACACCAAAAATTAACAATAATTTCATCAAAAATAGGTAATCATAATGCTAATATTCTTAATATATTTGATTCAAAGCAGTGTGGTGGTCAGTTATTATCAGTGGTTTTGATAATGAAACATCGTCTACTGTCTGTTCAGAAATATGTATACACGCACGTAAGGCTTAAATTTCAAATAAAGTTACATGTTGTGCTATCGACACTTAAAAGCAAAAATTGGGCCTCAAATGTGTTAGCATAACATCGTGTTTCTTAGGCATTGGAGTTCTGCATGCATCATAAACTCCAATGTATCATCTTTTGCATCATAAATCCAATGATACATTGGAGTTTATGATATAAAAGCTTTCACGCATAGCAATAACTATTTCTCAGAATATTTCCGCTCATTACCTAGCGATTCGTTTCCCTGTGAAATAGTATAAAAATGTGAAACGAATAGCAGTATTAACAACGGTTTTTTAGTCACATAAGCTCTTCAAAACAATCAAAAGATTGAATTCAATAATTTCCTAATTTTTGCGCCAAGTGATAAAAGAAATTGCAGCGTAAGAACAGAGTGACGGCTGTATTTTCCCTAAATCAAGCACGTCCATGGGGAGAAAACGGCCTTCAGGCAGAGCGCTGTTAAAAATACGTTGCGGGAACCAGAGTCAAGTAGGTTTGGGCAGTCATTGCAGTGAAATGCTGGCGTGCTTTTTATGTAACCATACGCCTGAATGCATGCACCACGCCTCTTTATATCAAAGTACATTTGAATTTGGGTCTCCCACGGGCCAAAAACTTTTATTTTCAAAATCCGCGAGTGACCATGTTGCCATCACATGGTGTTCAGATTCTTCATAGATTGGCATCTGATTCTAAGGAATGAAACAGCTTCATAAACAATTCCACGAGGACCAAACCTGAGTCTAATTCCCATGCTCAAAACGTTTAGAAAAACGGCTAAAATATGTCCCTCTGCGAATCAAAATCCGTCCTTCACTCTGTCTAAAAAATCCTATTCTCTTCCTTCCCCTCCCGCGCCTTTCAACCATTTTTCTCTCTAGCACGATTTTCCAGCACTGACTCATTCCAAAGATTGTCTTTTCTGCATCTCATTTAAAATCTTTTTTTCTTCGCCCACAATGTCTAGCACTTCGTTATTCCTCCTTACCCGTCCACTCCACCTTCTCAATTCTTCTCCACACGCACATTTCGAACGCTTCCACTCTCCTCTCGTCATCCTCCCTCAACGCCCGGTTCACCGAACAGTAAAGCGCTACACTACATATCAAAGTCTTCAATAGTCTTTCCTTAAAAATCTTACATAATGATCCTTTCCACAGCTCCTTCCTATTCACGAATGCCTCCTTTGATAACGCATTTCTCTTCCTAATGTCCTTATTGCTCTGGCCGTTCGCCTCTGACGTGATCCGAAATAATAGTTGACCTAACTCACCTGCTAAATTTATAAATCTCCAAAGGTTAAAAGAATTTGATTATTACTTATTGAAGAATTTTAATACGATGATATTCCTTAGGCTAAAATAATATGACAACTACGGACGATAATTGGATTTTTATTTTCGTCTAGTAATAATAAAAGTAGTGGGAAGATGTTCTGGTGCGGAAGCGTTCAGACGTGACTGACGCGATTCTAGCCCCATTTTCCTTTCCCATTCTGCTATACACTGTATAGCTAACTCCACGAAGGAAAACGCTTTCAGCTACGCTTTGAATTTCCTCCTTCGTGTCACTAAATTTTATGTAACTAAAAAGCTCTTTATTTTGGTAACACATAAATACGCCGCTGGCAAGCAAATAAAGATTGAAGAATTTACTGAATGGAATTATAAAAACTTCATTTGAAACCAATCGTCACGTCATTTTTTGTAATATAGGGAACTCTAGGACCTATTGGATAAAGCTTGGTTATTATTGAAGGTTTTCATGTTCGTATCCGGGTGAAGCCATTGCATAACTCAATGCATTAATGCTCGAGTTATAAGGCAGCCAACGGGAATATACTGTCCCCCTACTGGAGCTCACACGATTCTAGCCTAGAGTGAGCTCTATCATCGAGCTACCCAACCCAACCTTCACATTTGAATGAATGCTTCGAAGGATTTCCACCAAGCTCCAAGTGTTGTATACAACCTTTACATAATTGATGCATGTATGTATAAATGAAATACTACTGGAAGAGTCAAATCGCAGACGATCCATGGTAAGACACTAAAGGCAACGGAATCTCTAGAATAATATCTTAATATTAACAATACCAATGTATAAACATTAATTCAGAAAAAGGAAATTTTATGTGAATAATGAAACTCGTATGCTATGTTAAAATCATAACGCCTTATTTACCCATTAGTGACAAATTGAAAACTTAGATATTTACTCTCTGCTCAAGATAGATGTGGCTGCGTTCAGAATAAGAGATGAATCAAGAACATCAGATCCATTTCCAAAAGAATATATTTTTAAATATGAGAACGGACTGCTAAATAATGCTAGAAAATAGAGGCTGAGTATTGCCTCAGTATGTTCATTGCTGATTTTTTTTAACCATGCGTTGAAGTATTCTTTACCCTCATTTAACCTTCTATTAAATAATTTTAAAATGATTCTATTCATCCAACATACTACCAGATAACATTTCAACGAATTCAAATTACATTCAAATAAAAATAATATCCGCTACATCAATGACTCCCAAAGAAATTTCACGAATAGTACAAGTAAAGAGATAAAATGCATAAATTTCACCATTAACGTGGCGTGAAGTTTCATTTGCTCATTACCACCCTAATCTATGACACGAACTCCGTGATCATGTAGTCTGGGAGTGGATTTCTTAAAAGGTTAACGCGGCCTTAAAATTATCACGCATATAGATTGACTACGGCTGATCGAAACGCAGCCTTTAGTCATGGGCCCGGCGGGATGATGGGAAATAATAACGGAAATTGCGGCACTATAAGCAAGGAGAGGGAGAAAAGAGTAGGAATGGAGGTGAGGGAATCAATGAAAATGTTATTGCGTGCGGGTGCGCTGAAAGCCTCGGGCTCAGTGGAAGAGGAAGGCTGCGGAATGGGAGCTCTCCACTCCATTTTGGAGGACTGATTTTCACTCGGCTTTATTTTAGCAATCATACAGGGGCAAGATTGATACCCACTCACAGCGGGAAGAGTGAGAGCCCCCAGTGCCAAACTGCTAAGCACCCTTCCATCGGCCACAAACATATCCACCCTCCCTGGACCACTCCGAATGGTTACAGGGAAATCGGAGGCATAAGAGCTTAGGAAAGAGAAATTTCAAATATAATTCAAAATACTGTTTTAAAATTTTCTATCACTCTAAAAATTGAAATATTTAGCTGAATATTATTATTATTTGAATGTAATTTGCATCATATTTCATACATGCATGTATGATAGCATGTAATTATGTGTGTGTATATATGTGCACCTGTATATAGAGTGGAAATTCATTGATTTGACTCTCAGATTTTTTCCTCCTTTCTCTATTATATGCTCCTATCCCTTTCTTCTCTTCTCTATCGTGTACATGTAACACAACTACGCATTAATATTTGCGTTTCAAAAAATTACTTCAGCTACTATACTCAACTTTATAATTGAATTCATTTTTTAAATTTAGAATTTTTCCAATTTAGGGATACCGAACAAAGCTAATGAAACCAGAAAACTAAGTGATTTTTTTAACAGTCACTCCGACTCTGATCTGATTATTAATAATTTAATTACGGAACTAAATTGGAAACATTTTCCCCTCAATTCCACTCTTATACATTTTCATTTTGTTTTTATTCATTTGAATTGCTCAATTATTTTTATTCGAAAAAAATTTATAAACCTCACATGGCTCTGCAGTTCTATCGGATGCTTGAAGGGAAAATAAGCAAGTCTAAAACGTATTTTTACGATGCCCTTGTTACTTCAGTCTAAATAGCGTAATATTTAGGAATGCCTTACGCTCTCACGTTCAGGGGCCGCAATTAAAAATGTCAATTGACGCTCCAGTAGGAAATTGGAAATTCATTTTAAGTCACGTAGCACTAAAAAACTGTCAGTTGTGTTTGGAAATATCAACTAGCGTCATTTCTGTCTTATATTATTTTTATCCCTAGCGACCATGCCTATTACAATATTCTATCTTCATTTATTTTGATTGCATTTAAAGGTTGATACTACCTCGATTGACTCACTCATGTCAAAGATGTCAGGCACCATATCTCATTTGCTTATTTGCATTAACCAAATTAAATAATTTAGCAGTGTCAACTGTGCTTTTCGCACCGAACCACGGGAAAGAGATATAAAAAACTCTGCAACGCAAAATAATAAACCCAAACTAGAAAATATTAACAGCACTTGTACGTACACGATTACATTCCACTAACAAACTGTTTATTTTTCATTGAGAGTCCACATTCCGTGAAGGCGAGAAAATTCCTGCCATCTGCATTTTCTGAACAAAAGATGTTCCCAGGCCCCAGGATCATTCGCATACCGCGCTGACTGGCTGGCACTCTCTCAAGCGACACTGGCCGCCCCTGATGCGAATGCTCAGGGCCTTTGAACCAACGCCTAAAATTGCCAAAGGTCCCCACCATGTTGGAATGTACCTATGACGAATGCATTATGAGGTCCTTAGAGCCTTGAAAACTTCCCGAAAGTTCACTGCATTGAAACCACACTCCACTAGATATCATCTTCGCCGCAGAAAATCAGGGTGAAACATTGCCAGATAGCAAGATAACTGTGCATTTACCTTGTATAACATTTTATTACCATCGTATATGTTGACATATAAAATATTTTCTTAATTTCTAATAAAATATTCCTGACATAAACAAATATGTTCACATTTTGAGTTATTAAAGCTATTATGTGCGTTCGTCTTAAGTAGATACTATTGCATTCTTTCCCGGCGAATCGCAGTGATAAATTCTCGAGATCTACACCAGGTAAGTGGATATAATGCTGTCGGAAGTTTGGGTATCGACTCAATACCCATCCTCAAGGCATTGTTAGTAGCGGCCTTGTGAGTGTGGTACTGTCGCTGCATAAAATACTTATATGCATTGCTCATAACTATGCAGTTCTAAATATGAATAAGAAAACGTTGTGAGTCACAATATCAACACTACACTCTCTGCGTGAAGCTAACAATCATTTTCCAGTTTCTATAAATTACTTTTCGCTTGAGTTAGGTAGATATATCATAGTTTAGGTTATGATTTTATTAAATTGTGTAGCCGTTTGAGGAACTTATTTTAGATTACAAAAACACTTTGAAAAAATTGAACACGTTTCATCATAAACTTGGCCAAAGGGAAAATTTGTTAGACTTTAAGAGGCATGTAAAATATCTTAACTTTTGTTCTAAGTCCACGAAATTATCTTTTTATTCCCTTCTTGCAATTTCAGTGGGTGCTGATTTATTCTTTTACATTCATTTATCTTATAAAAAGAAGCCAAAATTTATAAATAATTTTATAAGATGGTAGCTACAAATCATTTTTATGATTTACTAATATTTGGGTGTGAAGTTACAGTGGCAACTTCATATATCCTAAACCTATCAATAAATTATATTCCAACTCTGCGACGCACTTCTAAAGCCATGCTGACAAAATACATTTCCACATTTAACACCTGGAGCATGATCATTAATTCGGTATATTTAAATAATTATTGGAGCGAGAGTCCAGCATTTTTTTAAATTTTTATTCACGTGACTAATTAATGAATTCTTTATTTGAATTTTGACACTGACAGCGTAAATTTATCACAAATACAAATGAGCTTTATTGACTGTGGTGATGAGGAACGAATTAGGTGTGGCGACTTTCGAATGCAGTCAATGAAATGATTGAGTAATAGTTTTGCTAGTTGCAATTGATGTGAGTTTGACAGGGTAGAGGAATGATATCATACCACACTTTTATTTAGTAATGCATGATAGATGACATAAAAATATGAACTTAGTGCCGTTTCACAGTTATTTAATAGGCAGAATAGGCAGAATAAACATTCAGGCTTCGGCAGCTATTTCATTATTATGCATAATGATATACAGAATCTAAAATCCGTAAATGTTAATCATAGCCTGAACATGAAACTAATGTTCATATCAGAGAAAGCAAACGATGACCATGGGAGGCAGAAATTCCTAAATCCATAAGGTCAGCCAGATTTTCTTTTGAACGTCATTTATCTGGGGAGGGAGAGTGTTACATATCTATTCTAATTATTCAAAAAACCGATTGAAACGGATATAATTTTGATTTTTACGCCATGAAGATTTATACATAAAGTTTTTTCTAACAAGTAAGCTCACTAATGAAAAAAAATGAAAGATATCACAATATATTCATTCATTTCTTTTGGCATAGATACCGAAAGAGCAAAATTTTATTAAAAATATTTTTACTGTACGTAGGAGCTACCATAAACACAAGATGAGTTAAAATAACAGGCAAAGTCTAAAGGTTTGATCTTTTCCGCTTCCTGAACCGATTTATCTTTGCAAATTATATTTAAATAAATTACGAAGAAAAAGGTAAAATTCCATGCGTTCCAGTAGAGAGCCAGTTCCTTTCCGTTAATAACCTTTGAATCACTAAAACATTCCGAATGATCTGAATACCATAACTCAGGACACATTTATGCGAGGATGTGCAATGGCCTCACATAGAATAGAATACGGAACCCTTCAATTTGTGTCACAGCGATCTTCAGCATCTCAATAATTCAATAAGCCTACCGGTGCACATTTAATGTTGACGAATATTTGCACGCATATTTTTCATAGAGCAAATGCCACTGTCAAGATGTTTCAAAGCATCTCGATGATGACAGTCATACCCTGCAATAGGGTTTGAAGCAACACAGAAAATTGGTTGAATTTTCGATGGAACGGTTGCACGAATCCGATGGTTTAAGAATATAAAAACTTCAAGCTATCATTAAATTCTCCGCTATTACCTATCTCTATACCCCTCAATTATTTAATCTTACCTACCAAGCAATCATGGTGTACAAAATTTCTTGGGATGGTGTTTCAAGAAAAAATTAAGATATTTACCTCGTAAGATTTATTTTTAAGTTTTCATTAGGTAAAATGCAATTTCATTTAATCAATTAACAGTCAGGAGAGTATATCAACTAATAACTCATATCACTAGGGTAGCAAACGTAAAAAAGAACGGAGTGGAAATATATATTTAATGACTTAATTCTGCAAATAAAACTTGTGAGGGAAACTGCACTCTCGAGGAACATGATTTTTTAAAAATGAGGATTAAAACTTGAGAAATTATAATTGCAGAAATAAATTGTTGAATTTCAGTCCTCACTTATGCATATCCTGACAGTTATTACACAAACAAAAGGACGAGGAAGGTAATTCTGGAACATCCATTTACTAAAATACTGCGAGTAAAAATTCCTTAAACTTAAAAATCGAAGATATTTTCATATCCAGGAGGTGTAAAGGGATTTCCTTTGGGACCCGTCAATACTTCACCTCCGCACCCTTTGCCACTCACTATGCAAAGTACCCAATTTTAGGAAAACTGACCACAAGAACAGCGCAAGTGCATTCAAAATTTCCGTTGCGGATACGACCAGTTTAATTCATGAGCAGCATATATTACTTTTCGATTACGCAGCCCGGCTGAATGGGATTAGAGTTGGAGGCTGTGGGAGAGATGGGTATAGGGGACGCTGTGGAGTTCAAAAGGAAACCCGTGGTTCATGGTAATTCAAATGCAACGGCGACTGTTTCGGAGTTTCCCTGTGCAACGCAATTCAAGGGACGGAATATCCCCCGCGTCCGTCGGAAGGTTAATGCTAACCATACGGTAACTTCAAAAGGAAGTACCATCCCCCCTTCCTCCCACGATAAACTTTATTTTTATTTTTGTCACTGGATTTAAACCATCACATCCTTGAAACCTATGCCGGATGCTTCGAGGCTCACATTGAAGCGGGGCCGAACTAATTGGATCCAGCGATGGAGGCTGAAGAGATGGTGTTGGGACACTTGGGTGGGGGCCCGAAAGGTAAATGGGTATTCGCCTGTTTGAATGGAGGCCGGTTAGAATGGATTGGGGAGCGCGAAAAATCTTGTGCTATTAACTCGTCGCCAATTGAGTTTTGAGGTGGTATTAGAAAAATGTCGCCCTTAAACTGGGTCAACGTAATTGATTCGGTTTTGAAAACAAGTAGAAACAGGATGGGAGATAGATTGAATTAGTTGTGGATTATTTGAAAATAAAGGACCCTGGTAGGCAAAATTGACTCTACCGCAGAGTAAAATGTGATGCTCTTGAGTGTTGTTTAGCTCCGAAAGAGTTTGTTCCAATGACTGCAGTTGGACAAAGTAACACATGTTCTGGCGAAAAATTCCTTCGTGCACAGGGACAGCCAATAACTTCCGGGGAAAATAAATAATAAAAAAACGAAGGTCTCCACTCAAACCGGGATTTCTCCATTTCTGATTAATAATTTGATAATAGAATCAAAAAGATGTTCAACTAGTTAAACTATCCCCTCTAAAAAAAAGTGATGTATTTATTTTTTTTATAAATTAATATGAATTTTTTCTGTTTTCAATTCTTCTGGTAAGCGTTAGAAATATCCATTTAACATAATGGTGAAATCAAATAATAACTATCAGTGATTTTCTGTTTCAATGCTATTTTTGCAAGGATTTTATGAAAGATGTTAACGATTATGGACTTCTTTAAACTTAGACAGAGGTTTTAAATCAATGTTTCCGAGCAGTTAATCACATTTTAAAAAATTACAAATTATATTGACTCTCTAGTTAAAGAGAAAGAGATACAGCTAAGTGACAATACCAGGGTCAAGGTATTCTGACAACACTTTGGTACAAGACAGACGAAGTCAGTACATCGATGCTGCTCCATGAAAATTTTACGCTAGCGTGTTAGAATTTATGTAGCATTTTACGAAGTAGATACTTTAAGAAAATATTTTTTTTGCATTTACTACTAAGGCGCTTTAAGTAGTAATTTACTTTTTATAATTTATTTAAAACTAAAACATTCTGGTGGGTGGAATTACTTTTTCCGCAGAATGAAACATTATTTAAAGTTTAATTATTTTAGTTATTAAAAATAAGGGACTTAAAGTGCTAATTTTAAATTTTATAATTTATGTTACACTATGGGAACCAAGGATATGGAATTGACTTTACCACAGAGTGAAATATTATTTAACATTTTATTGTTTATAATTTATTCAAAACAAAGTAACTACGGTAGGTGAAATGTCACCTCCTTGTTATTCAAGTGAATAACTTAAAATTTTAATTCGTAATAGATCGGAAATATCTAATAAAATTTTAATTTTAACTGAGTGAACTATTTTCGTTTTTACTGTATTGAAAATTTGATTTAAATTGTATGCATTTAATACTAGTCTTTCAAATCTGGCAACCTATCAATTCTTTTCGTCCCGCGTATTCGACTCGCGCAATGAACATTTGAGGGGGCACATGCTAAATCTCCGTGCCTCTTTTCGTGATTAGGGGACTGATTGAGATGGGCTACACAAACCTTCAATAGTATAAATATGGGAAAAATTACATTAAAGAAGTTCGATGGATGAGATATTTGGACTGATGCGGAATCGATCCTGAATATCACAAAAGATATTCAGAAGTGCTACTACTACCATAGTTGATAGCATGCTTTATCGGTAATTGGGATACGCGGATTCAAATCCGGTTTTGAAGACACCTTTTCTTTCCCAGCTTATTACTTGATTTAACGCTTAAGTCTTTGGTGCAATGCGCGTGATTACATTAATACTGTGCGTCTTTTATCATGGCAAATATTTAAATGAATGAAGAATGAGAAATTTAATTCCTTGTTATTGTTATTTCTTTGTATGCGATTATCAAAAAAACTACTTCATAGTCTATTGGCACGCATGATTACCAGATAAGTGTTCCCTAGTACCACTTACCCTGAAGCGAGGTAATACATTATGACATAAATTCTAATCATGTCGTAAATATGTACTAACAGTTATATTGTTTGGCAGAATCAAAATAAATTTCAAGCACGAATTCCTTTTTGGCATTAATCCCATCGTGATAGGTCCCTAGATTGCAACTAAATGTTCACCTATATTAAATTTAATGAGTTTTTGTCTTGCTCGAGCAAAACTTGTTTGGAAACTAATTATTTCTGCATAATTTGACTCATTTTTTTATTTCAAAAAATTTCTTTCGATTCGAGAAAATATTGTGCTGGGGATTTTGTATAGTTTGAAACCTAAATTCATACCAAATGTATACAATAGAATACTGGATACTAGAAATCTTCACGCATCGGCTTTTCCTAAATTAACAATCCTATGATGCCTTCACCACTTTCTTCTTCCTACGTAAATGAGGTCTTAAACTAAGGTTGCGAAATCGCAATTTAATTGAAAAGGCAAAAAAACTAAAAAGTATTTCACTGAAAGCAGAAACCTACGCATAGATAAATAAGCGGACTGCCTGGTTATCTCTTTCACAGGTTAGGCTGACGGTAAATAAGCGTGTTGTTATTAGGAAAAGAGTATTTATGTTTATTTAGATGGCGTCGATCCTACCTTTCTTATTAATAAATCAACGCTGCGCAAAGAAGAAATTTTACAACGTATATATCGCATTTGAGAATTTTTTGAAAATGCTGCAATTTCTACATAAGCATTAAAATAAAGACTATAACTTTTTTGAAGTCTGGCGTTAAAAACTCGTATTAACCTCAACACAATAATAGCTTACGTTATCAGATTTCTCTTTCATCATATTCCACCATACATAGCTTCCTCTGATGTGTATGAAAGATAAAAATGGCCCAAATTTTCGCTTTTACGTGCCGTCAGAACTTGAGTACGCAACAAATTTCATGTACGGTGAATCACGTCACAGGATCTTCAGCAGCGGCGCAAAACTCGTCACGTTTAAGATGAGGCATCACATCTACTCATCCTGTCAGATTATAGTTATATCGGGTGGGAGGGGGAGATATACTCAATTATTTTTTATTTTACCATCTTTAATTCTTCAGGGTGTATTAATAGACACCCTTGTAGCACATTTTCCCGGATCCCTAGCATGAAAATATTCCTCACGAGATGGTAATGTGGTAAATAAACAATACTTTAATTTCATTTAAAACTTTACAGAAGATTTCCTCCATCCTGAAAATTTCAGCAATGGGAAATTTGAACAATATGCAATGGGAAAGACCGGTTGGACAGGAGTGATGCGTTCTCTTAAAGCCAAGTATACCCGTGAAAGATGACTGCTATTAGTCAAATATAACGTTTGAATCACTAGCGTCTACGGAGCACAACGAATAGAACAGAGCCTTGCAGTCTACGACCATACATACGAATTTAGTGTAATTGTTGACTGCTTTCGTAGTCAACTTAGTCCTGTAAGCCAGGTCAGAAAAAATACTTCAAGTAGAATGCAAACCTCGAAACACATTTTCTCACGCTATAAGCGACGCAAAACTACAAAGGCATGGCTTGCCTAGACGCGGTCAAATGGGATTTGGAGGAGTAAGGGCGAAAACTTGGTACGTTACCCTGCACGACGAGACGCAGGACGCTCTCCGGTTTGGGCCGGTTGTTGACGAGGCAATAGTAGTCACCGCTGTCTTCGGCGGCCACCGGCTGGAACTGGATGGCAAAGTTCTCGGGCCGCAAGGACATGCGGTTCTGGTTTTCGACCATCGTGCGGAACTCGCCCACGTACTTGGCGATCTTGACCATGATGCCAGAGACGCCGGCCCAGGCGCAGCCGCGGCAGCTCCACTCCAGGCTGGCCACGAGAGAGCGCTCGCTGACACCTGGGCACGCCATAGTCACGTTCTCGCCTGCCTCCGCGAAAACCATGTCGATCGGATCCAGTTGCACGTCTGCGGAAGAGAGAGAAAAGAGCAAAATAATGCATCAATATGAATTCAAATACACTAATCTGTTGAATGTTAAAATGCTTTTATATGCCAAAGAAAGGACCAGTGTTATTTTTACTTCTACCATATTCCACTTGAATTCAGTTTCCTATCAGAAAGCTGTAAAACTTACCATTTTGAACCATTTATCTTTAAAAGTTTTCTGGGGGAGGGCCCCCGCACCTCCTGCTTACTCTGACGGGTACTCCATACCCCCTAACTCCCCAGCATTATTTGCGCCTAAAACCCCCCTAGCCTTAACTCCTAGCTGCGCCTCTGCTTACCAGTACATGCAGTGCTTTGAAATAAAAACGCGGCAATATTCCACGAAGTTAAAAATTAACTTACCAGTTTCAACACTTTTTGCAAGCTGTGCATCACCAAGAAAACTATCAACATGAGCGTGGGACTAATCTAAATGTTTCACCAAATGTGTGGATCGTTCAAACATTGCAATCCCATTGTCTGAATGGGGCAGAGACTACATAATAAATACTCCTACCCTGCACAAAATTTCTGTTAAAGAAAGCGTGGGCAAAAATAAAACGCTGTGCATTATTACAGTTTATTTATTTACAGTGTATTTTGGGATAGCGCATATATTGCCTGAATAACGAATGCAATCAGTTGAATCAATTTAACCTAAAATAAGTGTTTAATAGGCTTACATATAATGGCCAGGTTAGAATTAAATTTCATTTGAACTTAAAATTGAACTTGAACTTAACGTTCTAAGAGAAAACATGGATAGGTGTATAAATTTCCCTAGTTCTACTTATTATGAATACCCAAGCAATCTAGACATGTTGCCTCTCCAGGTACGTCCCAAACAGTGTTTCGTCAAATGATTCCTTCCATGATTCTGTCAGTGCTGTTGCCAGTTCGCGTTCCAGGTCCCTGAGCACCAAATAACGCGGAGTACGCTTAGTCCACGGAATGAGAAATGCTATACTCTATATTTTCCACTCCAATTTAAATAAAAATTTCACTCAAAGGAAATACTGATATGACTTAGTTTCACTTCTAACAAAATTAATTGCTAATTTTTACTACATTACAAAATCACATAATACATACATGTCAATACAAATTTTTAAGCATTTAAACTCCTTGAAAAGAAGATTATACCTGAAAGTTTCCTAAAAGGTCGCAATGAATTTTGAGAAATTAAAGTTGCTTCACATAGGAATATAGTTAAATTGAGAAAATCACATATATTCAATACAATTCAATAAAAAAATGACTGATTTTATAGGGTTGCTATTCTCTTTACTTTATCCATTAGCGGTAAACTTTGAAATCTAAAAAAGAGGTATACTTGACCCAAAACAGCTGTTTCTTTTGTTAACGCCTGATGCATTGTTTAGTTATTTAAGGATTAAAAAACTGGAATATTTTCACTGACATAAATAATACATTCGGGTATTCAAGCCAAGGACATACAAAATTATTAACTCGTACATTTGCATGAAAAATTATAGAAATTCAAAACTTACTACTGCCAAATTACAAACAGAAAGCATATTTCTCTGAATTACTCATTCACGGCAAAAAACATCCAAAGCAGAAAAAACAGTCAACTATAAAAAGGAGAGAATAAGCGATCAAATATGAAAAGAGGAGATTTTTATGTAGAGGCTTCCCAAAACAGTTCACAGCACTCCGTTGGAAACCAAGTGTTCTTGGAATTCTCGCCAGCCCGAGCCGAGAAGTTTAACCCTTCAGACGGAGCAAAAAAACCCTAACAGAGCGTGTGCAACACGCGTGAGGAGAAAGGCTTTTCAGGGCTGTGGGGAGCCGGTGGGAAGGAAAAGCCGGGATAAAGAGGAGCCAGGGGAAATACTCTTTCGGACGGCGCCACACATGCTCCTGAGGAATGTATTTCAGCTTTCCGAGAAGGCTGTGGGCTCGCGAGAAAAACATTATAACAGGTGATTAATAAAAGAGTGCGGGATGAAAGAATAAAAGCGGTGGGGTGGAGAGAGAAGGAATGGTTAAGTAGGGAGTGGTTGCGGGAGAGCTTAATGTGGGGGTGAGACCGAGTTGGCTGGCTGGGTGCCGGGGAAAGAGGGCCATGCGTGATGGCGAGCGGTGTCAAGCCACGCGGCCGTTGAAAGACCTCAATTGAAATAATATTTCTCTCTTGTTCTTTGGAAACAAGTGGCTTAGAGCATTGAAAACACGAGGACTGTATAGAGGAAGCCCAATTCTATCCCATAGTAGACTAATTTCTGCTTCAGTCGCATTTAAATCGGCTTTCAAAAATATCTACATCGGGTTGATGAGTGAATTGCGATCCACTTTTTCCAATATTTTTCAGTGTGGCCTTTGAAAATGCAAAGATTAGCATTGAAGAGTTATGAATTTGTTTAATCACAGCATCATGAATGTAAATTTCGGTTGACACCTCTAATTCTACCTCATTTCCTCGTGAAATTCGGATCAATTTTTCCGTCAGCGACGCGAGTGGTGACTTCTGTAAACCCATTTACATGCGCGGTGGGTAACAACACATACAGAACCCGACTTAAGGAGCCTCTTTTGCAACATTCGTGGTGTAAAATATGACGTGGTCTCTAAAAAAGTTCATTGAAATCGCAGAAAGGGCATGCACTCAGAGTAAGGCTTTGACTCGGGGATTGAACCACGCCTGCATGATTGCTGATATCTGCACGTCATTTTACTTATTAGCGAAAAATTTACAGAAAAATCTGGTAACTGAATGGTTAAACTCTGTTAGTTTGCAGTGTTTTGACCGTAAATTTCGATTTTAAGCCCTTGAATTCAATTAATATCCCCTCACCATACAATTTCATAATGTCTCTTATATTGACTAACAATGTTTCTTGTGCTAAGCTTCGACCACAATTCAAATTGGAGTCGCAAATCGAAGATTTCCTGGCAAAACTGCAAGAGCGGTCCAAAAACTCCGGCTTTTTTTACTAATTAAAGTCAAAAAACATAACTTTCTATACTACTTATCGAATAGTGTTGCACAAAACATGAAAATGGGGAAGCGTGAAAGCCTGGTTAATAAGGTGCTTGGCTGCCGATTGAAAGATCCTAGGTTTGAATCCCGACTGAAACCATCAGACATTTCTTAATAAAAATCCTCGATGTGCGAGAGGGCCTAGGGTAAAGAAAAGGCTTCCATACCCTAAATGTGCTACTCTCAAACGCCTATGACTCTGTTCAGTGTGAGCGCCACCCTTTACGAATCTAATAAGCCTTATTAATAATAATAATCTAATAATATTAAATCCTTGTGTGAGAAAGAGAGAGGAAAACTGAATAAGAAAGTATATAACCCTGGTTTAAAAACTAAAAAATGTAATAAATGTAAAGAAATGTATGGTGGGCGTTATAGGAAGCACCATTCCACGATATAGGAAGTCGAAGACCTGCGTACGCTTGACTGGTTCGAGCAGTAGGCGTTGACGAGCCCAGGGCTTGAGATCCAATCCAATCAAACGCCACCGATTGAACATGATATTATATTTTATCCTACCTGTGTGTGCGAGCCTATCATTAAAGGGATTTTTATGCGAGCACCAATTCAGGGGGAGGCTTAAAAAAATGAGTACATGTCTCCGCTACCTTTTTCCAAGGTTCGTTCAACCTAAAAAAAAAGTTCATCCCTACCCTCCTATATCTCTCTCTCCACATACTCTCGAACCCAGGTCAACCCGCTCCAACCATATCTCCCATCCTTCGCTACCTACTCCTCTTCCAACTTCTCTTAATTTTTTCAACTCACACCCCCTTTTTTGGGGCAAGGATAAAATATGGAGCCATTTTCGGAATGGGAGGTACGAGCCGCTCCACTGCGGAGGAGAATGAAAGAGACGCAAACTCAATTAAAAATAAAACGTCCTCCTGGGTTGGGAGGGGAAGAGGCAAAGGGTGAGTTCTCCTATTTCGCCGGTAGCGGAGAAAAAGGGATTATAATCTCGCGGAATATAGCGAAAAAAGCGGGTAAAGGTATGCAGTAGTCAAAGAAAGAGCGGTGCGTAATTTAATGAATTAAACTGCGTGAATCAACCAAGAATGCTAGGGCGAGGAGAAGATTCAATGGGTATATACTGAGAACAATGTGACAAAATAAAATAACCACACAATTAATACAATACTAACGTTCAAATTTGGAGTATAGACGCACATTTTCAGATCTTGAGATATCCAGATTTACCGACCAGAAACCCTCCAGGATTATATCTTTCGGAGGTCAATTAGTGAGTATTGGTAAACAATGACGTAACCTAAAAAGACAAGATCGTTGAATTCAAATTTTCCCTGAAATGTTAATGCAAAATATCTAAGTAACTACCTTGAGGTAAACTTAGGGGTTACGCTTCAACTTTGAATCCCCACTAATATATCTTTTCTTCTCATTATCCTTCCAAACTAGTTAATTCTTTTGTAATATGGCTTCCCTTTGCGTGCTGACCATTTTGATAAATAGCAATGCTCAAACGTAAATGATACCCGCAACCATTAAGCAAACACCGCACCATTTAGCCAACGCAACGGCATTTTTTAAATTATAATTATAATTTGAATATCTAGCTTGATAACCATATCCACCTTTACTACTAAACTGAAAAAAATGGATAGCTATCAAATTAGGAGAGATGATTTGCCCCCTGTTTCCCTATGGGTTGAAATTTATCGACGACAAATTAGGTTGAAAACTCTTTCATTCATCTATTGCAAAAAAATGTATCCCAGTGATTGACATCTTCAAGTAAAAAAAAATTGAAAAATGTAAGACATTACACCAACACATTACTTCCGCAACGAGGCCCTATAGAAGAGAATGGCTCCTGGTGTTTAGCAGAAGGTGTCACTTAAACATTGTCTTCCATGGGGAGTTTCATTTCCATATTTGAAATTAAGTCACCCAAGCTGATATGAGACGACAAAATTTGCAAATTACAGAAGCTACCTATGGCTCTATTTGGAAATATAACCAAATGATATTCTGTTCACGAAACAAACTCCTGTAAATCTTCAAATTTCGGCATAAAAGACAAAGAAGTGTTTCACTATAGAGATATTCTATGCAATCTTGTACTTGCTAATGACCTGACGGGAGAGACACGTCGCCTTTTCAATAATAAATCTCTGGAAAAGTGCCATCTCTCTGTTCTTTCAATACTAAAAGTAATTGGCTCTATAAAAATTATTATTAGAAGGATAAAAATATTGTCTATACGAATGAATGACCTTGATAGCATTTGCTCCATTATATTTACATAAATTACACAAAAGTCAGGACGACTTACTGAAATACTGACCCTCCACTAATGATGCCTTAGAATTAACTACTATGGGTCAAGCACTTGAAGAACAAAACGTTGGAAAATGCCTAACTTCTTGGATGTAAGTACCCTGATGGATTATTTTTCCTAAAAGTCAAGAAAAGCAAGGAGAACCATTAAATTCTCATAGTTTAAATTCCTTTTCTTCCACGCAATTTAACAGGGTAAATGTAAAACATTTTGTCTACGGAATTCTATCTCATGAGTGAAAAGTAACCAAGTGTATGAGTAGCCATGCTTTAATTAACTTCATGTTCATGGCTTTAGAAAAAAAATAACAAGGAGGTTCCACTCAATTTCTTGGTAAATATTTTTGACCCATATAACATAATGCGTTACAATCAACCCAGAAATCTCTCAAGAATACAAATATGAATGATTTTTCTTTCGCATCTGAATCGTCAATGCAAAGGTAATCCAGGAGCATTAAGATCTGTTCAGGTATTTGGCCTTTTATAATACATATTTTCAAGTTTAAAGAGTTTTCAAGTGAGAGGGTCCTCAAGGGAAAAACTCTTCTAAGAACATTTTTAATTCCTGGAAATAAATTAACACAACAAGAAGGATCATCATAAAAGACCATTTTAAGAGTGCACGTTTTCCTGGAATACAGGAGGTGAAAGGGATGAAGAAATAAATTCTCATCACTAAAAGCCAAGTTCTAAGCGTTAGAAAGGCTATACTGCTTCCTTGAAGCACGAAATAGCAAAACATGACGCTGTTATCTTCATTTAGGAATCACATGTAGGTTTATCATATCTGGGAACATGCGAATGTACAATTTAGGACATAATGAATGGGTGTCAAATCAGGCTTCTCGATAAAAATTATTGCACGGAAAATCGTTTAAAACATACTGAATATTGTAAAAGAGCAGCTAAACGGGGTAATTCAACTAAACATTGTTAAAAGAAAATCATAAAAATATACATGTTTATGACCTACTACGTGGTTAAAGGGAGATGAAAAAACTAGAAAAACATAGTGTATGCAACATCTGTGAGAAGCATAGAAAAAGGGGGCGCTTTAGGCACAGATCTAATATGACTTAAACGCCGTAAGTACTTCGTTTCTGCCCTAGAATCTACCTTTTTAATATCAAGATAGAAGTAAGGCCTTGGCGAGGTTAGAAAATAGAGTGCAATGGCAGTTTTCTATTAAGGATATTGCTGAGGAAACATTTAACGGGTTTCAAAGATTAAAAGCCACCATTCCACGGAATGAGTGATGCTCGCCTTTCGAAAACGTTCCCATTTGGAAGGAAGCCGCCGCCGCTGAAGAATAGCAACTCGCGCCAAAGTGGGGCTGAAAGGCGCCTCGGCGTGGTAGTGGAAGGAGGCGGGGGCGGAAAACGGGTAAAGGGAGGGGGGAAAAGGGTAAAAAGGGTGGGGTATGTGCGATGGGAGGTAATATTTCGGAGGATGGGTGGTGAGTATCGAAAAAACGACGTCCCGCGGGGCGAAAGTGAAAGTTCCAAGATGCGCTCATAAATCCATTAACCGCTCTGTAAACGAAACGCCTAATACACTTCAATTCTTCGAAACAAGTGACCACTGAATATAAGAGGTGGGAATGCAAACTAACAGTGGGATAAAATTTCGGTGGAAATAATAATGTGCAAGTTCAAAGCGCAGGGATATTTTTTAACAGAGCATCCATAATATTTGTAATCAGGTATCGTAGGTTATATTTTTATTAAATTAAGTAAATAGGTAAATCGATGACTACATTCTACACTTTTTCACACTGACTGTTGGCCATTCAATTATATAAATGGCTTCAAACAAATGACTTAATATAGAGAATGGAAAATTTACGGAAGGGATTTACGGTAAATGTCCATCATATTTTATTGACATAATTATATTTTTGAGAATTTTCAAATTCGGGTCAAATATTTTATTTCGTTTTCTAACATGAGGGATTTGAGGAGTATTTATTAAGAGGTGGGCATAATGGCTAGCGTATTTTATTACTTCACTTTCATCATAACCAATTTTATTCTTGAACTAGCATACCGATGAAAATGTAAGATATGGCCTATATTCTACACCGAAGTGAATTCGAAGATAGTGTAAATTATGAACAGCCTTAAATATCGTGTAACAACTATTCTTTTCCACTGCGTAACAGAAGTAATCCAAAGGGTATTACTTATATAATATTAAATTTCATATAAAAATACCAGGAAAAATTTTATTGATGCAATTAAATCCAGGGAAAATAGTGAACAAGCCCCAAGCAACAGCAATCAGAGAACCTTAAAGTTAATATACATCGATCATCTAACTTACGTTCTAAGGTATGTTAACCGTAATTCAAAGGTATTCTCTACTATCCGAGTGCCGCCATTGGAAACCTCTCCTCAGCAATCATAAAAATAGATAAATAACTTTATTTAAAGTACAAAACCCCTTAGAAATGGTTAATATATGGCTTCTGTTACGGTAGAATGTCTCATAGAGGTCAAGCTGCGTAATCCCACGTCAAATTGATGCTTATACATCTACATACATAACTGCATATTAAAAACGCTGTCCAATTCCAGGTCAGGAAAATGTTGGTGAGCATCATCCATGGCAAACCTGAATCAAGCATTTCCCATCCCGCACATTAAGTCCCTCTAATAACGGAAAGCCTTTTCCGAGCCCGACCGCAGTCTGCTAGCCATTTTATTTTTCTCTCTCTCCCCGGGGATTGATTATCTAATCAGAGGGGTTCGCTTTGATGGCATGCATTCGCGGGCGCAGTGAAATTAATTACTCGTGACCCCGCGTGTGTGCCAATGTGTTTCGGAGCGTGTACGTCCAAGGGCAATCAGGGAGAAAAAATAAATAAAATGCTACTCCCGTTTTTATCCCCGGCGAAAAAGAAAACAATGTGTACATATGCATGCGTTGCGCGCGGCCGATGAGAGCCACGTTGGACGCCACTCGCTGCCGCGCCCGCGACTTCCGCACCCTTCCTGCACCCTCCCCGTTCCCCCTCTGTTCCACCCACACCCACCATTCGATCGGATATGCCTCCAAGTAGGGCTCAGCCCGATCACCGAAACTCAGCTTTCATTCCAGGTGCCAGATCACTATATCCCTCAACGTGATCGAACAACTAAACAACTACAATCGATAAAGAATAGTAAATCTCCGGTTCCGGAGGCAATACCCACGCGTGTCCGTAAGGAGTTACCTCCACAGATCGCACCTTACGTAGAGATAATTATCAAGAAGTCACTATCTGAAGGAAAGTTACCTCTAGATTGGAAAATTGCAAGCGTTACACCTATATTCAAAAAGGGAAATTGACGTGACCCAGGGAACTTTCGTCCAATTTCACTAACGGCGATTATAGGAAAGATACTTGAGCATATCGTTGTTAGCAATATCATGACTTTCTTGGAGAGTCGTAACTTCCTCCATGTCTGTCAGTACAGATTCCGAAAAGGAAGATGTGAAACACGGCTCGCGCTCTTTCTTCACGACGTTCTCAAATCTGGTGAATCGAAAAGACAAGCTGACGCATCATTTCCAGGTTTTAAGAAAGCTTTAGACCCCTCACAATAAAATTTTATACAAATTACAGTCGTGCGGATTAAGCCAAAGAGTGTTAAATTGGATACGCGACTTTCTGAAAGATCGTATACAAAAAGTAGTTCTTGACCTAAGTAGCTCTGATGTAGTTAAAGTGATATCAGGTGTTCCACAAGGAAGCGTGATCGACCCTCTTTTGCTCATTGTATACATTAATGGCCTCTGCTCCCGAGCAGTAAAATACGTTTATTTCCTGACGACTCTGTCATCTATAGTGAAATTAGTGATCATTCTGACTTTGAAATTTTATCATCGGATATTTAAAAAATTTATTTGTGGATCTAAGAGTGGAGACTCGAACTTAATCTGAGCAAATGCATGTCGGTATATTTTTTTCAGAGTTTGTCCAACTATAACTATGTTTATGCTGTGGATGGTATTGACATAAAGGCAACAGACGAAGTGAAGCACCTGGGAGTTACGATAACCTCGAACCTATCGTGGGGAACACATATAAGAAATATTTGCGGCAAAGGCCAAAAGAAACTAGGATTCTTCAAGCGTATTGTGGGAAATTTTTTGGATGAGAAAGTAAAAGAAAGGTGCTGTTTCACACTCGTCCGACCGCACCTTGAATATGCAGCGAGCGTATGGGATCCGGAGCAAAAAGACAATCGGCGAACTGAACAAAATAGAAAGGTAGACTGTGTGGTTCGTCAAAAACCGCTACGGGCGTACAGACAGCGTTACCCAGGTGTTAAGCGAATTAGGCTGGGAGCCACTGTAGACGCAGAGCCTGCGCGCTAGGCTTAGATTGCTTGAACAATTGGAAATGGATGTCTTTAAGAGCGACACGGAGAACTGTATTGGAGCCGCACTATATTTTACAGGTCCGACAGAAGCGATAAATTAAGAGAGATGTTTTGCCGAACGGATAGATATGGAATTCATTTTTCCCCCAACCATACAGTACTTTAAAAAATGCTAGTCTTGATTTCCGTAGAGCACTTCCTTTTTATGTAAGAACGGCTGGTGCCCTAACACGCCCTGCCACACGCCTTTTAGGCGTCTTGCGGGGTATAACGTAGATGTAGATCCCTTTGCTGAACCTCATCAAGAGAACGCATCGCTACCACTTAACCGAGGTGAAAAGAAAAATTTTGTTTTATTGCTATGCGATAGATGTTAGTGATGTTTTTACGGGTGTACCCCGTGTACTTATTCGGATTGTTACCTGCGGAGAGGTTTAAGAGCAAATCTATATTGAGGACAGTGGAACCGAGTGCATCTCGGTGAAATGGACACGTCTTCAGGGGCAGTGGACCGATGAAAAGCATATCGCACGGAAATATGAAAGGAATATGCACCTATGAGGATGACCAAAATGTGAGTAAATAGCGTTTATTAAAAGAGTTGTTGAAAGAAATAATTCCGAATTTGACAAAGAATTACCTACAAAGGTCAAAAGCATGATAGTAAAAAGGCATTGCATCTCAAAATGAAGACAACAACGATTGAAGAATGAGTAACGATGTGAATCGAATGTTTGTATCATGTAGGGTATGATTTGTAACGTAAATAAATTCCATTTATCTTTCACTTTTGGGTTTTAATACCAAACTGAGATTTCAAGTTTGATTTAGTGACCCCAATGAAAAATATCGGGAGAGGGAGTATGAAATGAGGAGAAATAAGATCGATAAAGTAAAATTTAAACACAGAAACAGAACGGAGGAAATTTAAAGGGAAAAATAGTATAAGAACAGATTCTGGAAGGGGATCGGGTTGTGTGATATCTTTAGTGTTGACTTTCCACCCCAGGAGCCCGGGGTTAAATACCTATGGTGACGCATTAGTATTTCTCAGAGATTTCTTAATCCTCGCTATAACATATAGAGGAGGACACTTTTAAGAAGGCCACTCCGTCTGTCAGATGGGACGTTGAGCAGTTACACTGAATTTCCCATCCTTCTATCTCTACTCTATCCAAAGGTGCAAATAAATTCTGATGTCGTTATTTGCCTAAAAATACCATCGTACGGTGTCCTTATTCCCACGAATAGAAAAAGCAACTTTCTCTTCAATTCTACCATCCGCAATATCAAATTCTCTTCACAGATTCGGATGATATGATCGCATAAAAACCATGATTCCTGATTCAGACTGGGATATAGTGTCACCCTCCTCTTAGTTGTCGTTGCTTTATACTTCTCATGACTAATTTATTCTCGTCGCAGAAGACATACTCGTGATAACTTTTGAAAAGTGGTCGGAAAAGAGATCTTAATGAATAAACAGGAAGCTATAACTCCAGCAAAGCATTTTTAGCAAATAAATTTTTAATTCACAGCGGTAATTAGTTTTTGGCTTTTAATAGATTGTTAGAGGGGAACTTAATATAACTGAGGGTTAAAATGACTTCAAATGGATATAGTATTAGGATATATTGAACACAATTTTCCATCTATAAAAATAAGAGTAGGATACCAATAATTTCGGTCAGTTCATCATTAAATGTAATTGCACCAATGTTAAAACATGATATGGCGAGTTTATAGAATTATTGTCTAATATCAGTGAAAATTTCATTGATGATTTGGATTATTGAGGGCAGTATCAATTCTCTGAGTGTATCCTACTTTTTACTTTTACATAAGTGAAAGAGTAATTTGCGTTCTTGAGACAACATGAAAAGGATTGCAATTTGCTGCAGTTTAAAAGTGGAAGAAACATTTATATCTATCATATCCATTACACGGTCGCGCTAGAAAAAAACTCTCCATTAGATGACAGTGCTATTATCTTTGACACGATACATGGCTTCAAGATTGCTTTTTCTTGATTACCATCATGTTCTCTGCGACATCCTTTTCTTTGAAATCGAACACGTAACCTTTTCCAACGATTAAAAGCTGCATCGCAACCATGCAATGACATGAAAAAGTAGTCGGCGAGGCAACTTCAGTGCTTGAGACCATGGGCGAGTTTACTCGACTATTCTGCTCGCGAAGCTCTCGCGGGAATCTTATGTATCGAACGCCTGGTGCTCGTGGGTAGGAGGTAGACGCACTCCCACCGCATGTCCCACCGCTGCGAATAAAGCTCACCCATAGCGACTCGGTACAAGTCTAGGCACTGCGGGTGAGTAATTGCTTCAAGAGGTCTACCTATGCCACTTCCCCGCTTATCCCCCCCACCCCCTTCTGAATGGGGGCAAAATCATCAGTGCCTTGGTAATCATTAATTCTTTGTGCTGCATATCTTGAGCACCTGACATAATCACTACGCACAATATTGATTCACGCAATGATCCCCTAAGTATTCAATCTTTGTCATATTATTTTTACCCCAAATAATTGATCATAAGTTCGTAAAATGAAGAGCAAACATGCAGTATCTAATGATTAAAAGAACATTATTTATTAACATTAAAATTAATCCTTATATAATAATAACTGACCTAAATAGCGCTCTCATTGGTGATTTAATTAATGCTTAACTCAAGGCGATGGATTTACAATAATCAATACGTTACGGCAGTGGATTTCTCCAGTGTTCCTTCCTTGGAACACCCCATCTTCACTGATTGAGATGAGATAAATAAATTTTTCTTTTAAATATTTTTAAATTTACACTTCTCCTGCAATTTGAAAATCATGGGAAGCTTCTCATATTCTGAACCGTCCAAATAAACGGGTAAACGGCCATGCCCAAGAAGATCCATCCACTCACGGACCTCTAAGAATCGGGTAGGGTGCAACGTGAACAAAGGGTGGAGTTGAAAGGTTAAAGAGTGGAGTTGACAGCCGGGGAGGAATACCCAGGTTTCGCTTCTTCTCGAGGACGTGAAGTGAGATAGTGTGTGTGGACCAAAGGCGTGATTCCTTGCATTCCCGGAGAGACTTACCGATGCCAGGCAGCTTACAATGACCAACGAATGCTTTTGCGCACTTTTTTCTAGAGCCATTATAGTTTTATGTGGTAAATGTCTAGTTCAGTGCTTTTTTTGCATCAAAAGAAACTTAAATGCAAAAATTAATAACATTTACCTATTATCATATACCCATTTCTTTCTATTTTATTGCATTTTTTAATATTAAAATATCCTACATTTTTGCATCTTTTTTGCACAAACAGAGTAATTTATCTCTTTTCTTTTTTTGTTTTATTATGAAACATTAGTGTCACCATTATTCCCCTCTTTCATGAAAATTTAGTAAGTGCAAAAATAATAAAACCAGAAAGAGGGATGAAATTTGGCAGACATCATGAAGACTTGTTGAAGCAGTGCATAAATTTCGACACTGGGATCACACTCCCAGAAGCGTCAATTGTTTGCCTGCCAATTCTGCCTATTTCATACCGAAGTCATACCCCTGCGCATGTTCAATTAAAGCATTCAGATTGTGGTAATTTTTTTCTTTCCCTCATTTTGTAGTGGGCGTGCCTCATTTCCCCCCTTTTAAATTCGCCCCTGCCTCTTTCGATCGGCGTGTTGAGCAGATATATTGAGGTGCAAGTTATATTACCGTTACTACCCTCATTTATACAACTTAATAAGTGCTAAAAAAAATAAAAATAGAAAGAGGTATGAGATCTGGCAGACATAGTAAAGAATGAAGGAGTAGTGACTTTTTGAGGCAGCGTAATGTATCTCGACACTGGGATCATACACCCAGATGCGTAAATTATTTTATCTATTCAGTCTACTGCATGCTGTAGACATTCCCTTGCGCATGATCCATTAAAGTCAGTCAGACTCCGTCCATTAAAGTGAGAACATTATGTTTTGATCATTTCCTCATTTCGTGGAGGGCGTACTCCTTTTTTCCTCTAAGAATGAGCCCATGCTTCCTTCAATTCGTGTGTTGAGCTGATATATTGATGTACAGGCAGGGTATCGCGAGTCGAATTTTGCTGGTAAACACACATGTTCCGAGGCTCTCAGGTGGGATTACAGTGGAATGAGGAGCGAGGTGGAAGAGGGATGGGTAACAAAGGTGGTGCGGGGTCGGGGAAGGGTGTGCGGAATCTCGATCGCCAATCCTTTCCCGAGCGGCGAAATTAAACAATGAGCATCCCGCATTGGGAGAAAAGTCAATCAAACTTTGAGCAAGCGTGTCAAGAGAATACGCGCGGCGTATGCTGCGGAGAAATAAATTTGCTCAGCAGGGCGAAATATTTATGTTATACCAACAAGTTGGATGTCCCTTTGGTGAAACGAATCGCGGAGTCACATTATAATATGACATGTATTTACAAATTCCTCTTTTTTTCCTTCCAAGAAATTTCCACAAGCATAGGTAAAATTGCAATTTACGATGATTTCTGGGAAAACGAAGCGAGCCAAATGATAACGGGGCTCAAGTCGTTAGTTTCTCGTCATTGAAAAAGGGCAGAATTTTTATTTACCAAGAAATTTGGATAGAATATAGCAAACACGATCAATCTCTAGAATGTCTGCCAATTAAGTTTCACAGCGACAGTTAGAAAGATTTTAACACATGACCTCCAATTAACAGTAATTAGGAATACATAGTTTTTACAGTGATCAATAACATATTTTGTTCCCCGTTATCTTTATTTTAACAAAGACAGCATATTTGATCCACGATATGACATTCCTAAAACATTACTTTGAGATTACAGCATTCCAATTCGGTGTAGAAACCGGACTGTACCAAACACAAGGTCGTTACACGATCTTTCATTGTTAATTAGCGCTGTGCGGGATGGATCAGCGTTGAGATCAGATCCCGTGAACAAGGCACTCGGGACGTGGAGAAGAATCGCATTGACCTTCAGAGATGAGCTAGCCGGCCTGAATTAGTGGGATCACCTCCACGCAGTGAGAATAATTGAAAGGGGGACTTGCTCACACCTCTGCGAACTTCTAGCTGGCTCCGTGGGGAATAGAAATGGAAGGGTAAGGGGTTTAAAGGCCGTTGGTCAGCCGCAGGAGCAGGTGGCCATGGCGTGGAAATGGCCTTTCGCTGCGTGAGGGGCGTTGCAAGTGGAAAAGTACTTCCGTCACGAAGCACACGCACTAATGCATTGGAGTTTCAAAATTCATGCTCATGACTAGTAAATATATTTATACTGTCTGCATTCCGTATTGATTTAAAAAACATTAAAGAATTGCATGGACTACTTAATCCCTAACATTTTCAAACACTCAATTCTGTTACATGCTCTGAAATATTGGGAGCAAATCTCTTCCATGAAAAACAATATTATTTTCATCCTTTGTTAATGATGTTTCTCTTAACATAGCTAAAGCTGGTAGGTAACTGAAAAATAGGTATAATAATTAGATATTAAATACGGAAAATTCTAATTGCTGAAGAGATTATCAGTTTTTTGAAAAACTCACTGCATACAATAATATAAACTATTGCAACGAATTATTGATTTAAAGTAAAAAAATATTAAATGTGTGAAAATTTATGGTTTTTAATAAGCTAAAAACTCCTACTTATTACGAACTAACGCACAGGTACGCAAAATTCAATAGCCACGGGTGGTGGTCCATTTCCTTTCCCAGGATTACCTGGCACTTTCAGAATTTTCTGATGGGGTGCCCGAACGTCTCTATTTCTTATTGCTATGAAATCCTTTAATTGTCACGATAAAAATGAATAACGGTACCTATTTCTCTGGCTTGGTACCTTATTTCAAAGTGTACCTTGGACCTGAAAACAGTGTGTCTATGAGATGGTCTCCTATGCAGTATAGTAAATAATTTGAATTTTTACATGTTTCATAGCGAATGAATCACCCAGTGGTACTAAAGATCGATGCGTGCACATTCTCGTACACGGCAAGTCTTTGTTGCTTGCTCTGTTGTTCCAAAGTGCAGTCGTTGGTAGTGGAATGAAGTAATTTTTGGTGAGATCTAATCCTTGCCTCATTGCACGTGCAAATATGGTAGCATGAACATGTAGTTGAGTTTATGTTGGGGAAAATACTCAACCATTTCCACTGTAAAGGTCGGCTGCCAGGTTATGTTTCAAGCAAACAATACTCTCCCAATGTACGATTTTTATTATGTACAAAAATCGGTTTACACTTGAGGTGGCACAGTTCTCTCTAGCACAGCGTTCTGCTAGCACCTTCTCTTATATTTCTGCCTCTCGCGGTGGCTTCTCCGCTGGTCTTATATACGCTGGATATACTGCTTTTGGTTCGATGCGGCAGCCTCGCCGCGTTGACCGGGCTCGCCTGGTGGCACGCGCTGATCAGCGTCGGTGCGTTGTACTTCCTGTTTGACTCGCCACACCACACATTCAAGAGGGGGCCCACAGGGTATTGTGTAGATGCAACTTCAGTGGGCTAGCCGCAAAAAAGTTGAAAACTGCTCTAAGGATCGTCACGATATCGTCAGTAGTTGTCAAGTTTTGCCTAATTTGCATGAATCTGGAAGAATGACTTGTTAGTATGCGAAACATTTTTCTGGCAATGTGGTATACATATGGGAATCCTCTCGCATGCTGCATGCTGGTAATTGATCACTCCCTGCCAAACACCCGAGAGGTCTCTCGCATTATATTATGGGGATGAAGAAGAAGATAAAGATGTAGATATAATATTTTTGTGGTGTGCCTTAAATCAGCTCTCCAAACTCCACGAATCGGTTTCCATCTCGCGTTTGGCTCTCCACTTTGACCAACGGCGACCCACTCACGATGTCCCAGAGCCACCGGATGCCTCGCCGGTTTCTTTCGCGCAAAGGTCAGCCCCGTGTCCACGCGTCTACTTGTCCGCATTTTATCTGCAGCAAGATAGCGAAGGCTAATGAGGAATCAAGCAGCTTAACTGCCAATTAATTAGAGGCGGATATGTGGGTGGATTGTAAAAGCCAAAATGCTTGCTGCACTTATGGGTGCACGTGGATGGATAAAAACACCATATCCTTTGTTATGATTGAGAGAGAGCTCTTATAGATGAACGAACGTAAAGGTTTTCAAGTTCCCTTAAAACATCATACGCAGAGACTATTAGGTTTTTGATAGATAAGGTGAAGGCATTCTCAGAAAAAATAAGGGTAAGGCAATGAAACAATTATCATCTCTCATTCACCTTAATTCACTACCGGTACGAATTTAAATAAAAGCAGGTACTTCAAGAAGGAAGGTATAAAAAGTCACCTAGCCACAGCAGAAAAACTGCAACCATTGTCACAGGGGAAAAAGTCACTTGATTACTCCTTGACTAAAAGTGTGACCTTGCAAAGCAGTCACTCGCTAACTCAGGATAAACAGCAGGAGAACTCCCCTCATTTGATTAACATAACACAAAAAAAATTGATGATCATATTTTGCTCTCATCCAAGGATACGATCTTTTTATCTGCGAATAGGGACGAGTATGTGTAGTATCACATTGGTAAGGGAATTGCTTGAAAATTCGCGTGCTGAAACACTAATTAAGGAAAGCGACAGAGGTTTTCAGCTATGAATATCACCATCAAAGGCCAGCAGACGATAGCTTAAAAAAATAGAAACGCAACCTATATACCGGTTGGAGTGGGTCGATCTATTCTTTCCATGGATTCTTGTCGGCTTTTTTCCTTCTTAAATATTTTTTTCAAGTCTCATGCATCATTTCTTCACCCATAATTACAATTACAGTTAAGACGTCAAAATTCCACTAAATTTAGCACCTGAGAAAATAAAATTTAGAAATGAAATATCTCTTTCACAAAAAATTTATTTCTGCTGCGTTCAAATCTGTAATATTATTATGGTATTTATGTGTCTGGCAACTTAATTGGCTGTAATCGTAATTTTCCAGATAACATTTGAATTAACATAGTAATACAAATCCATTTTGGTAAATGAAGCTATATTTTGACTGGATTAAATAAAATATTTTAAAAAATTAACATTATCACAAGACCAGTCGTGATTAATCACTTTTTGCTTAAGCTTTGTGGATAAGATAGGTTTGGTAATTAAAAACAAAACAAGAGTTTTTTCGGAGGCATGTGCTTCAGTTCTCTTTTCAGGACATATATAATCAATGAAAAAATTTATGTTTGTGAAAAAGAATCCACTCAGTAAAGCATCATTTGCCAATTACATACTCATACTCATGTGAGGAAACTTAGGGTATACTATTACCACACATTAATGAATTTTCGATGAAAAAGCTCATTATACTTGGAGGCAACACCATATCCACGACAAATTCTATTATTTCAGAAATATTGTGATTTGCAACGAGTAGCTCCGTCATATTGAACATCGCAGCAGCAAAGCTTAAACTGTCAATGAGCGTAATTATATTTGCCCGCCATAAACAGAATTCCCAAAGAACATCTTTTGAAGAAGTATATTACACAAATAATACTTTTTAACTTCTATTTTCTAGTACTTGTTATTTCTATATCCCTTGGGTGGATATATTCGCTTAAAAGTGGATTTGATCCACTGAAAACAAAATTCTGAGAACAATCTGTAAGTACTAGAAGCTTAGAGTAACGGGACATAAAGTAAATAGCATGCACTGAGCACACGATGAGCAATCAGTTACAAATGTCTAGACATTGAAAAGAGCTAGATAGAAAAACACACCAGGAATGGTGCAAGTCAACAACTAATGATTATGTGCTGAAGAAGATGTAGCAGGAGGTTTGATTTTCGTTGGAAACCCATTAAACCAATATCTAGAGAGAGCTAGGAATAAAACGGAATGCCATTAATCACAGCTGAAGAACGAATAATTTTTAATAATGGGGAGATGGGAAGAAAACATAATATCCGCAATGCGTTGCCGAGGGTCTGAAGAGTCGTTGTGAGCAGGGTGGCTCAATAATACTTCATCCCGAGTGTCACCGAGAAGATATTCACCCACGCACTAATCATTGCCTCGACTTGGAGAAACCAGTAACATCTCCGATGACACACGAATACCCTTGACTATGATTAATTAACATTTTTATATTTCAAGAAATCCACGTAAAGGCAAGACTCTTTAACTTCTTGCAGAGTATTAGGCTAAGAATTCGACCATTTTATGCAGTCAACAATCCAAAAAATGGACCTAGAATCAAGTAAAAAATGTATTTAAATAAGTAAAAGATCATAGCACTTTTCCACAAAAATTGTTTTGTGCATTGTACCAGATAATGACTCAGTGAGCCGAAACGCGTTGCACGCAGTAATTTTTTTTTAAATGTGGATAAGTGCTACGATCTTTTATTTATTTGAATATGTCTAACTTCCACCAATTAAAGCCTGAATCTAAAAAAATGTACACTATTTTATCAGTCGCAGCCGCCAGATGACAAGTTAACCCATTTCTTCCCAACGTTGCGTGAACGCAACGCAAACTTTGCGATTTTTTTTCTCCGTATTTGTTATTGATAAGTAGTAAATATTTTTAACATAGGTAGTTCAATGCTTTCTAAAATGTTATGAATTTTTTCACGGAAGAAATTTAATAACTTTTGTTTTTACAATGGCCTTTTCATTTATATGTAACTCGTTATTTTAGGTTATCATCTAAGTTTATATATTATGCTAAATCTGAGGCACTCGATGATTATATCTCTCTGCAAATACAATGATGCATTTGTATTCTAGGCCATTGCAACAAATTGGGTGAATTTGAAGAAGTGGTTTTCAAGTTATTTAAGAATAATGCAAGTGTTGCGTTCACGCAACGTTGGGAGGACCCCGGCAATCTAGGGAAACGGCGCGCCGCGGCGGTAGTCGTGTAGAGCGTTTATTTTTGGACTGAAAAATGAAAAGCTTATCAAGAATATGTTACCTTTTTATGGTGAAACTTCATTTTCAGGCAATTGTATAGTATTTTAGTCCTAAATATACATCTACATAAGTGTTGAAGGGTCTTTACTAGGATGTTTGGCAGGTGGTGAGTTTTCACCGAGTTGTGACTGTTTGATATTTTTAACTTCACGTATCGAGCAAGATTAAATCAGCATTTACTTGTGCTATACTGGAAATTTACTGTGACCTAAACATAAAGGATGCATAAAAACTTTGCTATAGAGTTGTCCAGGAAATATAATGATTTCTATAGGCGTCTGCAATTTTAAGATATTCTGGCATCCTAAGGTAAAAACGATCTGCTTACCACAGTTGACAAGTATGCTAAAAGCAAGTGAGTATGTGAGGGTTAGCAAATAGATCGTAAATTCGTATTTACGTGGTGTTGTTGACTAGGATTCAAAGGGAAGGTAGTGGGAGGGTAAAATGTATAGTTAGGCTGGGCGGGAATATCCCGGCACCAATGGGTCTCCGTGCACAGCGGGGGTTGGCGAGTGAGCAAAATGAATGGATAGATAAGAGGGATCACACTATCGCAGTATTTGCTGAGAAATTCATGCCCACTGGCCGCTGACGATAATGAGCTGGTAAGGCTCCAAATGAGGGTGCAGGTCATTTCGAAAGAAATTTTTTAAGAACTATGAGTGACTATGAATGCACAGGGTATATAGAAGGGGCGATGTTCTGTTCCACCTGCTTTTACTATATATGTGGTTGTCTGCTGAACAATCGTTCCCTCCAAATGACCTGAACTCACATTTGCAGCCTAAGTTGTTCACTATCGCCAGTGATCATAGTGCGTGAAATTCTCAGAAAAGATTCCAATAGCGTGGTATTTCTTCCGTTCTGATGTTTAGTGGTTATAACACCTTAGCACAAAATATTACTGGAGTAAGGACGCGTTCCTAATATGCGTCAAACGATGTCCCGGAAGCGTTTTGTTGAACCTAAAATGTTCTTACGCCTGACTGGTAACAGAAGTTTGGACCAGGGGGATAAGTTTTCTAAGATACGTCCATACTTTGCAAGCTCAACCAAATATTTCTACGGTTTGATGCAATTGCTCATAAATTATCTTTTGACGAGAAGATGATGCCATATTTTGGCGAAAGTAAAGGAGCAATTACTCATTATCAATAGCAGACACTTTGTTACTTCCGCGATAAAAAATTCCAATTATTTGACCTGTTTCTTTATATTTTCTGTACTTTATAATGGCGTAATAGCCGAAACCGGTCAAATAGTATAAATTTTTATAAATACTTTGTGGGAGTCACAAAGTGTCTGTTATTGATAATATGGACCTTCTACCTCGTACAAGCTTCAAGTTTCTATTTGAGCAACTACACTTTTAGTCACTAAATATGCCATAATATAGGACATAACGGAATAAATAGTTTGCGAAATATAGTAAGGAAAGACAAGGTTGGCCACAATATTGTGCGTGACGAAAAAATTCACGACGAAGATGCCGAGTTTGTAGCGGCCAGAAGTATAGTGATTACCAAAAGTGCAATATTCATTTATATTCTGATTGGTCCTCTAAATTTCATGAACAATACCAAGTTTAATCAATATTTTGGGTTAATTATATATTTGGGTTCTAATAAAAGAGAATTATTTGCAAAAATAAGAGAGTTCCGAAAAAAAAGCAGAACGGTTCATTTGACCCGGGGAACTCCCAACGTTGCGTATACGCAACGTTTCACCAACGGCAAACTAAAAACAATAAAAATATAAAAATCGATAATTTGCCTTATTTGAGTCTGTTTTATTGCTAATTCATCAAAATATTTGGAATTTTTAAGTTATTAACATGCTTGGGATTTAATGGGTTAAGTTAAAACCTAGATGACTATAATTAAATCTGAGAGAAAATGCTCGTTCCGAGTTATCAATTAATTTGAATACTGGACCGAAAGGTGAATCTAAGCATGAAAAAAGTCAAAATTGTAAGGATAAGGACCGCAAGGACCGCATTGTAAGGATAAACCGCAGATCCACGCCTCGGCGTCTCCTTTTTGTTACGCATTCTATCAGGCTTCAGAAATAAACGCCAAATACCAATAGCGAAGAGGTAAATGCGAAGACGCAAAACATTGAATAATCTGCTAATCACATTCCTTTTCCTTCGCTCCGAATTTATCCGCGGCTTCTCCATCGCAGTAGAGATACTCGTAATGAGTTCAGAATGAAATATCTTATAAATGCAAAATCAATGGAGGATCCATGATTCATCCGAGATCTTTTCCAAAAATTAAACTAAATTCTTTGCTTTCGGAGCACACCCGCCATCTGGCGAAGCCATCACGGGCCGAAGACAGAAAGGAAGGGAAGAAAAAATTATACTGTTAAATATATATGGGTAAGGAGAATTCCTCTTGGCAAACGTACGATTATAAATATCAGAATTCATGAGAGGAAATAGGTTCGCCTTAGAAGAAGCCATCTGACCCACCCTCCGATACATCATGAAGTACTATAATTCATGGCAGGAAGACAGAGAACCGATATGATTAGTAAGGGCAAGATTGATCGTTTTTACGGTAGGGGTTGCATCTGAATATCGTGGGAGGAGGAGGTGTGGGGCGAGGGGTGGGGGAGGTGCCTTGGTTGGGAGGCTGATGGTGGGGGTACGGACTGGATGAGGGGAAGGTAGTGGATCGCCGAAAGAAAGGAAAGTCAAAAATGGGAATCCTTGGCGTACGAGAAAGCCGGGATGAAAGAATCTTGGGATGATATCTTATTCAATTTTTTACCCACCACATAAAGGAGGTTTAACATCGGTCGTTCTACGTATTTCATTGTATGCATAAAAATTCAGGAAATAAACTTAATTTTCATCCTTCACACTCAGGGAAAACCTAGACTACTATCTCTGGTGATTTAACAAGAATACCTTAATCATTCATTACTCTTACAGTAACTTGTTATTTATTATACCTTAATATTAAATAGTATTACTAAAACATGCAAGCTATCCACATAGAATCACTTCAAAAAAATGGGAAATGGAAAGGCAAATTTAATTATAATTTTGTTCTCATGGTCAAGTTATTTGTCACTAGCATAACAGAATAACTGCAAACAGCTATTGTATCAAATTTTTCCAATCTGGGACAGTTGCCATTTTTTCTGCTGCTGGTTTATATTCCTCGCATTGTATGTGTATTAATATAGCTACTCTATCCCCAATTAATTCTAAACAGTATGGAATGCGTAATAACTTCGGTCATTATGATAATTTCAACGCCAATGCCATTTATTTATATGTAATTTAATATATTTATGCATATAGTTAGGAAAACTCAGAGGAGTTTTATCACCTATCGTCATAGCCTTCCTCACATTACCTCAGCGCAAATTACAATTCTTCTTCAAGTAAAGAATATTACAAATGAGATTAATTTGCTAATGTTATGATAATTAAAAAACTAGTGTAATAGTTACAGCTGAGGATTCTCATTAGATATTTTTTTTTATTTAAGGCCTCTAGTTCCGTAGAATTTTTTTCAACATTACATTTTTTTTTTTTTTTAATTTCTATCGCTCAGGATAAATTAAGCTTAGTAATAGTACCCGATTCAAGTACCCGACAAGGGAATAAACGGGCCCTTATTATTCACGAGAGGTGAGCTGATCTAACAAAAGTTCTCCGTAAACCCTCTTCAATTGCCCCAGGAGTTGCTCGTGGCGATCATTATTCCAGCTGCCAGCCCGGCCCCGTTATCTCCGCTCGCAGCAATGATGCCGTCCACGGCCCGTGACGGAACGAGCAGGCCTCACGCGGACGGTCAACTCGGGAAGGTCACCTTTGCCCGGACGAAGGGTTAAGCGATCGGCCCCGAAGAAAGACATCAGGCGGACTGGGGCGACGGAATAAATCGCCAAGTTCTGCGTGAGAAGTTCCGGATGAGCGATCGAGAATAGGGGACGCTGGGAGTTTCGGACGGGTGGGCAAAGAGGGTGGGAAGACGTTGGAGAAGAAAAGAATTGGGGGGAGAGGGGGTTGCTGCCGAGGCGAGGGCGCACGAGGACACTGGTGAGGAGAGTGATGGCCGAAGACGCGAGAGGGGCGGGTTTCGGGAGGGGGAGGCGGGGAGGAGGATGGGCTGGGGAACACGGGTTGGCGCCCCGCCGTCCGTGCATTAGTCAGTCCAAACGGGGGGAGCAAGGGGCAGGTGAAAAAGGGGGTAAGACTGGGAGTGACGGCCGGTAGAGTAACTACATCCGGGCCAGGTACATATGAACATGCTCCCTACTGAAACCAACTGAGCCTCATACACCCACGAATAGGGTGACCAATTGCTGAGGCATAAGAAGACTACACGATCCTTCAAGTAGGAGAGGAGTAACAGAAGAGGACGAACGTAAATATAATTTTAAATGCATACCTTGATCAAAAGTACCCACATTTCTTCATAAAAATTGCCTCTTTAAATAAACCTAAGAAGTCAATCTAGTCATAAGGCATACATTTTTTTACGAATTTTGCTTATTTTTTTAAAGGATAAATATTCATTAAGCACTCTACGTACACAATGGCAGTTTAAATGCTACTTAGGAAAGTTGATTATAAGGAGCAAAAATAAGTAATAATCAGTTGAATTAGGGTAATAAAAAGACAAACGTAATAAAATATTGCAAAACAATGAATTATTCTTCAAATGCTTGACGTATTCGCTAATATATATTATAATTCTATTGTATAACAATGTGCCTAAAAAGTGAGTATCCTGGATATTCCATATTTCGCTTATATTCATATAATCGTCATCCGAGTCATTTATAAAATACATATTTATTATTCTTAACTATGTACTCAATGTATGAACCTAATGGTTTTTGAAAATGTAACATTATAAATATTTAGTATATAATTAAATGAAGGGTAAATGAAAAAATGTATAGATGCGAAAACTTGCATCACAGGATTATTGAAAGCGGCAGGCAGATGTGGGAAAATTTCTAAGAAGGCAGCAGTAAAAACCGGCTGCAAGCAGGGCAGAGAGGCTAGAGGGGAGGACATGTCCAGTTGAATACGGATGTCAGGTCACCCTACATCGAAAAACTTTGGGAAGCACAGCACGAATACTAAACTATTTTTTTTAAAGAAAATTCATGTCTCGCCCTCGTTACCGTATTTCCGAACACAGTATATTCAACAAAGATTTTTCTCCTTTTTCCGATCGGCTATAAAATATGAACATCTTCGGTGACACCCACAGTAGACAAATTTTGAATGACACATGGCACGGCATGAGGAGAAATGGCGGGTACGGCTAAAGAAAGCTCGTGCCTATGAAATTTTAATGCTTGCCACGATCGATAGAGTTTTTCTTCTTTAGGCTGTCACCTTGGCAAATTTACTGAAGGAAGAAAGGCTTGAGAGCAAAATATAGTATACAACAGAACCGGGGGAAGCATTGTTTGTGGAAAAATGCTGTCACATTGCAGATGCACAAATATGTGAGCATGCCTTTTGAAAACAAAGAAAAATAAAGGAATGCATGCTTGGCTTCAAATAGGTACGAATAAAAATATATAGTCCACCAATCAGTCGGAAAAAGAAGCTTCGAGGTTTTAAATCAAACAAAATTCATTTAGAATGGTAAGGCATACAATACTAATAATTGGGGCTAAGAACACTGTAGGAACAGAACTAAAAATTTCACTGTAACATTTACACCAAATAGCATCTTCACTGTATTTAATTTCTAGAGTAGGTATGATCCCGCAGCGGTTCGATTACTAATTAAAATTACAGGCTTGGGGGGATAGAAAATGACGTAATTGATAATAATACATTCATGAAATTAGTATCGATATCACGAAAGCTAAAGCTGTTCGCATAGCGATCAACATTTCACGTTTTCGGCTGGTACATTGGAGTGGAAAATTAAACTTCGCTGCACTACTCTTTATGCTGTCCTTATCTTTGCAACGTCGAATTTTCGTTTTCATAGGCATCCATTATCGTTAACCGCATAAGCCAACACCCTTCATTTATAAATTTCCCCACGAACAAGCAGATTGCCTACGGAATCCATGAAACAAGAGCGAAGAGTTAAAAAATGCGAAGCCTCTGAATGAAGTAGCTCAATTGCATTGCCAGGCTTCGTACTCAATACAATTCATGAAAGGGTTTGAGCCCCACGACAGGTGAGGATTCAGTGTCTGGATGTTATGATGTATAATGCATAGTGTTTTGGTGTGAATTGGCACCCGCCGTCAGGACATCAAAAACCCAATTACTGCGGCTACTATTGTTGCTGCAGACGCGAAGCAATCACGACGCGAAAATCAGAGCACAATACTCGGCGGCGAGCTGTGTGATTTCATGAACACCGCCTCGGGGTGGGTCGAGGATAAAAAAATCATAAGCTGAATGGAGGTAAATATCAAACGTCAGCGGGATTAAACACTTGAAGCCGACAAAGAATCGGGGAAATCATGATCTCGCGCACCAAAGAGATAGTGAGTTTTTTTTTTATTTCTGCCTTCACACATTTGACAGATTAGAGAGGACGTCATCTCGACGTTCTATTGGGGCGCACGTGTTCTTGATCGTGGCCGCGGAATCTTGTTCCAGCGAAGCGGCTCACGCAGCGATGGAGGAAGCCGAGGGGCGAGAGGACGGCAATGAAATAACCGTGCGGTAGAACAAATAAACGCTTCCGCGTCAACGCCCGCGGAAGAGTCCACAGTGATTCACCTCCCTTTGATGGACACCTCTTCACAATGAGCACTTTTCAATCACTTTTTCCACCTTGGTTGACCTTCTAAAAAAATTTCAACAGGGCACTCGAGGTGACTGCGCAATCAAATAAAAGTTGTGCCAGCAATGAAATCTAGGACAATAATTACAAATGGGTACAGAAAAATTGGCAAATTAGACATTATTATTATTTCTATTATTTAAAATTGGACTGCATAAATGGCACCCCCTTTCCCTATAAAATTGGTAATCGGCAATTGCAATTGTTTAAACGGGCACGTAATTTCCCTTCGATCGCACAGTGATTGATATTGATGCATAAACGTTAACAGCTTCACTTATCATTTTGAATACTTAGGAGTACTTAAAATCGAAGCATACTGAAATGCTGATTATGTTTCTTCTCTATGAGAATGAAAATCGATGGAAATAAATATATCAGCTATGACAAAGAACATGCAATCAAATTCCGTTTCTATTCTAGACAAATTCCGTTCTAGGCAAATGGGACGCATCACCTAATTTATTATTTTGCCAGTTCTACCGTGGACACATGAGGAGTTTGCTCTGTACCACAAGCGTTATTTGCCTCATGATTCACGTGGCGAGAGCGCAATTTCAAATAATCGTATCATGAATTGGTTCCTCAGGTGAAAATATTAACATTGATCACACGTGCTCCGAGTTGATGTTCTAAACCAAATGGTTTAACGATTATGGGCATAAAAGGGCTTTCTCTCCTCGTGTGTGATCGAATTTAATTTAAGAACCTGGTAATCCTGGTGGTCTGCGCAGTGGACCTGAAAGTCAAAAGTCCGTGGTTTAATTCCCGTTCCCGGGGAATTTTATCCGCAGCAATAACCTGAACTTCACCGCCGATCACGTGGCAGGTTTGAGAAAACAAACCACAAACACCATTGTCAAAACCAGTCTTTCAGACACATCACGTGGTCTTGAATTTGGTTATTTCAACTCGAGAGCGCATAAAGCAAAAATCGTTGCTGTTTGCAGTGGGTACAATCTGACAGTGGTGAAATAAGAGCGCTTCGGTCCTGCAAATTGTAAATGAATTGCTTGGCAAAATATTGGTTCAAAAAATCAAATAACTTTCATGTGAAGTCATGAGGACCTTGCTCTGAGCCAATAGCGTCAATCGCTTTAAGAGTCGCGCTGCGCATATGAATGGTCAAATTGAAACAAGCAGCTAAAAACTATGGAATGAATTAAAGATTTCAAATTTTCAAGACGATAGGCTTACCTCAGCCCTGAGGATGCCAGAAAAGATCAATAGCGAAACTCAGGCTCACATGGACCATATGATTCGGTATAATACCCGAGAAAAATTCATTCCAGTCACGAAAGGGCTCCTCAAGTGAAAATATAAGCAGTGTGGGGTCAGCGGTCCATATTGATTATGTGACCAACTGCGTTAATGGTCATTATGACTGGTCAGCAATCCTAAGAATGGTTTGACGCAGCTCTCCACTCAATTCTTTTATCGGCTAATCTTTTCACTCCTACGTATTTCCTCTCTTTCACATAATTATTTACCTGTTGCATATTTTATGTTCTACGTCTTCCTTTTCCGTTCTTGCCATCTACATGCCAGTCGACAATTGTCTCCATGAAGCCATCATGTCTCAAGATATGGCCTCTAAGGATATTACGATTCGTTAATCTTGTTTTCAAATGGCACCTCTTCTCTCTTACTCTTCTGAGGACTGCCTAACTACTCCTAACTTGGTCCTCATCATTCTTCTATAGCACCACATTTCAAAATACTCTACCCTTGATTTTTCCAATGCCGTCATTGTACATGACTCACTTCCGTAGAGAAGCGTATTTCATACATAAGTTCTGATAAATGGTCTCCTTTCTTCTACGCTTAAATATCCCGCTGAAAGATCTATCTTTGTTTTGGTGGGAAGCTCACTTCTCCAGGCTATTTTGCTGATAATTTCACTCTTGATTCTCCCATCGCTTGTTATCCTGCTTCCCAAATAAAAGAATTCATCCACCTCCTCCATTTTTATATTTCTTTATTTAATTTATAGCCTTGACTTCTCTCAAAGAGTATAAACAGGTAATGTTAAAATAATGAAGGAGCGTTCTGTTAACGTAAACAATCGAAGGTACGGGAGAAAAAAATGGTCCCTTCCGCGCAATTGCCAGCAAGCGAGTCCACCGCAATTAAACGCCCACTGACTTCCTCTCAACTAGCACCTTCTCAACTTCTCAAACAGACCCTCCTCACGCCCGTGGAAATTGGCCGAAGCGCGCGTGTGACCACGGCCCACGATGTGGAGCTTAGTGGGGAAGCGAGGGTCGCACGTCCAGCGCATATTCCGACTCGAATTATTATGCGTTCTAACGTGCCGCGGTGGCGCTAGGATGGCTTTTCCGGGCGTAAATAACTGATGCTGAGGGTATGGGTGTGGCCGGAGCGTGGGCCAGGGTGTGGGAAGTGTGCGGCTACGTTCTGGAGGCCAGCGGCCGCTACTCCGTGGCCGCCTAAAGATGTCCAGACGTCGGCTGTGGGAAAGAAACATCGGGGAGTCACTTACGCAAAGGGTACTGGGGAGAGAGTCTCCATCCTCGTATGATGGCTGCAACTTACTGCACCCCCTAATTATCTACGGATAATAAGGGTTTTTCTACTCAATAGGAAAATGTTTCCTTTCCGTAGGAACATTAAAGTATGGTTTCGCAAGCAGTGGCCCCCCTTGCCCTGATGACGTCGTGGGGTTTCCCTACCCCTTCCCTTCAAACCCAATCCTCACTCCGGAGGCGTCATCGGGCTCCTAATCTTAATCGCGGCGTCGCGTCTTTGCTTTTGTTTCTTCCTCTCGAACACCTCTCCTGAGGATGACTAGGCCTATAAGTTCTGGTACTTGGTTCCTGGCCCTCGTGCGTTGATTCCTTCTAAGTTACAACGAACCCTGGGTCCTCATCCGCTGCACACCGTAACTTCTTTTCTACGTTTGTCACAAGTCTCAATATTTTTACTAAAATGTTTTCGAAGGAAAGAATAAAATGGGTTGTACTACCTATTCACTAACTCAACTATTACGACCAGGGCAGACGTTAATTGCCTCTCCTTCAGCTATCCAGTATCTGAATATGGATGGATTGGACAAACACGTTAGTTATTTGATAGTTTTTATCAAACTGAACAAAAAATTCTCGCCATATGCTGCTAAATTGTGCATTGAGTCAATCTTTGTGTCATATCTTGTGCTTATAATAGGATCGTGTAGCAACGGAAATTTTCCAGATAGCAAGCTTTTACAATTAATTTTCAAAGTTTAAAAAAATAATCATATCTAAGTCATCATCAATTTACTCTCTTATTATAATGGAAACTTACGGTAAATCATCATTCAAACTCAGACAGTATTTCTCCCTAACGAATACAACTTTAAAGTTCATACTACCATCTTGAAGTTCGCTAGGTTAATGAAGAAATGCATTGCCTGCATTTTTGTATAACTCAAATATGGAATTTTTACCCCAAGAATTCCAAAGATGAAAAGTTCTGGCACTTGATATTAACTTAAAATATAAGAAAAGCCGATAATCAACACCCTGAAAATTTGAATATGTGTGTTAAATTATTCAAAATTTTACGCCGAATAATAAACAAAAAAATACACCCGAGTAAGTGAAAGGACCTTTCAAAGGTATACCTCTCCTTTAAATATATTTCTACTAAAACCTTAAATAATATATTTGCCTAAAACGTTTTCAATCAAGATAAAGTTTTGATACAACAAAGATGGTAAACTATGGGATACATAATGTTCAATGTTAAATTAGGATACGTATCTATATTCATAGCCCAGGACCACCGTGAAAGTCACTTAAAACACGAAAAAGCATTATATTTCGAAGATTATAGTCTCAAGTTGGAATTTGACTTTAAAATATAAAAGTGAAATATGTTTATCTTAATTTGACCCCAAAATACTAACTCTTACCTGAAAGCTGCCTTTAGGAAAATAAACTTTAAAGTTTTTGTACCTTTAAGTAAAATATCACAAAAAAGCTATTTCTGAGGCTCTTTTTGAACTAAAGATGGACCTATATTTCACCTAGAGAGCACACGAAACAACAAATGCAATTTATTTTTCCGTTCTGCTTTCGGCCTGGCTTCAAACGTCAAAATCGTTCTCTATGTTGATTCAAGAAATAGGTTGCTTGCATCCCCGAATCGAGCTTACAATGAAAGGATCATATTTCAAGACCTGAATATGATACCAGGAAAATATTCACAAAAGCCAAGAGCTGAGAATGGGCTAAAAATCACAAAGACGGAGCGCTTTGACAAGAAAAGGAATCCGAAGGTTTGTAAAGTCTCGCATAAATGTGACGCTAACAGCTTTCGGAGTATCATGCATGTAACATAGGAGTACAAGCATAAGTTGCTTGGCGTTGTATAATCCGGTTCTCGAGTTTCTATTCAAGCTTCAAATATCGGCCTCCTTCTGGACAATGCACTGCAAAACATGAGGTCAGTACAAAGGCCAACAATAATGCTACTCGACTTGGCTCCTGCCTTGGGACCGTCATTTTATAAGAGGCACGAACTTCCTGGAGAAGATCGAACAGCCGCCACGGCCAATCATGCAAGAAACCACCTTGAATGAATCACTCGTCAGATTCAATAGCACAGTGCACGTGTAGGCTATGTTCTCATGAATGGGCCTTCCCACTGCCATTGAGCGAGAATGGAAGGATTTCGGGAAAAAGAAAGTCAGAACATCTCAATTGTGGGAGCGTGCATAGGAGCGAGAGGATAAATACTCTAATGGTGGCGTGTCCGTAGGTGCTGTTTTAAGGCAAGGTGCTCGGGCGCCGCCAATCAGATTCCCATGCGAGTAACTTTCCATGTCGCATCATACGAGATCTTAACGAATCGGCAGATCCCTATAATTCTCTTTTGCTTGAACCCTGTGTGGAGGTGGGGCAGGCGGTAAGTTGCACAAAATGAAACTATTTTTCCGCCAAGGTTATTTTCTTATCAAATTTAAAAGGACGAATCACTATCAATTTATCGGTCCTTTTTCATCCAATTATTCATTTAAAATTAACGCTACTGTTTTGAAATACTTTAGTCATAGAATTTAGAACTATACAATCGTTATACGACAACTTTGATATTTTTACATCAGTATTTTATGGCTTTTAATTTTTTTTACGTTTCAGAAGCAAACAAAGGAGGGAAGATTGAAAACCTCCCACCCTATTTGCCCTCAAAATCTCAAAATGAATACGAACACTAAAAAACAAATGATTGGTCACAAAATGAGTGGTCGTAATAGCGTCATACGTTCCCCTTAGTAGAAGATACCTGTAAAGGTAAGGGGCTCAGGCTGCCAAGTATATATAATTAATTAATATTCACTGTAATTGTGTCAACAACCCTCTAGTTACCAATGCAAAATTCAATACGGGGACCGAAAATGTAGGTAGACTAAACGTGTAACCTTTGAATTACCATACGATTGCACTGACTCTCCAATATGTGGAAATTTCATTTATTTTCGCATGGTATTTTTGATATAATTAATAAAATTAAGATTTTTACTGGTTAAGGTGCGTTTGGTGGGGACATGGAACAGGTAGTCCGAAGATGGGCGTGGTACACCCTCCGTTGGGTCTCTAATCTCGAACCCTTTCCTCGACGCGTTAGCCCTCGCTGCCCCATCTCTTGGACCCTCCCAGCGGGGGGCCTACCTCCCGAAAACCGACCGCTATGACTGCAATTTGAAAATCATTCAATCAATCCAATAATCAAAAAATGACTGCTTACGTCGTACTCCCGTTCATCGTGCGATCAAGTACGTCTTTGAAGCGTGTTTCTGCGATGAAAAACAACGATTTTGTTAACTTACCTAAACACGTGGCTGCGGACCACTGGAAAATGGCAACAGCGCTTTGGAATGGGCAAAAGTAGCGGGTTGTTTGAATGAGTTACGAGCATGATTTGGCCATCTGCTACCGCTCATTTGCACGCCAAGGCTTTAGTTAATTTACCTACAGTTCCTCATAGTCACCAATAGATAACCTGCGTCGAGATAAAGGGTCAATTATTCCATAAGGCGGATACTGAAGGGTTAAAGCAGTCGAACTACTTCGAAAAGTCGAAAAATACCCTAGAGGTGGCTAGGCTGTGTGAGTTTTAGACGGTGACTGCGAGTCCCTTTACGTATTTTCTCCAGAGAAATGAAAGAAAAATTGCGGCAAAGTTCTTTTCTGATAAGGAATCTTAAGTGTTGACAAAAATGCACCCAATGAATGACCATCCATCCAAAGAGACGCTGCCAGGTACGTTAAAATTCTTTACGTCAGTTTTGTTAGTGATAATACCTCATCGATAGACTCGAATGGAAATCTCTATGAGACCGCAGACTGAAAAACAAAGTTAACCTAATAGATACGTTCAAGATGAATGTATTTTCTGACGAAGGTAGGCATATCTTACGAAGGCCAGCATACTACACAGATCGAATCATTAAAATAATATAAAAGAGATAGACTGTAGAACAGACAGGTTCAGAATGTTTTTTTCCACGATTTATAAGAGACCGTACAGACAGCATTAGAACTCACAAATAGATTACATGCTTTAGTATTGTAGCTTACTAACTTATGTAAACATTAATGCATTTTCCAAATTTTCATGACGGCTTAAAATGCTTGTAAAATGGTTAACAAATTTATATTGCTATTAGTAGACTATAATGAAAAATAAGAAACAGTTGACCCAATATAATTTGCTTTTATAACTTTTTCTAAAAACTTAATGAATTACCCTCGTATCTCATTAATAAGCTGAATACGATGTATTCATCTACATCTACATAATAACCTGCGAGCCAACTCTACGGTGTTTGACAGGGGGTGATCGATCACCACCATGCATTAAGTTTTACATAGGTTAGTAGGCTACACTACATGTCATTTAATCTACTTATGAGTCTATTGCTGCCGTCATAGTTTCTTATTGATCGTGGAGAAAATCGATCGTTTTACATTCCACTTCCCGGACATAAGACCGAAATTCTCTTGGGATATCCTGTAACTCCTCTACTAGCGTTTTTCTTTTAAAATTCGTGAATGCATTCCTGTACGCTTCGTTCGTGGCGGCTTGGGACAACTTTATTGTTCATTTATTAACTTGCGCTCATTATCAGATAAACTCGTGCCGAATTTTTTAATTTTAGCATGGCTCGTTCTTTGTCGCCTCAATGATTTTCTCACTTCCGCATCATACCATCTCGGTTCGCTGCCTTTTTTTTATTTTTCTTGGGAAGTAGCTTTGTATTCCCGAAGCTACGAGCTCAACAAGCCCTTGCCAAGTACCCTAAACATTTAACTTTATAATTGCTTCTTGAAACGCAACGAAAGCATTACCATTCGAGAGGGGAGCGGGGAGGGTACGCCGGCGGCCTTCACCCTTATTCATCCATTTAGTCACAGCTGTCGGACAATACCGGAATAGAAGTGCATAACCTAAGTTCCCAAACCTTCATAGCCACTCGAGAGGCGTCTTCAAGACCGTAGTCTCCTTTTCTGCGTGCGCAGGTCTAAAATTATTTCATCACTTCTCTAAAAGTTGGTAACATCGATTTGTTTAACGCCGACGAGGCGCCAAATAAGGGACAAGTCGTCTCACTACGCATCGTTTTTTACCGTCTACCATCTTCTGATTTATATTATGATAGATAAACGACCTCCTAGCAGCATGCGCGGGATGAATTTTGCTGTGTTAGAGGCGTGGGAGGGGGAGAAGCGAGCGTGGAGGGGAAGGGATCGGCCTGCGGCTCTGGTATCCGCGACGCTGCGTGGGCGTTGGAATATTTTCTTCGCGGACGCGGACTCAAATTAGGCATTTTGTGGCTAAACGGTGGTAGATACGTCAAAATGCACGAACTTTTTGCCCTAATAGGGCAGTAACTCGGCAAAATCTATAGGGAATGACCATAAAATATTATATTTTTCGAATTTTGACCCTCCCCCCCTAAATTGCATTTGAGCGAGGGTCAGGGGTTCACGTACAGGTCTCAAATTTTTCAGGCCTTATTTTTGATCGGTCCCACAACTTTTTTTCACTGGGCCAGATGGATTTGAAAAAAATCGATTTTTGCGATCCGCCCTAACGTGCATACTAATATGGTTTTGGATTTTGGGCACCTAATTGAGCACCACACAGATTCCACGCTGGTGTCAGTTACGGTTACCGCTGGGTTGATGATTGAATTCTTTACAGCTATAAATACTCCGTCTCCAGCTCGATTAATTCTATCTTTCCTATTAACGGTGAACGATTTTGGGAGGATCTCATTGTCTGATCATCATCTGTTAGCCAACTTCCTGCTCCAATAATATCGTTACACTTCGTACGATGAGTAAAATGGTGGACACCGAGAATCTTATTTATTAAACTACGGCAATTAGGTGAAGTAAAAGTAAAATGGTGGAAATCGGGAATCTTATTTATTAAACTACGGCAATTGACCCCAGCCAGGGTTATTACTTTGGAACTAGTTGCGATTTAGATTGCGATTCGGGACTTTCGGTATAACTCGTTATTATGCTTCACGATCTGTGTACCATTTAATGTGCATGTGGAAATTCTGTTGCATACTGCTTGGTCGTGATTGATAACCTATTGCCAAACACATTAGACGTGGGTCGCTAGGTATTATGTAGGTGTATCTAAATGACTTTAATTTACTGAAATCTGATATTCCCTGCCTTTGAAATAATGACAGTAGAACTTTTTTCCAGTAGATCTTTTGCCTTCGGGGCCCCATGGCCAAGCACCTAGATTAGCGCCAAGCAATTAGGCTCGCGAATTTTGAACTAGTTTTTTAGAACTAGATTTTTGTTCGATCGAAATCTCACCAGGATCCGGGTAACATTGGTTAGTATCAATGTACAGTATTGATACTATTTTACTGTACCGATTAATGCTCAGAATATTGGTAAAGACGGTTAAAGTTCATTGTATGAATTACTGTCTCATATGCCCATGGAAAAATTATGTAAGCTTTTGAGTTATCCTTAAGACCAGCCAATTTTTTTACCTGGTCGAAACCAAAGCTAGTCCTGACCGACAGTCATTAGGCTGAGTCCAGATCGGAATCGCCTTCATTCCTGCTACCCTCCCTGTACAATGCAAATTGCACGACCATTCTGGATGGTCATTTATGGGGTGCATTTTTATTAGCGCTTTAGAGTCCATATCTACAAAGAACTTCGCCGCAATGGCTGAAAGAGGACTGAGTTGTAGATGAGTGCATTTATGTGTGACAAATTCAAAGAATACTTGTCAGTGTAACCACCTCTAGGGTGTTTGGCAGGGGTTTTTCAACCATTATTTGTTACAGCGATTTAATAACAGCACTATTTCCCTGAACCTCTTTTACGAATATTCGGAAAGGCTTAGGGTTCACGTTTAAATATTCGCCCAATATTTTTCGTTTGAATTCATTCGATTCCACCAGAAGAGTTTACTTTGTCTCATTTTTCGATTTTTATAATTGCCCCGCATTTATTTTATTTTCACACAAGAAAGATCCACCCGTGCCTTTTTCATTTTAGTGAGGGAAATTAGCTACTTCGCCCTCATTAGACTCCATTTAGAATACGCTGCCAGTGTTTGGGGTCCTCTTGAAATAAGCTTAAAAAATAGAGTTAGAACGCGTGCAATGAGGAACCGCCTGGTAAGTGAAAAGTCGTTACGATAGCCTTGGGTGACTGTTGCATGATACTGATGATACACATACGATGTGGGTATGGAGAAGAATGCAGAAGGTAAAATGGACGGAGAGGAAAAGGAACGACGAAGTGCTGGGTATGCTGGCGAGGAGAGGCAGCTTTTGGATGAGATACGGAGGAGTCAGAATGAATGGATGGAGCGAATACTTAGCGGGGAGGGGATGTTGAAAATGTTGTTAGAGGGTATAATGTTCGAGAAACGAGGGAGGGAAAGGAAAAGAATCGGATTTTTAGATAGATTGAAAAGGAGTAGGCCTTACAGTGAATTAAAGATGATAGCGCTGGACGGAAAGTGGGGCTCCCAAATCACTTATTTGGTACTCCATGGAAACCTACCTTAATCGGTAAAATACTATAATAATATATGATAAATTCAAGAGCAGTGTATTTTCCGACGAACTCAGCTATATATTACGAGCACCAACGTACTACAGAAGATCAGATTATATAAATAAATTAAGTGATATAGGCTGGAGGACAGACTCATTCATAATATCTTCTTTTCTACGATCAAAAAGAGACTATAACGGCAGTGTTAGGACTCACCAATAGGTTAGATGACTTGAATTGTAGCTTACTAACTTATGCAGAGCGATGGCTAAGTTCTAAAAACAAGTATCTAAAAAAACTACTTTTCGGGAGAGCAAAAGAAACTATTCATATTTTTAATTGCACACTGGAATTCAAAACCAAAATTCATATATTAAATAATAAATTCAGCAACAACGTCAGAAGGGAACTTTGGAAACAGAGAAAACTATACAACGCGTACAGTCCATTACGTCATGAAATAAATTGAAGGCACTTGAAGCTAAAAAAAATTACGCTGCAAAACGCTCAGTAACTAAGAAATCAATGCGAAAGTTCAAGAAAAGTACTTCTAAGTAACGTTCAAGCAAAGTTAAGTTCAAGTAAAAGTACAAGAAGAAGTACTCGAAGAAAATCCTAAATCCTTTTGGTCATACTCGAGAAAGCTTCAGGAATAACACTCAACCGTTGATTCGTTATTTGATAAAGATGGTGAACTTGTCACCAAAAATATTGACAAAGCTAGCACATTAAGCTCCCACTTCGAAAGTGTCTACACTACTGACGATTTAATTTAGAAATCCCATGTAAAGAGGAATCGATGGAAGAAATATCTATACAGCGTGATGGGATTACAAAACAACTACAATCGATTAAGAATAGTTAATCTCCGGGTCCGGAGGGAATACCCGCGCGTTTCCTCTAGGAGTAAGCTCCACAAATCACACCTTACTTAGAGATTATATTCAAGAAGTCTCTATCAGAAGGAGAGTTACCGCTAGATTGGAACATTGCAAGCGTTACACCCATATTTAAAAAGGGAAACAGACATGACCCAGGCGACTACCGTCCAATTTCATTAACATCGATCATAAGCAAGATACTTGAGCATATCGTCGTTAGCAATATCATGACTTTCTTCGACAGACGTCACTTCTTCCATGGCTATCAGCACGGATTCAGAAAAGGTAGATCATGCGAAACACAGCCCTCTTTCTTAACGATGTTCTGAAATCTGGTGAATCGAAAAGACAAGTTGACCCTTTATTTCTACATTTTAAGAAAGCTTTCGACACGATACCTCACAATAAATTTTTATACAAATTACAGGCATGCGGATTAAACGAAACAGTTGTAAACTGATACGCGACTTTTTCCGTGATCGTAAACGAAAAGTAGTTCTTGACGGAATTAGCTCCGATATAGTAAAAGTTAGATCAGGTGTTCCACAAGGAAGCGTAATCGGACCCCTGTTGTTCACTATACACATTAATTATCTCTGCTCACGCATTAGCAATAAAAAGCGTTTTTTTTCTTACGACGCTGTCATCTTTCGCGAAATTAGTGACCACTCTGACTATGAAATACTATCATCGGACTTGAAGAACGTTCATTTGTGAAGCCAGGAGTGGGGACTCGAAATTAATCTGAACAAATGCATGTCGGTACATTTCTTGCGGAATTCGACCAACTATAACCATGTTTATTCTGTTAATGGTATTAACATAAAGACAACAGACGAATTGAAGTACCTGGGAGTCACGATAATCTCGAACCTCTCGTGGGGAACACGTATAAGGCATATCTGTGGCATGACCCTGAAGATATTAGAATTCGTCAAGCGTATTGTGGGAAAATTATCGGATGAGCAAAGGAAGGTGCTATTTCGCAATTGTACGTCCGCACTTTAAATATGCAGCGAGCCTATGGGACCCGGTAGAGAAAGACTTAATGCGCGAACTGAATAAAAAAGAAAGGAAGGCTACGCGTTTCGTCAAAAACTGCTACGGACGTACAGATAGCGTTTCGCTGATGTTAAGCAAATTAGGCTGGGAGCCGCTAGAGACTCGGTGGCTGCGCGCTAGGCTAAGATTACTTGAACAATTGAGAATGGATGTCTTTAAGAGCGACATGGGAACATAGTATTAGAGCCAAACAATATCTCCAGGTCCGATAGAAGCGATAAATTAAGAGAGATGTTTTACCGAACGAATAGATATGGGAATTCAAATTTCCCCCGAACCATAAAGGACTTTAATAAATAATAGTAACGACTTCCTAGAGCACTTCATTTTGCATGCGTAGACGGCTGGTGTCCTAACACCCCTTGCCACACGCCTTTTAGGCAGCTTCCGGGGTATTATGTAGATGTAGATGAACCATGAGGTTTGAAATATGTGCCTTGTGGTCAATAATAACAGCCTCGAAAGGTACTCGCACTGCGAGACTCTCGCAGTCACCGTCTAAAACTCACACAGCCTAGCCACCTCTAGGGTATTTTTCGACTTTTCGAAGTAGTTCGACTGCTTTAACCCTTCAGTATCCGCCTTATGGAATAATTGACCCTTTATCTCGACGCAGGTTATCTATTGGTGACTATGAGGAACTGTAGGTAAATTAACTAAAGCCTTGGCGTGCAAATGAGCGGTAGCAGATGGCCAAATCATGCTCGTAACTCATTCAAACAACCCGCTACTTTTGCCCATTCCAAAGCGCTGTTGCCATTTTCCAGTGGTCCGCAGCCACGTGTTTAGGTAAGTTAACAAAATCGTTGTTTTTCATCGCAGAAACACGCTTCAAAGACGTACTTGATCGCACGATGAACGGGAGTACGACGTAAGCAGTCATTTTTTGATTATTGGATTGATTGAATGATTTTCAAATTGCAGTCATAGCGGTCGGTTTTCGGGAGGTAGGCCCCCCGCTGGGAGGGTCCAAGAGATGGGGCAGCGAGGGCTAACGCGTCGAGGAAAGGGTTCGAGATTAGAGACCCAACGGAGGGTGTACCACGCCCATCTTCGGACTACCTGTTCCATGTCCCCACCAAACGCACCTTAACCTTTTTACTGGCTCACCGTGATTGAATCCAAACAGGTAACTTGCAATCCAATATTCTCAAGCGTTCGTATTTGACAGTTCGCTGCGTAGGGCGCAAAGGGAACCACGATTGAACGCCCAATCCCACGGGTGCAGTTGAGATATGAACATGGGGCCACGGGGCCCCCACTCTGACCGCCACACCAACCCGACACTCCTTAAAATTCGATAGCACTATTTATTATCATTATTTTCATTCACCTCGAATTTAATAATTAGGATTGTATAATCTAAATGCATATAGAAGTGGATTTAAAACTCAAGGGTTTCAGAGGAGATAACTGAATCTATGCAAACAGTCCAAACTGGAGTTCTACAAATCCTGTGGTTCAGATTAATTCCCCGAGAACATTCCGCCATCCTGGCATCTAGTTTCCGCTCACTCATGATTTCTCCCTCGAACTAGGATCTTCGAAGAAGGCTCACCTCCCCCTGTCCCCGCGCAAGTCACGGCTTTGCTCATCTCTTTGACGCCAAAGACGAGGAAGAGGCGCTCATAGGGGCCCGCAGGGAGTTGGGGGCTGCGGGAACTTGGCCCATAAATACAAGCTTATCGGACATACCTCAAGGGCTGCTACTCTCGGGGTTATGGGGGCGGGGGGCGTGGTGGGGAGGCGCGGGGGGGGGGGCGTGGCGTGGCGGGAGAAATGGCGGTCTAATTTATTGAGCCGCATTCTCGCCGGCTTCTTCTTCAGACTACGCAAATTCGTGACTCCGTTGCCGCTCGGCGGATCCTCGTATTGCTCTTGGCGGGTGGGAACGAGGGGGAAAGGTGTGGGCCAAGATCGCGATACGAGTGCAACAGTTTTACGATTCTAAATCAGGGAAAGGCGTGGGGAGAGGTTTTACGCAAATATACTCCCACATTAAGTCGGAGATATACATGGCCCACGGTTATACCCTATCACTAGTCCTCTCATCTGCCTTATCCATTCGATATTTTGGTAGATAAACTGAGTTGGGACCCCGAAATATCAACAACGTTTTAAAGTTACATCTCTTTGGTATCAGGTGACAAGTTATTGTAATTAAGCACATTTAATCTTTCTTATTATGAGGAAGAAAAAACGGCAAAACGAAAGCAAATATCTCGCTTAGCGGTACTGTGTTACGACTATATTGTAACATGTTCCAAATTCAAGATTAAAATTTTTCCCAATGTAAAAGTATATGGATTAGCTTTCTTGAAGGTATCGATCATCACTATACAAAACAAGCTAAACCGGAAAATATTAATCGAAAAACTTTTTCCCACTGTGGTGTGATCCCATTGCAACACTTTTATGATTCCATGTAATAGAGGGATATAAGAATTGACTTTATGCAAATTTACTGCGCATTAATTCCCATAAATATATGACTCCAGTGATACTACTTTCCACCACATTCATCTGACACCTTGAGAGATAAACTGACTTTCGATCCTAAGATATCAGCAACATTTTTCACTACACCTCATTTCTATAAGGGAGATTTTTTCTATTTCATTACACTCGCTATTTGTCTTCATCAGAAGAATATACGGCAGATGAAACCTCTTACTGATATATTGTATCAACTGAATGTAACAATGTTTTTGGGCTTCGCAATGGGAGAAGTATTACAGTGACCTAGTTTTTTGCATTCTATTCAATGGGCAATTTTAAATTATATGCTCCATTAGTAATTAGAGTATTTCTAACAACTATAAAGTTAAACAGCCACAAATGTAGAAGGTGCTGAATTTATTTCAAGGTTTTGATTAGCACTGTTAGAAAACAATACGAATGGAAATTTTTTTATTCCAAATTGTTTGCAAGTGCAGCAACTTAACGATGCTTCATTAGAGAAGTGGAGACAGATTTTTCACGAATATGTTCCCAAATTATGTTGGTAGTGTGGATGTCTTATCCCAGATCATATCATTTCTCCTATTTTCCGCAATATTAATTGGCGTATTTAGATCACGATAGAGACCTCACTTGATTGCCAAATTACCTAAGTATATCGTAGACTATAACAAGAAAAAATTTGGTGTAGATCTAAGTGATCAACTAATGAGTTATGGTGCCCTGGATCATCGGTTAGTGAAGTGGTGGCGTAAGCTGGCATTCCATCAAATAGTTATGGCAGTGACAAATACCACAATCATGTACAATCATTTAAGCCAAAAATCCGTTGCACTCACCTATTTTATGCAAAAAATTTGTTCGGACTTAGTTACATTGGAAGACGAATCGCCCCTTGAAAACGCCAGAGCCCAGATAACTAGAATATCTGAAAAGCATTTCATTGAAAAAATTCCCGTACCATCAGGACAAAAGAAGGGTCAAAAGAGGTGTTGGGTGTGCTCGGAAAAAGGGCGAAAACCAACTGGGAAAGCTGCCAGAAAATGTACTTCCTATCAGTGTAACACGTAAGATTGGTCTCTGCATAGAGCCATGCTTCCAGCTTTTCCACACAAGGAAGAACTTTGCGATATAACTATTTTAATTGGATTTTTTTTTACTGTTAAAATATTGATTATTATCATTTTGAATGTTGATTTATTATAATTTCAGATATTGGTAATTATTATTTCAAATTAGTGTGTTGTGATTATTTTATAAATAAATTTATGAAAAACAATGATTTTTCAACTTTTTGAAAATACAAATATCGGCTTTTTTTTTTAGCTTCTGCAGTTTCGTTATGTAGAATCGGAAATGCAATCAAATCTTTTATCTTTTGAATTCAATGTGAATTCAAAATATAAAAGTATGGTCTTAAAATTAATGCTATTCACTAATGCATATCTTAAAAATTCTTTTTGTAATATCACTTTGAAAAGTGCAAAAAAACCAGCACTGGGGTAAAGACCTGGTGATATTCACCCAACACCCAAAGTGTTAACCAGATCTTGAATCTCAGCCGCCATCGCAGAATCGGAAAATCTCTCGTTTCATTTTAATCTGACGTGAGTATCCATAAAATTCAAAATGCTGTGCTGAGATGAGCCAATCCTGCCTGCTGTGCACACGTAAAATGAAGAGGTATTGCAACCGCTCGGTAGGCGGAAGATAGTAGGCTTGTGGCTCGAGTGGGCTGACGAGAGAGGACGCGCGGATGCGGGCCGCACTGTCTGAAAAGTAGTGGGAGGGGCGCAGTCTTCACTGGGACGTCCTAATCGGGCCCGCTTGCCGTGGTGACGGCCTCTCGAACGTTAGACGCCGCGTGACTAATTCCACGTGCAACCGCCGACGAACGGTGGGCTGAGATTGAATCTGCGCAGAAGGACATAGATAAGGAAAGGGAGGTTAAATGAGTTACCCGTAAGGAGATACACGGGAGCTAACATACCCACCACGCAGTCACTGACTCCACCATTGAGCAACCGCGATCCCGAGAATGGAAACACCGCGGACTGAAGAAATATGAGGTCGAGAAGCATGCACCTCCTTCTCGCGACTGGTCGACTTTGTCCTTCTTGGTGACACATTATTTATTTTACTTTAGTATTCTACAGATTAATACAGGTTTCTATGGAGTACTTGAGAAGCATTCTGGGAGCCTCCCCTTCCTTCAAGCGCCTCACTCTTCAATTCAGAATTAGGCCAACTCCCTTTCATTCTATCTAAAAATGATATTCTTCTCCTTCCTCTCCCTCGTTTTCTGAATATTCTAACATCTAACACTGTTTTAAACATCCCCTCCCCACTAAGTACAGCCTCCATCCCATAAATTTGTCCTTCGTATCTCATATAAAAGTTGCCTCTGCACGCCCACCAGGTCCAGCACTTCGTCGTTCCTCCTCCTCGCCGTCCACTTCACCTTCTCCATTCTTCTCCGCAACTACACCTCAAACGCCCCCTTTCTTCTCTCTTCCTACTTCCTAAGTGTCCATGTTTACGTGTCGTAACTTTTTACGCTAGCTTTTTCCTATTACCGTAAATGTAAACTAACATCGAGAAATTTCTAGCGTGTATAGAGCAATACTTTATCATTATTTGCCTGCATCTCAAATATAAAATATTTACATGTGAGAAAATAGTGAGGAAATATTTTTGAATTTTAGATACAGGTAACTGCTACTTATTATCTATATTGTACAGCCTGAAAATTACAAGATGATAGCACACGATTTGAGTCGCTATTATGCCACCGAAATCAGTCTAGTGGGACTCCGATTTGTTTCCATCGGTCATATTCTGCTCTGCGAGGATTTCTTTGTTTACCACCTATTGTTCATCATAAAAAGGATGTGTACTGAGAATTTTCTCTCTTAAATTTTCGGTATCTTAAACGTAAAAATTTTACAGAAGAGTAAATACTGAGGCCAAACTTGAGGTAAAGGACAAAACAATATGTTAAGAAACTAAGGGGTATTTAGTGAAATTTTCCATATCTACTAGGGTGTGAATTACAATTTTTCACTTTTTAAAACGCTTTGATGAGACTACCGTTTTCGTCGCACCGCATCATTTTTTCCTTTGATATTACTACTACTCAAATTTTCTCGTCAATTCCTCGAAACTTGAACTGGGCTACGAAACCAGTTGTCTCTTTAAACTACTGTACATTTGTATACATTTTTATTTCATTCACATTTATGCATAATGTTGATAGGGGTGTATGGCCTGAAACTTCAATACGATACCGTAAGTTTCAAATGAGTAATTTTATGCCATAGAGATGCATCGTTTTATATGCCTTTCACGCTAAATGATGAATGTAATTTGTTTCAATACGAATTAAACGACCATATGAAGCAGGTGAACATGATTTTCAATAAAATGGATAAACAACATTTGGTGTTCCCGGATGAATGAAATTTTCAATCAGATCATCTTTTCGTTATTTTTTTGGAATAAGCTTCTTAGTCGAAAAATGTAAATGCTCGTTTTAATAAGATGAATAAACATAAAAATTAGGGTAACGATTTTTCAAAAGCAGGTCATGATACTCGTACACGCCCTACGGGAATTGGAGTAGCTGGGTGTAACGAGTGACACAGGAAATGAACGAAATCCTTTTTGAATATGATAACTCACCCGAAAAATTAAATACAGGGTGAAAATTTTCCTGGTTAATTCAAAATAATTTTATAATGCAATTTATTTTTAGCACTTTTTTTTACTAATTTTTGCAACTTCTAGTTTAAATCCCGAGCTCTTTATTATAAAATAAATATTTCAAAGCCCTAATTGGGATTCGTACCGTGAGGGTGGAGTTTTGGCGAAAGATAAAGGTTGACACACTTACTTATGCATCGCGGAAATAAACAGCGAAAAACTGAATTTCAAGAGACAACATATGAATGAGCAAACTAAGTTTATGTAATTCACGCACAGGTGTTCTTTGCCGATACTTTTTATTTGTTCTTTTGAGCTTAGAACGATAAAAAATGTCAATCAGCATCGAATACATTGAGAAAACAGAACATGTTTACTATGTTTCTATTCGAATAGGTAGCATAACCAGAGTTTATACATTTGATATAATGATCCTAGACGTTAATTAAGACAGATAAATTAAATTAAGTGAAGGAAATAACAGCGGAGTAGCTGGCGGCATACCTTCACAATGTCATTTCCTATCACACAGGAGTGCGGAAAATCTGCAAAATCCAGGTCGAGAAAAATTATTTATGTCATAAAATGTAAGCATATTATTTTAATTTGAATCTCAGGTTTTTTAGACACTAGCCTAACTTATGGATGCAGCAGAACTCCAAAACATCAAAAGGTTAATCGTTTCTTATAAATCCTCGCAATAAAATTGATTATTTTCATTAGGACCAAATTTATAGTCAACAACCATCATTAGTGAAATAAATACATATCAGAAAAATATAAAAAAATTTCAAATCAGACACGGATATGACAATTATATGATTCCATATCTGTTTCCACCCGCAATTCCTAACGGAAGGCATAGTCAAGACCCATTCGTCTGCTGAATATTACAATAGGTATTCTTTTTCGCTTCGGGATGAACATCCGGTTCCCGGCCTACAATCTGGGAAAAACTGCTGGGCAACACCCGGTCAGCGGACTCTAAAAGGGAAAAAAGTCGGCGCCGAGCAAAGAGCGTAACCATGCCACCGGACGAAGGGGCTCGGGCAAAAAAGAATCGGTGGAGCGGACGGCAAGTCATGAGGCAGTGGACGAGTTGGTAAAGTGCGGGAGGTGGGGCGACAAGGAGCCGGGTGTCGGAGCGGGTTGGCGTCGCGGCGGGGGATCCCCGTGTCATGGTGTCCACGCGAAGGGGCGGTGTCTTCGCAGACTCCCATTTGTCACGGGGGGGGCCGCGATACCATCTACCACTCTAGTCCACCTTCTCCCATAAAGTCTCGTGAAGAGCGAAGGCGGGATGTCTCAGGCGATAAAACTCGGAACTGAAACCTTCACCTTTCCCTCCCCCCACCATTCCTATTCCAGGGACTAAACCGACTTCTCTTCCCCCCTCTCGTCCCTTTTGCTGGCTACCGAATTTGGATTCACAAATCTCGTGCAGTGGCCCCGAGGAGACGCTTCCTCTAATGACCGCACTCTAATCGTGCCGGCCGCGATTTACGTATTTGAACAATTTAGCATCTACTCCGTAACAAATGCTCATTTCCGTATTCAAACTACCCACACCTTTTGAGCACGATATTTTCAAATTTGTCTCCACTTTTCACGTTCCGGCATTTTTTCCCCTAAAAATGCGTGCCCGACTTGCTTCCAGGTGTGGAAATAATGAGAACGGTTTGTGAAAATTATGTTTAGTCACATACATTCTCAGGGGTGGGCGAAAGTTAAGTAGCTATTCCTATTTATATATATCAGGTATCAGTTCAGGCGGTATCGCTTCCACTGTATTAAGCAAGGAAAAAAGAACTTTCGAGCGGATAGTTTCTGGACGATATTAATTACACGATTTGTTTGATATTATGAGCCACCAATTTGGCATGTGTTCACCAACATTTTAATTAAAATCTTGTGCTCAAAAAGTAAAAGTGGTGACGAAGCACTTTATACCATTAAAAAATATTTTTTAAACATTTTGTGAGGATTTAAGGAGTAACTATTATTCATTAACTCTGATCTGATGGTCACTTATATCTTATTGCTGAACATTATGATTCACGTGTGCAAAGCATAAGCAATAGTTCATAGTACGCTACAATTTAAAAGTAAATTACACATTTATGTGAGCTCCAGAGCTTCGTTTAGGAACAGAATGGCTGATAACTGAATATTCCACAAGCCATTTTATTTATTTTTAATTCATTAAGAAAGAGAATCATACTTTCAATACATTCAATGTTTCCTCTGTTGAAAGATAAAAATGTAAACCAATCCTCTATCACTCTGCTGAGGGAGTATATTTTACAATTTCTTACTAAATTAATATTTTTAAGCTAAATCTAAGCGTAGAGAATGGAAAATGTTAACTAAAGAACGTATGACTCATATAATTACCAACTAGGAGCATCATAATTAATTCGTTATAAATGAAAATGTTCAGCCTATCTTCCTTGATGCACCATATTTGTCTCCGTAAAGGGCGTTATTAGCGCTAAGTGGTGAAAGCACGCCACACAGAAAGGGTGTTGCGGGTCTTTGCTGGTTTAGTTAATTAAATGGATAATGTTTGCGAAGGATCTACAGCATTTGAGGAAAAGTGATACACTTGAAGAAGGAATGAAAAATAATGGAAACGATAATGAAAGCAACGTGAAATTGAATGAACTCCAATTAAAAGCAGACTGCTGAGAGAAAAGGTATTTTATTTCAAAGGCGCAAGATTGGTGAGGAGCTTTTTACTGAGCAAAGCTTCTTCAATGCCAAGAAAATGTTGTATTCAAGCCAACGTCTTCAGTCACCAAAAGATATGCAAAGGATTACCTTATGCACTGCATTTTTTCCTGGAAATAGGCCACGGTTTTTTCAAGATCGAATTGAAATTTATACTTTCACGGGAAAAGCTACCAAATTTTAGGAGGAGAGGGTTATTGAACAGTGATTTTACAGCTGAACCAATCAGTCTATCAACCCCTATTCAATCAGTACTACAGTAAGTAGTAAAGTTCTCCGCTAATATCATCATAAAATACAATAATTCCCGATTTCATTACGCCAGTCATCCTCGGACATAAAATTACAACTGAGTTTGACAATTTTGGTGACCACAGAGAACTGGCAAGATCGGCATTACAGTATGAACTATAAATCTGGTTAGAGCCGAATTTCGAAGCCCTTGCCACAAAATAATGGATAAATACTTCATATTTATTAATAAATATGACGTGTTATATGATGGAAAGCTCTGTAAAGATGCACAAATGGCATTTTTTCACATCCCCCATACAAGCCGTGTTACGAAGAGAAATTGTTTCTCTGACTATTTCATAGGTGGAAGGTACCTTCTATTTCAGCATCCTACATTATCAATCCTCAATACTTAAAGAGTACAGAAATACTAGGGGTCATTGCAGTTTCCGTAACTCTTTTGAATGCATTTAAAAATTTAATATACGATTAATTTTCTCTTGGAAGGAATTAGAACATAGAAATATCAATTGCAAAAAAATGGACACGAGAAACTGGAAATGATAGTATTGAAATTGAAATATGCGGCCAGAATTTTCCTGTCAAAAAACTAGAAATTCGCCTATCCGCCTATTTGAAAACAAAATATCTTAATTTCACTACATAATCATTTCAATTCAACCCCATTTAATGAAAAAAATTACTAATACTGCAAAATTAAAGTATAGTTACAATTAAAATTTTTAATTAGATTTAATAATCGCTCATATTACATTAAAAAGTGAGTCAGTTCGTACTCTAGATATGTGGTTCCACCAAGTGAAGACTAAATGCTTGATACACAAATTAGACTTGATATTAAAAGCACATCCATTACTTAAAATTTGATTTTAGTGTTAATACTCTTAAAACTAATGTAGGCATTGCTCTGAGACGCGTTAAAGAAAATAGGCACTAGAAAGCCTCTCTTACAAAAGGATAGCATTGGAGAAACGCGATTTTCTCTCTTCCCTTTCCGTAAAATTGGCGAGGTGGTGAGGCAAGGCTTTAAAACCACGCCCCCCCCCCACTCAACCAAGCACTTACAATCTAACCATTTAACCTTTAAGATGGAGCTCGCACTTTGGAGAGGGATGGGTGGTCTCAATTTTGAGCGATCAATGCCGTTTACCCATCAATTTTCTGCCCTAATCAACCCCAAATCACTCCGCCGCTAAGGGCTCTCTTCCTCAGCGCTCATTACACAGATTCATTCTCCTTTCTCTTGCTCTCTGTCCAAGAAATTCATACCCCCAAAATCGGTGTCTTCACCAATGATCCACGCAATTTAAGATCTTCACAAGGAGGAAATCTCCGCTCAGTTTTTGAGCCCCAGACGTCTCGCTCCATATTTCAACCGATGAATCAATTAATGCCTCCCACTAATGGCTTAATTGCCCACGAATGGAATTATTTCCCCGTGACCAAACCTAAATTTAGTAAAAGTATTTAATTTAGGCGGAATGTTAGAGACTGTTAAGCTGAATTAGCAAAAATGTATTGCACATAACGAAATTAAAATATTTAATGCAATATTGATGCGTCTTTTCCCACTGCATAAAAGTTAAGTAAGCTATGGCCTACAAGGAAATATGAAGCCGCAGAATACAAGAGCTGTGTTGATTGTCAAAATTTGTCCTCTAATGTTAACGATACTAGTTTTTAACACGACGGCAGGATGAAAAGAAATTCATACGATTGGACCAAAATGAAATTCTAGAAATTATTTGCGCGTGAGCATTTGAATTTCCTAAGCTTGGCTGTAAAGGTAACGATTATAGCCAAGTTACACGGCCAATATAATGTTATTGAATTATCTAATTGCCCAAACATGGTAGTCTATGAAATTGGTCCTTAATACAGTGAGGCAATAAGAATAGGAGGAAATAATTGAGAATCTAAGATTTGGGGTTATTTGTAGGAAGCAATGGTTGAATTCGTTTCCTAGCTTAAGTAACAATATTTGATGTGGGTATACATAAGGTGTACTAATGCTGCGAAAGATCCACAGAGAAAAAAAATCATTCGCCTTGACCGGGTTTCGAACCCGGATCCCTCGATTTCCGGTCGAGTGCTTTAGCCAGTTTTTTTTTTTTTTTTCAATAAATTTTTTATTTCCATTTTTTCAATACACAAGCTGAATTATACACTTTTAGAAATACAAAAAAAAACAGTAACTAGAATTTTTGTTACAAAATTGTAGCCAAAATTAAACACACTGAGAAATTGAGAAAAAGTTTTTGCAGATGAATCAATGAAAAAATCAATGAAAAGGAAAAAAAAATTAACAATTATATTACTCTCTTTGTCTTCTTGATTGGTAGGTAGGTAGATGTACCTAGCCCGGATCAAATTCAATAATTTCGTGGAAAACGTTTATAATGAAAGCCTTGACATTTGTCGGCGTTCCACCAAAGTCCGTAAGCATCACAAACCTTAGGAGTCCCTCACCCACTGGCTTTTTACGTAAAACAAGGTTAATAAATTTGGAAATTAGGGCCGAAAGTATGATGTTTTTGAAATTTGGAAACAGTTTAAAGTTCAGAATTAATAAATTCAAATCCGTAATCGTGGCACCACTACCCAGTGAGTCAAAGCTTCTGAAAATCGATCGTATAGCCTTCCAAGCCCTTGGTCTATCCCCACAACCAAGGACGTGGTGTGGCATGTCATCTATGTGATTACATGCAGGGCAGAGAGGTGTGTCGGCGGATTTGATTCTAAACAGTCTGTCCCGCGTGGGCAATAGGCCCACGATCACGCCATAAACATCGCTCGCGACACTCTCCTCTACCCCGCATGCCGCCCAGTTCCTCCACGAGTTTGCGGAGGGGGGAGCAGCACTCCCCTCCCTTCCCCTTAAAACCCGTTCATAAATTGTTTTACATGTGTAAGCTTCGCCCGGGCGAAGGAGCTCGACGACTGACTGAGCCGCCGTCAGCGATGTTTTTAACTCGCGCGAGGCGGCGCTGCCGGCGGACCAAGCCGCCTTAAGCAGCGCTCGCCTCTCCGCAGATTCCCCGCCCAGGATTTTAAAATTTAATTTGTAAAAAACTATTCTCGATTTCAGACCTGCATCATGCAGATTTAACCCTCCCTTATCGCGATTAAAATAAAGCTGCTGCCTTTTGGCTTTAAAAAGCATTTTATACCAAATCATAATGTTGGTGTTTTTAATTAACATTGCATGGTGTTGTCTAGTTAAGATCCATGTGTGGGCCACGTACCATATCTTCGGGTAAATTAAATTATTGATTATCTTAACCCTTACCGTCAGGGGAAGAACTACGCAAGTGTATTTATTTAGATTGAAATTTATTGTCCTGAGCACAGTCTCCCAATTATGATTTATCATGGCGGGTATTGGCATCTCCCACCACAGTCCCAAAATTTTGACCGGATTCGTCGTCACCTTCCAGCAGGGATCTGGTGGGGGGGTTCCTTTCAAGACAATTGCCTTGCTCTTTTTGTGATTGATCTCGATTCCCCCCGCCGTGTACGCCTCAATTACCTCTTTTGCTGTTTGAAGTTGTTCTGCTTTGTCTAAAAATAGGGTAACGTCATCGGCGTACACGATCCCCGTGTATCTATAGCCGAAACGATTTATGCCAATACCAGCCAGTTGCAGTCCCCTAATGATGGGGTCCATAGCCACTGCAAAAAGGGCCATGGATAAGGGGCACCCCTGACGAACTGAATTTCTTATTGCTATGGGTCCTGTGATCCCGTCCCCTACCCGAAGACAGGCCGTGGCATCTGTATACAATAAATTAATTGCGTTTAAAAATATATCGGGAAAAGCCATTCTTTTTAAAACCGATAAAATATATTCGACACGAATGAAGTCAAACGCCTTACTTAAGTCTACTGCTAAAATGGAATAGAAAGAATCGTCCGTTGGCGTGATAAAAATGTCTCTTAATAAAACACAGGCGTCTAAAATATTACGTTGGTTAGACACCGCATGCTGGGAATCATGTAAGATAATGTCGGCAACGGCCGATATTCTTGTTTTTAAAATACGCGTAAAAATTTTAATGTCACAATTGAGTAACGCGATCGGCCGCAAGTCGTCACACGACGTCGGCCGATCCTTCTTTGGAAGTAATGAGATCACGGCGGTCCGCTGACTAGGAGCCAGCTCGCCGCCGGATAGATAAAAGAAGTTAAATAGTCTAATTAAAAAAGGAGTTAAAATATCCCAGCATAAGGTGTAAAACTCGTATGGGATCCCGTCCGAGCCGGGGGACTTACCCTTGGGGAGTGAGCGGAGAACCTCCTCCACCTCCTCCCCTTGGATCGCGGCTTCGAGCTCGCTAATCTTTTCGTATGGTAAGGTAGGAAGGTCGGGGAGTGGGGGACACTGTTGTTCCCGCCAGGCGGGGTAGCGCTGATAGATATCTACAAAATGCTTTTCTGCCTCTTTGAAAAGGACATCCATGCGGGCAGTGGAGTTACGATGCCTTATTTTAATGACCCTCTTCAGCTCTGAGAGTGTAAGCGGGCCCCATTTTTCGCTTTCGAGCTCCCGCTGCCAGCAGCGAGGAGCGAAGCGTGTTATTTCATGAGAAAGAATACATTCTTTCAATTCTTTTCTTGTTTCGTTAAAGTTTTTGGGGCGCTCTCTCATAGTAATTAACTCACAGAGCGCATCCCTGTAAAAGTCGATCGTCTTATTTTTTTCTTTTCTCCATTGCCTTGTTATTCTTTTCAGATACTTAGAGATCTGCTTTTTAAAAATTAAATCCCACCATTCGGTAGGATTTTTGTCCGGTTCGAAAGTGCCCATTATCTGAGCAACTTTCGCCCGAACCCTGTCACGCAGCTCGGGTTCGCGAAGAAGCCGAGTGTCCATGCGCCACATGGGGGAAGGGGGTTTGAGAGTGGGAGGGGAGGGGGAAGGGAGAGAAAGGAAAAGGGCGCAGTGATCGGAAATAGCAATAGGAAATAAATTAAGGGTATATGGCAGGGATTTGAGGGATTTTGATAAAAACACGTAATCAATGCGCGAGCGCGAAGTTGTGCCCATCCTTGTAAAAGCGACGGTGCCGGTATTTTTAAAATTTAAAAAACAATCCGTTAAACAAACGGAGTCGACTAAAACTCTAAAAGCCCGGCTCGGCGGTTTTGGGGCGCGAGCACGGGAAGATTCACGATCTTCCCGGCGGTAAGTGCAGTTAAAATCTCCCGCTAGAATGGCATTTCCCGTAAAACAAAGTAAATATGGCAGCAGCGTTTCATTAAAAAATATGTCTCTGTCCACGCTCCGCTCAACGAACGCAGGAGCATAGACGTTTACCACATAGATGTCTCGCACGCGCAGGGAAATAATCCTCCCTGACGGATGGAGTCTAATATTGGTGACTGGAAGTCCAGTCTTCACTAGGATAGTAGTGCCACGAATTGGGCCATCACAATTCGTGAATGGCCTGTAGAGGGGGTCTGGCCAAACGACCCCCTCCATCGTCTCTTGCAGACATGCCACGTCGATGTTCAACCTCTTTAGCATGTCTACTAACAATGATATCTTCAGGGGGTTGAAGACCCCCGCAATATTTAGCGTTAAAAAATTCATGTTTAGCCAGTGGGCAGGAAACCTGCTAAGGCTGTGAAGACTTACCATTTGTTTTTATTTGTTTTGCTCGTTTTATCTTAGCTCCTCTTTTCGCCGATCCGGGCCGGGATCTAGCGCGACGTGGCTGTGGTGGCAGCGGCAGTGACTCCCCTTCCCGGGAATCCCCGCTATCGTCATCTCTGGCGTGTTCATTTTCCGGCGTCCCGTCGCGTTGGTGTTCAGCCGGAACGGGGGTTAGGAATCGGAGGGTGGCCGTCTCGCTGACGTGCGAGATATTGGAAGGGGAGGGGGAGGGGGAGCGGGAGGCGGCTGGAGAGGATATGAGGCTAATAGTCGCAGATGTTATGTCAAAAGCCTCGGAGACAATTGATTCAATTAGATTTGTTGAGTCTGCGTCCACTTCGGCTGGCAAAATTGTCGGAGACGCTGGATTCGCACTAACGTGCTTTTCCGGCTCGACTTCTTCTTGCTCCTCTCGCACCGCGGGTGATTCCTCGGCATCTGAGGAAGTGGCTGGTGGTGGGAGGTGGACTTCTGCTTGTATCATAAGTCGCTGGGGACGTGGGGCTGGGGAATCCGGGAGGGGAGGGTATGATTTTTCGTCGAGCTGTTCCGTGATTTTTTGTTTTTTATTTATATCGGCGGTTTCTTTGGAAGGCGTGGATGGGGAGGGGGGTCTTTTTGTTGAGGGGGTCATCTGAGCTGTCGGGTCAGCCTCCACAGCCGACAGCTGCTGTGCAATATCAGCGACTGTGTCCTCGTCATCCTGGGGGGACGAGGTAAAGGTGGCGGCCACGTCAGCGAATCGGCGCCCGAACTCATTCCGTGGGCAATTTTTTCGAAGGTGTCCCTCCTCGTGGCACCTAGCGCAAGTTCTCTTCTGCCCTTCATAAATAACCACTGCCCTGTGCCCCCTGATTGGGACATAGGATGGGATATTTCGCTTTATTTTTATTTTCGCAAAAAATGTCCCCGTCTTCGTTCCGGCTAGAAGGTCTTTTCCTCTCCACACTCCCTCCCAACAAGTGATTACCTCGCCGAAGCGGCGCATTTCCTCGGCGATAGCAGCCAAGGGCATCTCGAAAGGGAGGCACATGATTTTAACGATCGTAGGCACCTCCCCGGCCGATTCGATCGTAGCTTCCGTAAGCCTATCTTCTTTGGTCGGGAATGGGAGCTTCTGTGTCTTATTTTGGAGTAAGTTCTTCATTATGTCTTCGTTTTTCAGTTTTAAAAAAACATTCCGGCGGTTATAACCGATCTGTATTCCGTCAATGCAGTCTACCGTGAGGCCCAATGTCTCCCTTACGAAGACATGGACCTCGAACGGCGTCGGGATTCTGAAGTTGTCGTCGGTGGATATTATCACAGTGTTAACACGCTGGACCTCCATGTCACACGTGTTGTAGGGGTGGGGTATTCACAAAAAAGGGGGGGAAACAGAGGGACAGGTCCCGCCTGCCTGGCACAGACTGTGCACAGGCAGGGGCGAGCACTAACTGCTACTCGCGAAAGTACCCAAGAAAAAACACCACTATAATGAAGCCACGAAAGGAAAATAAAACGAAGAAGACACTCCTGGATTAATTAGTTGTCTCTTCACCACCTCCGTTGTTTAACAAATCCGTTAAAGTCACATTTCAAAAATCACCATCAATGTGCACTCAAAAAGAAAAACTGCCGGTCGGGAAGCCCGATCGGTGAGGTGGTGAGGCCGCGGGCCAGGCAGCCGTCCCAACCCGGGGATTTTTCGTCCTTCGGCAAACTCGGAGCGAGGAGTAAACACGTCCGCTCAGTTAAGCTACCGAGGCGTCATTCTTCTCCATGGATATTTTTCGGACACTACCGGACAAGGTGTTACTGGACTGCTGAGCATATGATGCCACAAGCAGTCCAAATCGTGCGCATAGCGCCACAGCCGGAGAGCAGGCCCGGACATAGAACACAAAGAGGTGTTCACTCTAGACTAGTTTAAACTGTACTAATGCTATTGAAATTATGCGATATATTCAGATCAAAAGAGAGTACATCGAGCTACATGCAAGATATTTTTAAAAGGGCACTCGAAACCATTTGTAGTTCAAATGTAGAATGTTTAGCATAACTTTATGCATCAATATATCTTTAATGAAAAGAGAGAGTCTTGCCCTACTTTCGTCCTCCAAATCACCCTCATGTGCATTTCTCATTTTTGTAATGGAATAAGTGTTCCTCCAACTTTCTCTATCGCTACACAACACATAACTAGGTTTCCTGCTAACTTCTTCCTCGAGTATAAGTTGCGGGTTTAAAACAAGTTTTTTTTATCACCGAAGACCCCGCAGGCCAATTCTACTGTTAAAATTTACTGATAATAAAGTATTCGACTTAAATCATCATAGTAATCCATAAAAATGCACTTTCTCAAATTTATTAAGTACAATTGAACCCTTCTATATTTTAAATGTGGACTTTGCAATCGGTCTCATTTCAACAGCAAATTGTAGATTTTCCGAGAATCAAAACTCAGATGAGGCCGTAGGCTGCGCACTCAATGGAGATATATAGCGGTAAAAAACGTATTCACCGCGTTCAATGACTACCTTCAAAGAAAAATAAGCACCGAATTTCTCAAAAAAACAGACAGAGACCAGTAAGGTGGAAGTATGCAGCATTCACCATTGGGGACGCAGTACATGGCCACGACGTCTGCGCCTCGTTCAGACATAACCGTCCACTTTCGTACACGCTCAACCGTCTCCCTTATGTCATTTCCCTGGAGGACGAGTGATGCTCAAACTGGGAGCTCTGAGATGGGCAAGAGAAGTAACTGCGGGGCCGCATTTCGGGCCGCACCGCGCCAAGACGGAATAAGAGCCGCGGACGCACTCGAAAAGTAGCACGTCTCACCCAAACAATGTTTCCCCACGTTTCACCGCGGACTTTTTTTTTATCGCGCGCACCTCGCCAACGATTGTTCTCGGGCGTCGAACTGAAGTCGGAACGACTTCCCCGGAAGACCAAGCGTCCGCTGCACCGTCCACTCTTGCCAATCCAGGCCGCTCTTCCGAGCGGAGTGGCCACTTGAGGTGAACAATGCAAACGAGTTGCTGGCCGCCCTCGCGTTTGCACAAACACGGGCGTAGAAAGGATGGGTGCAAAAACACGGGGGGAGGGGAATGCGCGACATAAAATTGCGAGGATGGGAATCGGGTCAAACGCTACTACTCCCCGTACCCCCCTTGCCCCCACTGCCTCGGGGAACAGAGCGGAGGCAGGCGCGGCTTTATTTTCGTGGTCATGACACGCGGGTTGAACGCCCTACGAGGGCTCCCCGACTAGGAAATGTCAAAGGACGTCTCGGAGGTGAAAGTAGGCACATATTTTTACAGCAGACAGGATAGAAGAAACAGACTGACATATTCGAATGAGTCGCTTCGTGTATGGGAGGGAACTTTTCGAGAAAGTCGGGAAGCCTGTTTGTAGTCTGTTTCCAGTCACTTTTTTAAGGCTACGTAGAAATGGAATTTTTATTCAAAACCATGCGAACTAAGGTTTTTAGTGGAAATGAATGAAAAATAGCATTCACAAGCACTAAAAATAATTCTCTACTGACACGGCTAGAATTAGAGCTCTTTTAGGGCCGGTTTTATAATGTTTGGTCAACGCTAACCGTAAGATGATTCAGCCTTTATCTTTACCCAAAGGACATTGAAAGTTCAGGTTAACTTCGGTATAACGTAAGAATTAAAGATAACCAGAACTTTCAATCACCACCCGGTAAAGTTTAAAGCTGTAACGGCTTATAGTTAGGGCAAACCAGACATCATAAAACCGGCTTTCAACGGTAAAACACAATTGCAGATATCATAAAGTTTATCTTCCAGTTTTTGATCCAAAAATGTCAGCAAATGGCACTTTTGAAGGCATTTGGTTAAGCTTTACGATTTTTCTGCTCAAAACAGAAATCTGGAGGTAAAAATTTGACGATAAAGTTAATCCTAAGACATTAAATTAAATCCCTGTGACATAAAGAATGGTGAAAATCAAGTCACTATTAACATAGGACATTAAAATTAAGAATATACACCTTAAGAGGAAATCCTGATCTTTTAGACTAATAAAATTTTTCATAGAGTATTGAATATTCTTTCTAAATCCCTCCTCAGATAAGTTCAATAGGCTCAAGGTGAGAATCAACTACTGATCCTCCTATCAATAATAAAGGCTTCCTCTCATTAGCATTATCTTATTATATTTTGTCTACAAATAGTTTGCAGCATAAATCACCATCATCGAGTGGTAGGCTTCTGCAATACTTCATGCTACCTAGAATACAATGACGTGAAGTTGTTTTCTTGCCAAATATAAATGCATAAATATTATATAGCAACACTAGAACCCAGACTTTGCATTAAAAATACAAAATTTTTTGGCAAAATAATGTTTAATTTCTTGAAATACCTGTGTTTGAAACGTGCATTCCTAGATATGACTTTGCATTTAGATTTTGAGACGGTCTGGCTTATATAGGCAAGATAAATGAGAACTCGAGTATGGGAAAGTATGCCACAACTATGAAATCCTTGAAAATTAAAGTAAAAATGACATTTTATTGGTATGAAGGAGCAACTATGTATTGATGAATTTTTTAATAGCGATAGTTTCGCAAAATAAATTTAAAACGCCAGATACAATAACAGTATTAACCCTTTAAAAACCAATATATTTTTCCGTGAATTTTATTTTAATGTTGGTAGTTAGGTTGCGTAAATATAATCACTAGAATACGTTAATGCAATTTTTTTCAAATTTCTCTCACACATGTAGATTTTACAGTATGTTGCTTCAGAGCAACATTGGGCCGCTAGGGAACTTTTTCACATTTATCCGCCGTAAATTATTATCTCATTCAAACTTAATTCTTTCAAGATGTAGCTATTTTTAACTATTCACCTCATTAAATATTATATTTTTATTACTATTAAATTAATTTAACATGAAGATTATGCGTATCAAATATTTTTTTCAAATGTAAAATGTTAACATGCCTGAAGTGCTTTATTTGCACTGATGCAGGAGTAAAATGCACTGAGCCACAAGATATTGATCAATAAAAGCTTTTCCATAACACCATCGAACTAAGGCAACATTAATATTATTTTAAATTCGCCAGTATGAATTTAGTCTTCCAGATGACTCGAGGATAACCTCTGAGGACAGAGGACAATTGCATATTCTATCACACCGAATTGTGCGTTGGCATAGGTATATTCCTCTTTCCTTTGGAGCTATTGCTAGTTGAAGGGAAGAAAACCAATTATCGAAGTATACTTTGAAAATTTGATATTCCGACAACTCATTAGTGAGAGCCATTACAATGTCGAACGAAAACTTCAATTGTACGTCTTCACAGGTTCCCTTCCCAGTACATATTTCAAAGTCGTGCGTGAGTACCGACTGGCCAGATCTCAGATCATAAAAACTTAGATACCCTACGTTTAAGGCCTGCCTAAGGTATATTGTTTCCATTGGCTCATCCTCTTGATAGGAATCTTTTGCTTATCAATGGAATATCTCTCTTCGGGGGTGTTTGCTGCATGTCGGTACAATGGTATTCAAAAGAGGCCTAGCTTTATACAATTTTTAGTATTTATGATGATTCTTGGGATATTGATGGTTGTTATTCGAGAAATGTCAATACTCATCACCTCAAGTGAAGTCGTTGGTGTCGTTGCTGTACTCAGATACGTTGCCATAACTGAGTTCTTTTAGGATTTTTGCAATATCTTTCTCCTTTTGCTGACGTCTGCACTTTACGTTCACTCAATAAGATTAAATATTAAGAATTTTCCAACAGAACCACCAAATTGTTAATCTGGAATTCTTTAATGCACCACATTTACCCATCGTTCCTTGAAGACCCGTTGTTGCTTTGAAGCAACAGAAACTTCGGATCAAATTTTAAGGTAATAGAATTCGTGTCACCAGCCTATATCTTTTGTGATAGTTAAATTCAAGCATTTATTTAATAATACCTGGCGTAAAATATGATTGAACGATATTCAATCAAAAAACATCTTTCTAGCGACAAGGATGTCAGGGAAAATTTGCGACCGTTCAGCATACCTCATTTCATTGTCCCCTATTAAATCGAAATCTGCACAAAGCATCACCTTGTGACGTAAATATTTACTCCGAAGATACATCTTTCAAGCAATATTAAAGCTTCCTTAATATTATGCATTCTCTATGAATTACAGGTCCTTAAAATATGTCTTTTCAAAGCAACATTGGGCGTTAAAGAGTTAACAGGATGTATTCTAATCTGCAAAGTGACCACTAATGTAAATTCAACTGAAATAATTAAGTCTTTAGCAAATATATTAGCTATTTATTATATATTACACGAATTTTCTCAAAATGGGATGGAAAAGTATCGTAAATGTATAAAATAATTTTAAGATTCCATCGCAGATGCTTGCAGCTACAAATGCTACCAACCTGAAGCATTCAAACTTATGCCATAGCTCAGCCGGTAAGGAAATAAAAGCCATTGGTTTGGAGGGAGCACTCAGCAGTGAAGAGTTTTTCCGAGGGAAAAAAGCGTGGCGGCGCGAAGAGGCGATGAGGGAAGACGCGAGGGGCGGGCGGAGAAGAATCTCTCGCAAGTCGAGCGCCATCACTCACGTCACTCGAGCGCCGAGAGCTAATGCCCTGGCGGCATTCATTCCTCCCGCCCATCACAACAATTATTAACATCCTTCCCCCCTCGGGCGTGAAGCTCACTCGGCCCGAGAGCACGGCCACTCGAGCCAGTGGACGACGCGGAGGCCACTCTCCGACACCCCCGCCGCCCTCGGGCCCTCCCCCCCGCCGCCGACGGCGACAAGCCTGTTGCGGGGCACGAGAATTTTCTAAAGGAGGCGAAGGGGACTTCCTCTCTCCTTGAGAGATGAAGGCGGCCGCAAGTCGAGGGCTTTGCAAGGCGCCTAAATTCATTAGTGCGGCCCCTAAATGCAAAAGCGCCGCTAACAACCCTTTTCGGTCACGACTCGGAGCCGAGGGATCCTCGATTAGGTCACCGATGGCTTTTGACGATCGAGCGGGCGTTGTTTTTAGGCCAAAGGAAGGATGTCGAGAGATTATTAAACTTGTTATCACCTTAAGACATTGCGGAACGAAAGAAACTCTTCGCATATTCATTGAAATTGGCGTCGCATAAATTTTCGTGATTTGTGTCCGCGGTGTACAAGGATAAATTTACGGGTCTGATTTTATATATCAACATTCTTCGGCTTTAAAAAATCATTCTCTACCGACGTAGTACGATTTTGGCACTAGAAAAAGAGAAGCGCAATATTCAATGACCTCAAATATTTATTGCCGTGCTTCAAGTTGCCACAGCTACAATTAAACTAAAGTGCATTACTTGTTAATTTCATCCGCTAAATAAATTGATTGCCCAATTTTTCGAGAAAAAATATCAAATGAGAACACTGCATTCATGGTAAAATTATCATATTGGAAGAAGACGTAGATTCAATAACATTCGACCCATGCTTGCAAGAACAGATTAAATAAACAGTTTCTTATCATTCATTTTTCATTGTTTACTGATTTTTTTCGGTCATATCAATGAACTATTCGTAAAACATTCAAAACTATACATAGAATTTCTTGACGTTAACGAAAACAAATTCTTCCACTTGGAGAATAAATAAAAATTTTCGAAGAAAACACTATACATAAACAGGACACTATATATGCGTAAACACTATGCATAAAAGAAAGAAACAAATTACTAGCCAAAGTATGGCAGACGAAACGGATTAAATGGATACAAACACAATACATTGACCACGTGAATAGCGCTTTTGAAGCAGATTGATGATCCGTGGATAATGACGGTGCGCCCTCTTGCACTTACAAGGAAAACTGCCTCTCGGGCCATTAAAGTCTCAAATATAAAACCGCTGTCTCTGGAAGCTCACCCAATTGTCCTCCTTCCAAGAACAGTTAACGTTGATGGTATATAATGGAAAGATAAGGTTTTCTTACGTCAAAGTTCAATCCTATTATGCAATAAAAAACCCAGAGTTGGAATCAAATATGGAATTACCCAAATAAACGAGCGATAAAATACTCGATATAATCAAATTGTTCAAAAAACCCGCAAACATTTGAAATGGCTTGGTTTGAAAATATTTCATAGATTTTACAAAAAAGAAAAGGAATAGTATCAAAATTCATCCACTCTTCCAATATCTAACACGGCGACGAAATTAACTCATATAAGTGCTCATTACAGTAACCGCCAAACATTTGCTATATAAACCAACGGAAATTATTGGAGTTTTAAAGAATAAAGTCATGTATACACACAATAATGCAACAAAAATTGTGCACATTAATTTTGTACGTCATGTAATCACCTATATATATTTCAGCGTATTAATGTGTTTCATGATTAAAATACTGTTTATAAAGTGAGTTAAAAATTACTATTCTGTTAGGTTCACTAACTGCTTCTATGAAGGGTTTTGGTCATCAATTACGATAACCACTATAAAGTAGCTGCATTTTGAAATGAATATTTTCTGTTATTATCTTCAAAGTAAAATCACTGTTGACAGCAAGGAAAATGAATTCAATACGTACCGAACCTATTTAACGTGTGAATCTGCATAGGGTTATTTAGAGTGTTAATGAAAGGAATAAATTGTTAGTCAGTAATACAGTTCACTGATAACATAATTCGTTCGTTGGAGGTAAAAGTGAGATCCTTATCCATAACATGAACTTAATCTGAAAAACGCATCATTTATTTCAAATTGAAATATGAGCAGTTTTCGATGTTTCAATGATTATCATTTTTGGAGTGTACATTAAAGTTATTACCATTACACCCTCCGAATTCATGATTTTTCCCCTTTTGAGTTACGTTAGCATAAAAGTGTTTCTCACAAAGTTCAAGAAGTAATAATTTAATGCTCTTGTAAAGTACCATATGCAAATAATTTCAGGTCTTCAAATAAAGTAATTTCAGTTTACGAACTGTTGAGAGAAATTGACTTTAGTTATAGATGGTGCTCTTTTGTAGTTGTAAATATACATATATTTGCAGTAGAGAAAATGTCTGTCAAGGTTTTGTTTCTGAAGCCTAAAAACATTTTAGTGTCAACGCTCAGTTGCTGGTCAAACCAGTTTCAGGTGATAAGCCGCTGTACCAGAGGGACAAACTCACCATCCCCACGAATTATGCAAGAGTAATGTTCCGGAATGGCTGATATGATGATGCGACCGCGTCGGCTGGATTCTGAGTTTCGGCCGACGAGGTCTTGAGGGTGTGAAGGCGGGGTGAAGGAGCGCGTTGAAAATGCCATATGCTAAGCTTGGAGGAATGCCCTCCGCCACCGAAGAAACGAGTGGCTCCATGTACCGTACCTCATTGATGCCATCTGATATTCCGTAGTTCGAAATATTTGAGGTCTGTTCTCCGCTTTTATGTGCCCAAAGTTTGTGTCTCGAAAGCTGCATTATTACGAAATGGAAATAAAAAATGGGAAAATTTATTTATCTAAGGAATGTAGGTCTATTAATGAATTTCCTGAGTGTTTTGGACAGTAAATCTCCGGAAAACGCCCCAATTTTTCCAAACATTGTGTTCATACATCATTGTTTTGTGGTAAAAACCATATATAAAAGGATATATTGTGATTCTTTTATGTATCGCATTATAATTTTACATTTAATACAAGTTTTAGCTTGGTTTTGTAGATTCCCTTTCTAGAGTATAAAACACCAACTCTCTCTAGACAAGATCTCACAGTTTTGCCATTTTAGTAATAACATTCTTATATCCTTGAAACAAAGCATTTATCCGATAACAAGTAAGTATGAATTAATGTTGAACCTGGTATGGAGGCTTCTGCGGTAATTAAATGGGTAAATATTTTCTGCGTTTTGGTCACATTGATTCATTTTGGGTGGAAGTCAATTTCGGGCGCATTCCAGTTCCCATCTTTAAATCCTTATGAGTTGCAGAGTTTTGAATCCCTGCATATAAGGCTAGCCAGGCGGACTGATTTGAAGATTTTGAATCCAATTGTTGAAAAAGCCATTTGGAAGATAAAGGGAGAAGATAATCCTCCCTTTCGAAGTTCCATCTGTGATTTTCTATGTGTATTTCCTTTCTTATCAGCTTAGGGAATTATTTTTTTTCTCTGGCAATGATTTTTGACTCTTGGAATTTTATCACGTGACCAGGTTCTGACCATGCTCCGCAACCACAGAAAGGCGAACATTTTTCTTTTAGGTTGCCTTACGACGTTCTGATATACTGTATTTGAAGGATCTAGATGTTTTTCCGGTGCAAGATTGACCACAGGTATATACTTGATACTTCATACACTCTTTCATATATGTCAGATGGGTGACGATCTTTTCCGCTCCAATGAGGTCATAAGTCTTTTAAACCTCGTCAAGACGTCGTTTTTGGTGAGAATTCTAGCGATTCTCTCTGAAGTTTCTGCGACGCCTGGCAAGAAAGCATGTACCTTTGCCTTCTGCTGGTCTTCTCTTGCAGTCTCAAAGGCCACATCACGTTTCTTCTGTTCCTTACGTGTGATTTTCCGAATCAATTCGCGGTTGTGGCCCTTCAATCAGAGTGTGGCTAGAAGTTTTGTTTTTCTCTAGCGTGCGAATTGGCAACCACGACGGCATACGACTCGTGATAAAAGGTTTTCATGACTGGTGCTTTTTGGCCAGGACGATGGTGGGATTTGGCATTTACATAGCGGCCAGTATGAGTGTTATTTCGATAAACTGAATAAGCCAGTGTGCCATCAGTTTTCTTTGTGACGTCGAAGAAGGGAAGTCGGTTATATTCTTCCATTACCGCTGTAAATTGAATGGTAGTGTTTTATATGTTAAGATGTTCTACGAATTTACCCAGCTCATCTCTCTCGTGAAGACATATAATTCATCCTTATTTAAAGCATAAATTATGCGACTAAATCACGGAGTAAACGAAAAAGGCAACCATTCTACATCGCTATATTTAGTATAGCTTCAATTATGTTCGAAAGTATTTTTAATAAATGCTAAGCTCAGCATTATTTCACTTTTTTTGCCTCTTACGAATAACAGATTATACTACGCCTTATACAGCATAGATTTTCATAGGAGTGATTTATTCCGGCAGCACACCTATAAGTTCAGGCATAAATGGAACGACTTCTCTCTTATCTTCCGATGACCAAGTTAGTGATATTCCTGAAGGCGAGTGAGTGATAAGCATTTTCACCTAAGTATCCTACAGAGTATGCGTACTGCTCCATTTGATGAAGCTACACGAATTACGTACGAGACATGAGGTGTTATATAGCCTCAAGGATATATCTTCAAAGAAGAAATGAGGAAACCAAACCTCGGAGTGAACGAAAGTGAGATCTGTTCACCGAGTAACCAGGAAGACGAAATAGAGCAATATCAGATCAATATATCATTTTTCTATCAAAATATGGAAAGTAATTCATTGTTAGAGACTTATCAGTATACCTTTAGAGAGAACTTTTTCAGTTGGTGTAGGACTCGAAAGGAGTAAGATCGATTGTTTGCATCCCGAGGGGATTTGTTAACAGGCTGATCGTAAAATTACGCTCAATGATTCTTTAAATAAACAATATCTGATAATCTTGGTGTTGAATGGGATCGAAAGGTATGGTTAAGTTAAAGTGGACACCAATGCTCATCCCCAAGCCTAGGGTATGCAAGTTACTCTAGTTTTCTGATGATAGTAAGTGCATTAAGTGAACAGGAGTGATGCAAGGGCAGTCAAAGAGGGGGAAAGTATTCATTCCGAGGAGAAGGAAAATCGAGGTTTGGGAACGCCAACACGGAGGGAAGTCGAGGGATCGTGGCGAGATTTTTATTCATTCTCGAATTAGTTGAGAGTCTAGGATCCCGCGACGGTATTTTCCAAGAAGTTCATGGACCTTTTGAGGTTAGCTACATGTGGTGTGAACGCACTCAGGACAGTCCCATCAACACGCTTCCATTCGGTGATAAAGTAGTCAACGTCTCGTAGCGATCGAGGTAGTGTCCACCGGGGTCATTAACCGCAACTGCGCGACGCCATTCTGCGCGACAGGATGAAAAATCTGTGCACTCAACCTAACGGGTTGATTCACTATGCCTTAATAGGATTTTTATGAGTGTATCTGGGATATAGTAGCAGTTAATCAGGAATTTAATTGATGGTGAGGTATGGACGATAGCAGCAGCGCAGAAGTAAAGAGTCATAAATGTTGTGCTACAGAAGAATGACGGAAATTAAATTGACCGAGCGCTGAGAAGAGCCAAATACCTATCTTAAATAGATCATAAAAAGAAGAAGGAAGGACTCAATCGGCCGCTTTACAAAGTTTGAGGGTTAGATGAAGACAAAAGTTGAAGGCTGAGTAACACGAAAGAACGGCAAAGTTAGTCTCGAATGACATTTAAGAAAGGTGAGGGAAGATATAATGCAGAATTTACAGAATAATTGGAACAAAATTCTTAAATTATTACTGTGAATCGACGCTAATGTCGGTAATGGAATAAGTAGTTCCTACTGAAAAATATCGCCATAAACTCCATGTATTGCCAGATGTTTGCCATCCTATTGATAATTTCCAAAAGTCATAATTTTTGTCCTCGCTAAAAAACAAGGATTAGAAAATGCTACGTAGGATGAACGATTAAACGAGAGCGGAAAGTAATAAAAGTAACTCAACTTGACCCGTTGTTTGACATTGTTTAGAACTTCGACAATTCAACGCAGAGAAGTAAGAAATGTATATGAAAGTATATAAAAATGTGAACAATTGTATATAAATGTCCAAATTTACTGTACAAAAATAAATACAGCTTCGCAAAAAGAGTTGACGGATCCCCACAGCTATCTTCACCTAAGAACTTCTACTAAGGCAAATCTCAACCTGTAGATATTTCCATACGTAACATCAAAACGTCGGGCAGGTCAAGGTGGGTAATTTTGTCTATTTCAAATAAAATATCTTTATTAAAATGTAAAGCCAATTCATAATCATTCCTCTATCTAAAACCAATGCTATATTTTCCATATGACTTATTAATACATGGACTTGGAGCAGTAGTCAACACGCAAAACAGAGAAAGTATAAAATATTCAATGACGACAGCTGTCACCAATTACCTAGATGAGCCATTTTGGTTCGATGTCTCGAATGGATAAAATGGTTGAAATGGATCAAAACTGCAGAAAAGTAACTATAGCCTATGCTTTTTTTTGCATTATCTTTAATATTTAAATGACGTCAAATGATAGCGGAAATATTAAATATGAAAGTGGAATCAAGCCAAGACTTGCAATCCAATTAAATGGATTATGGCCGTCGGAGAAGAGCACTTTTTTATGGATTTCTTGTGGCCAGGATATTCATATTTTATTAAAAATCAGGAACATGTCTTTTAAAAAAGAACGCGATGGTGAAGTGAAATCAAGATGAAGTCTTCTACGAGTGATCGTACAAATTGTGTTCAAATGAGCTAGAGTGAACAGAAATATGAGTAGAATCTAGACGGGTTTTATGGGTTACGGCCTTGAGATCCAATGATCGAATTTCATGCTAATTAAGATTCTATATCCAATGCCACGCAACGTTCATTCACTTTGTTTCAATAGAACGTGACAATGATCTAATTGCAGAAGTTCATACCCTAACATGATGCATTCGATACAATTACGTGACATATATTAGCGCGATCATTGGGGTTTCCCTTGCTATCAATATTCTCATTTCCTCATTAGAGAAGAATATAATTTGTGTATATTGCCTGTGGTAGCAAAATTATGAATGCAAAATGAAAATTAGCAGTGGTGCACCGTTATTGATAAGAGATAAAACGACTACCACGTGAATAATACACGAACAATTATACAGGTAATTAATGTGCGTTTAGTTCATCAATCTCGAAATAGTTACCGTTTTGAATTAATTTCTAGACTTGCATGAAGTGATAAACAACATTTGATTATTCAATATGGCTATTGCATACTCAATTCAGAAAATATCATTTTGACATTTATGTTATTAAAGAGAAGGTTTTGCCGGGAAAGGATGGTTATAGAGTTTTCTGTAACTTGACCAAAATTTGCTGCAGCAGAAAAGATAAAGTGAATGAGCATTCAGCACTAGCGACTGCTTTCTAGCCTTGCATTATAGGCGAGGTAGGCTGCAACTATTGTATTTTCGTATGACAACGGTGCGATAATATGTGCAATTCGTAGTGCAAATGAGATTTCAAACTACAAGTTGTAATTGTCATATGCACCGTAACGCTGTGCACACTAGAAGCAAATTTTGAAAAATATTTGCAAGCCTCAGGAATTGATTTTATAAAGAGCTTCAATAAGAAAGGTCTCAAATATTATTGGTTCAAACTACAATAGTGTATACACAAATTTGAACAAAATATAAGGGAAAATATGCCTCTTGCTAAGGATTATAAAAAGCCTACGCCGTGGATGAATTTAGCAAGAATTAGAACTGGAGTAAGCTGGGCTCCTTTAATGCACGAAACCTTTTGGGACGAGGGGCTGTGGTTTAGATCGAAGAATCGCGTGGCGGAAGGATTGCAAACTACACGAGCAAAACTCCTGAGTATGAATAGAAAAAGAAAATATATTCATGCTCTCAAAACTTAAAGAAACGTTTTGCTAATGCGCTCATTTTTTAGGCTTCGGTAAATTTACAATGAAAGTATACTCTTCAACATTCTTAGAAGATACTCTTCCATAACTCCTCACTTTTTGTGTCATTCTGCGATTAAAAATGAGTACGTCTGCTATGAATTCATCGTAATACTTTTTTTTGGCAAATTTATCAAAATATGGGATAATTCAGACAATACACATGGATTTGAAATTAATTTTTATCGCTGCATGTCTCAGCTAAGCTAAAAGTATAAGTTTTGTCGAGTATTTCAATGTGCAAATTTATGCACGGTAAGCACTTGTTGTAATGAATTTAAATCTGAAGGACAAGTGATATGAAAGATACTGAACTAAAAGGCAATATGCCTTGCTCTTTAATAATCACTTACGCTCAAACACTGTTGTTTGATAAGAATGTATGAATAGGCCGCTGGCTTAAAAAGCATAAAATTCAAGTCAGGACGCTAACCACAAGAAAAGGTATTAATTTTTTTGAGTTCACTGAATTCTCCATTAGAAATATTAACTGCATTTTCATATCATCATAGTGTTTACCTTGGTGAGCTAAAATGTTCCTTCAGCTAAAATATCAACAATGGACTTTTAACTTTCATAGGTACTTTATAAATTGCTTAGATGGATTTTTTGAGATGCATTACGAACGTTAATACTGATATCCCGGTTCAAATTACAATATAAGTTAAAAATTAAAAAATGAATTTTAACAGACTCAGATCCAGCGTACCGTAACAGGGAAAAAAAGGAAGCCCCATGAAATATTAATGCCTGTAAATGAAGTTCACCTAGGGAATTAAAAAATTATAAATCCTCAATTTCCTCATCTCTCTATTCAAAGTATTCCCCCCGATCGTTTTTATCCAGTTCTTTTCTAAAACCACGGCAGGAAAAGTTTTGCTGACAAGACAAAGGTGCTCTTTAGTTCATTTTTCCATTTAGAATAGCTCGAATTGTTTTTAAGAACTGGTTTCTAGGTCAAGTCTTTTCTGATTCCATCTACTCGACCAAGCAAAGTTAGCCCGAAGATTAAAGGATGATCATCGTGCTTAAGAATTGTATGTAAAAAGGTTTTTTTATTATTTCTTTGTTCCAAGTTTCAATGAAGACGGGAATTTTTCGTAGAGGAATACATTCATCACAGTCAACTAAGAGAACTTTCTTTACTATACTTCCTTGAATAAATACTGTGTTTGATGGATATTTAACATTTATAATTTAGATAATTTTAAAGACAAAACTTTTCAAATAAATCGGCATCATAAATATCCTTTTAGAAAAACATATAAAACGACATAACAGCGTAAAAAAGGAAAAATATTATGTTTAAATTAATTTTATTACCGTTTAACACAATATTTGTCTTTTCATTCGAGGAAATGGAGTTGCAATGCATGCTACTGGCTGATATGCATTGTATCATGTATTTCACAAGCCATTGTCACATTAGAGTTCACCACTAACCGTGACTAAAAAAAACTGAACCTTCACTATCAACCAGTCGCAGCCAACGTAACTACGGTCACTTCATCCAATAGCCTCCACATTTAGATCTACAATCAGTGAATCCGGATATGATAGTGATATTGATGTCACACTCTATGGCAGGAATTCTGTACGACAGTGGACGATTTGAGACAACAGATATTCTCTACGTACCCAAGGCGCGCCATGGATTCCCAGGAAATAGGGATTTTAAATCTTGTCGGGAAGCGTAGGACCTCGCACACTCGTAAAGATACCTCCCTCAAATAGGTTTTCGAGCCGTTTCTGTATTCCAGATGCGTCGGTAACCCATTCCACGATCGAGGTCGGCTTTCCTTTCCGTGCAAGACGTTAAAGTACCCGTAAGGATGAGATTGCTGCCATATAGGATGATTCCGCTGCTGAGGAAAATGATCGCTCGGAAAGAGGCGGTGATGAAGGTAAGTCACGGGGATGAGAAGGAATGGGGCACCGGAGGGAAGGGCATCGTAGCGGAAGGAGGATGAGCCAACCGCAACCTCCATCACTTTTTATCGACGGTCGAAAAGAGCTGGTGAGGTTTAAACCGTGGAAAACGTAAGAGCGGCGTCGAAATTAGGCTAAGCGGATTTTTTTCTGCGGAGCTTAATAATAGCCTTAATCACTTTTTCGTGAACTCTATCGGGAAGGGCGGAGAGAGTCTATATCGATTTCAGCTTCCTAGCTCATTCCAGTTGGCCAACCCCACGACTTGGGGAGACCTTTTTGTTAATATCGAAACAAAAGCAGCATAACTGGATACAAACTAACCAGCTAGACGCTAATCATGCATAAATTAGTGCTATAAATATTTTATTATCTTTAGAGAGTAAGAAGTGAAATAGATAACATAAAACTTAGAAACCTCGGAATTTGAAAAACAATTTTGCATAGTCACGCCTGAAAATAAAATTCAGATGGAGGAATAGATGTAAAGGATAAAATAAGCAGTTTTTAAGACCAGGATTTCCAGATACCAATCGTAAATTGACAATATGTTTAAATTAGTTATTAAATTCCGTTTATTCTTTATGAATAAATTCAATCCCTCGTTAGATTTCATAAATATTCGGTTCCATTTGAACAAATGAGATTTCCACCTATCACTTAACAGTGCCCTTTAACGGGTAAGAGGAGAAAATCTGTCTCCGGCACAGTTTTGGAACGGATTTTTCTCCTTAAATTATTTAGCACTCCTAGGGAAAAGGCTAAAACTTAAATTCTATGCTTGTTAAGTACACAGTTGCTTGCTCCGTGACGTTTTTGTGATAAGGATAATAAAAATAAGGGAAAAGCTCCAAATAGAAGAGAAAAACAAATAATAAAAGCAGAAAAAGGCACATTCATGCGAGCTTTGAAAGGTAAGGAAAAGGTGTGGTGGCGAGAGACCTGTCCTATGAAGGGGTGATGCGGGAAGTGAAAAGATGACAATGACGAAGGCAGCAAAGAGTCACGAGGAGTTCGAGGAAGAAGAATATATTTAAACGCACCTTCCTTGTAAATCCTAAAGCTTTACACCATGCCATATTCCCATTCAAAATAAAGCATTGGTGAGTGGAATTTTTAAAATTTATCTACGCATATTGAGCGCACTATTTATAAAAAAATCACGAAAAAAATCCGTTCTCTGATAAGAGGAGACGAATAAAATTTACTAATTGACAGTAATTTTCAATTTTTTTATCGGAATTTGAAATGATGTTTCGGACCAAATGCATTTTATTTTTCTGAGTAAGTCAAGAACTATTTTTTATGCTTTTACTTCGCTGAAAATTAACAGCATCTAACCCATCTCTATCTAATCAGCAATTGGTTTACTTGATAAAAGGGTGAATACGAGCCAAAGAAAAATTTATGTATTTTTCCGAACAGTTTCAGTCCCACGTGCAACATTTCACCGCATATATAATACCCCGAAAATTTTCTCGGGGGTTACGTATTAGCATATATATTAATCCGCAACCTCTCAATTCTAGGAATATAGCTGTACATAGAAATATTTGTCCCCAGAGTAAGAAAAAACTGATATGAAACAACTGTTAGTCTATCAATGTCGTGAGTACTTTTGCAATCCATTTCGTCCTTTGGGAGTAAATAAAACTTAGTGTGAGATGAAAAACTATGCCAGTATTCTTCCCACAGTAGTTTTTAAGTAAATATATAGCATGAAAAAATACATCCGAAATCGAATCCAATTCAAAATCAACGACGCTGCGGCTTCTAACCACAGCACTTTTTAAGCATTCAAATAGTATTTGAGTTGTACCTCTACTGGAATAAATGACGTCAATGAAATAAAATTGTCCAAAGTCAAGAAAAATATTTACCAAGTTAATCATAATTCGAAGATTTTACTTTTAAATTTTAAATTTAGGACTTCATTTTCGTAATAAATTCAGTTAGGGACATTATATATCCAAATTGCTTGAACTTGCTCCTCGCTCGCCGAACAATTATCGATTTTGTCGTTTTCAACTTGAGCCAATAGAATACTATCTCTATAAGAGAAGCACTACTCTTATAACTATCTAATTGGGCAAAACAATATTGATAAATAAAAACTGAGGTGCTACCACCCGTCCGCTCAACGCTTCGCATCAGTTTATCATGCATGGCTTGCACTTCTAATATTACCGAGCAATCGGCCAGGGTTCCCATATCCTGTGATGGGTGATTTATGGGATTCATGAGACGGACCTCGAAGGGAAGGTGGTGGACTAAGAGGCAGAGAATGGGGACACCCTATGGGTCTCTAGGTCTCATTGATCATGGGCTGGTGGCACCCACCGCGCAATAAGTAATTTAGCAGAGGGAATGGCTGATGAGGAGACCAATGTGATCTTGAGTACCCTGAAAGACTCTAAGAAAGAGAAAAACATTGAGAAAGAACCATCGTGAAGATGATGAAGAAGAGGCAAAATGGGAGCCTTTCTATCTTCCTGACTCACGCCTGCCACCTCCTCTGTTATAGATAAAAAAGTGAGGATATTTTAAAAATTAGATGTCATATGATTCCCGAGGGCAGAATATCCTAAGCTTTCATTTTAGGAATACGTAGCCAAACAAATGTTCCAAAGTTAATAAGGGTGGAGGCTTATCGAGTGTTGAGTCATATTACACTCACGGTGTGAAATGTGCTATAAGTATTACCAATGACTGAATTAATCGCGATAAGTTTGGAAAAATTGTAATAAAAATAAAATTACAATAAAATGGCGGGTATTTAAACAATCATTATAATTGAAAATTTTACTTAAATATGGCAATTAACTTTAGTGTTACGTAATAACTATAATGGAAAATTGTGAGTTTTAATGATGCCCCCAAAAAGATGCTCTCTAATTCAATGCTTTATTAAATACGTAAGATTGTATCTTTTTCACTCCTTTCTATTGCCACACATACAAGAACTCAACGAGCATAATAAGTACAAGAAATAACGTCAGATGGAGTAAAGAAATATTTACATAAATAGATTATAAAATATAGAGAGAAGTAATAGTGTCTTCAACCAGTTCATCCCATAGGAAAATTCAAAGAGCCAACCGACGACAAGTATATGAAAAGGGTTGAACGCAGCCGTCACAGTTAATTATAAAATAGGAAAATAAACTTACTGCTTCTATCTCTCCTAAATACCTTACGCCTCTTCATTATGCTTTCAATTTCACGTGTCCTTGTGATCCATTACAATCCGTTAATACATTTTCCTCCCCAAGCAGGGCACATTATTCAGTATGCATTTTCCTTTAACCCCAGGTCACAAGAAACCTACGCATATGGGACTCTCAAATTCAGTAATTTAATGAAATGGTAAGTCAAGATGAATATTCATTACTTTTCCATTGCACATTCTGATCAAGATAGACGGTACGTCGCTTGCGTGAATCTTCCTCCCACTGGGAGTGAAACGATAGCGTCGAGAGGATTAATTGGCTCTTCTTGCGACTGCGAACTCACACCTACCTCCCGAACACAATTCCCTTCCTCTCGGGCCAATTTTCCTTCAAAGGCATATTACATGGCTGTGAAATCAGCCATTGTATAGATCAATAGGCTTCTCTTGTCTCTACGTTTAAAACTTGCTGCTCACTTTCACGCTCTCAGCGTTATAAGGGAGAGAGATCCATTCCAATAAATGTCATGTTCTTTTGGAAAAGTTAGTCTTAGTCAAAACAATGTGCTTTAGATGAGATTTGACTGGAAATAGAGCTTGGTAATGTGCATTATAATATCATTTACACTGGCTAAAAATCTCAAGCCTCGTTTGACGAAGCTCTCCATTTCATTATCCTATCAGCTGATCTTTCCCTGTACTATATTTTTGGACTTCCTTTTCCATTCTTTCCATCTACTTGTCCCTCGACGATTTTCTTCGCCGGGTCATCATGTTTCATGATACGGCGGATTAGGTTGTTTTCCCTTCACATCAAGGTGTACACGAGGCGTCTATTCTATCCTATACACCCTAGGAGTTCTTCATAACTTACTCGGCCGATTCATTTCATCCTCAGCATTCTTCCGTAGCACCGCATTTCGAAAGACTCAACCCTTGATTTTTCCGCTGCTGTCATTGTCTTTAGCTCACCACTGCAGATAAGCATATTCCACATTTAAGTTTCACTTAATCCTTTCCTCACTTCAATGATTAAATATACCGCTGTGAGTAGATCTTTCCTTTAGTTGAATGCTGAATGAATTCTCTTCGCCTGGTACATTCTGCTGATAATTACTTTCTTGATGCTACCATCCTGCTTCCCAGATAACAGAATTCATCCAATTCTTCCGATTTTAGTTTCAAAATTATAATGTGAATGTTGACTTCTTCTCTTTTGCTGCAAAGTAATACCTGAGTTTTCTTAATGCTTATTTTCAGCACCTATGTACCCAGCTCAACTATATTAACCAGAATATTTTTCAAGTCCTTTTCTGTCTCTGTTATGACGGCCATATCATCGGAAAATCTTGGGATGTTAATTTTTCTACATGGATATTCACTCCTGAGGCCTTTTATTTGATATTGCTGATGGCTTTCTCAATCTCAGTGCTTACGGATGTCAAATACGGGTGAAAATTATGGGTAACAAAGCACAGTCTTGTCACGCTCCAATCCCTGTTTTTTCTTCTTCACAGCTGGGTCCAATTGCAGATTCTTTGTCCATGCGCATGTCTGTCACGGCTGCATTAATTGTGATCTCACAATTGTGGCCTTTATGACATCTCGTCGTTTTTGATAGATTTCGTTTCCGCTGTACAGCTCTTCTTGGTATACCTTACATCTCTTGACTTTGTCTTCGTTTTAAATCATCGGTTATCCATTTTTCCCTTCAGGGTATTAAATATTATGTTCGATTCTTCCGCGTGGTTTCTTAAAATCATGCAGATGGGCTCTACACACCCGCCAAAAATATTTTTCCTAATGTGATGCATTTAGGAAGAGACGGAGACGTTGACTAATTTCTTCAACAAATATAGGTTTTCATTTTCACTTTTACTCAACTGAGTTAAGAGATGCATATTAATCGACAAAAAAGATTTTTGAAAACTTTCCTATATAAAAATCAAATAAAGTAAACTTTTATGCTTCTCTACACGTATACGCAATATGCGTTTTATACCATCAACATGTTCATATTTTCAGTAAGCTTTCATGGTTACTCCGTATATAACCTTTCATAGAACTTACTCGTGGTCGCGAATCAAAATTTACGTAATATTTTCTCTTGGTAATCGGACAATATCATTACCGACTAAATCTTCGAGTTGTGCAGCAAATAAGGAATATAAAAAGGCCGACTACAGGTTAACTCCGATAACTAGAATACATGGACAGTTGGAAATAATAAAAACACATATTCCCATTTCCGTTTAATCCAAGATATCATTACCTAAATCAATGTATCAATCACTTTTTTTTTAAATCGAGGATAAAGCGATGGCCAAGAGTTAAGACCCCCTTTTTTCAAGATTCCAAGTTCAAATGCCAATAAAAACCTATAGATATCCCCAAACAATAATGCTTGATCTACACAGAGGCCCACACATTTAAGTGTCCTCATTGCCCTAAATACTCTATTAATGAAAGTCAATTTATTTTTTCGGAAAATACATATGCGGCCATAACGATATAAAAATAATATCATACAAAAATCTTGACTTAAAAATTGGCTGTTTTTCTGCAAAAGAAGCAGAATAATAAATAAAAGAAATGGTCATCAACTGAACTCTTTGTATTGATCATTTAAATCAATAACTCAGTATTTTTGTACAACTTCTATGGAAACTTATTTATGTGGCTAGTAATGCACTGGAGACCAGGTCATTCGTTACATAGCAAATTCCTTCAAATACATCTCGCTTATTTAACCATGTTCATTCTGACGACAATTACGATATTTCAGGGAACAAGTCAGCTAGTTGCCCGCTGAGGAAGTCTACGCAAGGGAACATCGGGATTGAGTGAGGTGTACCCTTCAAGATAAAATTACACAACATGTGATAGAGTTAGCATGAATATGATGAGGTATAGTTGCTAAAAGCACAGAAGAACGGAGAAAAACTATCGTTAAAATGTACTTGGGCTTGGAAAATTCAGTGCCTCTAATTTAAGTGAAAACTTTTCTACCAATTTAAAATAAATTTCAAGGAAAAATTCCGAATTAATGACTGTAAGTATGACCAGATATAATTCCAACTAAGAAACAGAAACAGTTTTTTAAAAATTGAAGATCCTCCATCATGTATGACTGCTCACCCTTTCTCTTAATTCTGAATCATGAACTCAGCTTGCTAAGCCAAAAGTATCGGAAGCGTCGAAAGACCTATCAGATCATTCACTGATCCCGTCTCCGAGGGGACCTAATGGGATTCAGCCGAGCCAATCCCTCGGGAGCTTCTTCGAAGACGTTGCCTCCCAGAGTAGATCTTGAGGCTGAAGTGGAGACGCGTTAAGGAGGTACAGAGAGGCACCCGCTGCCCTACACCAGCAACCACGACCGCCATGCACCCCTCCCGGCTGTTCATCTCCAAAAGGGCTCTTCGCCGCATGGGAGCAAGTCAATGTGGGCAAGGGAGTGTGACAATGACGCACATGGTTGGGAGGAAATGAAGATGGCGCACCAAACGAATCCGTTCTCCTCTCTCGGATGTGCCACGGGGGGAGGTTGGAGATAAGAGGAAGCGGGGGGTCGCCTTGCTAGAGTCGGAGGGCATTTGATGTTTGTGAACGTAGTGAGCGAGGGGGAGGAGAGAGGGCGACGTTGTAATGGATAGACTGAATGGCGGGGGCGGGAAAGGCTGGCTGGCTACCGAGGGCAGACGGGGGAGGCTCGTCGGACAGATAGGCTCGGATGCGAGTCTTCACCGCTCGGCGGTGGGCACACCCCGCGGGAGGCAGGAGACGGCAAGGAGCGAGCGAGCGGTGGAGGCGCCGAGGCTAGGCCTTGGGGCTGCCGACGGTGAACATACCCACTCCACAGCCTTCGGAGAGGAGCGACAGAATGAAGCAGCCAAAGCTAGCGGAAAGTTAAAACGAAACTGAGAGGCGAGGCACGGCTCACCACAGCGTTAATGCCATTAAAATGAAGACAACTTCTTAGCGTCTATTTCTACCACAGCCAGCAAGAAGAGTAAAATATATAGAAGGCTATATTAGAGAATTTTTTCTCTAATATCAGGGTGTGCGATATTTTTATATTCCTACCATGTCATTCTATTCTAAATGACGCGACCAGTCATCCTAAGGTTTAATTAACTAAAACCTTGAAGACGCCGCAACATAAATGACATGTGAAAAAAATCATGTTTAAAAAAAAGGGTATGAGTGCTTTAAATAAAGGGAAAAACAACATTTGAAGTTGACCTTTTTTTGTAATAGAACTTGGCAAACGCACTTGATGCAACTTGATCAACTTCATCCTTATTTGAATGAATCAATTAGGGGCGTTCAAAGTAATGCATTTAAGAAATTTGGACCAACTTTTCATTAATGTGAGAATCAATATGCGTATAAGTATCTTCAATCATTATCATCAAATGAAAATATTGCCGCGGTTTCTTCAAGAAAGAAGAAAATATTTGAATGTACTTTGCTCGAATAAAATGTGATGCCATTAGAGACTTCTTCCGGGTCTAACTAACGTGTTGGACGCCAAATTCAATTCTTCCATCAGTCACATAACAGCTCAATATCTAAATGCTACAGCTATTTCCACTTGTCCACACCCACTAAGATCGTTATTTTGTTTTTAATAGCATGAAATAGTTTATGTGAACACAATGAAGTTAACTAGCATAGACATTTATTGGGTAAAAATTAAAAAATGTTAAAGCTGCACTAAGTAAGAGTTTAGAAAAAATCTCATGAGAAAATTAATTTCAGCATTTTTATAGGAATTATGTAATGATAAGGCAGGAAAGCTAACAGAATATTTATTGCCGGACAAATAATAATATTACTTAGGATTTACTAATCATTTTCACTATATACCATAATTATGATGCAAAACATGGAGTTAAAACGCATTGCTACAATTTGGAAACCTTGAGTTAATTTTCATATGATATAACCAGCCATAAAAAATATTCAATGGTTAATGCATCGAAGCAAGACATGGAAATTATAAGCACTAAGGTGCAGAATGCGACACAGAAAATTACGAAATAGATATCATATTACTAGCTTTTTCATCGCATCACAATTCCTTCACGTCAAAGGAACAGGCTGCCGAAATAACTTCGCAAGCTGAGTCGGAGAGAAGTTCCATTTCACGTTGCTTCCTTTCTTTAAAGAACACCACACAGAAAGAATGGGGAATAAAAGTCTCCCTACTTCAACGTCAATGGCGAGATATTTTGGGGATCGAGTCGATGGCCGTGCTAGACTGGCGAAGTGGCTTAGCAACAGATGCCTCCGGCGGTATCTCCCTCTTCCGACATGTATGAAAGCGTCCGGGTCACCTTACACAGGCGGGGACTGTCAGGGTCGCGACGAGCGTCAGTCGATGGCGGGAGGGCGCCCTGAGCGTGCGGACGGATTGGATGTCAGGGGCCCGTGGGGTGGGGGACTGGGCGGAATGGACCATTGGGGAAAGTGGAGGCAGTGAAAAGGCGGGAAGGGGAATTGGCGGGAAGGAAGTTGGTCGTATCAGGGGCCTTAATTGCGGCATCCCATCTAATGCTCCCCGCTCTCCCTTTCGGCCGGAGAAAGAGCATAGAGAAGGGGAGGATTTCTCTCATGAAACCCCCGAGTCCCTCCCCCCGGGGACCTATACTCTCGCGACCACCGCCGGGTCCGAATCTCACAAGCGCCGTAATGGGATAAGAAAGACACGGCGGTCGGCACAATCACTCTTGGGCACTCGTTTGTCGGGTAAATAAGGCGCCGGGCCGGAGTAAAATAAGAGATAGCCAAGGGTGAAATACGAGGGGGAGAATGTAGCCAGCTAACTCTGCCAATGAAGCGGTGTGTACAACTGCTGGGTCCCATGCCATAAATCCCTATATCTTAATGATATAAGTTCCGGATGAAGGAAAGAGAGGCGTGTGGTTTTATTTTCACAACAGTAACTCTTGCTCTGTGATACGAGCTCAAATGAAATTTTCCGCTTCGTTGCACTCTTTAAGTTATTTATCTTTAACGGACGATCAAATTTAATGTTAATTTACTTTGCGGGTAAATGGCATTTAATGCGTTATTGACAGCACGCACACCGTTTTTTACCTCCTTAGTTATCGAAGAGCGAATATTCGCGTGCATGATAATTATCTCGTTGCATGCATTAAAAAATACAGCCAGTTATACAAAGCCTTAAAGACCGTTGTAATGGTATTTATCACTTTTTCATGTAAAATATAAGAATGATTATAGAGTGCATGCATTCCAAGTGATCTACAATTCTTAATAAAGACATTACTTAAATGGAGGTCTGAGAGAAAAGCATAACCTGAGTAATGTCTATAGATATGAGGCCCAGAAATAGACATTCTAAAGCATTTCAAAGATAACGAAAGAGTCACCAAATGATATTTCAATGCAGGAATTTTTGATGAAAAATTTCACAATCAAGATCGCCATTTTGGGTGTGATTTTCGTCTTAGTTATGATGGTGAAAATATGAATTATTTAAACCTTAATTATAATGGTGAAAATATTTATCAAATCCCACCACATTTCGTGGAACAGGAGCAATTTCAATTAAAGGCTCCAAAAACACTTAAGTTTTTTAAATCATAGCAATATTCACGTCTATACAAATACCTGTGTGTGAATGAAGAGAGTAATGAAACTAACCAAAATTATATGCTAAAAACAATACATGAAACTAAAATCATTTGCTGCAACTTATGGAAATTCTACCATCGGCAACATCGTTTAAAAAGAGTTTTAAGAAGAATGTACGGAAAGGTAAAAAAAAAACGGCCACAGCTAATGTAAGAAGTTGACACAGAGATGCAGAGGAAGGAATAAAAAGTTGAGATACAGAGAATTTCACATTGTCCTGACAATGTGTAAATTTTAACAATCACTGATGCTAAAAATTTCCATTATAATAATATCTTTGGACAAAACTCAAAAACACCCACGCCTTGGATGGGTAAGATTTATACAGGAATGACTTGTACCAGTGACCTTTGCTTTAGCATGCTTGGCCAAAAACCCGCCGCCACCTAAATCTAGCTATCATTTCATTCTGTAAGCTTAAACGAATAAAAATATAATTTATTACGCATTTTCACATCGACCCCTTTGCACTTCCATTGAAATCCTTCATAAGCCTTTCCCTATCCTACCTGTCACCGAAGTAATCTGTCACTGCAGTTTCTTGTTGTCCTTTTGTTTTTGTAAATGTAATTATTGTTTTTTACATTTTATATTGCGTCTTCGTCCTCTAATTTATGTATTGTTACCTGGCCACTATAAAATGGCATATGCTGTATGTGGTTATATTTCTTTAAAATGAAAAAAATAAAAAATACGAAGTGTATTCCAACATTCAGTAGAAAATAGAATGATATTGTTAAAAGACACTCCCACAGCTAAAGAAGAAGACACGAGGATGGAAATATTTTGAAATAAGTAGTACGATATTAGACAAATAAGATAAAATAACTAGTCAAGAAAGCACACATAGCCACCTTTGTTCGCAATTTCGAAAGGATTAGATTTGCTTAACCCTTTCCGACCTGGTAGGATTTAATTCCCGTACTTCATAAATTCTTTTAAATCATTTATTCGACAACACATCCGTGACAGCCAAGTGTCGTTTTTACATAAACTAATATAGCCAAAACGCATTTGGGCCTTCTGGGGCAGCTGACGATAACACCGTTTTACATACATGACATTTCGGAAATAGCGACAAAAGCATTCATGCATTTCAAAAGCCAGAATTAATTTCCATTTGGGGCACCAAAATTCCAAATTGCATTCATATTTATTATCCCCGAGCGGAGTGAGGCCTGAAATGTAAAACACATTCCTCGATCGATACGCGAGAAGGACAAGTACCAATAAAGCCAAATCTCGGAGCATAATGCTGGCCAAATTTCACTGGCCAGGGAAAACATTCACGTAGCACATGCATGAGTGTTACCTCGAGGCTTCAAATCATTTTCCTGGCCATCAAAACGCCCTACCAGAGGGAAGCAAAGGGAGAGGATCCGATAAAAGCATTTTGGTTTCCGCTGGAAGTGGAAGAGCTCAAACGTCATCGGGATGCCATCGAGTGATGGGCGCCCTGAGCCTCCGCCAAGGTTTGGGGCTGCAATTCTCACTGGAGAGCATTCCAAACAGAGTGGCGGGACGTGGAAGGGGCAGGTTGGTGAGGAGAAGGCATTGGGAGGATTGGATAGGGAGACGATATGTTGCTCAGAGTGTGGACGAAGCCCTATAGGTGGTTGCGCGGCGGCCGAAAGTAGAAACCGGAGCCAACAATGAAACCACGTCAATTCTCCACAATACTGATTGGGAGTAGTTTTGGATTTGATTTATAGAGTGTTATGATCCAGTAGGCCATTTTTACTGCCTCTTTCCGATTGCTATATCATCTATTTATTTTATTCACCAGTTATTCATTACTGATTTATTAGTTCATGATTTAGTATGTCTGGTGTCTGCAGAATGAATGAATTTTTACGCTAAAACACTATCCTTGAAGTAAATGAAATTTGAAGGAATGTGGTGTGATTTATCAAAAAGTGCTGGAGGCGAACAAAGAGTATTACAAAGTTTTAACAAGAATAAGGTTGGATAAGCTAGAAATTACTTGATAGCCTTAGAGCTATTAAGAACGCCTTTAACTAAAAATGTGACAGCAACCTCATCAATACGACAATTCCAGGAAATAAAAGCGACATTATCATGTTAAATAGACAGGCAAGGAGTAAAGGTACACACAATCCTTAAATATGTACCAACCTACTAGTTCAATAAAAAGGCATGTGAAAGAATTCAAGCCATCAACCTGAATGAGAGTACACGTCTTTGGACATTTAGAAGTATTGAAGCTTTAAGGTGAATGAATTGAATAAATTTACTTTGTGTTACGGTTCTACATTGTTCATCGATATAACTCCTTCGATATAACTCCTTCGTGAACATTGATATCGGAATGTGGTCATTTAGTAGGTCGACCGTGTCAGTGGCGCAGCGAGGGGGGTTTTGGGGGTTAAACCCCCCCCCCCCCAGAGCTCAGAGAAATATTTAAGTTTAATCCATTTTGCTTAGTTGGATTGATATTACTAATAGAATAGTGTAAGTATTAACAAAATATCTCTCATAAAGCCGTAAAACTCACCATTTTGAACCATTTATCTTAAAATTCCGAAATTAATTAATCACGCTCCTACCGCTTATCCTGGAGAGTATTCCACATCCCAAAACACCCCGGTATTAGTTACACCTAAATCCTCCCCAGCCTTAATTCCTGGCTGCGCCCCTGGACCATTTATCAGTGCTGGTCTATGCAAAGAGCTCTTCACGTGCCTACCCATTCGCCATAAGTAGGAGCTGGGGCCAACATTGAAATCGAGTGGCTTGGAAAATGAAAATGTTGGAAAAAAAATACCTACTAAAATATCTTTTACCATCTATCACTCTGCCAGTTAACCAACGATGCTTGTGACAGAATTTAAGCCATCAACCTGAGTGAGAACATTATAAATTATTATTATTATATTACATATTTAGGTATATTTTCCTATCGTTTTCTATCGTCAATAGAAAGAGTAACATCTAAGCATCATAGTTCAGCAATGCATTATCTCTAATTTTTCGTTTTCTTAGGATGAGGGAATGTAGTGCATTCTAAAATGATATTCTCCTGCGGAAGAATAATTCAAAGACTGGTACCATACCAACTTCAAGTGTGAAACTTAATGTAAATAAAATTATCACTCAAAATAGTCGGGCCTACAATTCAAACTATAGTATCGACGGAATCAGCCAATCAGAACCTTTTCTGATCACGGAAAAGTAATGAGAAATGTTGGGAACAGCGTTTGCACGGGGTTTTTCTCTCCGTAGGCTTGGCCGCATGCGCAAGGCCAAAAATCCCTCGTCCCCGCCCTTCCTCCGTGGAGCGCTGCTCTCGGCGTCGAACCGAAGCCATTTCGCAGAGGCAGGCACGCGCCCAATGCAACACCCACCCTCCCGACCCATCAGCGACTCCATAAACCTGCATTAACTATTCACACGCTGCCTTTTCCAGGGCACGGACTGCCTCCGTTTCTATCAACCCCGTCCCTGCTCTCCAAGTCCACTTACTTCTTACCTCGAGTGAGAAGGATTCGAAAGGAGGTGGTAAAAAAACTAGCCTGTCTAAATCGTTTAAGTTAGATCTTCGCAGTCTTTTGGAATTCTTCAAGTGGAGCATGCCCCTCCTCCAGAGAAAAGCACTTTAAATGAGCGTTTCCGAAATGAGCACAGCGAGATTCAATTATTCAACGTCTTATAATAGGAGGCGAGTCGTAGAGTGGTAAAATTTCTTAACTGACTTGGCAGTGCGAAGAGTGGAAACATAATATGAGGACTGGATGGGCCCGGTGGAGAGCTTTGAAAGCGATGAGAGAAACAAATGGATTTAATATTTAATAACAAAGCAGTTCTGATGGTCATGATTCATTGTCTTTACGAGGAATCCAATTAGTTTCAGTTCTCCCTGAGAAGAAGTAAAAATTTAAGTGTGCTGGGGAGAACGATTTTTACTAAAAGAGAAACTCGTATTTCTTCTGTAAGGAGAGGTGAGGCTCTTCCATGACAGGATAGTCCAATTGCGTGAAAAGTATTTCCTCAAATACCAATTGTCATTTCATTATGTATATAATTTCAGTTCAAACTAATAGCTGATTTCAACGCTTCGATTATCCAAGATAAATAAATCAATGATTGAGCCTAAGGTAAACATTAGCTTCCATTAAATTTAAAAGATAGTTGATTGCATAAGAAACATGTAGAAACATGGAATCTGAAATATTTTTATTTTGTATCACGAATCACTATCGAATCAGGATGAGCTGAAATATCATTTCCATGAAAAACTACTGGAAGTTTAGCGTTATTTCCAGGAGAGATTGCCATCGTTGGTCCATTTTGCAGAAGAGGCCCTCGTAGACTGAAATTGGACTCCATCAAATATAACACAATGGCGTGACGAAGAGCAATTTGGCTGAAACGGGATATTCTCATGGCTTCCAATGTATTATTTAGGAGGAAAGAAGGATAGATGGATGCGGTCTAGATACGGCAATTCCTGTAAAATACGGATCGTCTTTGAATAAACGGAAATACTTAGAACTTTCACTTGAAATTCATAGCGAGACTTCTTAGTTGCTAGCATTTCCGAGTTGTTCAACCGTTGCTTCCCATATCTTTCCTCACAATAATGACTGATCGCTTACTCAACATGAGCTTGGAAGTATTTTTACTGGTGAAGGCGCCATGATGGCGTCTGATGATGGTGATTTGATGCCATTAAATTTTTTACCTAACAACAGAATACAAAACGCTAATACTCATGATTTATTTTTCGCACTAAGCTGTCCTACTGAAATTGTGAAAGGTTGTATTATTATTACTCCCAAGTAAAATACAGTTTTTCTGCTCCAAACACTAACAATCTTATGAATATTCCAGGTAAACAGCTACGTCATCAATACGGCCATATCATGATGTCTAAGAATAATGAGTATTGGAATCATAAATGGTACCATTCATTCATTAAAGCTCTAATCAACGGATACTCCTACTAAATACGTTCGTTCATTACTGAAGGAGCAAATATTGACCACTTTCCTGTTGCCTCTACAAATATCTTTGCTCTCAAATGTCATCCAAACCTGTCCTTGGGCCACCAATGCAAATATTTCCGCCTACGGATCTGTCTCGTGTATTACTTTCAAAGTTTGCAAAGGAATTCATCCGTAATGCACGTAGCTCAATTAAATTTACATTAGGATGGTAAACTTGATAGTAATAGTTAATAACTTTCCCCATCAGATAGGAAGGTAGCAGCATATGATCTAGGAATTTCAAATTATTACCGGAAATCATGGCTGGAGAAAAGTTAAAAAGGCTATCCTTTGAACTTTCAAAGTGGGTAAAAATGAAGTAAATTAATATTCAGCCCGGAATTATCAAAATCGCAACCATTACTCCTTTAATAATAGCATCGTGCACACAAATTTAGATTAATTCCACCAAAATTACGAGACTTAATTATTAGGACTTGAATATCATTTATGACATGCTTATTTAACTGCTTCTATCGTCATACAATAATAGAATAATGTGAACAAACAATATAACCTGTGCTCTAGGAATCATAGATACATGTTATTTTGAAATACTACCCAACAAAAGATATTCAACTTTTACTCCATATGGAAGTTTTCAAGACAGTATTATATTTCCCAGGAAGTAAGTACGGCGTTCATCGGGAATACTCGCAAAAAACTCGAAAAATACAAAATATAGATATCTCACTTTCTCCAGCACTAGTTAAATCTGAGATTCATAAAACACCACACGAAGATATTCTCAACCCTTCTGACATCAACGGAAACATCGAGTCCCTTTTCGCAGCCGAGTTGGGCCATCGGATATCTCAGCCCCTCCGCAGCGAGGTCCTCGCCTGAAAAGGCATTCCGGAAGAAATGACGAGAACTTTTCAGAGCGTCCACTCCGTGGGAGCGTGGGTAGGCTTGCTCATTGAAGAAGTTCATTTTCAAGTTCTCCGTTGACACTTTACGTGGGGGGAAAGAACGAGCAATGGGGGAAGGGAAGCAATATTGAGTCGGCTGAATGCATTCGGCGTTGGGCTCTCGTCTGTGGTGGAGGAAGAGAGGAGTCTCCCTGTGCAAAGGGGGAGGAAGTATATGATTGAACTCCGGAAAGGAAGTTTGATGTAGCGAGGGCGTCCCATGGGTGAGCGGCGCGGATCTCGGGGTATACTGGAGAGGCTTGCGCCGCGAGGGGTTCGCCTGACTAGGGGAAAGCGCGGGGGACGACCAGCCGGTCGAAGAAGAAGTTACCGATGGAAATAACCGCGAACTGGTCAGCGACTTTACAGTCACCCGCAAGTGTACTAAATTTGAAAAAATACCACAGATGGTATCTCATTTTCCTGACCGGGATCCAGTGTAGTCAGAGGCATTTCATGATTTTACACATTCCCTCCGAGTATTATGGAGCCCAGATTAATTAAGAGAGAGGACCTTTGAAAATCAGTTACTTAGCTCTAGTGGTCTGAATTTTTGACAGAATCTTTTCAAAGATGAACTGATAGGGAAATGGTTTATGGGGGCGAGTTAATTTTGGAATAACTTAACAAAAGATAAAATGCAGATATTTTGGATGGGAAGAATTCCAACCGAGACACGGGTACTCAATTGGAAGCTCCTCGAATAGGACTGTGAAAATAATTCAGATCACCAGAGCATAACATCCGCTGCCCCCTCTCAACAATCGGAGCAGGACCAATTTCCACCTTCCTTAAATCGATTTCCAGCGATTTTCTTCCAAATTGCATCAGTAGCCTAGAGTTAAAAGGAAAATTTACGAGTTAAATACGGAAACGTTCACTACCCTTAATTCTTTTACCTGGTGGTGAGCCTGAGAAAGAAAATGCAAAACCCAATACTATGAAGATTGGAAGTACCCTTTTTGAGTAGGGTTATCCTTATTGGTCTTACCTTACAGATTTGAATGCAGGTGGATTCAAGGGTTTCACTCAAAGATAATTAATGACTGATTTTTTTAAACTGATCTATATTTTCTTCTCAGCAATCCAGTACATGCTTATCAAAAAGAAGGTTTTTCAAGCTATTGCGCGCAGCAACAATAAGGTCAAATATAGTAACATCCTAAGTTACACGGTATACAATTCGATGCGCTGAACTTGAACATTGAATTATAAGACACCTAAATGTAAGGCTAAATTCCAAAATATCAAATAATTTTCAGAGTGACTTACAGGTAACAGAAGAAAAGAGGTGCTCTGGAGTTGTTCTGTTATCCATCTTCAAAGCATGTGTTGGATAATATTTTATCTCGCATTTCCCATTGGATTAAGGGCAACGTGAGTTGCAAGGTACACGCCCACGGTATGAATTAGCTTGTCTAGCTCGAAAATCCTATGGAAAACCGTAAATTTTCAACAAATTACGAGCAGCATTTCATTCAGGTAGAACACTGACCAAACAATATGGCGATTAGACACCCTCAAGAGCACAAAATGATGGAAAAATTTCTCTCTAATAGCCAGTCCTTCAGAATCATTTGCCTTCATTCGATGACCTAAGAATTGAAGTATCAACGGAGTGGTTCTGTTATCCATCTTCAAAGCATGTCTTGTATGCTGTTTTATCTCGCATTTCTCATTGGATTAAGGCCAACGTGAGGTGCACGGTACACGCCCACGGTATGAATTAGCTTGTCTAGCACGAAAATCCTATGGAAACCCGTAAATTTTCAACAAATTGCGAGCAGCTTTTCATTGAGGTAGCATACTGACCAAACAATATGGCGATGACGCACCCTCAAGAGCACAAAAACGATGGAAAAATTTCTCTCTCACAGCCAGCCCTTCAGAATTATTTACCTCCATTCTGTGACCTAAGAATTGAAGCATCAACGGAAAATGATCTATGTAATTAATAGTGGAAGATTTTGATATTTACAAATAATTATTACAGTAAGAATAAACAATATGAGAAAAATACTCTCATTCCTATATAGAACTTTCAATAATATTAATAGCTTATAATTAATAGCTAATAATAATATCCTATCTTAATATGATAGGTTATGACGGAAATAAAGCAAAATTTAAAATTTTACTTATGAACAATCAATAGGCTTTGCTCGTAAATCTAATTGAGCAGCCTTTTTCGTGACAGACTTAGCTAAAAATATCACCCATATGAAGTGATATCAAGGCATACCAGCAAGTGGTGCTTGATCTGAATTTGATTAAAACGCTCAATGGGCAGAGAAATTTAATTTTGCTCTTCCGTTCATGCCTTATAAATAATAGGAAGACTATTGGTCAAGGCGGCATGGAAAGGCGTGTGGGCGGTTTCATGGGTTTTATGCACGTGGGTTCCCAGTGGTACGATGGCCCGTGCGGCTCTTATTCATCCCTCAATAGAAATCATCCCGCCACCACCCCGGAGTTTCTTTGTCCAGAATACAAGCCTCCGCGCTAACGCCGCTACACTTAATAACAGCCCAACCTCGTCACCCACCGCTTCCCGTCCGAGTAAAAATGATCAAATGACTTCGACACACTACGAGGCGAGATCCCTATTCATTCATTTTGGGTGAAAATGAGATTTCCCGGAAATGAAGACGAGGCGACTACAGTGGCGCCGCTCACGCAGTGGTGCATGATCGAATTATTGGCGGCGTCGTGCGGCGACAATGAGGATGGACGCTAGGGTGCAGTGAGCGGCGAACATGGCCCACGGATTATGTTTTCACGCATTTTTATGCATTGGACTTCAGCCTTTATTAAGGGAATCTCACCCACGCCCAGAAAAATGGCAAATGAACACATATGCATGCTCATTTCAGAGCTTTGAGAGAACAGAAGCAATAACTGCGTGAAAGGAAAAGAATGTGTGACTCCTACTGTCTGTCTATTAATACCCATGGGGGTCATATAGGGACAAAAACCTTTTTTCACCGGAATACAAACAGTTAAAAGCTTTGATTGACGTATCGTGCTGGTAGAATGGATGGCCAGAGTATGCAGCATGCAATATCACTCATTAATTTTTCAAGGAAATCTAGAAATAAGTTCCTAAGCCAGTCAATGATATCTCATGTATACCAATATGTCGGTATACGTGTAATTGTTCATTTTACTTGCGTTTTAGTTTTAGTGGCCTCTCTTGGCATTTGTGAGAGATGACTTATGGAAAAAAAATATTCTGTAAAACTATGGCTTTTTGCTCTGTGGCTTTCAGATATCTACGAATTACTCCTAAGCAGTGTTTGCTAATCTTGTGATATATAAATACTTTGAAGTTCAACCTTAAAGATTAACATCTCAGTTTTTTCCTGAAATTATGGGGGCTGACCGCCAAATTTAAAAATAAAACTGGATTTTGCATGGGTGCATTTTCAGTGAAAAGTATCGCGTGCGCTCAACAGAAGGCAAAAGTTGATGCATTGTACATGATTCAACAAAATCTGGCTCGCATTCAAATCACATTGTAGCTTTCAAAGCAACATGAAATGAAAGCAAATATTTTTTTTTCAAAACTTGAAATTATTTAAAATTTATAACCAATAAGAGAAGTGATGTGATATCTAACGTGATTAAATCATTTGATTTGGCATTAAGTTTCAACGATGGTTTTAAAACCCTAACGCACGCGATACAAAACAAAATGTGACAAATAAATTAAATCTATCAATTCATGCTACTTTATGTCCGGCTAACATGTATGGGAGTAAATAAATTCAGCATTATCTTTAGTCCGATTGCAAAATTTATGCATTCGATATTGAAGGTTGTACGGTAAAATGATTACGTGAGTCTCAATTGAGTTAATTATTAAAATCTTAATTATTACCAAATGAAATGCTTCAGTAACTCGAGCACTCTCGTTTTCAATTCAGGTTGATTGCATTTAATGGACAATGTTTTCCCATTTTAGCTTTCCACACGTGGAAACAACTCTTGAGAAACCGGTTATAATGCTCGTTGTAGCGCACTGTAATATAAATGCATAGCTAGTGCAAAACTAGATAGGCGTTATCACTGTACTTAAACTTGAGTTGTAGCTAACAAATGTTCTCGCTATTGTAATCAAAGAGCATTCTCGGATAGAAATGATATGCGGAACCTGTTTATAAACGCTAAGCCCAAGAAAAAATGCAAATGACAATGGAAAATAAAAAATCGTTTCTAAGAATAGAAGGAATGCAAAAAGTTTGATATTAAAGGAAATGTGATGGATGGAGAATATCGATTCTTTCCTGGCAGAGGAAAATGATCCGGAAAAATACATGAAGTGAGCAGAAAGGTGAGATCATGTTATAATTGAAGGTCATGAAGTTGCAAGATGGGATGTTCTGTGGGAAACCGGGAGACTTGATCCTGAGTCACAAAGAGATTTTGAAAAGCAAATGCGATAGGGTACCATAAAGTCTGTTCAGTAAAACGTAGTAAATTTACCAAAAACGTTTTTTTGTATTCCCTTAATGAGGAAACTGTTGTGAAAAGTTGAACAGCAAATGCTCTTGAGGACAGCAGCGATAAAGAGATAAGGATGTTTTGAGAATGATGAGTACAACATCGAGTTTTTCAAGATAAAAAAATCACTTGATTACCATGAAAAGGGAAGAAATACAAAATGACAAAGCACTGGTGCTCTAATTTCTCGACCTTTTGAGTCCCAATGTCTTCGATGGATGCCGTAGTCCAAGGGAATAGTTATTTTTGCATAAACTTATTTACTTAAATGATAATCTCTTAAAATAATTAATTTTGAAAATATAAATGTAACAAAAGCAAATATTGCAATGGCATTGACACATTAGCAGTAGCGCATATGAAGAAAATGATCTGCAACTTAATACGTCTATATTAAAATGACACCCTCCCGGCATTCTTGGGGTATACAAATTGCCCGGCATTCTAGTGTTAATACATTGAGATTTAGGGTGAAATAAATCATCATCGCTATTCAGGTCTCTAGATGTTGGGTACGTGGGATGAATCTAATAGCCACGTTGAAGATATGGAAATCTTTTCCCAAAAGAGCATATATCTATTGTAAGCATACCGTCTTGAACCATTAACTGGCGTAACGAGCTCTTCTGGGGAAAAAGACCTCAGTTAATGGCTATGAAATGAAAGGAAAGGAATTGAAGAACGGAAGGAGAAGATTCAAAGCGCAGGAGGAAACTAAATGAACCAATATATAACAAGGAACACCAACATCAACCTTATTTTAAAAGACGTGTTAGAGGATGCCGATACCTACATTCACGTGGACTCAAGAATAAATTTCCGGGTATAAAGAAAAACGGAATAAGTTTTAAAAAGGAGAAGATATAAAATCTCTTTTGCCATAAGTATTTACAGCAAATGAGAGTAAAATACAGTATTCCAAAAAATTCTTAAGTTGAAAAAGTATCATGCGACTGATTGTGACAAAAATAAATGATAATATTGCCAAAAAATCGTTATCTAACTCTGAAATAAAGGAATTGCAGAATAAAATGACGTCCATTAGCCGATAGTAGAAAAATTTGCAAACGAAGCATAGCAGATTCTTTTAGAATTACTGAACATGTTTTCAAGGTTTGCTAAAGAAATGACCAACTGCTTTCTTATGCATATGTTAAAAGAGAGATATATAGAGCTGAATAAGGGAGATTCATGACAATACGAAATATTAAGCCATCCCAAATCCCATGGCTCAAGGATGCTGCGAATTATGAATTTCGCGGGTAAAGTAAAAAAAAGACATAGTTTAGAATTATCAAGTCAAGGAACAAAATAAAAAACTCTCTATTTCCTGCTACAAAATACTTCCCCAAACTTGTTATACCACGTAGCTTTATACATAGTTTCTTTATGAAACCTGTCCACACATTTAATAGGAAATATTTTTGCAACAATATTTTATGATTAAATGTTGCCTATGTTAATAAAAAGAAGTCATTTTATAGTCATATATTTCCTTGCTTATTCATTTCATTAAAAAATTTTTAAATGAATAAAAACTCATTTTTGCAATAATTAAAATTGAGTTAATTTTATGTAAATAACTAAGAGTAAAGGAATAGAGATACTGGAGAGATACTATCAGTAAAAGAGATTGACACGGTCCACTAATCAATTTAAAAGAGATGCAAACGCAGTCCTTTCCATGGCAGTATTATGCAAGCGTATCTTTTAAGTGAATTACCGTCGAGATAAGTGATTTAGTTACAGACTCCCGTAAACCAGGGAACGCTGACACTGATCCCGCACGATTTGGTTTCCGGTGACTTTCCGCGGGCCGAGTCACCACATTTAGCGGCGCGTCGAGCGTAAATGAGCTCAGCTAAGAATAACATCATTCGGCGCTGGATTGCAAAACGCACCACATTCAATCTGGCCACGATGGAATATGTCGGGAGAAATGAGCACGATTCAAAGTAGTACTTAGAACGAACACCGGGGAAAGTCACCAAAGCGAGTTAACACCGACAGGAAAATAGGTCCTCTGAAAGTAGAGCATGCACCACCAATACCATTCACAATCAACCATCTATTTGGCTGAAGGAGAGAGAAAACCATATGCTTAAATGTATCTACTTTAATGTTCCAAAATTGCACTGTAATAAAATTGAAACCCTAATGCTTTATGTTGTTAAAATACACATTTTAATTTTCTATTTCCTACGAATACATCTTGATGGTACTTTCGAAAGACAAATATAACCAAAAGATTAATAGGGCCGTTGGTAGGAGATTTTTCACAGAATTCATTGAGCACAGTTTCACTACGTATAAATGTTGTGAAAAGTCACTCAGGCTAGCACTAAACCAATGAAAGCAATTATTAAAGTTTTTTTTGCAATCAGAGAAAATTAATCAAGCGCGAATGATATCGCCCCTTTAGTGGAAGCATATCCGTGGTGTAGGATCTTACCTGACATTTCCCCTTTAAAGACCTAATCTTGTATTCTAAAACATCCTATTAAAGAGAACGCAGCTAGATGCAATCGGTCATTGAGTGACAAATTATAAGTTCCCCAAAAGTTTGACACGTAGTGTTCATGAAAAATCATCACGAAATATGCCGATAACATATGTATCGATGATGGTGAATGTGGGCTGTCTTATTTAGGGAGAAATGAAAATCCTAAAAATTATTTCTAGAATCGACCATGAACTGTATTTTTTCATCTATTGGAAATTTTCAGGATCTGCATATGGATTCCTTTTCTAAAATTAAAAATTCTAAGAATGAACATCTCATACAGCGTGAGAAATTCATATTCATGGCCATGAAACTGTTCGTAGAACTTACGATTCGTTGTGGCAATATCTTAAGTAATCAAATTAACCTTTTTCCGTACTCATACCAGAAAACATATAAAAATATTTTTACATTATTCCTAATATCAATGACTTATGGGCAAAAAGTGAAAAATTGAAACAGTATTACTTCAGAATGCAGTCATTTTCGCAATCTGCTTCCTGATTATAGTAACTATGATACTGGTTTATGGGGGTTTTAAGGCTTACCTTTTTGCGGGTTCACATTTCACTATAAAGTTTTTAAATATAGAATATTTCAGAATATCAACCGTAAAATTCATCGAGGAATTTACATAATGAAATTTGTTCTCGTGGGTACAAATATAAACCAAAACGGATATATCTGGCTAGTATATTTGGTCTGCCACAAAAGAACATTCACGTTGACGGACGTGAATGCCAATTCATAGATTTGACAGCCGCAGCACACTCAGATGGCCAACGTAATACGATACAAGATTCTATCGCGAGCGGAGGAGATAAGGCACACGGCATAATTTAGTGGCTTATATATTTTGTCGCTAAAGACAAAATAGTGAGTTATACGCTACTTTTCCGCACATTCTTCCTCTATAAAGTTCCAGAAAAAAAGCTGATAAACACCTAATATTAAAAGTTTTGGAATTGGAAAAAGGAAGATCATTCTACTATTGAAAAATACAGTGGATCCAACGTTTGTATTTTGTGAATATCATGTAATAGAACAGCACACAAAACGTAAATATACGTTTTTCATTAACCTTTTTGCTCTGTCCATGTTGGTTGAGGAAAGGGAAATCGCTGCAAGGTTTCAATGAAGACTATACACCATTTTGTTTACCAAAAAAATTTGTAGGGCTTATAGATGTCTCCAAATACAATAACCAAAAAATTACTGTAAATGATACGTACACGAGCGAGTTTCTCATTTTTCATTCAAAAACCTTTCAAATATGTATACATTAACAGTGAAACTTGCCATGAAACAAATCATTTGGTTTAGCCCAGATTCAAAGCAGACGATCGGCGAATTATTTTGAACGTGGAACAATGTAGCAGTTAGAAGTACAGTATTCGATTACGGTTGGGTCATCTTCCAAGCATTTTATACGCCATATTTTTGTTTAAAGTGTCTCACACAGTAAACCTGCAAAGCTTACTGAAAACTTAATCATCGCATTTTTATGCTGGAAGACTATTCGCATTTCTATATAGTGCCAACTACCTCTAACAGGGAAGAGATTTGATCATAAAAGGTAGTCACTAGAATCGGTCACGCTCGAATGGATCTATTTGAGCTAGGAAAGATACTCGGCCACAGAGACACGGGAGAAAAGCTAGGCTGCGAGGCCTTGCGGTTGCAATATTCAGCTCATAAAGGAGACGCAATGCATGAGGTAAATCGTATGTCTTTGTGAGGATTTCACGCAAGGAGGATATAAAGAAATAATCCCACGGAAGAAGAACAGCCCACACGCTAAAAGAAATAAAGAAAAAATAGATGGGTCACAAGAATACAGCTAACTGATGCATACAGACTACACTTCAATTGCTCCACAGTTTTGCATTTACTATCAAAATAATGTGCCACAAACAATGTTCAGAAAATAATTCATTTCAAAAGAAAAGCACGCAACTTCATTCAAAGAGGTGGACTCAATGTAAATTCACAACAATATACTTCACCTTTTTCGCTGGGAAGCTACAGAAACCGATTTCCATCCCCATGAGTTTAAAATTAGCGTATTTGGATACAGCATACAAAAACGGTAATTCATCGATAAAATTCAACTATTTCTCTCCCGGAGACACTCTCAATACTTTTCCGTACATTATCATCAGCTACATCTTGAGGTGAAGGCTGACATGAGACACTATGCACAATACCCGGAATGTTTTTCTACTCGTGCGAAATGCATTTTCATTTTATGGAGTTCGACTACTTTTTTGGTACAATCGTTGGAAAATGCAACAGTTAAAATACAAATGAAATGGAATAATGCAGCGAATAAAAAATTGTAGCATAAAATTTTTTTCATAACTAGCACAGGACTAGATCAATTTATCGATGCTGTAAAATTAAATGGTTTGCATAAAGTAATATTTTTAACCACTGCTAAGGAATTCGACGGATAAGCACAGTCAAAAAAATCTTTCAAAGGGCACACACTAGTAATCCAGCACGTTTTCATACCGTATTCAAATGCATAGTTTCAACTTAAAAACTTTCGAAATATTGGAGAAATGCACAGAATTTAAAAAAAAATGAACGAGTAAATCCACCCCATTTCCGCAAGATGTAATCGTTGAAACAAAAACGAAAAAAATACATAATTCTATTTCAATTCTAACATGTAATAGGAGAAAACTCTTTCTCGTTAGCTTTGTTAATAAAGCACTTTCAAGTTCCATATACTATAGCGTTCTGATTCAGCCATATTCGATTATAAAATATACTGTTATTATAACTTAATCACTAAAGTGGAAGAAAACTTGTCACCATGAATCTCACTATTTTACTTGATTGAAAGAATAATATTATTCCCTGATTTCAGTTGAAATTTCACGCCATATTTGTACGAAATGAACTCGACTTGTGACGCTAAATTCCTGGTTTTGACGTTTCAGTAAGAATGCGCAATAATTTTTCCATCGAGATAAAACAAAATTATTGGACAAAAAGAGAATACAAGTAAGGTAAATACTAAAATAATGCTAATAACTATTACTCTATATATGCGGACGAATATGACTGACCTACTTAAACAATATGGCAACGCGCCATATTAACCATATGCCCAAGCAAAAAGTTATTTACTCCAAAAAAAACATCATACGGATATAAGAGTTGGTTTTCGAGACTTCAGACTCAGGTGAATTAACTGGATGCGCAACATTTATTGCTTAGGAAACCAAAGTAAGTATAATACGTAACTTTGTGCCTAATTTCCTAAGTAAATCGTAATTGTGTATTCCATTAATTTGTATTATGGTGGATAACTGCAGTATTTTTAGCGCATGATAGTCTCTTATAAATTGGACCACGTGCCATTCAAAACCCTTAACCCGTTAACACGGAATACAGAATTCATCAGCCCATTGATTTTATTTCCAAGCAAATTTCATGAAAATTGCATTCAAACTCTACTAAAATATATTATTACAATACATACAACTTTTTCCTCGTTATGCCTTTGAAGATTCGAGGATCATGTATCAGAGGGAAATGTAAATTAAAATAAATACGTATTTGACAGGAGTAACAACCCAAATTAACCGCCCCGGTGAACAGGCGTACCACAAAGAACCACGCACCACTTCAAAATTCTGCGGAATTTTATGCCATATGCATAAAACTTAAACGAAAAAATAGCCGAATTATCAAAATTAAAATTAAATGCCATTTGGAATGTTATCAATCTGCCATTGGAAAATGTTTTCACCATATCATTAAGTAATATTTCTTCAAATCAAATTATTTAGTGCGAGTGTAACATTCATATGTTGCTCATCAATTTGAATCAGGGAAGAATAATGAAGGAATACAGGTTTCGAAGTAAAAAAAAATTAGGAACGGTTGTGAGTCAGACGATACACGGCATTCGTGCCTTAAGGGGAGAAAATTGAAAGCTGAATCAGATAGCGTATCGATCGCTCCACGCAAAATTATCTTTTGTGTTACAAATGTCACTTTTCCACAAAACCACTGATCTCACTTTTCCAGCCTGTTCTACATTTGCTGGAGGTCTATATCCAGAAATATCTACTCTTTAAAATGTACCATATCATGCCTAGAACAGCCGAGAAAGCCGTTTAACTGGAAATATTATATCGGATACTGAAGACAAACCAAAATTATTGCCAATAGCAATTATTTTGCCCAAAAAATTCTTCCACCCTGTGATCAGTCATGAAAAACCTAGCAAAACCTTTACAAAATGAATCGGTATCGTATAGGCTGCAAACATCTGAAAAAATGTCCGTGTAATTTTAATATTTTAGATTACATAAAAAGATTCTTAATTTCATGTGCATGAAATTTGCGCCCTGTACCCTTATAATTAACTAATTAATAAACTGGAAAAACGGACGTTTAATAATTTTACAGTACATTAAGCATAACCGTTTCTCAAAAACGGACACGCAACAAAATCGTACTTTAAATAAAACCAATGATATTTAAGCGTTTCGTGAAAGAATAGTGACCCTTAAACCTTCCTGAATTTCCAATTTACAGAGTGATACATGTGCCAATACATTTTTCCATTCCTTCTTTAGTGATAAAAATGTTCGCTGATGTAATCTATCTACTATAAATCACTCTACAGGAAGACTGATGCAATGCCCGATACTTAGGTGATATAATATTTACGCCACTAGGTTCACCGAGAACTCAAAGCCATTGCTTATTTATTCAAATCACGACAGGTATAGAGAAAACAGGTTAGCACGAAATGCTCCACAATGGGAAAGTTTGCGATGCCCCGAAAGTTTTGGAAACGGGTGAGGTAGACACAGAACTGGGAGGGAAGGGCAGGCGGACCTTTTATCGGGAGGGCGACACCGCCCCCGGAGCACGTATCTAGCCAACTCGTGCACGGCTACACAGGGGCCGCCTCTCCAGTGCCCGTGCAAAAAAAGACATGACACCCGTCGTCCGTGGGGCGGGGACCGCGTGACAGGGGCGGCATCGCGTGAGCCGAGCGGGCAGTGACGGGGCGAAAAGCGGCACGAACGGCGGTGGGCCAGGCAACGCAACGGACCGCTCCGTAATTCCTGTAAGTCGAGCGACGAGGTCGATTAATCGCGGGCTCGCGTCGCTGCAGTCCAAACCGACCCCCCCCCCCTCCCCCGGGCCCCAAATCCGTGACGGGCCATCCCGCCCACGCGGGCACGACGCGCCAACATGAACACGGCCACTCTTGCTGCCCGAAGTGCGTATTCCTGGCGAGGATACGCCCAGAGTCGTCCATCATGGTGCACAGATGGGAACTACAGCTGTATTTTCTTTCGAATCACCCACTCAATGACTTCAAACTAAATAAGAGATGGGTATTTTTAATTCATAGATTTCCTATCCGTTTGTCGGGGAATATTTTTCAACATGGTCAATTATGCATTTATAATTCAAATATATACATTATTTCACGACAATATTTTCAAATTAAATGTGTGTTTTTATCACAAATAATTAAAAATTGTCGACTGAATAAATTATTCTGCAACAAAATTATATGACTCGAGCAGCTACTTGGCTTTTATTCGGAATCGAGTTTATTAAGCGCTTTATAACAAACTCTGAACAGTGCAAGGTATTCATAACTGCAAACCAACGGCAATTACGACTAGCCTACGCATAGTGACGATAAACATATTCAATAACCGAAAATAATTTTATGTAAAAACAAATAAAAAATGTTACTTCACAAAAATAGAGAGCTTGGTCGTAGCAGAGGAAGCCTGGCAAGAGGAAATGATGAATTGGTCCCAGTCCTCTTCCGAGTTATGCGTTTCAAAACTTTAATCGCAAAGATGATCTTGCAGCGGTAATTTGCATCGAATTAGCGTATTTTATTTCAGCAACACCTCGTCGTGACACATGTTGGAATATTATACTGTTTTATCGCTGCTATTGCATTTAAAAAATTTAATTGCAAGAGTCATAAAAAATATCGCGCAAAAAGCTGGAAAAAACGCCGTTGTCATGAAGCAATAACTAAAGCTAGAATTACAAAAAAATTGCAGTACAAATGGGTCATACCAAAAAATGAATCACTAAAGCTTGTTCTCACCTGATGATGACTTAGAACCCGAAGTCAGATTTGAGCGAGTGAATTACGTAAATCACGTTTCTTTCCATTAAGATTACCTACCCAATAGAAATTAGTCACACATTATATACCGATGCTGCCCTGTAGTATGCTAATCATGAGGTTTGTTTTGGAGTCATCCTAAAAAAAATATGTGACATATTACAGAAATTCAGCACTTGTGGGTGGGAGGACTCTTCAAATAATACCAATCGTGGTAATTGATATTTGCCACCCCAAGTTTTCAGCGTAACATGTGGACTGCAATACGTGGATTTCATGCTACAGTAATTTAAAAAGTAATTGATTGCTACGAAAAGCTTTCCACCATTAAACATAGGATTAGAATATTTTGAAAATATCTTATATGATCTTAAGACTTCTTCTTAAGGCCGATCTTCTGACATCTTCTTAAGGCCGACGAAGTGAAATTGTATAAAAACCTGGGTTTCTGTTGGCATGCAATGCTCACGTAATTTTCAAAGCACTTTATTCACGGGATATTTAAGTACTAGAGAATTAGTTATGAATAAAGAAAGAAACAAAGTAATATCTGAAATTATCTACTCCCAATTCTAAAGGATGAATAGATGAAATAGTGCATTCAATATTGTTTGGTATTTAATGGCAACATACGCTTGGCAAAGTAGCTAGGAGTGAGGTAAATTCTCCATAATCTTCGGCTCTTAAGCTGATTTTAAGGCCTCTTCGCATATATTCCGTCAATCACAAAAGCGAATGCATTAACCAGACCTGAAGTTTAATTCTGTCGTTCAAGTCCTCTCTTAATCGCATGAATCTCATACGTACGCTCAAAGCATGAGAATTTCTCGCTTATCGACCAACCGCCATTTGGCCACTCAAATTTTGGGGCCAAGGAGTCGAGATATTTTAATGGTCAAAAACGCGCAGGCTGTGGCTTAATCGTGATCATGATATGCTCACAAAGGAACTTCTCCAAAATGAGTCACAAAAGGCCCATTTTCTCCAGATACGGGAAATTACTTGGAATGAGCAAAATGCGAAGTGCCGCTTTCTTGCAGTAAACGACTTTTGAATTACATGGATAATTTGAGCAGGCTGGTTGAAGATGGTAACAACGTTTTCTTATACAATACGTTGGAATGCATAATTTGAGAAACATTTTCTCGGTGTCATGGGATAAGAAACAAAAAAAAATTCTGGAATTAAATGAAATGGAGGCATAACTAAACATGAAAAAATTAAATATGTAAACATTACCGTGGCTCATCCAGTAGCATTGAAGGAAGAATAGTTTAAATTTAATACACTTCTATGATACGAAAAATTATTAATTACATTTTAGTTATAATTAATTAATTTAAAAAACAAAACGATCAAATTACTAGTGGAATACATCATATTGAGGGAAGTTACGACTCCCTATCAATCCAAACATTTAAAAAGTACAATTATTGCTCAATATTACAAACGAAATTCCAATATATGTATATCAAAAGTCGCCTGCCACTGAATTATAACACGGATGTGAATATAATGAAAAACATGAAGATAGCTGGAAAATACCTACTCCTGGTATAGTTTTGTTCTCCGTTAATTCAGAAGACAAATAGTTATTTCATCTAGGTAAACGCACTTCTATGACATACCCAATGATACAAGCATCTAAGTCTTGCATGCTATTCGCAGAACGCAAAACTCGTGTAGATCCACTAACAGAGACGGAAAAGGCAAGTTGAAGACTGAAAACACTTATTCCTGACATTGATATTTTGCGCCTCTTTCCTTATTTTATTCCCACAGCCTCTACATGCTAAGCTCGGCAGTATGAAATTTGATGCCTAATAAAGGATATACTCCATTTATCATGATACTGTATAGTAAGAAGTGGCTATTAAAGCCTTTTTTGCAATGAAGCCGAACTGTAGAGCCATTACCTGCTATATTTATTGCAAATATAACGTTAAATAATTTCATGAAACGTAAAGGGAATTATTATTTAGTTAAAAATATTACATGAAAGGTATATTATTCACCATTTGTAATAAAAAGAATAAAAATAAATGTTACATTTTATTTTTTAAGTGCAGTTTCAAGTCAAGACAAACGAAACATTATGTAATCATTGAAAAAAATCAAGCCCAGAAAAAAGTTACTTAATGCAGGTACACTTAAAACCTTCGATAAATAATTTATAAAGTGATTATTCTACATGGAATTGCTTTCATAAGAATTTGAAAAGCCAGGTTTTGATAATTATTTTTCAGAAAATTTTATCATTTCGCCGCTTCTAAAACAATGCATATATCAATGCGTCCAACGTCAGAGCTCTAGGGTAAGTCAATTAAGATGGGTACAAATTCGCCTTAGCTGCTGTGTAACGGAAAAGTAAAAGAGAAGCCTTTAATGGGGAATTAGTTACGCTATTTCGTGAGCACTCACAGAAAAGCTCAAAGAATTTCTGCCTCCACTACCATTTAAAGAAAAATAAACGCCACATCCATACTTCCGATTTCTTCTCTCAAAAATAGGGCATCCGCCATGATCAGACCAGTTAAGTTTTCTATAATGTCTCCAAGGATTTTGTACATCTCTGAGGAGGTAGTAGGAATGTCTCCTTGAACTCCTTGTCTTCCTAGAGAGAATCGCTCATTTGTCTTGGTTTCTCACAAGACATGAATGAACCTAATTCAAAGATGGAGAGCAGTGGAGAGGAAAAAATACCCTTAATCCCTACACTGTGAACATTGGAGGCCCCATGCTCACCGCTCAAACTTCCACCCTTCTCCCCCCGCCGCTCAAGGAATAGCATTGATGGAACTTCTCACATACATTTCCATTTTGCATAATACCCTGCGGTTGAAGACCCCTTCCCTCCGCTTTGCATTCCTCCCTTATTCTGCCCTGCTCCCGAGTCGAAACTCTCTAAAGGAATGGATGTTACGTACAAAGTGAGCATTGGAAAGTGTTCCCACACAGCACCGGCGCTCCAAACTCAAAGAAACACAAGTTACCCCCCCTCTCCCCTCAGCCTCTACGACCATGTGCCTCCGCCTGTCTTATCATTAAGGAAAGATTTCAATTCTTATGAATTTTAATGCAGGTTTTCATGATTCAGGGATTTCGCTCATGAAGTTTAGCAGAGGAAATGTATTAAATTTGAGTTGCAATATTCATTAAAGGGGTTCCCGCAATTTAAAGCGACTTTAACAGTTTCAAAGTAAAAATTGATTGCCTTTTAAGTTACTCAAGGAAGTGATTTTTGAATTGATTTACGCTCAAATTCCAGAGGGTTTTCAGATTTCCGTAAGCATAAAATAACCACGAAAGTATTTGAAATTATAAGGTCGTTCAAGTAGTAAGGAAGAATATGCTGTATTCAAAAATACTTACTGTTCAATTAATATCCTAGGTCACCTAAACCTATGCCAGAATTTAGTCTGTTAATCGACGGTTAGCTTCAGCAAAATAACTACAAATAAAGGGGAAAGCATGTTTTTATGATCTTCTACGAAGATATTAGGATCAAACAAGCCCAATTATTAGGCCCATGCTATGATGGACAAGGCAAACATGCGCTAGCGATGAAGCCAGTTGATCGGATATTGCGCTGGAGCAGTATGCACCTTACATAGGGGTGGGTACTTTGCTACGAGTTCAATGAGTTAAATTTCTGAATATCTCAAAACACATTCACGGAGTTATTCATCGTTAAAGATAAAACTTTTTACGTACACACACTGTGGAGCTAATGATACTTACATCGCGTAAAATAACTATTAGTAGAACAGTTTAACGGCTATGAAATCCTTCTTATTTCTTTGTTCGTTTTATTGCAATAACGGTAAATACTGGGGCTTACGCCAGGAACTACATATCAAATTTGATATATCTGAGACCATATCGTTCAAAGCTAACGTGCTCTCGCAGAATACAGGTATGAAATATTATCTTGACTTGAAATTAAATAGATTATATTAGGTAGAAATTTATTTATTATAGATCCTACGTAGGCGTGCTTACAGCATTTTCCTGTGGAAATAATGGTTAAACAAAATATTTAATGCTTGTATATTTTTGTTTTCCTTGCCTCATTAACCATATTACTTAAGAAGAGTGATTAAATAGAATTACCGGGCGGGAAATAATAAAAAGTAAGGGAGAGTTTAAGAAAAAAGAAGGCTAGTTTAATCAAAATATGAGAAACCTCAAAAGCTAATATCGTGAGGAATGGTTTTTCAGCGCAAGATTAATGAAGAAAGATACCTATATAGGGGAAGAAGTAAATGAATATACATAGGTTAACTGAGAGAATACTGAAAGAAGAGCTGTAGCAATTATTCTCAGGATATTGGCGTATGACTATGAAAGAATATAAAGAAACGAGAAAAATCGCAATACTCTATTAATACATTACGTACTAGATATAGTAAAGAACCAAAATGAAATTTACAACAAATCCTGAAATTAAAAAAAATCTCTCTTTCTTTTATCACGCAAAAATATCTTTCGTATGAAATTTATCTTACGTGATTTAAGAAATAATTGATCGCCGTTCCTCTTGCTAACTTTTCTTTTCCGCAATTCTTAAGTTTTTGCCCCAGCGTAGCGAAGCCAGTTCCACGATATCATATATTTCTATACCAAGCCACCATCTCCTTCCTTAAAACGCTTCTACTTTCCTCAAGCTGGATTTTTTAATGCTCGTCCTCGTCTGTCATCCCAGAAGCAGAATATAATACCTAGTCCTTAGGACTAAAAATCTGAAATGTCAGCACGGCGTAATTTCTGTGCTCAAGACGCAACCAAGTGCTTCCATAGTCGAGAAGAAAAGCAGAATGAAGGCCATCCAGAGGGAGCCGAAACAAATAAAGAGCGCACGGTAAGAAAAAAAACACAACCCGAGACGAACGGAGGAAAATAAAAAAATGGGACGGATTGATTCCACTACCATGACGCCACTTTAGCCCGAGCCATTAATACGACAATTTTTCTGGTACGTAATGAGGAGGGAGGGTAGACGCGGCGGTGGGAGGCAGGGCGGTTAATGAGGGCGGGGGCGGAGAAGTCTGGGTGCAGACGAGGGCGAGGGAGGCCGAGGGCGGCGCTGGGGGCCGCGCCGCCGAGACTCGGATAGAATGATGGACAGGCAGCTATTTGTGGTGCGAAATTCAAACCGCTCCCACCAAACACCGTCTACCTGAGCCCTCGTCATTAATGTGATAAGCATCGGAGGCCCACAACAAAGCCACGGCAATCGGCCAGAGGGCGCTTCCGCCAACGTGTATACCATCTTTTCATGATTATTACTTCAAAAAAATTGCGCCCGTGTTTTTTTACTCACGCGCACCGTGAGTTTGTGAAAATATCTTGTAAATAAAGACCTTTAGCCTCAACGAAAAAGGCGGCGAAGAGTGTATTACGAAACGTAACTTAACTTTAAAAGAAAATAAATCTATAGTCCTACCTCCGCTATGTTCAGCAAACGTATATCTATCATGAGGGTACGCATAACTGTTATTCGACTTTTCTTTTGCCGCGACAAATTACTTCTTTAAAAACCTGACCTGACATGCTGAAATTTTCAGTGTGAACACATATCACCTCTTTACAATCTGTCTAAATCTAAATACCTTAACAGTTTACATCAGAGAAAAGACTTCGATATTAATTTAGAATAGAAAGATAGAATTTTGATAAGGGAGGATCTATATGTATCCTGTAAGTTTCAATACGAAAGCAAAAGCTTTAATTATGGCATACGTGATCACAAACGACCAATTGAGCGGAAGTGATGCGTCCAGTTAATCCATTCATATTGAGATTCATAGTGCTCAAAAACCCACTGCACAAGAACCATTTTGGTTTTAGGGAATACAAAGAGAAAATAAATTCCAACCTTTGAAGGCTGACACGAAATACTTTAAACAAGATGTGCAAAACTTTAAGTTTGAGCAATTACTGACTTGGAAAACCGAAAATGGTGGAAAAGAGAATTTTATGATAATAAATTCAAATGATGATCTTAAGTGGCCACTTGTGAAGGTAAAAAATGTGAATTAACATTGGTTTATCTAAATCATAATAGATGACGCGAGAGTCGGTGAAGGGAAGGAAAAATCTGAATGGAAATAATTGGAGCGAAACGAGATTTGATGACGAGTTCGTGCGGAATACGCAAACAAGTAAAGAAACTCGTGAAAATGAGCAAAAGGAAAATATTTACACTCGCATCCTCTAAACGAAGGAGGAATATAACAAGCTCACCGTATTTCACCATAAACATACATGCCAGGCTCTGTTATAGTCATGCAAATTAAATTGAGCAAACTCCGTTAAAGTATTGAATTTATATATAGGCTTCCTCGTAGTGTCTGAACGCATGAGATATTTTTACGGGTTTTCCTCCTGGTGTAGCCACTACTTGGAACAAAAATTAAAGTTCGAGCAATAAGTGAATCGGAATAAGAAAGGCAGATCCAGCATCAACACTTCAGTGGAACTGAAAAAGCTACAGATAGCTCGAACGCAGGCGAAACGTCGAACGAAATAAAGGGTAAAAGCGAACGGATACTTGAAAAATATTTTATCATTAAGTACTGAAATATCCAAAACATTTGAAGCAAGGAGTCTCAAATAAAAATTTTAAATGAGTTCTTAAATGCTCAAGATTAATGGCTCGCAATATACAATTGAGCACCTATAATTGATTAGGCGGGGTTCAAACCCTATTCTAATGGCTCATAGTTTATGTATTCCAGATTTACTTCTGCTCTCTATTTACTGTCAAGCCAGCAAATTTATTTCCGGAATATACTTTCGAGATTTTAATTAAAAAGTGAAACACTCTGGAGGGGAAATTCGTGGGAGTAGAGGTGATGACACGTTCGATAATGTTAACGGGTGACGAAGTGAGCGGAAGGCAGCTCCACCATGTCAGCCATATGACTACCTTTCACCAGTTGCCGAGCACAACATGTCCGCAAAAACATTTTAATTACAAAAGCAGAAGTTAAATTTATAAAAAATGAGAAGTTGAGTCGGAGGAGTGGGGGATCAAGGCAAAGCAAGTTTCCGAAGGGATGAGTTCCGATTTGGAAAAAGGGTTCTGAGGGATTAGGACGTCCATATTTCACTTGTGACCCCTCTCCACTTTGGCCACGCCAGAAATGACCGTATCAGACCGTGCTTTGCGGACATCATCGGCTTTTAAGAGCGGGATGCCTAGCTTCCTACATTTAAAATATGGTTGCAAAAATGGTAGTATATGAAATAGTATCCGAAAATATATTTTAAAAATTCTGCCTACTCAGATAATTTTCGAACTGGACGTTATTTTATACAGCATTCAATCTGAAGAAAATGTCCATGAGTGAACTTAAAATTATTGTGCATGGATATTTCATTCACTTCATTTTGATGTCCGCACTTTCCCTAAATTTACTTCTAAATATTAAGATTCTCAGTAAACGTATCGCTTTCAAATTCTAAAGGTCAGTCTTTTAACATAGATTAACAAATCACTCGAACTGCATAAACAGTATTTCCTCCGAAAAATACGGTCGTCATTGCACAACATATTAAACATTAACATAACGAACACTTACATTATTACATGAAATTACTCACCGCACAAAATAAGGGGAACTTAACCAATGTTATTGCCAAAATAAAACTCTAGATTTAATTCACCGCAATAAATTATCATCAGAAATTAGTTGGCGGCAAACAATTTTACATTTTACAAAAACACATTTTTGCGTATTTAGGGCTGGATCCATCCTTAAAATTAAGCAAAATATAGAATGAAGGAATTGATAGCTACAAAACAGTGGCTATTAAATAGCTGAATTTTGGTAAATAGCTGAATTGCTAATAGACAAAATTTGCTTGCAAGAAAAAGAAACAGATACATTTAAGAATGATATTAAATGATAGGGACTAAATAAGCTTAAGAGGTGTTTTTATTCACGTCCATGGACGTAAACACGCATAAAAAAAGCCTCCTCTGGTATCAATAACTGCCTGGAACATGTATTGCGGAGCGAGCCGTGGGCGAAGCCGGATGAATAATCGACGCGAGGCCGACGGTGAAGCACGACCTCGGTGAAATTCGTCGTCGCGAAGGCTTGAATGGGAGAATTAAGCGACTGTTACCGCAGCGCCGGACGAGTTCCCTCGCCCTATTCCCCAAAAGAGTGAATGCCTCGGCCTCGGGGACGCTGTACCCTTTTTTTCCCGACAGTGCGGCAGAGATCGGCGGGAATCCTTGGGTCGAAGGGCCGGCAAAAGCCGAAAAAGGACCACGGCGCAAAAAATGAATGGAATCTTTCCAAGTGACAAGGGCCGAGACGCATGAAAGGAGTTAACCGCTGTCCGAGCGATGATTCTTGGGGTATGACAAAGAAAACGCATGCCCCTTGAGTGCTTGGGGCGAACTGAAAAATAAGCTCAAAATTTACGAAATATGATTGAATTAGCGGATTATTAGTTTTCCATGGCTCAATAACTCACCGAATTCGATTTAGATTGTAACCCAGTATCCTGTGAACTAAGTAAACCTTTACCCGAATATTGATTTAGACTGGTGAGGTAAAGCTTGTTCATCAGTAAGCAACAGGCGTGTGAAATACACTCATTTAGGATGGGGGCAATTTATTTCTCACGGATTTTATCAAGAGAAACCTCAAGCCTCTAAGGAGATAAGCACATGGGACCCTAAAATGAGTTGCCGATAGCTGTACCTTCTACTCCACCACACTCCTGCTGCCGAAGATTTAGTGGATTTTAAGTGTAGGCATTGCATAATTCACCAAAGAGCGTGGGAAATATTCAAAGGAAACAGTGCTAAATCATTCAATATGTGAACAAATTCATTTGTAAATTCATTTTTATTGCTTAAATTTTATTTTTGCTCGTTTCAATACCTAGCAATTACCGTACTAATATTCTTAATTAGGTTGTTTTTACTAATTACGTTATCAGCAAGAATAAAATGTCATGTCACTTTTCAGTAGCCATAAATACGGTAATTAATGTGAATTGTTGCTCGAAATATTCATCAGATGCAAAACGAGAGCGTAACTCATGCCTGAATATTGATAATATTACATTTTCATAATTATAGTATATTAATGGCGAGTAATTTCTCGAATATGCCTGAAAGTTATCTCAGTGATCCTGTTCAAAGAGGTAAATACTGAAACATATGCAGAGATAATTTTTAAAAACTTTGAATTCTCACGCATCAAAAGTAGTAAAATACCATAGAACTGAAAACGATAAACCGTTCTGAATTTTTAATGAACCAGAGTATACTATTTATCGCCTAAGGTCGTAACTAAAGCTAATACAGTTCCTTCAAGAAGTATACAAAAGGAACAGGGAGAACTAAAATTCGAAGAACAGCGCAAGGTTTAAGATCTGCCCTGGAAAACATTTGAGGAAGCTGTAGCATCGCACGTGTATGTCCATTACATTACCGGGAAATAAAGTGCATACGATAGAAGTTTACTTTTCCCTAAAACTGATGGAATATTAACGGTTAATTTTTAAAGGGAGACGAATAAAGCACGATTCAGCTGAATAAAATTTCCGCCTGAATAGAGTGGAAAAATTCCCCGACTCTACATTCATGTAAATTAGGTTTGTCTCTGCATAAAGTCACTTCTCTTTGGCGGGCAAATATTGTGTGCCAAAAAACTTAAGAAATCGTTAGATTAAATTCTCGAAACAAGTACCAAAAATAAATGGATAAAAACCGAGCACGCTGGCTAAACGCATGGCCTAACTTTGATGGAAAACAATCTAATGTTAGGGATTTGCAAGTTAACTCCGCAGCACGCCCTGAGAAGATGAAAAGCGGTCGGAGGACAGTAGCAAAATTCGAAAGGAAATGAGATGCAGCGGAGAGAATGCTCAAACTTCCGTGCGAGTAGAGTGTTCGAAGTGTTCCAAGTTTTGGTCCACCCGTTACGTATTAGATGTCTGAGTCCTTCACTCCGAGCCGTTAGGTAGACACATTTCGAACCTATATCACGGAAAGACAGCATGGGAGGCAGACAAACAGCCACGCTAGCTGGGCGTTACGGCACTCGGAATACGTTCTGTGGCGGCCTCTCTACCCTAAAATCACGAATGTGGGCACTGAGCGAGCGACTTCGGTCGATGGAGAATGCGTATGCCACCCCCAAATGACGCTACGTTATACAATCCTTATACTTCAGTGTGGTGCTACAAACATCGGCCATGCGAAGTCATACCTCCTCAAAATACTGCACTGAATTTCAACAAGGTATGACCGAAAGAGAAGTCGTTGGCGCACTATGAAAAGAGGTATCATAAAAGATTCCTTCGTGTTAGCTATTCCATAGCTCCTGAGAACATATATTATTTAATTCAACAAGAAATTTAATCGGGAGACCATCGCCTACTAAAGAGCCTATTGAATTAAACCTTTAAACCAACCTATAAAGGGAAAACCCCATAAACGATCTCTCCACACGGGCCACATTCCCATCTCTTCTCGAGAAATTGAATTTGTTATTCAACATATGATCAAGCCCGGATTCTAGGTAGCTACCAATTAAAATAAGCGAAACAAGCAATATCCAAGCTCGGAATCAGAAAGAGAGAAATTATTTCTTTGTTCTTAACTACCAAAATTATTTTCTCTGCACAAAGGCAAGTAATTTTAAAATTTTAACCATGCAAGAAAGCCTTAATCATTGTTGACGAAAGGCGAATGGCTAAGGAAACCCTTGAAGCCATCAGCAGGATGTGAAAGAGGAAAAATCCACTTAACCCGGCAGTGGTCGCGTGGGGTGTCCTAGACACCCCAGCCTTATATAAGCGCTATTTTTTCTTGCATTTGTGACTGCAATGACCTGTAACCTCCTCTAGCTGATTTTTTAAGCTTTCTGAGGATACATGTAAAAGATTATTAAAAAATCAATGTAAGTTTTTAAGAAAAATTACTTTTGTCAAAGCTCTGCAGAGTGGGGTGCGCCAGACACCCCACGCGACCGTTCTCGTTACGGTTTGCCGCCTAGTATTTAAAGTCGCCTTGAATATTTATCATCCATTTTCATCGCATTTGATAGCTACTTTTCTGAAACTGGCCATGAAAGTTGTCTTTTTACGTTTACATCAATAAATATTTATTTATTGGTATATTTTTTGCCTAAATTTATGTAAACAAATAGAAAGTTAGTAATTTCTTATAATGTTACAGTGATTTTTCTCGAAGTGAGCCACGAAAAATCGATCATGTAGTACGTACAGCACGTTAATTCAGTACACTATGGATTCCTGCAGTCTTTCTAAAAAAAGGAAAAAGCTAATATACTTTGACCTTTGATTGAAAATTTGGATGAGGAATTATTTGTTTCTGACGTCAACTTTTGTAAAAAATGCGATTTTTTAGAAGTGATTTTTTGAAGACTTCGTTCAATAACGATAGGGCAGTAGTTATTTAAAAAAATCATTATTTACATGTTTCTGTGAATTTACCATTGAAGGTTGGCCTTGTAATACTTACATTCATCGTTTTCAATTCATACTAGATGTCAGTTACCTCTAGAGTAAAAGAATGAGTCCTTGCCTTTTGAATGAATCTTTGAGGGAAGAAGATTGATTCTGATGAAAAAGAAGATGGGTGTCATGTAGCTGCACATGATACTTACACTGAACAACAGTGCAGAGATGATGAACTTTTGTAAAAGGGAAGGGAGCTTATGTACGTTGGGACGTATGGAGTTGCAACGTGTAATACGCAGGGATCAAGACCAAACATAAGGACATAAAATTGTGGCAGTGTTACTGAGAAGCAAAAATAAATTCAAATTAAATTATTTTTTATTATATAATTATTATAATTATATACTATTAGCAAAATAAATTCAAATTCAAAACACGAATGGTTTGTTTTCGTATAATGTTCATTGAAAAAATGGTAGAGAAAATTGTAAATTGCACTAATATTCAGGTAGAAAAAGTCATTGAAAATTATTCTCGTAAGAGAGATAGTGAAACAGACAGGAAAGACTTAGTGTTCCTGAATAGAATTTTACTTTTAGCCAGGGAAAATAAAACTGAGTAACAGAAGTTTTTATTTTTTTGGAACCAAAATGGATTAGGAGTGGAAATATGTTATTCCCCCATGAGCCATAACATATTTCTCTTTTCCCCTTTATCTTTTCGTTTCAATAACGTGACTGCTAGAGTAGAGAAAATGAAAAGTGGAAAATTAGCACAAAGTAGAGATGTATTTGAGATGTTTGCTCGCAGTACACGGCAACATTATAGAATTGGGCCATGAGAAAAAGCTGATGAGCAAGTGATTCCTTTTCAAATAAGATGTTCATATGGGCAATATTTACCTTCAAACCCCGCAAAATATAGCATCAAAATTTTTGCATCGGCAAATTCGATTGTATTTGAAGATGTACCTACTCAGGGTGGCAACCAGAGGGTCCATTGTTTGTAGATAACAGTCCAAAAGAGGAGTTAAAGCGAATTTTTTCTTTTGTAAACAGAAACGGAAGGAACGTAATTTGAACAACTGGTTCAATAATATTCCGCAAGCAGATGAAATTCTAAGCAATAATTTGACGGTTGCGGGAACAGTGCGCAAAAAATAAAAGAGATTTATCACTGTAAGTCGTATAAGTAAAAGAAAGAAGAAAATAGCAGCTTATTTTGGTTTAGGAAGAAAAAAGCTCTAGTTTCCTGCTTTGTAAAATGGTCAAAGAATGTAATTCTTTCGCCAACAATTCATACAGCTATTTCTGTCAATGAATCCAAGACGAACAGATAATAAAAGAAAACCGGAAATATTGACCTTTTCTAACTGCACTGAAGGAGGTCTAGCCACATTAGACAAAATAGGCAGCACCTATCATACAAACAGAAACATCAGTAGATGATCCATGGCCATTTTCTTTCATTTGACAAACACTGCTGACATCAGTGCGTTTGTTATACCTCGGTATTCCAATTCACAATCAAAATTGCAAAGTTTTCTTCGTGAGATAACTCGATCGTTAACTTTTCCATACAGTATAAATCCATATTGAACACGATCTCTAGAGACTTGAAAAATAGAGGAATATGCGTAAAATGAGCCGGAGAAAAGGATGAGGAGAAAACAAGAAAAAAAATTTGGAAGATGTGTTTTTTTCCAACAGATATAAAAAGAAAAATATACTGTGAACTGTGTTAGAAACTAATGCGTGGTACACATTTGCTGATAATTTTGAGAAGTGATTAGAAGTAAGTAAATAGTTTACATGATTTACTTTCTACATTCTTTAGATTCAATAAAACTTTTCAATAGCGCGAAATTGAACTTCTGTTGAGGACTACATATTTCTTTATTTACCTTTCCAATGCTGTATATAATTTGTAACAGGATTATTTCAATAGTTATAAGTGACAGTAATATCATCGTAAATTTTTCCTCAAGAATACATTCTGGGAAATCGATTCAATATCGATAAGTAAATTATTTTAGTACATTTATTAGTATTTACGTAAGGCAAATAGAGGTCGACGCTGAAAATATGATGAGATACAGTGATTGATGTTTATAAAATTATATCCCATGCATTTATATCTCAACATTTCAATTATGTTCTTTGGCTGGAACAAAAAAAAAGTTGGCAATTTTTCCGGAGGAACTGGGACTGCCTCCTGGAAAATAGGGTATTCAAAAATATTTTCTAAAAAATAATAAAAGTTGAATTTATGGTTGGAAATATGTAGTATATCCATTCCTAAATAAACAAAGGATACGTCGAGATGTGAAATTTTTAAATAATATATACTATTTGAAAGAAATTGAAGAAAACATTTTGGGGTGTCAGAGACACCCCACGCGACCGTTTATGTTTGGATAATGGGCGCGACTACCGCCGGGTTAAAAGCATCGACCAACACCAAGAAAACCAGTATTTATATATACTCCTGAAACAATGACTTCGTGTGACCTATTGTGGCCATTTGAGTAGAATGGACGTAATTGTACGTATATAAGAAGAGGGATTACCTATCGGCTAGTGGGCATGAGATCACGACTAAATTGGCAAAATTCGAGATTACCTCAAGGGTCTAAATGAATGTTATTGCACCGTTTGTTTTCATCCGTGACGTTTCAATTAGATGTAGTGCTCTCATTGAATTCAATTCGTTATATTTGCCCGCTCTCAGTAAAAAATCTAAAATGGAGTGATTTCTGCATTCTGTTCAGGTGACTAAGATTTTTAGGGTAAAGTCCAAGGTCACGCGAGGGCAAAAGGAACTGATTGGTTGATTTTACTTGTTTACATTTTATCATATCGGTCCGAATTTTATTTCCAATGAACTCGACATCCCCATAAAAGGACTATCAGGAATTTAATGAAATCTATTTTTAAAGCTAACTTTTTAAATAATAAAAGATCGTGCCTTTTCCGGCGAATACTATTCATAAAATCTTATCAGTTTTGGTCATACAGTCATTTAAAAATTTTTCTTTTTCCAATATAAATAATGTTTAACATATAATTATAAATATAATAATTTAGGAAATTGATTTTTTCCCATCGGCATTGGCGCTGGATAAGGCATTTTAACGCCATAAACAGCCTTACCTCGTGCTAAACCCGAGAACATTTTATGCTTTTTTTTATTTTCCCATTTCCAAAAATTATTCCAAAGTTAGATTTTCAATAATGTCTTATGGGTTTGGGTTACTGCACAGTCACTTCGAGCCCCCTTGCAAACATTTTCTCTAAAGCATAAGCGCGCCGCGCAACTTCCCCACATCCCAGTGACGTCTACACGGGGCCTAACTACAGTCTAGCGCATCGCAGGGGATCGTCGGAACGGAAAATGAACGCCGCTTCGAGAAGGGCGAACTGATGGCGGGGAGTTGTGGAAAGCTTTGCGGGACGGAGTGCGGACGGCGGCGGAGAGAGGCGCTCCCGATAGCGGCTGCTGAAGGAAGGCGGCCCGTGGGAATTGGGCCACTTTTGACCGGCGAGGCCTAACGATCCAGCGGGCGGGGGAGGCACTCTTTCGGCGAGGAAATAAAGACCCGTACACGCCGGAGAGGTTGGGCTTCCATCCGCGATAATGACGAAAGATATCTGGTTTTCGTGATCGGAACACAGGGTTTTGGTCTGAATCAGTCAAATTTTAGAGACGTATTAAGAGTGGGACAATAGTCTGAACTGAAAATGAATGGCGCAGGATTAAGAAACAATTCTTATTTTAAATTATTTTCTATGAAAGCAAATAGTCTATCAAACAGTATTCTATTTTTACAACTATAAGATGCGTGATCTCAAGGACACTTTGGAAGTATTGTTAACCTAATGAAATGCAAGTTTCATAAATTAATTCCACCAGGTAAATCTACAATATTAAATAGAAAACTGGGAAATGTTTAATTTTATTAAACTTTAATCGCACGAATAGCTATTGTCCTCATTTGGACTTTTATGCACGTAAAGATGCTAGACAATTAAGACGAGGAGCTAAATGCGAAGGGAAAAATAATAAGATTAGGTTAACTTAGTGGCATAGGCATTGAACGGAACTGAGGAAACTAAGCGTCCGGCGTTCACCAAACGAAACGAGAAATCAGGTCACAGCTATAAGACCCTTCCGGCGAGGGCGGTTCCTAAGGGCATAATTTCACTGGCACTGTGACTGCCATCGCCACTGCACCGATGATTGCTGCCCATAAGTGCAGACAATGGATAGGGCATCTTGATTTTTAGGAATGCGTATTTCCGCGATTCAATTATTGCTTGCAACTTCTGAATGTGCTAGCATGATCCGAAACCATATAAAATCATAGAAATGCATCGTTAATAATTAGACGAATATTAAAAATCGAAAACAAAATTCAGAATATATTCAATCGCGAACATTTTATTTCACGATAATTAAGGATCCCCAACAATGGACCTTTGAAGCGCGGTTAAAATTTACCATATAAGTGCTAGCCAAATGACTCGAACGTTGGGCAGGTCAACTGTGGATATTTATGCATCCAGGTGTTGGAAATTGATTACATGACTATCGAGGCTATTAACTCATTTTTCTATCTGATGAGCTCTGTTTGTCTTCTACTGAATAAAAAAAGATAGGTCTAAAAAAGTGCCCAAGAACGATAAAGCTGGGAGTAGCCAGAAGAACCAAGGAGACATCTGCGCATGGAGGGAGCGGACATAGCGGCTCGCATTGAGATCGTAGCTAGGTGTGGTTGTATCTGGGAGTTAACCTCCCCCAGATACGCTTTAATGGTGCCTTCGCGTACCTACTCCAACTGAGCCCCTCCTCGTAAAGCAGCCTCCACCACAGCTGACCCCTGCGAAAACATTTCTGACCACGGCCTTGCAAAGAATACAGCGCCCTCTTCCAACAAAGATTCACTATCTACACTCGCAGCGTATAAAGACCTTGGATATACCCTACGAGAGCCGGGAACCTAGTAGTTCAAATTATACGCCCAGTCACCTATTTTCTATAATCGCAGTGAGAACAGTTGATACGGCGCGGTGGCCGCACTGACGCGGGCCGCACCCAGCTGAGCGCCCACCGAGGCAATAAAGTGACGGCCCGCTGGTGAAAAGAGGCGTAGCAAGGAGGTTCTAAGGACACGCCGCCGAGAGGAATTTTACCCATCGCAGCCGGTCGCAAATTGGAGAAGCCTGTTGTTAGGCGCAGAGGTACATGGCGTCCGAATATCGCTGCGCTCCTCCGTCTTCTTCGGCGCCCGTGATGAGGGGTCGTCCCGAGGCGAATAGGCCCCCCCCCCCATCGCGTCCCACCCCCTACCACCTCTCCCCCCCGAACACCCCTCTTTTGCATGCTGCGCTGGCAAATATTTACATAAACCAATTCGCTTTCGCACGAATACACCTTCCCCGGAGGAAGCGAAGAGGTCCGAAGGTTTATTTTAGGAGAAAATGGGGAGTTTACAGGAAAAGAGAACCTGAAGGCCCTTATGGAGATACGGCCCAGAGGAGTAGAAATATGTGCCTTCATTTTAAGGAGAATCCAATACATATATTGATATGTTCTCTCGAGAAAGACGTCCTAAGAATGAGCTCGACGATGGAAACCTTTATTATTCGCTCCAGTAATTTCAGCCTCAATGCCAAGAAAATGATTGAGAGACCCCGGGCAAGAACGCTTTTGAATGGATACTCCAATTTGTTTCATCTTTTGCCCATTGTATCGCTCAAAAGAAAACATTTTCGCCGCTGAGTAGGGCACATAAAAATAATCGGCATTTATTGGACCTACATATATAAACTACCTATTCCACATATATAAATTCTGAATTCGCAAAAAATCGTTTTACGTAAATGTTCAATCCGTAGAGCCACAAAAGCATTTCCCAGGTCGCTATTATAGCTAGGGTCACAGAAATTTATGTCGAATAAAACAATGCCCGTAATAATCGAGTTATCCATTATAACTAATTTTATTCTGAAGAGGATTAGTTACTTTCGATCGCATATTTATTATTAATTCACAATATTTAAAAAATACTTGTATAATAAGTCATTATTTTCACAAAACACAACTCAGAATAACGTTGTGCTCTAATGCACTCAAAAATTAGCTATGACAGCGGGAAGCTTTAGATTACTACGGTAAATTCCAAACTGCCATAGAATTTGTTCAGAGTAATTTGTTATAATAATATAAAATACTTAAAATATGATGATTGCTGTAGAATATTTGGCGTTGCACTTTTCTGCATGAAAGCTCCTAAACGTCCTCCGCCATCGGTAAAAATAGATGGTATTTTTTACCTGGCGACACGGTGACCATTTTTTTACGTTGCTCATGTACCAACTTACTTCTAGGACATATGTGATAAATCTATGAGTTTTTCCAATCAAAGAAAAATGACAAGATTACAAGCTCATGTAGCGTTATTCAAATGGAACGAAGGTTAGTGGTGCAAAGTCATCACCTGCCACACCAAAGTTCGCGGGTTCGAATCCCACATGAGAAGGCTGCCCCTATCTAGGACATGGGTGTTTATGATAGTCGATTGTTGTTAATACTTTGAAATCCTGTGATGAAAACGCCGTACATGTACTGTTTCCGGGGAAGTGAAGATAAAAATAATAAAATAATCTGCATCATCGGTACTTGTTATTAACGCTTTGGTACAAATGTTTCTATTGTTCAGCAAAAAACTTTACCTTTAATTAACACACCAAAGTTAAACTTCTTATAAGTTCCACCACTTGGGTATTAGGATGAGAAGCAAATGACGAAATATTTTCATTTGCATTATTATAAAGGAGACATCACAAACCATAGTTCATACGTGTGATCACGCCTTCAAGTACGCATGTCAAAGGAATGAAATGTGCTAGAAGCGAGAAAGAGAAAAGGAAAAAAAAAATATTAGCACATTTTCTGGAGGAGTAGAGTGAGTACGTCTTAGCGTAGAAGTGAGATTCCAAGACACATTATGCCTACCATTCGACTCCTCGTGGATCGTGCGACCGGCTCTCGGAAAGGAAGCCATTAAGTTCACTCCATAGATCAAAATAGCATGTATCTGGAGGCATTCAAATTTATTGAATGCATACAAGTAATTTCAAAGTAGACAATCTATGGTAAGCACGCCTGTTCTATCCTTCCAAACGCGATAACAGGTCTATTGAAAGCAGTTACGACCAAAATCCTGTATTGAGAACGCTGTAAGATTAAAAAAAAATGCTTAAAATTTGCTGAAAAAATGCAAATGTCATCTTTGGCATTTACAGTGCACATTGGCATGATGCATGTTAAAAACTACCTGTACCGGCAATTTTGACATTCGCATTTTGTTCTGAGAACTATGTCTACAAATGGGATACATACGTACTTTGGCAGCAGCCTATTCAATATTCCGAAAAATTTAAGATGATAAATAACGTTTGAAATCAGATAAAGAGTATATTTAAAGACGAAATCTGTGGATAAGCAGTAACCAAAATGCGAGGCCATCTTTAAAATTCCATCTTCAAATAAAGTATGGGAGAATTGAGCTCATGAAATACTTTTAAATATAATGCGTGGAAATCCTGATACTTCTCCTCGTGAGCATTTAATTGTGAGGAAACCAAAATTCGAAATTAGCTTAACAACGCGAAAAAACGCTATCGTTGCTGTCAGCCAATCAGACCCGTCATGTGATCTATGATTATAATATTTTAATCTTGGTCCCTTTGGCAATAGGGAAAAATTTATCTTGCACATGTTAATTCCAAAAAGAAAATAATTCGTCACAAAAAAAACATTCCCTTTCAATCACCTCCTCAGTCCCGAGACATATGCCATTCTTTTCGGTATGAATTTCAGGTTTTCTGGTTAATTAGATATTTACAAAGAACATTAGCGACTTCAATTCGTCTGTATGATGCTGTCATCTACCATGAAGCGTTGGAAAAGTTGCATGATCGACATTTCAGTTATTCAAGCGGAAAAAAAATGCTCATTGCCCTAAAAGTTTCCAACTCGTCCACTCTTGGCCTTGAACGATTAAATGGACAAAGAGCGGTCTCTGTACGCGACTCCGATATCGCTTCACAAAGAAACGCATCCCCCACGCCCACAACTATGATCAAGTTATTTTAACTGCCGACCCAGTCTGCCCCCCCCCACGCCGCCCCCACCCACCCCACCAACTTCCACAACTGATAAAGAAAAGCCCCCGCCCACAAAATCCACCCCGAGCGAGGCGGCATTGCACCTTTGCCCGAAATTCGTATTCATCGCCCAGAGCCGAAGCTCCATCCAATTTTCTCAAACAACTCTCCAACTCCACCTCCGAAGTCTAAATACGTGCTTAAACAAAGCAGCATCCATTCCTCTCGGGCCGGGAAAAGGGACGAGGCAAGTTGTTCGGGAGTCCCGAGAAAGCGCTGACGTTGGCGGTGATCGGGTTGGAGGGGTGAGCTGCGCGAGCGGTAAAAATGCCCAAATCTCGAAGGGAGAGTTGTTGAAATGGACTTGCGAGTAACGGGAACGGGCAACTTCTTCCCTGACGACAATAGTTGTTTGTTGGGCGCCAACAACAAGCTAGTCCTACGAGGTTTTGGAATTCCCCGGAAAAATATCGCCGTCCGCCCCGGGCGTGTTTCTTCGTGAGGGCACTATTAATTCATAGGCAGACGCCTGAGGTCTGAGTGGAATCTCAAGAGCGACCGCACACCTATAAAGGTATTTTAATGGCCATTGGGAGAGTGCGAAAGGAGAGATATTAGCGTCACGAGCCTTTGGGGCAGTTGGTGTGCGATAATTAAGTGAGGGACGACAGCATCTGCCCTGCGCACAAAGTCACTCTCCTCGCGGTGAAACAATTATATTGAGTTAACATCATTAAATATCCATTCAATAATGATTTAACCCAAGAGTGACTTCGATGATATAGGTAGGAGCTCACCTCGGACTAAGCCTTCGGCGTATGATAATCACATATTCCGTGTGAATAGGTAGTTTCTTTACCTCGTCCACCCACCACCGAGGATTTAGTTGGGCTTACTTACTATGCATTTCACGGCCTAAACATGATTTTATTTAATGATGAACGAGGAAACGTGCATAGATAAAAAGTATTATCCTAAAATTTAAACAAACTTCGGTATTCGTGAATTTCTAAGCAAAGCGTTAACCTTTTTTACGGGGTTCAAAAGGTGAGATATAAAGCCTGGAGTTTACTACCTTACGATTTTTTTGAATACGTATGAATATGTACCTAAATAAATGTTTGGAAAATAATAGACAGCAATATGCACTTAAAGAATTGAAAACTCTCACATTTTATAAATTTACCTAAAATGTAATACCAAAATTGTTCCTTAACTTAGATAGGTAGATAACTTATTACAAAAAAGGTTTGGTAGTATGCAATTACTCGTGATGTATAATAGATAATCAACATTTTATTTGAGTAAATGAAAATCCAAATAACACCTAAAAAGTGCTGTATAATATGTCATTAGCATTAATTTTATTCGTGCAAAATGAATACGAATAAAAAATTCATAACGCGAGGGAACATCTGCTCGATAACCTAGTCCATAAGCCTAGCCTGCGATCAACTGCAACGCTTGAGGCTATTACCTTTCATAAGAGAACACAAAATACAATCGTGGAACATTTATCTGGAACACTGGATTCCAGTTTCTCAGCTAATGCATCGTTTTTGGAAGTAATGCTTTACACAACTGACGTTGCTCCTCAGCACCTTCAAATTATTTACGCTACAAAAGACACAAATTTCCTTGCCTCTCGCAGAGTCACATGGTTTAAGCGGCAGAGTGTGAAGTTCCAAGTATTCCATCAAACAGGATACCAGTCGTCGAATTCAAAAGCGTTCTTTTCTCGAATGTCTTACTAAAATGACGTCTCCGCGAGGAGACACCGCATTTAAATTAGCTATTATCCAGCCTCTTGTCGTCGTTATTACCATCATTTAGAAGTGACAAAGGGTATTACTACTATACTCACCTGATTAGTTCTAATTCCTATTTAATTATTTTTTTATCGGTTAATAATGTCAAATATGTGCATTTTTCTAGTCGAACAATTCTAACTACTACTACCTACAGAGTTTCTTTGGAAATTATACTTTATCTTCTCCGTATAAAAAGGTTAAAGCACGGAATTTGATGCATTATTCTGTGATTTTTCAGAAAGCAAATTTAAAGAAAGTTCTCCCATTAACGACTGCTTTAACTTATAGAATTAAATCGTAATGGTACAGTGACCTACGAATACACTTCTGTCAACTACTTAAAAAAAATTCATTTCGATGTCTCCACCCTTTTTTTCTCCAAACAGCTCTTCTTCACGCCGTTTCTTCCTCGGATTAGGTATCAAATCAACTGATAGTTGCTTAGCTACCCATTATAATCATTCCAGTATGCCATGAAACCATGGAAAAAGTGAAAAGGTGGGACAGTCAAATTAATGGCGGCCAGGGATCAACTCATCGGCGAGAGCGAGAGAAAAAGACGGTGGTGCGGCAGAGCCTCGTGAATCAATATAGACAAGAGCACTAAAGGTAGTTGCACAGAAACCTTATGGCAACATTGAAACTCCAACCTATGTGCCAGAAAGGAAAAATAAAAAGGATAGCAAATGGAACAATTAAAAGTAGATTTTCTTAACCAAGACTACTCCCTTCTAGTGAGAATTGAGCACAATATGAATAATATTTTGAGTTACAGTAAACAGCATTAAAAAATTGCATTCTTTGGTATCAGATCTTATCATGACTAACGTTATTTACGATTTTATCCTTGCGAACTAGGTCGCATGCGTAGAAGACAAAAATCGCTCTTGCTGATACCTTCGCTCTATACGGGACACTGGCAGCCGTGGAATTGGAACAGGGACCATTGAGGAGCTGGGGCCTTCAACTGTAACCCCTCAGCGCCGCGGAAGAGCGGCCAATGATAACGCGCATCTCACGTGAGAGCAATGTGGAGACGAGCGACGGTCGAAGAATGCCCGGGCCGTGCAGGCGAAAGCACTCTTGGTGGAGAGATACAGGTGCACCACGAACATAGTCATGAACTCAAGAGCATGTATAAAAGAACACAGAAGGTGACTGCGCGGTAGGCGAGCCCTGGGTTCAACGTTGAAATCGCGAGACTACGAACCGATGCCGATATTAGAATTAGAATTGAAAAAAGTAAAATGCAATCTTAAAACCCATCACAGCGGTGAGATTGAGGAGGCACCTTTAATTAACGCTGATATTTACCACGAAAAAAGGAGACAAATTTGCTATTTCCCACACTTTTAGTTTTTGCAATAATGGATTGACCTTTCTGTACAAGAAATAGCTCTTGAAAGTAATTTGACGCATGTGGAATCCGGAAAAGTTAAAATATAAGCGCGAAATGCTCCTTCTCTTATTAGAGTGAATTTCAAAAACATCACTACTGATGATATTTTGTGCCATTCTTCAAATTTTACTTCCAGATAAGTAGAGATAATGGACAAAATCATATTTCTGCTCTAAATATCTGATATTTTTAAAAACCTTGCTAAACATAATAGACGCAGTGACGTTTAAATAAGGTACTTCAGCCACCCACCCACTTGCGATGAAGTATGCCCTGATCGAGGATTGATTTACTTTAAATTATTGTCTTTCAGTGGTCAAAGATCCCTCAGTTTGCCATGTTCAATGTGGCGATAGAAAAGTATACTGGTCCACCCCTGGGTCAAGGGAGTAGGAGGGGACGGCTTGATAGAGCCCGCATACTATCAGGCCTATGAGCTTGGCAGCGCCACGGAGTAACGACCATCGCAGCCAGGCAATATAAGGCATTCCACCTCCCCCAATGCGTCGGCCCCGAATAAAAATAATTTAGTTAGCATTGCCGCCCATAAAACAGCTACTCAAACGAGGATATCTGAGATAACAGGAATTCTGCGAGCCCTAAAACTTAATTTAAAAAGGATGAGGAAGAAAAGTTCGATTCAATCAAACCATCACCGAGTAATTTAATTTAAAAAGGATAAAATCCCAAAAAATTATTTTCGTTTCGGGCTTAATGAGAATGTTGTTGCTACAGGGGGTACTTTCCCTTTCACTGGGGTATCGATCTTCATGATTAGCTCTAGAGAAAAAGAGAGGAAATTAAATGGGGCCTCATCAGTAGGTACTCTAATAACCCATTTAAAGTAAATTCTTCCGCTTCGATGATTACTCCCTCAGCCATTGAGCCCCTTTTTCCAGAAAAAAGAAAACCACAACCCTGGCGTTACATGTCTGGCGTACTTAAAGGAATGAATTAAGCCAGTAAAATATAAGTGCCATCAGGATACATCAGCGTTACCAAAATACGTCTAGCCCTCATTAAGAATTGGAATTTCTATCGCTAAAATTCGAAATTATTACCTCGGGTACTCCAAATATGATTCAACACTAGGACATTCTTGGGAAATAATTAATATTATTTTATGTAGAAATCGTCTCCAATGATAAATTTCTCGTTTCATCGTTGTCAATGGTGTGAATTGTTTACAGTTAAAATAATTCCCAATCTGTTTCGACTGAGAAACAGTTATTAGGCCAAACGCAGAAGCACCACGTATAAAAAAGCCTATGCCATTAAAAAAAAGAAAATATTCTGCGAGTGAGGGAACATCAATGAGTGAGAATTGAATATGGGTTTTCCATTACAATGCCAAATAATACTTCGTATTTTAATGCATCACCGAGTAAATAAAAAATTTATTTTCTTATTCAAGAATAGATATGAAGAATTACCGTTATGATTCGCAATATGTATAAGGCGAAGTGGATAAGTATTTCTGAGGAGGCACTTTCAAATAAACTTGCTTTAAAAATATGGGTTTGATTAAGAAGGAATCCATCTCAAAAGATATTTATAGTAAAAAATGCTTGTTTCTTCCGTAAAAACAAGTTTTTAAAATTAATATGATCCAAGTGGTAAAATAATTTATAAATATTATATTATTAAATTTTGATAGCCTAGATAGGTTTTATGCTGGGTAGGTAATACATGTAGGATACAATATACTTTATCAATGTGTTGCCTCTGAGAGACTCCAAGAGTGGCTCAATGATGCCTTAAACAGAGACCATTAATCACAGAGTAAAGATATTCTCACTAGAATTTCACGCAATTTTTGAATTCCATCAATCAATGTAGACGAATAATATGTCATTTTCAAGGTGTCTCACTCCAAAGGATGTTAATCTTTCTTCCTCTTATCGTTTAAAATGGAAAATAGCACAACTGGCTATTAACCAATTGATACCTTTCAAATGATCCACAGTGAAAATTGAACAAAAATATTAATTGAATTGAATTTATGTACTTGCTCTGGCTGTGAATTCTAATTTTAAAAAACATTATCCCCATCAATCTATTATTTTTGTATGCTACAGTCATTAAATAATTAAGAATTACAACAATACGCATATATATTACCAAATGCCGCCAGCGTTCTGAATTGTTGGCAGTTTTCCACTTGAGTGCAAAAAAATAGATATTTTTATTTTGGATGGAAAATATGCAGTGCAATATGGGGAAGAATATGGCAAATCTCCAGGATATTCCCTCTGCAGAACGGCATTTGTCATCAGAGAACTAGCAATGAGCGTCATTATAGGCCATGCCACTCGACATGGTTTGTCAAGCCCTTTGTAGTAAATTCTTGGAACTATATTCCTCCCGGCAAGAACCAGAATTCACTCCGCAGAAATTCGTTTGAGTGAGGGCTCCGCTCCAAAAATTACGCCACACTCCGTACGGGCAACGCAGCTCCTTCACGCGAAAGAGCTTCATAAATCGTGCGCACTCAGTCAAAACTCTGACAGGCCGAGACTGAAGAGAAACAATATACACATAAGGCAGTGATAAATTCACACCATTAATTAGCGGGAAAACCTCCGAAAACGAGCAGAAAAATAATAAGGAAAAGAAAATAAGGGAAGGAGAGGAAATTACTCCTAACAAACATCAATAGGTATCAGAGAAAATAAGCGAGAATTCTTCACAATCCTGCCTGTCCGCACGCAACCTCTGGTTTTGCCGCAAGAAAAATGCAAAGACAGGGGGAAAATAATGGGGCAGAGTGGGGGGTGAGGGGTTGAAATCCCCTTGCAAATGTTAGATCGCTCACACTCCCGCAGGAAGTTGGGTGACAACCTCTTCATCACTTCCACAACGTGAGGAACAAAAGCAAATAACGTTTAAATCGGCCCGCCAGACAGGGCAGATCTAAATCGTTTCCAACGAACGGGGAAGCATGGGCTTCAAAAACCTTTGGGAAATTACTAAAAGGGAAATGAAAGGAAATTAAATCGGTAAGTGATTTCACGCTAAATCCTTCTATGTCATGAAGATCAAATTAAAGTTTGCTTCCTTGGGCATAAAGTTAGAATAAATTTGTTCAATTACGCTTTCTGAGGATTTCACTGCATATTTTTAAGGATAAATGGGGGAAATACGGGTGAATATAACAACAAACACCTACTAACACATACCAAGTGTAATAAAAAATAAGCAATGAGGTACTAATACTACCAATTTTCAAATATAGCTTATTTGCCAAGTTTAATTTTTATAACTATTGATATCATGGCTAAACCAAAGTTTAATTTTTCGTTATCAAGCTAATTTGGTAATCTATTATTAATTTTTGGGCAATTGTAATTAAAATGAGGAAGAAATTAAAAAATTAATAATTAATAAAAACTTGAATGTAAAAGTTATTTTGTGATCACGTGAATATCAACGCATTTCATAAACCGGGAAATTAGAATTCAATATATTTTCGGCAGTGTGGTATTCATGTTTAAGTTAAATATCCTTTTATATCCTTCCTAATCATTTATTGCCTATATTATAATGCCTGTACCTAACATGAAAGACATATATGTTCCTAAATTTACTAACACGTGCGAAATCAAGGATAATATTTAATGCGACTTGGCAATATACGAGGGCTGTCCAGAGAGTAACACACGTTTTGGAATAAAAAATAGGCAAAGCGAAAATTACAATTTTTATCATAAACACTTTGAGGTGTAACTCTTTGGCTATTTTTAGCCATAATAGTCATTGAAATTCAGGAATTTATAATGACGTGGTGCAAAGTTTTCAATACCCTCTTTGTAGAAATCTGCCGCCTGCGAGCTCAATCACTGGTTTAGGTACGCTGCCTGCCAGTGTCAAATCGTTGCATAGCGAGCCATATCTTCGTCAATGGGGACAGGTGTTAGTCCCGGTAGTCCCTCAGCGCTAAATCCGGTCTGTTAGGCGGGCCATCGAAAACTTCCCATCCAAAACCATCCGAGAGCGCTTGAGTTCTAATAGCCATGTGTGGACGAGCGTCTCCGTGGAGAAATAAAACTTTCTTCCTGAGCCTTCCCCGATGCTTTTTTTGTGTCGCGCATGCCAATTTCCTGAGTGGTACACATAGCAAATCTGGTGACAAATTTCAATTGGTTGGTTATTTTTCAACAAAAAACTTATCATAGCTCGCACTTGACAACTGGCGGGATTTTCAATCGCAGCGCTCATTTTAACACTCCACTGTGCTCAAAGTGCGGTACGCAACATGCGTGAGACCCCTTCCGGTTGCGTAAAGAGTGTTGGAGCACTCTGACGCCAAGATGGCGGCACTAGTCCCGCCCACTGCCAAGCGATGACAAAACGTTTGCAACTTTTTGGATAGCCCTCGTAATGCAAACTCATGACAAATATTGAATTAGAAAGACACATATATATAATCGATACTTACTCAAACTAGCATACCGCAAGATCCTAAATAATTTTTTTTAGTGTATACATTATTTTTATCTATATCGAACTTTAAAACGCACGCGGAGAGAAGGTGATAAAGGAGTCCCTGCTACCACGTCAGAGATCCTCAAACTTTCTAATATCAGCCCCACTCTCTCAAATTATCTCAAACACTTCATTTTGGAAATGTATTTCCGCGAGTGTCAAAAATGCGGAACTCCTCGTACGAGTGGATTAAATGGCTTCTTGAAGCACTTGTGCGTACCGTTCGGCGCTCCCAACATTTCTCGCGAGCGCACCGAAGTGAGGGCCGCAAATGTCTCTTCCCCGAAGGGCGCGTGGAGAGCCTCAGCTGGATGCTTCTTCTATATGGCGTGTTGAGGAAGTGTGCCTACGCTTCCGATGATAAAACTTAGCTGAGGGCACCATGAAGGTCACCAAGTACCCCATCTCTTCCAATGCATGCAAACCCCACTAGAAGGTCGAATAAGGCCCGTAGGCAATTTTTCATTGAGGTTGGGAATTGAGAATTTTTTCATCGGATATTCAGTCAATTTCAGTAGATATGTCATTGCATACGATAAATAATGGTTCTAAATCAATAATATTATAAAGTTATTTTATGATATTTACTTAATAAAATACTGGAAAATGATGAAGCCTAAATATCATGACCCCTTTATGGACGTCTTGTCCAGTTAGGCCTTACAAATTTTAGGAAAGGTACTCATGTCTCTGAGGGGTAGTAGATGTAGATTTAGATTATAGAGGTACTCAAGTACATTTCTACATCTAGATATCTAACTTTCTGGATGATGGAATTTTTAACTATATTTATATAATGTCTACAATTTTTAAATATTATTACATTAATCAACGAAACCCACCGAAAAACAGCAGAAAAGAAAAAAAACTCCAGATTACTTGATAAGAACGGTTAATGTTTTTCTGTGTAACATATATTTACCCGTAAACATTTATTACTTTTACTTCATTTCATAGGACTAAATGCAGAGTTATTCCTCTCTTACAACTTGGTTCTGCTAGTTAGCAGAAATAGGAGAAAGTTAGGAAATAGTAAATTGTTGCCGTGCTTAGTTTGATTTTTTTCTAACTTTCAATACTCGATCATAAAATGAGAATAGACTTGTCATAGGTACAAACAAAATTCTAGATGTTCAAAGCACAGAAATGCTAAAAAAGCAAGAACGACAAATTTTGAACAGCTTCAGTCAGTCGTCATAACTTAATCAAATCCACGCACGAAAAACACAAATCATCAATCCACCACAATCACATGCACAACTAAAGCGTGAGAAGATAGGAAACAGCTACAGAAGAGAGCCTCATTCGGTCGACGAAATCAAGACCAAACGACACAAGCGAGAGGAAGAGGGCTGAAATGGAGAGAAAAGTCTTCCAAGCGGGAATGGTATGGAAAACTCCTGAATGAGATGATCATTGGGGTTGGAGAAGAGCTCTTTTGCAGACTCCGGGTCGGGCGAGAGAAAAGAAGGAAAGGCAAATGGCACGTGAAAGGATGCGGACAATGGAGTGGGAGGCTTGTGCGAAGAGAGAGCACGCCGAAGCCGTGAGGAAGGAAGGAAGAACGGACAAAAAGGGAGGCCGGAGTGATACATGAAAAGAGGCTGCGACCGGGTCGGAAGCGAAGTCACGCCCTACACCGCTCAAGGCATCCGGGTGTGGCCCATGCATCCCGACACCCGCCACGGCTTCCGCCCCCGACGAATTTCTTGCGTCCGTATCCGGGAGCCCGGGGGCCTTCTCTCCTCCGCCCCCAAAAGGCCTCTCTCCCCTGTACACCCATTTCCTCAATTTCAAAGCTCGTTGAGCCCCACGGACCTGCACCCGAGACCTCCGCCCCCAGCCCCCACCGCCCCCGGATGTCCCCCACAGCCCCCGGAGGCGGCAAACACCTCCGAGGCATTCCGCGATTCCTTTCCTCCCATTTCACCTCATCCCAAGAGCCGCCCAACTTAATTTTAAACTTTTGTTAGACACACTTAAGGGTAAGGAATGGAGCTCGCCTCAATTGCGATCTCTCGCCCCGGCCTTTTCTTTCTTCCGTCTCAAAGCTTTTTTTCGCACCCACTCTGCTCTGTCGTTTCTGGTGGAAGGGGTCGTTTCTAACCCGGCGCGGGGGATTCTGGGACCCCCGAGAAAAGGGTTGCGGGCCCCCTCCAAGAGAGCGTCGACATATTACAGCCCCATCGTCGGCAGAGCTTTTTTCCACCCCTCTTTCGATATCCTCTCGCTCTTCGAGTGGCTGAGCCTTGAAGAAAATGCCCCAATGCCCTTCAAATGGGACTTTACAAAACTAATTTCGGTGTCCTCAGAGCGGATTAGTCTTCCTCCCTTCTAGTCCATTTCCAAAGCCCTCCCCCGTAAATCAGGCGCTCATTTGCGCTCCAAAATACGCGTCACTCCGGCAAAAGGAATGCCTTGCAATGTAATTAACTGCGGGTTCGATCATTCGAAGGTGTCATCGGCACCTCTCCCCTCTTAATGCAAATCTTCTCGCGGAGCTAAGCGAGCTGAAGTGTGGGCTGGACGAGGGGAAATTTTGCCATCTCGTTTATAGCATTTTCACTGCACTTAGGTTTGACTCTTTGCACCGAAATTCTGTGCTCAGAAGGTAATTGCTGCAAAATTCACATGGGAAGCTACAAAAAAATGCGTTTCAATATTCATAACGTTCATAATTACCAATTTAATCACGATCGTAGCTACATTAGGGTAATCTGATCATATATTATTCTGTGTACAAAATATGAATGCTTGCATTTCAACGGATTAAACGTATAAATCCTGATTCCAGGTGAAAAGAGTTCGATTACAGCAAAACAAAAAAATGATTACCATGTATTTAAAGTTATCATGAAAATGAACAAGGATTGAACCTTCCTGCAAAATTAGGATAGGTAAAACAAGAACGGGACTAAATTAAATAATGACACGTAAGTTCTACATTATGTTGAGTTTAGTATTAATTGTGAACAATTTAAGGCTCATCCAGAGGATCACATGCGACTATGCACTACCTATAAAAGAGATATTGTAAAAAAGTTACCTTCGGCAATAATACTTGCTACCGTTATTCTGTGCATTTGTAACTAGGAAAAGAAGCGGAGAGAAACAAATAGCATACGGTCGGGGCCATGGAGTATAGACACCTGCTTTTGACAAATGTTTTCAATACAAATTTGGAAACGAAGGAAAGCAACGGAAAAATAAACAGTTGCGGATCAATCAATTTTTCCAGAAATATCTTTCTCTCTAGCTATTAAGAGCTCATTTAATAATAGTAAGGATATCCAAAACAATACACAAGAGAATCCACATCAATATACCTGAGCCATGGAATGCAAGGCTAACATATGTTACCTGTTTTGACAACTCACCAGCTATTTATAGGCATACTATCCACCAAATTTGGCTGGATGGATTATTCGAAAAATAAATACACAAGGACGGAGTATTTTACGCGCCGAGTGCTTTACATACCTATCAGTTCACTCAGTTCGTTTGATTTAGCGTCTTGTTTCGAGTCTCAGTTAGTAGAGAGGCCCGCGTAACATCAAAACAGAAACGAATAGGCCCGGTTGCGAGGGAATCCGGAGTGGCAGGGAAGCACAAAGGAGTCACGCAAAGTAAGCGGTTGCTGAGAGCGCGCATATGAGGATCGTAATTCCGAATTTAGTGCATTAGGATGAGGGGATTTATCCGTTTGGAAGTTTGTACCTAAGCTGCTCAGCAATAATTAATCCAACCTCTATGTAACACACAGCTTACAAGGAAGTAATTTGACCAAAGCTTTCTCTTCGGTACGCACATCGACTATTACTCGATCGGTTTATTAATCAGGAATGGCTTTTCGGGGCTGATTTTCGTGAACACGATGGCGAGACGCAATTGAAAATTCGGCCAGTTGACCATGCCTGACGAGAATTAAATCTTTAAAAAGCCATCGTCGTGCATAATGGAAATGGCAAAGGACGATCCATTTCCGAGTAAAACAGCTAGCGCTTAGTCGGTATACATTTCATTAATTCTTACAACGTATGGTAATAGATTCGGGAAGGTCAAATACAATAGGCCCCCCGAGGCTCGCTGATCGCAATTTGATTCAAGCATAGCAGATTCAACAGGACGGCTCGGTTTCACGCAGCATGGACTCGAATATGTCGATGGGCTTGTTTGAACAGCGCCACAATCTCACTCATCAGTCATCAATTGCGCGACACATTGTGATGTTCCTGGTAGGCATTACATCGTCTGCTCGGCGTCAGAATCCAGTGGCTGTGTAATCACAACCGTAGCTACATCGCTGACCTGCTCAGATATTAATCTGTTTCCGAGATATGAATGCTAGCATTGTCAAGGACAAAATTTTTCAAACCCAGATTCCAGGCGAAAAGAGTTGAATTAATGTAGAATAAAAGAAATTGTTTAGATCACTTTAAAATCTTAATGAAAATGACCGAGGCTTGCACCAACCTACATGATTAGTATAAGTAAAACAAGGAAGAGTTTAAAGAAAAAAAGCAATATTTTAATGATTTACAAACTTAACTAGGCAGTTATTTTACTATTTAAGATAAAGTTATTCTCATGTGCAAAGAGTTGCATTTATACACTAATAATCTTCATACTTCTCTCTAAATTACCATTTCCATCCCAAAATTTCCGTTTATTTTTAGAACATGAATGTTAAATCAACTCCGGTAACTCTAATCATCATGCATTCATAAGCAAAGAAGCTTAGATATGCAGAAAATCCAATTTAATTACAAAAAGATTGATAAATCACTCAAAATTTACTTCAGGCGATATTATTTTCCAAGAACTCCAAAGTTGAGCTCTCACATACATTAACTGCTTAACATTTTGTAACACCCTTCACACCTTGTCACAAACAAGGCAAGGAATTTTCCTCACGTGCAGTTTAATTACCGAAAGAATTCCAAGAATCTAGAGCTAACTGAATGGAACGCCTCCTACACGGCAATAAAGATAGCGCGTCACCTGCACCATCATTTCATCGAGCTGCAGTCATAGTGAGTCGCAGATATTGCATGAGGAAGCAATGCGTTGCACACGATAGCGTTGGCCACAAAATCAAATCATTTATGGGACACGTATTGGAATTCCGGGATCTTTGTTAGCCCACTATGCGTGGCGTGGGAAGACGATACCGTATTTACGATTTGCAGGGGTGAGGCTCGTGCTCCGGCAACGCTTGCATTCCGCATATTGTGCAAGTGTGCAATCACTCGGCAGTATTCCGGAGACAACGTCACGAGGGTGGAGCGTGCCCGCGGGCAGCGTGCCTCGACACCTGTGGCACGCGTGTGCAAGGCGACGAAGTATCAACCCATGGAATGGGAGGAGGTAATGATGGGGGAGTTTTAGGGGGGTGGGGACCTGCAAGGGGGATCACGGTTGGTTAGGGGGATGGTGAAAGTGGACGGTAACGAACGTTGGGTAAACGTGAGGTTGATTCACACACATATTCTGTTGGAGAGAGATTCCATGAGCTGAATGCAATTCAAAATAGGGTTGCGCACTCTAAGTGATGAGTTATGATCAAAATCTTCCACATTGCAGTTAATGAAAAGAGATGTCGTCTTTTCACAAACTTATTGAATAATGTACAACGCGTTTCGATAGTTAGGTCGTACTCAAGGACAGTTCCTTTGAAACTGACCTAATAATCGAAACGTTTTTTGCATCAAAATCTTTCATATTTGAGTTGATGAAAAAAGATAGAACTTTCACACAAATTTAAAGAGAAAAATATAACGCGCTTCGATCATTAGGTTACACTCGAGGACATTATACTAGAGAATGAGCTATCGAAAGACGTTACTCAATAAATTTGTGAAGAAATTTACTATTCTTTGTTATTTATTTGTAAATACTGTTGAATATTTTTTTTTCATTATTGGTCACGTTGATTAATATTATAAAATTGTTTCTCCTGCTATTGTAGTCCTTTGTAATTGGCCTCGTGCTGTTTTTGGACTGAATTAAATAAATGCGTTTATCATTAATCCAGGAGGATCTTTCAGTATATATCGCCTACCTCAGTTCCTTTTCTTCCACATTTAGGCATTCTCACGAAAGGGTAAAACATGAAAGCTCGCGAGTCGTCGCCCTCTTTTCATGGCGTGGATATGTTATTAATTTTTTTTTCATTTATTAGTTGAGAGAGAAGTTTTTATTGACGGAAGAATTATCATACAATAGTGTTACACTACAACGAACCACGCGAGGCCATCCGCAAGATCGAAAAGTAACTGAGACGCGGCGTCTGCTCATGACGTCATCAACTCATCTGATTAAAGCAAACGATTTTTAGTCGCGAATATCTCGAGAAGGCAACGGATAAAGATAAAAATATATTTATATTTCTTTTTCTTAAATTCTATCGCAATCCAAAGTAAAGAGGAACAAGTTAACAAGCTAATACGCTACATATGATAGGTATGACGTCCTTGTGCCGAATAATTATTTAACTATCCCATTTACTTTGTCAGTGATTTAACTTTAAGGTTAGTTCGGATGAAAAAGGTAAAACTGACCGCGGTAATAATCATAGGAGTGTGAACGTTACACATTGACTTGGGTGGGATTCAATAGATAGACATTTCATAATTCATGCGTGATATTCATCACATTTCAGATTTTATGTTACAATTATTTTTATTTCAGTGTCTTTTCTACTTAGGTAATAGTCGTCATACCGAACGTTTTGGATTTCCGATACAATTTACCTAATCCAAAAGCAAATTTGAGGATAAAATTTTCACTTGAATTAAAAAATATTCTAGCTTTCCTCTCCATTTTATCAAATTTATGCTAGAATATATGCCATATTATATCCATTTTTACAAGTAACTTCATGGTTTGATCCTATTATCCAACCAACAAGAAAAACCAAAATGAAGTATTGTCCACAAAGAAGAAAATCATGTTGAAGAAAAAGCATGCGTCAAGAGTTTGAGTAAAGGAAACAACAATGCACTTGTAATTTGTACAAATTGCATAAACATTTCATCCTTACGGTTACAAAGTGCTGTGTACCTTAAGGTTTGCATAGGCGCATTGAATATCGATAAATTTTCTTGTATTGCTTCGTAATTTTTTTGGGAGAAAATTCTTTCGCTCCTGCTATTCTCTTTTTTTATTACATTTTACCCTATTGCTATAATGCAGAAAATATTAATCATAAGTAATCCAAGTGCGAGTACTCAAATGCAGATACAGTCCTTTACGAGCGTTGGCAGTAAACGGGCAACCTTTCTTGTCTTGCAGCAGCGACCGATTTAACGTAATCGCATACGCGCAAGAAAACGACTCGAGCGCAGCGCGGATAAGGCACGTGAGGATAAAAAGAAAACACCGATGGCTTTTGCCGAGAGGCTTTATTGGCGTTTGCCATTGATCCGAGGCAAAAAAGGAGGAACATGTGACGTTTCCTACGCCGAGCTTCAAATATTTCTTAACCCGGAAAGGCTCTGCCGCAATAGCGGAGAAATTTGGGGAAAACTTTTCGCTCCGATTCGTACGGAGGTAAACTGATCTATAATGCGAGATACGAGGGTAGGTAGGCGGTTGGGAGACGCACTTTTCGATGCCGCGGCGAAATTCGATCAAGGGGAGCCTGCGTGGCATGCTGGCGGAGGCGGGTTGGCATCGAACGAATGGAATCCCTAATTCGTCGCCGTTGCCACCGAGTATGTGACGCGGACGCAGTGTAGTTGTTCGGGGGGGGGGGGGGGAGGGCAGGGGTACATGGGCTACGATTTCGGGGGAAGAGGGTGGTCGGGGGAGCAAACCTCATCGGCGACCATCCCAAAGCCGCAGATCATCATCCAATTCCAGCTCATGAATAAAGGCGGATTCTATTCACGTCGTCAGAGCCACTGGGATGGGGCGTCGCAGGTGGAAAAAAAATATCGAGGGGTTTATCCAGGATTTCAGAAGAGCTCAGCCATTCTACTGGTTCCGGGTGTAGCTTAAGAGAGTTTTATTCTACGTTTCTGAATCGTATCCTTCACTACACACAAAAGTATATTTCACTTTTAGACGGCCTTAAAGAAAAAAATCGTCAGCTAAACATGCAATACAAAATTTGGTTGAGAAAATGTTCAGCTTTTAAGTCAGGATTTCAGGGTCGTACAGAACTCAAAGAAATTCAACTGGTACCGGGAGCGATTAAAGAGAGATCTGAGAAAAATATCAAAATCATACACTCCAATTCAAACTCGGAGGATTTCATTCAGAGATTCTCAAATAAGACAATCCCCAAGGTAATATGCGATGAAAATTACTACCCTACCCTGCGATAGGGAAAAATGCTGTTTCTAGCGCGACTAATAACTTAGATCCTTAACGTCATTGATAACCAAAATCTTAGAATCTTTTGAATTGCCCTTTAGCTAGATATTTACTATAATTATACTAATTGTAAGATTTATAATTTATATTCATTATTTTTATTGATAAGGTTTTAAAAAATTCCACGCATAAAATCCTATGTCCCGAGTGTCGTCGGAGTTGAGTAAAATAACATGACTGAGCCCGTAATTGATAAACTAAGACGAACGGTCGAGGGGGCGTGAGTGGGAGGGAGGAATTCGGGGGCGGGGCGCTCCAAACAACCTCCGGAGTCTGCAAGCGGGCAAAACGAACTTAAAGCGAGCAGCGATGGCTGTGGTGCTTTAGCTCGATTGACTAACGGCTTTGGCCGTCATGAAACCGTATTATTCAGCTAACCACTTTTTTCAATTCGACGTAGAAGAGGAAAAAAAGATGGGAAGTACATAGAGGAAAGTGTGACTTTGGTTGCTGGGGTATTGGGGAAAATTTTCGCGGTCATTAAGGGCGGGTCGAACGGGTCCTTAGGCCTTCGCCCCCGGGGGAGGGCGTGGTCCTACTCCGTCGAGGGCCAACGAGGTGGTGGGGTGGGTCTGAAGAAAGTGATGACATGGACGGAGACAAAAAGAAGGCATGGGGAACAGGGCTGGTCTTACCCCCATGCGAGGGGGGAGGGGCAACGGAAATAAAGGAGTCAGCGGAGAGAGAACTCGCTTCAATATGAATGAGTTTACTTTCTGCGTAGGTCACCAAGGTATGTGGAGGCGATGTTGGGCACCATTAATCATTCATCAAACGTTCTTTATCGAACAAAGATTATGGAGTGGGGCGAAGTTTGGAGGGGAAGAAGAGTGATGGCCGCGGAGGCTCGGGGGGCGGAGGGAGGCGTTTTGGGGGGGGGGCCTAGGAACGCAGCGGCGTGTTCGGATGCGGCGTCATGTTCGCGGCTGCGAAGATCATCCTTCGGGACGAGGTGTATGGCGGGTGAATCGTAGCCCGAGCAAGGCACGCGATTCGTGTCGCCAGCACAGGCGTCGTTTCCGGAATATCCATCTTCTATGGAAAAGGGCTCTGCAAAATGGCTGATTCCCCAGAGTAAACATAGCAGAACGTCGCTTTGCGATGGGTTCAGCTTCCTATGGTTTTTACACACGACCGCAGCTGATTTTGCCTTCGCTTTTCAAATTTAGTCAATTTCGTTTATTCAACTAGCAGAATGCGTAATCATTTATATAATCATACGCCTTGTTTTTTGGCAAGACATTTTTAACATAACAAAATTTATATGCACTGATTCTCTTAAACTAAATACTCGCCCGAGAATGGAGATTCGATATAAAATGAAATTCCCTTGCTCACCGCTCTGGAACGAATAAATATATTTTCTGTATAATCTAAAGCCGTAATTGTGGCTACGCAATTTCTAAAATTCAAGGCCAACATGCATATACAAATACGATTATCAGTAACTAAATTGAGAGAACAGGATTTAATCACTAAAATATTTTAGGAAAATGGTGATAGTTCTTTTTTGAGCGCTTTAAAATCCAATGAAATTGATTTTTATAATCGAAAGGAACAAATTTTAAATAAATCAAAGTCAAAATCAGCCATACTGGCATATCATTGTTTAATTGAACTCAAATCGTGCCAAAAAGTGCTGATCGCAGGAGCATTGGCCGAAAACCACTCTTGTTTCAATCTTAACTGCTGGGTTTTCATGCTTAGACGACGTGTCCGCGGCTCTTGCTAGGAAGAGCATTTATCGGAACGAGGTCTTTCGCGGAAGGAAACGTAGGCACGTGACCTAAAAAAACTACTCGTTTGATTTAGCAAGTACTGAGGCTGCTGCACGATTGTCAATACTGGAATAAGGCAATAGAAGTACTGCGACAAAATTCTATTTGGTGGTGTCCAAAAGACTTCATTCGGAATGTAAACCCATGACCACTCGATTAGTAGCCCAATGGTGAATCAACTGGGCCATTAAAAATATCGTGTACTATGCTACAGTATTTGAAGCATATCAACTTATGCGATAAAATCATCTTTGAGAGGAATTGGTTAGTACACTTATTCAAAGCTAGTATTCTTACGTTCATCACCGTTTTTTAAGCACAAAGATAAGAGTTTTTGCACAATATTAGTGACTTTGAGACTGCTGAAGGGTGACCATTGGAGCGGAGAACACGTCACAAAAGCCAGGGTACGGGCAGGACATCGAGGTTGCGAATGGAAACTACATTATATATAGAGGAAGGAAAAGGAAACCCGTTTTTTTCAGGAAACTATCTCACGTTAAAACGTATATTGAACACAATACATTGATAAATAAAAAAAATTCGTAGATTTGGTGACCATTTGCTACAGAGCTGATAAAGAAACAGGCAACAACAATGAGCTCCCAAAACTTTCTATTTGGGCGTTTTAGATGAACAAGATGCTTACTTACTCAACTTTATTTGAAAAACCAAAAGGCTATTAAACCAGGAGAGAACAATACAGTTGAATTGTAATTCTCTAGGAAAATATCGTAACTAGTGTTAACTTTTTCGATAAAATAAAAACGTATATAATTACAACAATTGAGAGCATGGGTCTTAGGATTAATTGGTTGGACTTGGGAATAATCGGGAGTCTAGTGGGTAAAACTTTGGACTATTCATCGAAGAGTTATGGATCGAAGTGTGGTGAAGCCTTATATTTAATAAGAAATAAGATCTTCAGTGCGAGGAAGCCTTTGAGTTGAAACTAACCTCCTTATTTTTTTGCTTGATGCACATCCGGAGCAAAATCTCGTGTGGAAGCCAGCGTTACCCATGAAAACTGTTGTTGGAGTTTAACGGCCGAGTGGGTGAATCATTAAAGTTATTATCCAGCCTGCGATATTTCATGAACAAAATTATTTAAGCGATCCGTTCTCTGTCCTTGCAATAAATTCGTGAGCAGAAAAACAAATACACTGTGACCAATTTCAATTACCACCAAACTTCCTGCTTGATGGAATTGCTGATATCCCCAACCTTTAATGATCTCCGGAGGCAAACATTCGGAATGGCTTGAGGCTCGCACGAGGGGGTGAGCCTGGGCAGGGATAGGGGGCGTGGCCTCCGGGGGAGGATGTGCCGCGTTCAGCGATACCGAAGTGTTTCGACTTCGATTGTCGGGGGCGGTGGGAATGAGTGGCTGCGGCATCCTTTGATTGTCTCACCTTGCGGGGAGATGTCAAAGGTTGAAAACCTGCAACCAGGCAACACTGGCGGGGCGCTAAACGAAGCGAACTCAAACCCTAGCTCGGGGACGGATGCAAGAGGGCGAGGGAGGAAGAATTGAGGGGAGCGGAGGGGGCTGGGGGCACGCCCCGGGCCAAGATAGAAAAGGTAAACGAATTGCGGGGACTTCTTCTCGACGGCGCAACGATGGCTCAAATTAGGACAGGGTAATGCGGGACGATAGATAAATTGATAGAGGAGACGTTGCTCTCGTAGAAGCAAAGGCGGCGGTGGCGTCTTTGAGCTCATGCTGCCTGCGACGGGCGCACTTTTCCAAGTGATTTATCCTCAGACTTACGTGCTCTCGGGCGGAAATTGCATTCTTATTAATCGTGACGGCTGAGTCAACTTTGAGAAATTTGTCGCGTTTGAAATTGTGCAGGGATCCATCATTTCATGCCACATTTGGTTGTAAAAAGAGTTCGTTGATTATTTTTCTAGTAAGTTCATGTACCGTTATTCACAGTTTTATGATTGAACCAAATTCAAAGCCGGAAAAAAAATATGCAGCTGAATTTAGTCAGGTGAAATTAATTGATAAAATACCATTTAAAAATTCATGGTGAAACGAAAATCAAGTATTGTTCCACTAACTTTTTTATTTGCTGTCGACTAGTTTCAACAGCTTTAGCGTCATTATGAAAACAAACCATTTTAAAAAGTATAGACTTTCCTTAGTTTTAACCTGTAGGCTGTTTTCAGTAGATTAGATTTCCGGGTTCCGTCCGTGTTGTCCTTTTAAGCACTCAAGCACTTACCAAGCCTAGCCTTAAGACGCCTTCAACACAGTAGGTGAAACGTCACCATCAAGATGACAACGCGGAGGGAACCCGGAAATATACCCTATTGCGAACCTGAACGCCGGAAAACTTACATTAGAAACGTAGGTTTTTTTAGGTTGGGATAGAGCTTAACCTAGATTGAGCCGCACACGTGTGATGCCACATTTTCAGGGTAGATGGTTCAGTTGTCACCGATGGGTCACTCGACCTACCAAAATTTTTCTGCGTGGTTCACAGAAGGCTTCACTTGGAACAAAATCAGAAAAAAACCGGCCTATTTTCAGTATTTTGTTCACAAGCGTGAGGCCTATTGAAGTGATTGCATTCATAATTATTACGATACGACGGAGAAAAAGATAGATGAAGAGGCTATAAAATAGGATTTCTGGAGGTATGAACTGACACACCGTATCCAACACAACCCTTGGGAAACATGACAGCAGCCAGGTCACTGACATTAGTGCTCCTCTGGCTCTCTATCTCTACACGGGGCAAGCGTAGAAAAAAAATTATTCATAGGAAATGCTCCCTCCATATGATTCCAAGATGGCAGAGCTTACTTCGGTACTATCCGTTTTTCTACGCCGGCTTGAGGTCACATTTTCAGAATCCATTTCCATATCAAAGTGGGCAGCAGTTGATGGATGACACAAAGATTGACATGGAGCACTCGGAAAAACAGAACCTCACTTAAATTCCGGGAATCAAAGAGCGAGTCACTCCAGGAGGAAATACAAACTCACGTAAAAAGCAAGATTGCGCTCATAAACATGACTTTCCAATTTAATATGGGACAACGCTATCTTACTCTTTTAAACGCCTTCAATTTTTAAAATGCGTACTTATCAAAATACATCAGAATACTGAAGCTCGCGAATTAACTGTACGCTTTCTGCTTTTACTTCGCATCTCTATCTTCAGGTGGGCCGCCGAGAGCCTCCTTCGAAAGCATGTGCTGAGAGGTGTCTCCTGCCATTTGCCACTTCGAGAAGAAAAGAAAGAAAGAAATTGATCTACCAAGTTGATCATTTCACTGTCTGAGCACAGTTCAATCTTAAATTTGCTTAATTCACTTATTCTCACGGGGAAAGGTGAGTGCCTATGCCTAGCCGTACGGAAAAAAATCGCTCTAATTTTATCGTTTCTGTCGTAGGTGGAAATATAAGGAGGTTCTAATGTGATGCTATTCGTTTTCATTTGAAGTTGAATAATTGAATCTCTATCCGATAGGAAACTATTGTCCCATTAACGGCATTTAGCAAAGGCTTTTTCCGAAGTGCACCCAGGCATAAAGGGCTTGGAGCAGGCCAAAGGGCACAAATATTTCATCCGAAGAAGAAGCGCGCGTCATTTTTTTCTCTCCTCGGAAAAATCAAGCGGATTGGAGTGGAGGAAGCATTGGACCGCGGGCTTCCCGCATCAAATCCCAGCCCTGAGTAAGAATGAAACCGGAGTCGAGGAAATGGCTCGGAGAAGGCCTCACAGAAGACGCCGCAGTGGTTGGGAGGAGGATTGGCGTAGCTAAGAGATGGGCGTGGAGGCTGAAAGGGAAGGGAAAGGGAAGGATAACGGTGAAGTAGCCGTACGAGGAAGACGGGTGTGGCGGTTGGCCTTCTCGGAGCAGAAAGCTGCAGAAACATTTCTTCGAGGCATTTCGAGAAATACTTCCCCGCCCTTCATCTCGCTACTCCATTGCCAAGGAGACGTGTGAGATACCCTTGCAAGGTCTTATTCAAAAGCACAGACGCCGAGATATAAACTTTCCGCCTCCAGTTTCCACCGAGTCTTCAAAACCCTTTTTCTCTGACGCTTTCTTATCCAAGCCTTCTTGGATTTCAGTTTCATCGAAATTTCACTGCTTTCACCATAAATAAGCCCTTTCAAAGTGAACTTTTAATGCTACACTACACACAGGTTATGATTTCACTGCAAAGGTTTCAGAGTTATATGATGGTTACTAAATTGTGCCTCGAAAATTAATTCCAATATTATTTTTATAGGGTATTCCCGTCAAGTTATTTTGAATTTTCAGAGGCAGCCAGAAGTTATAGCGTTGAAAGACTCGATTTGAAATAAGCCCTTTCAGAAATTTAAATAGCAGAGAAAGTTTTGAAGATTCCTCAGAAAATTTAATTTATTTTAAGAACTTTCAAATAAAAAATTTTAATGGCTCTTTGTGACCCAAATGACAAGGAATCAAAGGCAAATATTGACCGAAGAAATTGTGTTGTTGGCTCATAAAGAGAATATTTTTAATGGAAACGTAAATAATGCTTGTTCAAATAACATTTATTAAGCAGACAATTTTGACGATAGTAATGTGGAAAATAATTTAAGATTATATAGGAGTGTTTGGGATTAATATCTGCTGTATGAAAAACGTGAGTGGATAACAAGAGTCCAAAAAGAGAACTCTTCCAGGAGAACTGAGGCCACCTGATATAAAACGAGGTAGCTTGTGAGATGATAAATTTTTCAGCCTCCATTGATTCACGCACAAATAGTCTATTTGCATTCAATTAATTCCTTCTCACGCGCTATTTTAACAGCATAAATAGAACCGTGCTTAATATTGGTACGAGTAAATTTATCCACATATCAGCATCAAAATAGGCATGTATGAATGATGTTTAGGTATGTCTGACGTTTCTTTGAGTTCATTTCTTGAGCTACACGATTCATTAACCGTAAAATCGTTCACAAACAATATGCTTCAAATTGAGACGACATTGAACCATTCCAAAAAAAATAGGAAGATGCATAGGAAAAATAATATCGGGGAAAAGTTTTTGATTTGAATCAAAATAATATAATATTTTTCAGGCACAGATATCAATAATTTCGGAACCTTTTTAATGACATTTTTGCGGATTCGTATATAGTAAATGGCATTTCAAGAAAAAAGATATATTTTTGCAGAATAACTTTCTTGAGTAAAATTTTCTCGTGGCAATTAGAGTAAAATCATTCCTTATGTTCAACTCCTTTTGCCAGGAGAAATTTTAATTCTTAACATCAATTACCCATAATGTATAAAAAAGGAATCTATAAAGACATTTGACTCGAATAAGGAAAAAAATTCCAAAGACAATCCAAAATTTCATATGTACTTCATTTCTAGAATCTGAAAATTATACCCGAAATTGCCTAGAGTACTTCACGCGGAATCTCACAACAGCCCAAGAAGGAAACGAATTAATCAAGATCCAAACGTGACCTGATCTCCAGCAACTAAATGGCTTGACGATTTCCATTGAGAATTCTGCCGTGTAACGCGAGGAACAAATGCTCCCATGGGGCTTCCCGCGTGTGGAACCGATCCTTTGCGGTGCGCCACGGAGTCGGGGCTCGGGTTCGGATGGTGCCGAGAAGCAGACGAGAAAGGCGAGAGCGAGGCTAATTATGCGTCGCAAATTAGCGCCGATTGTTAAGTGGCAAATGATTCGTGGCGAGCGGAGCCCCTGCGGGCGGGCATTGTGGCGGGACATTGATGCGTGCGACGCGTCGTCGCGCGGAAGACGCAGCGTGGTTGGCCGCCTCCCGGGAGCCCGCGCGCCGCTGATTGGCCGGGACAGTGGCGAGCCCTTGTCGCGGGACCCTAGCCATGATTGGGTTTCTAGGGCTGATTGATTCACGTCCACCCACGCCGCGAATCCCTCTACATCCAAGCCGATAGTTTTCGTTTAGGAAGTACTCCCTGTAACGATGAGCAAGAGCCCTCAATGTCAGTTCATATTTGAGCCTTGATGAATGGTAACACGACAAAAGTAAACAACAATGAGGTAATCATCCAAACTATAAACTTCATACTAAACCATTTTAACGCGGCATACCACAAGACGTTGAAGCGTGATGACGACAGCGGTTTATTTTCAAAAGTTGCTTTAAAAAAGTTCTGCTGATATCCTCTGTCAATGGTTTTCTTTACCACTTGCAAAATCGTGGATGAAAATTGGTGTCGTTTAAAATAACACAATTGTAATATTTTTAAGCATACTTTTCCCAACACCATGTTATTAATTGGTTGTCTCACTTTACAGCATTGGCCAAAAGATCAAAACTAGCGCAGAAACTTGTGGGCCTTTGCAACGAACAGAGAAGTTAATAAAAAGGGAGTCACACACGTATAAATTTAAGAAAACCTGATTAAATGATTCAAATTTATGAAAAGGTCTCACCCACGACTCTAAACAAACCTTAGACTTTTGAGACACTCTATGTACGTGGGAAATATGTAAATATTGCGGCGTTAAATTAATTAATTGCCATGTCCTAAAACAAAAATTTTTTGTGTCCAAAAAAATTCAGGAATGTGAAGTAACGGTTCAACAAACGCAATGATTATTATGTGATAATATCCATGGCTATATCCTTAAATTTCATCTAATTAAATGTTGTAAATTCTATGATGGGGAACTTAATTAGAAGTCATATTTTTGTGAGAAGGACGTGCAATTAAGTTTTCACGAAGAAAATATAAATGAGCAGAAAATCAATAAGGAAAATCAAGGGATGGAGGAACTCATAATGCAATGCCCAATACATGCATATAAGAGACCCAGATAATTCCACTAAATTTTTCTCACTAAAAGTTAATGGTTAACGCGAAATATTACTTCATTATGATAAAACTTAAATTAGCTCTTTTTCAAGGATACCCATCTATAATTACGGAAGAAAACAAAAACGATGCCCGAAACATAAATATGCTCCTCTCTTCCTTAAGTCCCTAGAACATTGGCAGAGCCTCCATCTGGAGATATTTGAGGCTGTTCGGGCAAGCTTTTATAAAGTTTAAGTCTAAGTAGTCATCTTTGCAAAAGAGTTATGATAGAGGCAGTCGCATTGAGTTTATTAAAATAATCGTTGCCGATGTATTTCATGAAGTAGCCTTGAGTAAAAAACTCGTGATGTTAATTGACGCGTTTCACGGAAACGACTAACCTTTCTCCTAAGTACTGGTTATTTAGTAAAATTAAGGAGAGTTTGAATATTCAACGCACCGATAAGATTGACATAAGTGAGACATGAGTGAAAAACATTATGCAAATTGTTTTTCACGCTCTCCTTGTTTAGTTATTACCATCCGTGGGGCATAATCCATGACGTTTAACTGCGGCTAGTATTATATCGGCAGAGGGATAATTGGCGGATAACTTGCGTAAGGGCAGAATACCGCCCACTCCCCCGGCCAACTATCAGTGGAGAAGAAGATTTAGAGCAGGCAATGAAACGGTTTAAATGTTGAACAGGTTTCCGTCCTAAAATTACGTACTTTTTCCTTTTTTGTAAAAAAAAACTTAAAATTTATTTATTCATCCCTATAATTTTCAAGGCAATTAGAAAACCTTTTTCAATACTAATCTGCAGTTCAAATATAAACTATATGTATCTTACACCTAATGAACTTTAATAACATTGTATAAGTTTAAACCACAAGTCTTTCACAAGAAAAGATCGTTGATGTGATTGAGCTGTAACCTCTTAATTACAATTTTCATTTTCATAATATTATCGAAATTCCATAACGTTACGCGGTTGTCGTGCTAGCATCAGTTTTCAGTTTCAGTCCATTCATGTTGAGCCACGGCCCCCTGAAGACTCAAAGCCTCAACGATAAGCTATGACGTCACAACACCGCGGCGACTAGCCAGGGATCGACCACAAATGCCAGCCACGGACAAGTAAGGAAGGCTATTACATCCTTACAAACCCGTGTCGAAATCTAGAATCGCTATTTTTTCTAGTGTGAGAATTAATTTAAAAAACTTGAGAGTATCTGCCGCTATATCGAGGATATGCCACAGTTCTCATGTGGTGGAGAGGTGCATGAATTATGAAAGGGATTAAATCTCAAAACTTCTGAGCAGAGAATCTAGGAAGGGGTTGTAGAAGGTCCGGAAATTGCTTTTTAAAACATTTTCGTAACGCTGCAATTACATATCGATCACAATTATAGGGATTAGAACTCCGGAATTGGAACTAAACGCACATGGATCATTAAACTTCCATCCTTTCACAGTTATTATCATGAGAGAGCAGAAAATAACATGACTCTTACGTCATCTACGAGGCAATTTCGTGGATGGGTACTTAGGTGGTTGTGGTTGAGCGCGCTGTTTTAACTCAGGTAAATACTACAACGGTAGAGAAAGGGGGAGGGGATAAGAGGGATTGCAGCGCGGATGAGCGGATATCAGGGCCAGGTGAAGCTTGGACTGACGTAGCGGCCAGAGAGATGGATGGAGTGAAAACCCGAGCAGACACAAAAGATGGGAGTGCGGGTGGAAATGCAGAGCGGGATATGATTTCGAAGGCTTCCAAGTCGGCCCGGGATGATGTGAGGATGATTTGCTTTGCCGAGGAATCTGGGAAAAATCGGGAGAGGGCATCCTACCAGCAGGTCGAGATATTCGCACGGTTGGTTATCTTGGCGGAAGAGACTGACGTTCCGACGGCGGGGTCTAATGGAGTGGCGGTGGAACGGGTTTTGGGTGGAATCAAATGGGGCGGCGAGGTGAGACGTTGCGAGCTTATTCGCCGGAAAACGGAGATGACACCTGGATGAGGGCAGAGAATACCCAAAAGGACGGTGGCTTTCCCATGGCATCTGGGCAATCTTAAGTCTGGGTACGACCAGGAAGTGGGAAGATTCCTATCATTTGGTCTGATTCTTGAAGACGCACCCGCCGACTCCGCGAAATTTTTCCATCGGTATCAGTGGCTGAAGACTACGGCGATCATGCGGCGAAATGAGAGCTACTCAAGTGTCTCTTGAATTCGTGAGGCAAAAAGACGCGTGTCATGGATTAAGGAATTTGTGACTCGGAGTTAACTATAGATGTTACAACCACGATGAAAGAACACAAATGGTAATTTCCACCAATTTTGATTCATAAACTCAACAAAAGACCCTGGTTTCAATAAATTGTTTCATTTTCAAGGTCCTTTAAAATAACACAAAGTGTTGAAACTTTCGGTCGGTTGTAGAGTTTTGGAATTAAATAGTGTGTAAATTATCATTTGCGTTCTATCATCATGAATAAATCGAGCATCCACCAAATCAAGCCAGAAGCGATTTTATTAATGTTACGTCTCTTCTCTTGCACCGAAAATAATACCACACTCTAAAATGTACAAATACGCTAACTTTGAAATAAAATTAGAGCAAATATTAGCGATGAGTTGAGAAGTAAAGAATGTTTAAGCTTCCAACAGAGAAAAAAGATAACATGCATATTCTTTCCAATAAAAGCAACGTGTTGTTTAGCAATGACAAAACATGTTTCTTTTCAGCCGAAGAGACTCCTACCGAACGGGTATGTGCGTGGCTAAATAAGCTGATAGAATAACATGTAGTCAGCGTGGTCAATTCATTAGCGTTCATGACTTAAACATGAGGGTTCGTAGCGGTGTTCGAAATGAAATTTACATTTGAATTTTCAATTTAATTGTTAGCCCCTAAAAAACTACCATTATGACATGCATCCTCTTTTCTGTTAAGGTTTTAATGTCCACTACGGCAATGACGTACTCATTTTTCACCTTAAGTATGAAAAAGGAAATGAAACGAAGACGAACAATCTACTGAAAATAGCCAAACATTCGCAAATTTTAAAGAATATTAAGAATATTTCAATATAAATAATTCAAATAACAATCATAAAGCCCCAAGTTTATCACCAAAAAAATAATGAAAACTTCTTCAGCCCACATCACTCAAGTTTAACACCATTCATGTCAATTCTACATGGCAATGAGAAAATTTATCGGAAATCATTTCAAAGTCATCATAAAATAGTAACTAGCTTGAAGATTTCCATCAGAGGTAGATTTTATCCTCAACACTCGTAAAAGTACTTTCCATAAAAATACAAATCTGCTGATCGTAAAAAATGTGGAAAATAACCAGAGCGTCTGGAAGGAAAATTTTCCAGACTGACGACATATATGGAAAATCATCGCCGAAGGAGCGGGACTTGGCATTTCAAAGGGAATTGAAGTACGGATGAAAAGCACCGCTGGGAAACGAATCTAAGGCTAGCAAACACATGCGGCGGGGAGCCTCAGCATAGACGTACAGTCCGCTGGGATTATGGGAAGCAGGACGGGGGTGACGTCAATTTTGTGGGAGGGACGGATGGAAAGACGGTTGATCGAGTTGAGGCCTGGCGAAGAAAGGAAATTGGTAAAATGCTCCAACATACTGGAATAGGGATACGGTCAAATAGGGTAGAGAAACTGTACTCCGTCAAAATAAAAGGAAAAGAGAGAGTGAGCGAGTTTTACTTTGCCACGAATATATAAGGTTTCGAGGGCCAAAAAGGAAACAGGAATATGCGAACGCCTGAGGAAAGAGTACTTATTTATTTGAGGCGACAAAGAGACGGAGATTGCTTCTGCCGATCTCGAAAACGCTAGCGATATAAAATACACCGTCCCGCATCCATAATTTGTGAAAGTTTGTTTGGAGTGCTGAAAAAAATATGGCTGATTTGTTACTGAATAGCAATAACGGAGATGAGGCAAAGGGGCGGAGCATAAAGGTTACGACTTTAGAGCCAAGCCGAGGGGTTAGTTCGGAGGATCAAGATTTACGTCGTCAAAGTTGAAAGAGTCAGGGTCACAAAAAACGTAGGCATGGGGGAAGGGGAAAATGGAGCTGTGTTTTTCCGCTTCCTTCAGTATTTTTTTGCCGGTTGGCTCAACAAATGACGACAGTGGCGCGCTCCTAGGAGTGAAGAGGGCTAGGGAATGAGTTATGGGAGAAATGGGGGCGGGGTATTTCGCTTGACGAGCGAAGGCGAAGTCAAGTGGCCCGCGCAGCCAGGGCCGGCACAAAGAAGGCCTCTCAATGATATCGCCTCCTTCAATACACCAAATGGGAGCGTGGTTCAGGGAGGCGAAGAAATTGCGCCACCACTGGGAATTAATCTTCTCAGGTAAAGATTTACTCCTCTGCCATCCGTACTCCTTCGTTCCCGGATGCCCAAACGCGCCAAAAAGGAACACGGAATGCAGGAAGAAGAGAGCTTGACGGAGGGAATAAAAGGAGGAAAAGATAGGGAAGAGTCAGGGGTGGCTGGCTTGGAGGGGGTTCGCATCAGAGGGGTGGCTTAATATATAACGCTTTAGTCCCTGGAAGAGTGCCAATTGCTCGAAGGCAACATTTGAGGACACCCAGAGTGAAAGGCGCGCCTGAGCGGAAGAAGAGGAATTGCACGGGAAAAACGGAGGAGGTGAAATTGTCCTTTAGAGTCACCACTGGGGTTCCTCAATCGCTCGGTCGCTTTTATCTCGAAGCAAATCGTAACACCCGAAAAAAGTTGCCAACCAGTGGCGGTTTTCACTTACTCAATGCTTGTTTTTGGTTGTGATATTTGAGGGTAAATCTCATCTCTGACTAGGCTACAGCCTTGTGAATTTTCGCACAATCAGTAGGGAGCCATCTAGCACTAGGAGAATTTTTGGGAGTATCTGAAGTTTACCACCGCGATTAGAACTCGGGATTCTACGGTCAGAAGCAAATATTTTTTACCTCCTGAAGCGGCAACTTTGACTGAGCATAGTTCTTAAATGTGTTTCTTTACAAGTTTGTTAACCTTTATCTTGCAGTATTTTACACTCAGATTGTATTTTAGACTAATATTGTAGTTTTAATGGAAAATAAGCATATTTCAAGTATTGGAACATGAGTCTTGATTTATATTGAAGTTATATCTCAAAATACCAGTTACAAGACTATGTTTCATAGATTGCAAGACACAATGTGGTGCCCTTAATGGCATCTTTGTATGCAGTTGTTGGCCAGAAATATATCCTCGGTTCTTTATCAAAATCCGCAGTTTGACCTGGTGAAGTAATTACTCCCAGTAGATGCTATGGAATTCATGATTTGACCCGCGGGGAAAAAATACAAAGATGGGGAATTTCGAAGATTTTACCATGGCTAGGGCTATCACATTACGAGGAATATTTGTGTTTCTTTATTCTTAAGGGTAAGCCGCTGCACTTGTGAGCCAAATTCCAACTTTTTGACCAATCTGTACCGTTTTCTGATATTATGTCTAAAGCATCTATTGCGAAAGCCAACTTGGTTTTGTGATTTCCTGCAGAAATGAGAAAAAAAGGCGAACGATTGTTTTAGATGGAACTGTAACAATAAGCATTACCTTATTGAGTACTCATTAAGGTCGTTTAGTTACTGAAAATTGTGGAAACAATTGATATACAGTATGCCGTATTAATTGCCAGTGAAAGTTATAAATTATGCGTTTTTTACTCAGCATATGGTAACTCAGGCAAAACAAATCGCTAAAAACTTTCATCCATGATTACATGTTGAAAGTTCAAGAGAATAGGACCAAAATTTAAAAAAACAAATAATACGATTTGGAAAAAATTTACAATTTTGCCGTCAATACCATTTTTCCTCTTTTTTTGGTGCTACGATTTTTTCGGAATTAAAAGACAAAACGAGCCACCACAGCCACCGCGGCTCCGTGTTTTCATTTCTTTGATCCACAACGATGTCTTCCAGGCCTAGCCCCCTGATATGGGTGGCAAGGTGGCACCCGAATGCTAGGGTGCTGCATCCATTTGGCCGTGACACTATTTTAAAAGCAGCGACGTTTGCGGCATTCGACCGACATTCATAAATTTTGCACCGAAGCACTCTTTGCGCAGACTGAGTCTTGAGGGCAAACAATACCCTGCCTGGAGAATAAAAGTACGCCTCCCATTGCGTATTAGAATTTTCAATTAGGTCTTTGGATAGGGAATTCTTTCCATCCAGCGAAGTCAGCTTGGTTACGAGAATACTGAAAAAAGATGATTTCTCGATTTTGATGGAAAAATATATTATTTGCGATCCTTACGCTCAATGGGAGGGTAAAAATATTTACGTTATAGAAGTAAGTATGGTGCATTTCAAATTAAAATGATCAAATGAGCTTTTTATCCCGGAGTGATTAGCGGGATCTTGAGAGCTCATTTCATTCAGTCAATCGAAGCCCCATGTATGCAGGTATATTTAAGATTCTACTTTGAAATGTCAAGTAACTAGGAAAGAAGATAATTTTTTCCAAGACTAATTCTCCTACGGATTTATTTCCAGGCAATTTATTTTGACAGAAAGGAAAGACGTAAGGTAACTGGTTAAAATAATCGAGCTGAAGTCAGGGGGATCGGGTTTGAATCCCGATCAAGGCGAATGATGTATTCCTCTCTGGAATTTTTGCACAATTTGTGCATTGTGGATGACCGTGTAAGTTTTCACCGTGGCTAGTCTTGGTTTAATTAAAACATTGGCACACAGACAAGACGTCCTGTTTATGATCTCCGATAGAAAAATATACATCTACAAATAAACCCTGTGAAAATGTAAGACAAATCAGCGTTTTATACATATAACCACTGGTTTGACGAAATTTTGAATTTTTCTTTATCAAAATGACGGACACTAAAAGTAAGGGTTCAAGAATACGATGCACTTGAAAAATGAATGATAGCTCATTTTTTCCTAAAAAAAATATTCTACAACCACCATGGAAATAATTTTAAGCTCATTGATAGCTTTCACGTTCCAACCATTTTTAAACAATGTCCATGCCATGAAAATTCAACTGAAAAGACCTCGACCCATATTCCTGCATGAAAACGTTGGTGAAGCGGACCGTTTGAGCCCATCAATTGTGGGCTAGATTTTTAATCACCTCCAAGGAACAAAGGCGAATGGACAAACACAGGTGGCTCGGGAGAGCTGCAGCCTGACTGTCCACCGTAGTGGCTTCGTTTTATCGCGGTGGCTGGAGGGAGAGAGATAGAGAGAAAGATAGATTCAGCGGACGAACAAAGCCCGAACGGAAATTATCGTGGGCCATCTTTGCACATGCCTACCTGGCGGAGGACTTTTGCTCCTTTTTTCATTTCAACTACGACTCCACCGAGATGAATAAAAAACATAAGAGAGTGACGAGGTGGATTACGAGCGGAGAGGCCAATTTTCCACCGAATCCAAACGGCCGTTGCCGCAGAAGGGAAGGAAAGCTATTCCGTATGAGGGGTTGGAAATTAATGCTGAAGGCGAAATGGCACCGGGCGTCGGCCATAATTGGCATGGGTGGGGGGAATGGCTTGGCAATGAAGTCAAAGATTGGCTCTTTTGTCGTGGAATAAATGTTAGCGCGGGAAGACTGTGAGACACCATGTGTACACATGCGGACATTAAACGTGGAGGTGAGGCAAGAAAGCTAATAGTGCACTCCTCCATGCACTTTTAACTATTCCAGGCATTCTAAGTCCCAAACCCGGCGCTTAAACTTAATTCCAGGTAGTATCAGGACACTGTATTTGTTTGGACAGGACGTCTGTGATAGCTAAAGTGAGTGCAGTCGACTGCTACTCTTTATCTGCATTAGTTAATGCACATGAATTCATTTGGAACTCACACAGGTGAAATGGAGTAGACTGGAATCAAGGCCGAGGATCCCTAATGTACGTAGGCAGTTAGCAATAAATCCTAGCCGAGGTAATGTAATACAACATTGTAAACTGTCATGAGTTTGCTTATCCTCACGTTATCGATAAAATCAAATAAAACAGTAAAATTGTGTATTGTCGAATCAAAAATTTTCGGTACCCAATTAATGCTTCCAGACCTTATTCTACTTTAGAGTACTTACTAAAATGTTTTTCTTGATAAAAAGCTAGAGTAACATTATCTTACCATGAAATAGCTTAATAATACCGATTTCTTTGTGGCACATCGTACTGACCATTTAATTGATAATCTATGCTCGAAAAAATATTGGAACTTCGCAAAATAAAAAAGATACTTGAAAAGTAAAATCTTAGGAATTTGAGCTGCATAGTTACATAACAAAACAAGACAAGTCACCAAACCAGATCGGATTATAATTTCATATATACCTATAATTTTCAAAATTCCATTAAGGAGCATTCAGTGTTTTTACTTCTCCATAAAATACATAATATAGAGAGTTACAGTAGAAGTTACAGTAGAAGTTACAGTAGAATTATCTGGCATGAAAACATTGATCAATACAAAGTCATTGATAATGAGGCAGAATGGATTTCGTATCAATACAAAGTCATTGATAATGACGTAGAATGGATTTCGTATCAACCCATACCTTTTGTCATTACAAAATAAAATTCTTTTCCTAAAAAACGTTGAAACCTTAGGTACTGAGCTATAACGATCACAAAACAATAACCCGATATTTTATGCTTTCAAGACATACTAATCCATTTTTCACCGGTCATATATTCATAAACGATGAGTCAACTATTCCATTTTTAACATAGAATATCGAGCCATCATTATAATTACGAGATCATGTAGGAATTTTAGGCGAATAACATTTTTATACTCTCTAAAACAACGCTCATTTCTCCATTCGCTATTGGTAAATAATTGAACTAGGCTATGTAGCGGGGTTGTAGCCAAAGTCATGACGAACAAAGTTAGAGCCATGCGGAAGCGGAGCCATTACTTACGGAAACCTATCTCACACTAAAGGTTAAGCGAGTCACGCCCAACGATATAGCATATTCTTTTAATTTTATGACTTAACATCGGACGTTTTACGATCCAGGCATCATAGAGTAAACCAGAAAAAATTTCTGTGTACCGACGTTATTACCAAAGCCGTCGACATCATGGTTGTAGCTCGTGATAAAGACGCAAGGGTATAAAAATTGTTACAGCTGAAGAAACCGTAGAGCTTCCTATTGATCTCGTTGAAAGACCTTATGCTTTTGATTTCGAGGATGAGGTTTCAAAACGAATCGGATTCATGCCAAACAATATTTAGGCAAAAGCTCTTTGAAAAAAAAGAATATGCGCTTTTCTTCGTTCGGAAGCAATTTAAAAATTTCTTCAACCAAGTTTTCCCTCGGCTCAATGATTTCAATAAGGCAATAGCATACATTTATCTAACAATGAAATAGCTTGAAAATATTGATTACTTGGTAGCAATTTGTATTGCCCTGCTAATTGACAATCTATATTAAAACAACATTTGGAACTTCTCCGAAATAAAAAAAACAAAAAAAAAAGAATGTAAATGAATTAATAAAGCGCTTATTAGCTGATAGAAAACGATTTTAAACTTAACATGAAAGCAAAAAGTCAAATCGATATCGAGAGAGAGGGATTGAAAAACTAAAAGGGTCGGAATGAGAATTCTTAGTAGCGTAATAGGGAAACACAAGGGTCGGTGTCTCCCCACTTGACTGCGCCATCAATTAAGATCCATGCCAATCCATCGTTTCTACCGCCGTGACGTCTCTTCTCCAATTACCAATAATGAAGTCACGAAAGCGACGATCGCGGCGGGGGTCACTGGGCTCTTCCCTCCAGGGAGCAAGTGGGAGAGATGGACTACCTCGTAATGTATTTAGGGCGGTCGCAGGAAGTCAAGAGGAAAACAAGGAGGGAAATTCTCTCTGAAGGCGTGCCCTGACGTGGGTAGCGACCGATGAGCTTTTTCCTCGGGAAAAACTTACGGCTGTCAATAGCATCGAGTAGAAGAGGGTATTGGAAACACATTAAAACTCCGAATCAAGGATGCCAAGTCCTTGCTTGCTTCCAGGAATAATTTTGATAATCGATCTATGAAGAGAGCATGGAGTTTTAGAATATAAATCAAATGCCTCGGTGGCGGCGGGGTTAAGTCCTCTCCTGCTAAAACGAAGGTTGCAGGGAAGGTTGCTCCTACCCAGGGATTGGTTGTGTGTGATTATAGACTTTTTCCTCCTATGTAAAAGGCCTATATTGAGCTGTTTTCGGGGCGATGTAAATAAATAAATACATTTAATTTCTGTTACGTGTAAATCATATGCTGCATCAAAGGGAGTCCTATTGAGGAAAGTTTAGTCATTATTCTTTTTAGTGCGGTAAACACTGATTCATTGAAATAAGAAACAGCATTCATACAGCATTTCTAATTCCTATGAAAAGTTATGCTTTCGTCTTTATTTTGTCTCTATAACTGTTTTTTGGGCAGCTCAAAGATCGACTACGGAAGGGGGTGTTTAAATGCTCAAAACTAGTTAACTGATCATATTATACAAGAATACGACCTCTATTTATCAAACATACAACTTATCAATGCACGCGGCTTTTCCATACTTGAAGGAAAATAGCGTTTTAATTAAGTTCGTTCCTTAAACAGAGTAAACAAATTGCTGAATTTGTATTCTTTAAAATACAAATTTTAAAAAGATCTTTGGAACTATTTCCACTACAAAAGTGCATGGGAATTCATATTATCTATAGTCGAATTTGAGAACTTGCACACCGCTTCCTCTTTCTTTCGTCATTTCTCGCTCATCACTTCCATTCTGCGCTCCGCATCAACAGCCGAACAAACGAGATAACTGTATTCAGCTACGCCCGGAAGAAGATAAGGACTAAATGATTCAAATCAGCGGGCGGACACTGTTCAAGTAACGCATTGGCACGCGACTGCAGTAGAGGACGAGAGTCCCACAATTTCCGCGAATCTGGCCGCGAGCGAGCGTGGAAGCCGCGATTTCCCCGAAGATCCGCGCTGACCCGCCTCTCATCGCCGCTAAACCCCGAACTGTTACTGCAATGAAAACGCTCTCGCTCTTCGACGAACAAACGGGCCACTCTCTCGGGTGGAGGAGTGAGTTTTGCCGGGCCGTCGGACTGCAAAATGCGGCGACTCTCTCGCGGTTGTTTCGCGTTTTGGCGTTTGAGGATTACGGCCGCTTTCGCATGCGATGCAGTCCGGTGACGAGCAATTATGGCGGCGGAGCGTGGCCGCGGAGGAGGAAGGCGCGCCATCGAATTCGTCAAAAGGGGTCAGTGCGGCGTGAATGGGACTGGGGCGAAGTTGACGAGCAAAAGGGCCGGGGGAAATTCAAAGTGTAGGAAATCATTTCTCCGAGGGATGATGATTGCTATTCGTCCTGCACGGATGCGGATTGAAAGGTCAGCCGAGCAGCGAGGGAAATGCAGACTCCCATCTCGTCCGGTAAATTGTCTCAGGCCGAAGAGTGAACTCGCAATCCGCGTGCGGTGGACCTACAAATAGGGCGACTGCATGGATTTGAAACCGTTGTGGCAGGTGATACATTGCGTTTGTTACGTAAGCATCTCAATTCTGAAGCATAAGTCGTCTTATGGATGACGTTTCCTTGAAATTTAGGTGGGTGGTTGATTCTTCCTCGGGATGTATAGCCTTAATCAGTTTCCACAAACAATAATTAGTAACTATCCAAACATGACTTTAAATAAGATTCACAAATTCAATTTTGGCCATTAATAAGTGAAATAAATGCAAAAGCAACTATAGCTTAAAAATATAAAATCTAAAACATCAAGCGCGACAGCCAAGGAAACGGAACCCTACGGTTGCTCATTGGCTGTGATTAACGAAACATCCATTAGTTATGATTGCCTTAAGGAAAATATCCATAAAATAATTAGGTGGCATTTAATAAGGCTATTATTTTTTACATAAGTACCAATCAATATTTTGATGTGCCATAAATTGGACTGCACATGGTAAATCAAATAGGCAATAGGTTTTTCTATTCATTTCGTAATTTTGTATTCATGGTTATTATTTATCCCATAAAAATCAAATCGCATCCAGACGATTCACTAAATTAAAGAGTCAACGGAATTTAAGAGGTGAATTCTATGATAGAAGAATACTCTATTCAGTGATTCATCCTAAACGAGATACGTTCTTCAAGGAGTTAGGAAAACTTTTAAATTATCTTCTTCCTGAACAGCATATAGTAGCACAAACACATTGTGAAGTCTACAAAGAAAATCCTGAAAGCTATTTCTTTACAGTTAGGGACGGGAGGCTCATTACTATAAATTGGTACCGAATATTATCCGTCTCAATACTGCATGATCAAGAGGTTGCAATAAAAATTGCACAATAATTTAGTTGTTAAATTTAAAGCAACATTTTCGCAAACAGAATTTTAGGCGTGACAATAACTTCTAATGTTCACTTTATAACTTATTAAAAGGAGAAATTGATGTTCAACAAAATGGCATTCTTTTAGACCCTAGTATGAACTATGGAAAGCAGGTAAAAAATTGAGATGATATAAAAATATATTAATCTAATATTGGGACATTGAGCATAATGGAGTACTTATGCACGCCATTAAGTTACACGTTTTAATAATAGGACACAGCACAAAGCCATTTTGCATGAGTGTACATTACTTATTGTGAAATATACCAAGTATAAAGTTTTTACCATACATTGGTCTAAAATAAAGTCTTGCTGTTGAATTATTGACATTTCTAAGCCTTAAGCCTCAGTTATGTTCCCTAAAAAACATTTAGATCAAATATATATTCATCCTTTAGCGTATAAGACATCACTTTGAATCCGATCAACAGGCTGGATTAGCATGCTAATCTATTTCTGTGTTCTGGTAGAACGACAATGAGAACCAATGTCAGGTAATATCAGTGGCTTCGCCATTTTCTTAGAAATCGTTAGAATCTACCGTGAATTTTCACAAGCAATTTTTTTTCCAGCCATTTTTCAAACCCACAGTAAGATAAGGCCACGGTAATAGTTACGTTCATTCAAAACGTTTTCACTAGCCTCAAGTTCGTTTTCCATGTGACTCAATGATAGCCTGTAATCCTCGCAGATTTAAAACTCCTCTTTCTGTATAGCAGAATACTTGAAACATTTCCTTGGCCGGTGGATATTTGTGATTTTACGCATGGTCTCTCAAGTGTAACTGCTTCCTATTGCTTATGAATATAATAAACTACATTGATAGTGTAATCAGATAAAGCAAAGATTGATGACATGGTCCCTCTTGTCTTATGGGACAGCATCTGCGGTGTTATGCATGGATTATTCCTCTCCACAGTGCCAGCCACATAAAGCTTTCAGAACATCAGCAACCTTGCCAAGAGAAGGGCTGGAAAGTCATTATTCATTCATGTGGCTCGATGGGAGTTTTTGTGTCCAGAGCAATAGTCGTTGGCCACCCGCTCATTTTGGCGCACTTTCTCCAAGAACCTAATTTACCTGAGAATGTTTGGCTAATGCAGGCATTAAAATCTTATTAATCACACATACAGGTAGTATTATCACTTGTAATTGGCTTAAATAATTCCTCGGTACAAGAACTTGGAACACGTACTACCATGAGCCGCAAATTATGCATACAGCGCCAATTTACGATGACAGAAACAAAACACTGGGCTGTATACTACTCTGGGACAGTTAAGTTTACGACATGCAAGTTACAGTAAATAACATGATTTTTTTCCCATTGCGATATTTTTAAGAAATGGTTATTACGATCTGCATATGAACTTTTTTCCATTTGCTTTTTCTGTCATTATTAAAGACTATTTCATCGTAAATTAAATATTTTGTAAAAATATCGAACACCTCATTCCTAAAATGTGTAGTTAATACTGTCGTAGACATTTTTGTGATGAATTTCATCTGTCAATAGATTTATGAAGCTGCTCATATAAAAATAAAAATATAATTATTTTGGCTATTAACTCTCCAATTTCAAAATATATCCCATTTTAAGGTAAAAATATCAGTGCTCCAAATCAAACTGAAATATATATTTGGCAACACGAAAATTAATATATAAAGTATTCGAATTAAATTCCGTTCCTTAAACCGAACCGTTCAAGTAACGGAATTGATTTTTAATAACGTTTTCAATTCCCGTTAAACGTGAACGCGTACTATTTCTTTCACACACTTAAAGTAGTTACATCAGTTGGTATTGCAAAAAAATTACGCCACAGTTTATGGGACTTGTTCAAGGCCTCGGTTTCCCTAAAAGATAAGACAGAAGCTCAGTGGAATTAGAATCCACCTCTTATCGACCGGATTAAGCAGAAGAAGGTAAGAAATCGAGCATTTGTATTCGTAACCACGGGGCTAAAGGAACACATCTGTGCACCCCCGTGAAAATACGTCGTCTGGGAAGGAGGTAGGGTGAGGTGAGGTGGGGGGGGGAGTGAGAGGGGAGGGGAGCGGAGGAGGAAAAGGGCGGAACAGGGGTGGGGGGCGACGACTATACAGAGGCCGCAATAAATGTGATTGCAAACGGACAAGGTTAGAGGGGGTGGGAGGACGCTAGGCGAAGGACGGGAAAGATTCATTTGTAGGTAGAATGAGCGCAAAGAGGGAAGGAAGTTTTTTCCCCCCGGAACTAACAACTCTCTTTCCACTCGGCCCGTATTCTTTCGGCTCATTCACCGGCTTGAACGAAGCACCTGCCCCCTTGGCCTTCTCCCATAAGGCCCGATCCGATGTCCTCCCTCGCACCACCCACCTCCCACACCAACATTCCGGGAGTAAAAGTTTGCATCCGAGGGGCAGTCGGGGGCGGTGGGGTCACGGCCAGGGGCGGGGGAGAGGGGGTGAGGTAGGGTCGCAGGGACAAAAGGGCGGGATGCGACAGAAAGGCCGAGACGTGAGGACGAATGGGACCATTGTGGGCGAAATTGGGATCATTTGTACATAATTAACGAATATTCCTCCGGGCTTTTCCTCTCTTTCTCCCGGACTCTTATTCGAGGAAAATTTTATAAGCTCCGAGATGGCACGGTGGGTTGTTGAACGGCAAAGGCCTTCTGCCATTGTCTGAACATCTCATCATGATCGTCCCCCCTCGCCAAACCCTTCGCTGGACCCCGGACATACATCCCTACCCTCCCAAGCGTCCACCGCACTCTTGAGCTTAAACTCCGGCGAAAAGCTCTTGCCACCTTGGGAGGAGGTATCGCTCCCACTCAAGCGGTCTTTTATCTTGACATTTCACTTGCTCAAAACTTAACCCTTTACCATGAAAATTTTAGGGTACAAAGATATGCACTGGTCAGCGTTTGCCTGTGTGTCGCATTACTAAATTTCATCACAGTACTTTCTCAGATGAAAAGATTCTATATTTCGATCCAGAGATGAAAAATGTTTGCTCAAATTTAAACGGAAAAGATAGCTTAGGTTTAAATTGAATGACAAATTAGGAAAAAAAGAAAAATCTCCCGGTTCCCTGTATATTACTTGTCAAAACGGAAGCGGATTGCTTTTTAAGTATCTGGTTACAGAGATTTCATTCTAGTCATCATATTTACCTGCACACCATATTTAAGAAAATTAACTTGGAATATATACTGAGATAAAATATTCTCATCCACCAAACAAATGAATTCTACTGGTAAAAGGTCTACTGCTCCTACATTTACAATTACAATATGATAGCGAACATTCATAAAATTGAAGCGTCATTAAACTAGACCTCTCGAATCTAATCCCTCCTATTACATAATTAATCCCTTGATGTTATCGGCTCTCATATTTTTGGGTTCAAGTACCGCAGATACGGGAAATTACCAATGGTAGATTTGAGAAATAACAGTGGAATGTCGATCGATGATAATTAACGGATTTATACGCAAAAGCAATGTACGTCAGGGCATTCGGATGAATATTATTCACAAATAAATTGATTAAATAACAAGAAAACGAATAATGAATGCTGCGAATGCCGCAAATAATGAATGAATAGTGGCTACGGAAAATTTAAGAGGCTGAAAAATTATCCAAGAAAGAATATTTTCTTCTGAAGTAAAATAGGTGATTGGAAAAAAGGGAAAAACGGAAATATATATCCTAAAATTTAAACCATCACAGGGATGAATTTTTTAAAATACCGTATTGGAAGCCATCCGATTTACATGCATAAAATACTCATACCTGGCTTGGTGAAGTAAGAAACCCGGACTCTCAATAAAATGGTGCGAAAAGAAACTGAAATGAAATGTCTAAAACATTTCAAGTAAAAGAGGAGAACAATTTCGTATGAACCAACAGTAAAACGAAAATGAAGACTGAAAGTTTTGCATCATAATGTCAAGCGCTGCTTATTTTCACCCATGTTTGATTTTGTGAAAAAACCATCCCAATCTGCTTTGATCTTCCAGGTCCACAGAAAAGCACACGAGGTCCACTTAACCTGCGAAAAAAGAATTACTTCTATGCCCTTGATTTCTCAGGGCTAAATTTCTTCCCTCAATAAATCCCTAAACCTAACTTATCAACGGGCGTCGCGTCGGTACAGAAACTCGCATATCCTAGGTCTCACAGTAAATCTCTTCTATATGTATATAACATCCTCCACTGTAGATAAAATTTTGACCACAATTTTCTCATTTATTCTCAGATATTTTATTTAAAACCGTAATCCAAAAGCAATTAAAGTATCTCGTAACCTATCCTTGGGCGCTCCTTACTTGTTCGTGTCATTCTCCTTCTATGTTGACTCAGAAGCCTTAACCTCATCCAATTTTAAGCGCATAAATTTCCCAAGATATTTTCCTTAACGTTGAAAGAGTAACCTTGATGATTAGACTAGATGAGGAATCCACACTTCTTTAAATTACGTAGGGTCGAAATGAGAAAAAATTTCTTACCTACTTTCCCAATATTCTCTCAAAATCTTTCAACATTTCAAATATTCTGGATTATCACTTCAATAGTGCTTTGAGGTTATTCCTCACTGTATCATCAACTTCAGTTAGAACGATCGGATGTATTGTGAAAAGACATTAAGAAGCGAAGTCAGTTCTAAAAGTATGTCGGAGGTTGTGCAATAATATGGATTTCACAAGGTTTGTACTTTCCCGTCGTTGTGAGATAAATCTTCACGAAAATTACTAAAACGGTCTGAAGGTTGACACTTCGTTCCACGGATTGAGTTATGTTCTGGGAATTCCCTTCATGCAGCCGGCAAGTAGGGATCAGTAATTCGATAAGCATCTGGCCCTCCAAGGGGATTTGGACCCGGCCCCGTGAGATAGGAATCTGAGAAAAGTTCCTAAAACACCTGATCCCCTTGTCATGATATGCACTCCTATTCTACGCGGGGTCCAGAAAATAATGCCGCACATAAGCTTTATTTCCCAAGACAGTATGCAGGGCATAAAGTATTATAAAAGATAAAAAATAATGGAAAGTCTTCTCCAAATTTCCTAAAAGCTGGTATTAAAATCGGCAGTAAAGCACACTACCAACAGTATTAAGTGTTTTTAAAAAAATCGACGGAATATTTGATAAAATGTTTGTATGAATCATCTTATATGAATCACACCAGTGAATTAAGTACTTAACGGCAAAGATGTCAAGAAATCGCTAGCTCCTAGCGATTGGCGTCTGTTAGATTTGAGCTTTAACCTCCGGCTAGCCAAATTTATGCATTCGCCACTTCATAAAGTGCTATAAAAGAGTTGATGGAAGCGTCCGTATATGTTTCTGTGTAATATAAAAATTCGATCAATATCAATTCATAGAGCTTCCTTCCTCTAGGAATCAAAATAGACCTATACCAGCTAGCTAAATACCGAATTATTGATCAAGACATGGTGCAAACCCTTACATTGCATCACATTTATTTTCAAATACTGAGTTGAAATTAGTTTACCTACCAATCGCGTCGTTGGAAATTAAAAAAAAGGTTAAAGAGCATCGACAGATACAGAGATGACAAAGCTGACGCCCCTCATGGAGGAGAGAATTTTCAAGTACATTCAGAATTCTGAGGGCGTGTCGCCGCCCCTGTGAAGGTCACTGGTGAGAGATTAATTTCTCAGAGAACCTCGTAAGGTAAGTGCGCATCTGCTTTTCGTCATTACGGCCGCACCAGCGTTCCTCCCTCAACCTTTGCATGCAAAACCTCCCAAGCTCACCTTTCCATTGCAATTATGAACCAGGTTACAGCGCGAAGAGAACTTAGATATTAAGATGCCTGAAGAATAAATGCTTTCAGTGAGTCTCATCTCTCCCGCTCTTAGCAAGAGCGCGAGATGGAGTTCCACTTTAACTAACAGGTCCCGTCATTTGTCATCAGGTCACGTGCTCGAAGCAATGTTTAGGAATACATGCGCTGAAATAAGACGATGAAGTGAACGTGATTTAGTGTCAGGATGCGTTCATAAATCTTAGTCACGACCTCAATACAAAGGAACTAGGGATCGTAAAGTTGCTGCTAAGCAGAATCTGAAACTACGTTCCCGAAACAGCTAGGTTACCAAATATATGGAAATAGGGTCGCATATTTTGCAACCCCATAATTCTGAAAGAAGTGTTTTTTTCGCAATGATGAGCAGGGCATCACGCAGCATATCAATGAGTAGCAATGGACTACTTGTAAAAAGGAATGAAATGGGCAATCTTAAGCGCTGCTAATGATAAAAGGTTCTTAACAATAACACAAACGTTTTCACTCAGATAAGTAGCCGTAGAAACAAATTAGATACAGGAGCCTTTTACCAACAAAATTAAAGAACAAACGGAGGTATGCCATGAACATCCCACAGAAAGTACGTCCACGATTTCTCTAGCGCCATACGTGAAAATAATCGAGATATAAATCACTATTAAGCATTATACACCGGAGAAATTAACGGAAAACTATTTACGATTACCTTTGTGAGAGATAAAAGGAAAGCTATCTTTTGTAAATACATGGCTCTATTTTAATTTTCAATCTTATCACCCAATCGCAGATTTGAAATTATTACATTGTTCTTGGGTTTTAGACACTAAACAAGATGAAGTACAAAGACGAGGTAACGACATATAAGAGTAAATTGACGGGAAAGCAGAATGATTATGGTCCCATGAGCGGAAATGAAAGCACATGCTTCATTATTCTCGACCTCGTAAAATCTAATTCATCTCATGCATTTGAACGCAAAAGGAAGTAAGAATTATTTCCTTCGTCATAATGCAATCAGCTCTAAATCATCGTGCCACGAGCACAAATAGATAAGCCCTCACTCTACCTCTACACTGCTAAGTCAAACGGCTATCACTAACCAACTTCTCAACAAAGGACGAGGCAAGGCGGGTTTTCATCCCGCTCGTAAGTAATCTCCAACTCCCAACTTCGTCTCCGCACCCAAGGCTATGCTTGTCAAAATACAACACTCTCATGTGGTATGAATCGCTTCCTGTTTCGGCAAATTTGTCCCATATTCATATGGGAACTACTTCGCACCACTGACGACGGAGATAAGGAATGGAAAACGTAATGGATTCGGTCCAAGCATAGTCAAAGGTCTGCCTGAGCTGCCCTGTCTGGGTGACGAGTCGTGGTGCGGTTTACGATTTGCCGAATGCAGAGGGAGCTGGGTGCAGGAAGAGGTAAAATTGGGCCAAACTGTGTCTCCCATGCACTTGCCAATTATCGAGGTGTTTGAGATTTATCTACCGTAAAATCACTAAGGTGTTTTCCCTAGTATTATGGAGAGCTAGGACCATTGCGTAATCAAACCGCCTATCTTCATTAAATTTATAAAAGAATTAGCAGATAAAATATAATTTACTATCTCATATAAATGACGTCTTTGCGGAGGACTCCTCAACAAGTAAACGTGTAAATTAAATGCCAAAAGAATAAAAAAACACCTACCCTCGTGGACTTACGAGTTTTCTGGACGATTTTAAAAATTAAGGAAGTTGGTAAAAACCGTTCAAGTAAACAAAACAACCATCAAGCCTAAAGCTGTTTTGGCATTAACAAAATGTTATTAGACATCAAATCATTTCTTATGTATCATATTTCTAAAGCAAGGATTTTCATGTTTAAGAGCATATTTTATATACGACAAAACTGCAATAGAATATTATTTAATTTTTAGTTACACAACCATTGGAAACGGTTTTTCCATCTAAACGTTTTCCTCGAGAAAGCTTTGGGCTTCAGTAACGGATAGTTACTAGGACCTCTGATTACCGTACGGTTCCAAGGTTTATAGTTTAGCGAAATGAATTACATTTACTCGACATTCGCTTTCGATGAAAGCCTCTTATAATACTTCGATACTTTAGTTTCTTAAAAAGAAAATGCTTCTTCTGATATTTACTGTACCTGACCATTAAAATTTTGGTGGTCTGATATATGGATATGAAATAATGTACAGCTAATAAAAGCTAAAAGGTATTCACAAAAAAATACAATCCAGCAACCGATATATGGAGAACTCATTGATTATGGTTACCTGAATATTTGTTAATAACGGTAATTATTGTGTAGACAGGGCACCTAAAGGCGATAAAAACAACAAAGTGAAGCGAACTAAACGAAACTTCAACTTAGGTTTTGCACATCAAACTGGAGGAAAAATGGATAAAATGTCTTCTTCAAAACCATGAAATAAGTGATCACTTTTCGCCGCTAAGGCTTGAAAAATATTTTTACAATAAAAGCCTAACGCGGGATGAATATGGCAAATATTTGGGGTTAGTGGGATGGCAATCGGAAACAGACAAGTGAAGTGCCATCACGGATGAGAGTGAAACGATGAGAGGGAAATATGGAAACACCTCGTTCATCTGCTTAGCGCAAATCCCTCAGGCGACGTAAAAACCTGAATTCACAGCGGGGTAGGAACCCGTGGACGCCCATGCTGATTCAGGGCGCGTAGCCTGACCAATGGGGAGGAGGTGGGAGAGAAAAAAAGCAGCATCAACTCGCGGCCCTCAATGGCGCCGTTAAATCCCTTGGCGACCGCCCCCAATAGTTTCTCATCATGCCACGGCGCATAAAGCGCCACTTGCGGGGAGACCCGAGAAGATTACGGCCAACGGATATATTCCACACCTGCATTTCCCCAGATCTCCTTTCACCAGCAGGCGGAATAGAATCCCACTTCCACATAATCACATATGGTTTTTTCTCATAGCGGAGAGTCCCATATTTTGCCTTCCGTCTTCACTTCGATTCGATTTTTCAGAATGGAATAAATCTTCCGATATACCTACGTACTGAATAAGTGATCGATCAATGGTCTGTTATGAAGCTATGAACTTTGATACCCACTAAGTTCATGAAAATTATGCTCACTACCTGGAACGACAAAAAAATATTTTCCATGTATTATGCATATAACCAATAAAATTTATACGTAGAAACGGTGATAACTTCAAGATTTCGTGTGCAAATTTATTCTTCAAGGATGACGCTTATGAAAGATGATTCCAGGTGATAAGTATACATTTCATGCACTTTTTGGATATTAAAGATTCGTTCATAAAAAACCCATCGTACGAACGAACAAAAACTCATTCAGTACGTACATCGGATGCACAGAAAATCGGAATAAACTTCGGTGTAATATGATCTAATTTTTCTTTCAGTAGAAAAAAATATTCTCAAAACTTAAGCAAGGAAACGAAAACACTTCACCTTAATTTCAATTTTGACTTTTCAGCTTCCTTAGAATAAGGTAAGAGCTTTCATTTGCAATGTTTTAACCCACTAGTCCTGATTCCAAATTATAATTCCAAACAAGCAATTTACCGGTACAGACAGAAATAAAAAAGGAAATCACAAATTAGAGGGGACTAAAATCAATATTCATCCCGATTTCAGGGAACATTCCACTTTGGTGAAGAAATAAGAGCAAAGTAGGCAACAAGCTAAGTATTATTTGCGATTACCCAATGAATGACTCATCCATTTTACGAGAAATTTAACAATTTCATGTAATATCTCGCAAATAAATCCGCGGTTTTTTTCATCGTTTTCCAAATCTATCTAACACTTTCCGTAATTTTACCATACCTAGCATGATTAAGTAAGTCAAATTCTCTAAACTGTCCCACTAAAGCCATTAATGAAAAGAAACAAGGTTAATTCGAAAGATTAATCACAACCATGTCCACGAAATTAATTCCGCAAGACCGTAAAAACTTGCCAGTTTCCGGGAGGACGTGAAATAATGCCAAAAAATCACTTGTCCAATAGGATCACGGTGATAAGGATGCTTGAATGGGTTCTATTCCTGATTAAATCCTATATGCATTTAAAACTGATATAAGGCCAAATGCAATTGTAATGCCATTAAATATTTAACTTACTACATAAATAAATCTTCCATATTCAGGTTTTCATGGAATGCCTACATGGATAAGAGGGGGACATTACAGGACGTGAAATGAAAAAATGATTCCAATAAATTGTAATTAAAGAATCAGTAAATGTCTAGCAGAGGGCTTCATTTCCCTGGCTATGTCAGTCGCCTTCAACTTATCTGATTTCTTTACCCTGGTCATACTGCAAATAAATTTATCAGTATCCTTAGTTAGGTATAAATTCGAGCATTTCGTACAGCACATTGTTCATTATATCGTTGACCATGAGGAAAAATACACTAAAACCTACCGTTTTTGTAAACTTTCACTACATATTCACGAAGTGTCAAATAAATAAATAAGAATACCACTGAGAAACTGCAAATATTTTGCTCAAATTGATTTTGCACGCATCTCATGATCGGTACATTATTACTACCTTATTGGAGGTACTTGAGGTTATATCAGAATTGTTACTGGTATTTGCACGACGTAAAAAACTCAAAAAATGCATTATTATGTTCTGCATTGCATATTAATATTATGGAAGTATGGTTGTCAATACTTTTCGCTTTAACATAGGGGGCCAATTGCTGCTATTACTTGTCGAGCGTTAAGCTTACCGCAGAGTTCGCATGAACTGTGAGGCATCAACAGAAATATTTGTAAAACAGTATAAGAATGCAAAACACTCGAAGCTATAAGAGGAGCTGTAGGCGTGGCCCCGAGCCAGGAAATTTTAACTTTATAACGGATGAACGTGCGGCAGTCGCGGGCTGTCGGAGAGGCCTCATGAAAAACACGCCACCAATCAAATGATTTCCGCAGGAAAGTTTTAACCAAAGATTTAGTCTCCCCAGTTTCATGTTGAAGAATTAGGTCAAAGTTTTGTAGCGCAACGCTTATTGAGAAAGATCCATCCCATATTATAATCGTACCTATTTATAAATGAAATTATAGCCGAGGTGCTGTTCAAGTTATTTCAGTACATGCACGCCTTTTTTATTGATAAAATCCAATGCCTTTCGTCGCAAACAAATAACAGTAAAATTATCCGCTTACTAAAAAGTATCAATTCAAGACTGAGATAATTGAACTGCTCTAGGATTAGCTATTATGGCGGAGAATCTTTACTCGGATAATTATTTTCACAGAAAAATAACGACTTAGTGTAATTGTAAATAATATTGCAATTAAAAGAAATAACTTCTTTAAAAATTACCAACCCATAATTTTGATAATTAATCCTCTTCATTTTAGTGCTAAACATAGCTCGCTCTGAAATGTGACCTCTTGCAAATTAAAACATACCTCACTTTCGTAGACGGAAAAATTCAAAAAACCATTAAATAAATATTTCCTAGCTCTTGAAAAGAATACTAAAACCCAATGCTGAAAATATGCATCTGTTAACAATATAATCTATTTGTTATCTTTTACCTCCAAGAGCAATATTAATAGGAAAAATAGCGAAACAAAAAAACATGGCTGATTTAAAAATATAACGTTCTTAAACTTATGCTAGATTTTTTTAGATTATTGAACATGCAAAATCGATTAGTATGTGATTGAGGCAGCTCGGTTTGAGAAAAAAGGAATTTATACAAATCGATCTGGAAAAAGAAGCATCGGAAAGATTTGTAAAATAGATACCCTTCCTATGGAATCGCAATTGGAAAAGTAGGTATGGCCTTTGGAAAATTTGGAAAGAGTAGCATACAAAAATTGAATTTGATAAGCGAGGGTGATAAATAAAATGAGTGAAAAAATTAAGTGTTTGTGTTCCGATCCTAACAGCCCTGAAGTGAACAAAATTAGCTCATATCTAATAAATTATTATCTATCCACGAAAATTTTACACAAGTTGCATGGTGAGGCCTATCTCGTCAAATTAGAAATATACCATTGCTGTTGCATGGGTATCCAAAAAATATGAGTTAAATAGTTTTATACTTATTTCCACTGGATCGATGGGTTTTTCTTTTCGTTAGTGTTGAGCTCCAGTTTTGATTATCCGTACGGATTAATACATATTCCAAGGGCACGTATTGAACAAGGGAGAATATTAGAAACTAATCAGTCTAACAAATTAAAGTCTCCCTGGTGTGTAGTAATATACATATAGCTAAAACATGTCTTGGGAGAAGGGCTAAAGAGGAACTGTCTCCTGAGCCAACTGACAAAGCCTTATTTCAAAAGAGGGTACCACTCCTTCATCTGACATTATTTTTTAGATGAGTGACTAATAAACACATTGATTCACTTAAAGGATCAAAGACATATGCGAAAAATTTGAGGTCTTTTAATGGATATTATTTGATTATATTCATGAGCTTCAAAAGTTGGTGAAAAACTAAGAAGTGAAGCTTGATCAGAAAAACTAAATATTAGAATCTTTAAATTGTGTACCAAAACTGAAAATGAGGCTACTTGTGAAAGGAATTTAATTAAAAGTCTGTATTTCAATCAGAAAAAATATGTAAATTGTGTCAAAGCACTTAAATGCATATTAGCGGAATATTTTGAACGTTGTCGTAACCTCTTCCGTTCAAAATTATAGGAAGAAAATTAAGGATGATAACTTGAGGATCTGTATCTTTCGTAGCATAAGTTTGCTCACTTAAAACCTTGCAGTTGCTAAACTTAAAAGTATTCCGAATGTCCATTAATTTCATCTATTGTCAGCAAGGCAAAACTAAATTTTTAACTTCTATGCAAGATACACTCATAGTTCAGAATCAATTTCCATGCTTAGAACCAGGCGGGATAGTAGATCAAATATCAATGTCCACCCAAGAATATAATTCATTAATACCTAGGGCAAAAACAGAAAAGGACAGAAAGGCATAATCACTATAATATACATGACTTTATAAACAGTCATTATCAAAAGCATACGTTGGATTCTTAATGACAGATTGATGTGATGATGAGCACTGTAAAAGGACAATAGAAAGAGCAGTTTTGAGGATATAAAAATCATGATACATGCAAATAACTGATCCAGTGCGTATACTTGATAGGGAAGAGTTCCTACGTTACCTGCGTCATTTGGAAAAAAATTAATAAAGGGCTTCCTGACGTGAATAACTCGCGCAAAAAACGCAACGAAAAAATGACATTGGAGGAAGCGATTGTTGCTCGCTATGAATATGCTATTAAACGTAGAAGAGTTTTAAATTCTCCACATATTTATATGATATCAATGCACCTTACATTTATTATTTAGCGGCGAGTTAGTTATTTAAGTGGTGAATATATTAATTTTCCGTTCCTCTTTTTCTAAAATCGACTTTCATCAATTTATTATTGGTTAATTGAGTTCGGTCTGTGATATCCAGGAAGTGGGATACCTTGAGTTTGAGTTTAAAAGAGAGCAATCAGAGCGAGAAAAATATGAAGTACTCAATAGAAGCCGATACATATTACTTGTAAAATATCAAAACTAATCAGTCCTGGAAAATAGTTATCCCGCGTAAAAATTTCAACACAAAAAATCGTACGAAAGATGCAGTTGGAGTACTTAAATACTATGCAATATGGCTTGTAGGCAGAGATGAATTTAAGTAGACCTAAATTAATGAAAAAAATCCGTTATAAATTCACTGGATTGAATAATCTAGATTTTGAACATGCAACAACTTCATATAGAAAACATACCGCGAGTGTGAATGTTTCTTTTTGGGGTTAAGTAAGTGATGCTCTCATTTCAACTGAAAAAACCAATTAATTTTCAATGGCCACCACCCGATTCACGTAAACCTCCTGACAAAATTGCTGCGAAGTTAATGTGCTAAAAAGCCTAAGTTGTAGCTTGTCACATTAGGAGAGGAGTACAAAACAAGTTTTAAGGCAGACCAGTTATCTGATGTACAATTAGTTCGGTCTTCATCGCATGATTAATTAAAAGTGACTTAACTAATTAAAAATACCTCATCGATTTAAATCAAACTTTCCCATAGCATTTCCTACACTGCTGAATCCAATTTCGACCATGATTAAAACCACCAGTTAGCGTTTCCTATTCACAATGTTTAGAAGTACATGGTAATTTAAAAGCCATTTGTTGGAATCGAGTCGAAATTTCAATGGGTTTGCGGCTTACTCAACGTTCATCAAGGTAAGAGGAAAATAAATACCGTTAATGATAGGGAAAATCTTTATTAGTTTAGTAGAGGGCCGGTATTGATAACCGTAAATAATAGTGGGCAGTCTATTTTCACCTCAATTGACGTGTACATCGATTTCATATAAATCGATAGACGCTATAAGTTGTCAAAAGAAAAGAACATTTTGATTACTGATGTGTTTCCATCAACGTTCTTCATTCCCGGCGTAGTTCAATCGAGCAATAAGCACGTGTCCTGATGTCATTTGCGGGTTGGCAAACATGGTTGCGTAAAAAATGTTTGTATTTCGAAACTGTTAAATGCACAGCTAATGGACAATTTTATAGAATGGTCTGTGCATTTCTCAACAAGTTTAAGAATATTTACTTCATTCCATATATAGACATGAATGATGGTAGCAAGGCTCGTTTACCAAAGAGATTTAGTTTTACCAAATAATTGATAATAAAACCACGGCCACTTGGTTTTAGAGTAATTATAAACCAATAAAGAAATAAAGATACCAAACAAATATGTTTGGAACATAATCCAGATATCAAAAGAAATATTAACAAGATAAGAGACAGAAAGTCCGGTACTAAGGATCACTCTTTTAACAGCCCTTTCCGACTTTTTCGCTGGCATTAAAAAGTCGCAGAACAGTCTAACGTATGTAAGTAACGGAGTAAGTGCATGAAGTTCTCCCATCATGAAAATTTTCCAAAGAGTAAAAAAAGAACTTCTTCCTAATTGTGTGACTACGGGATTCCTTTTATGACAGAAGTAACGCAGCAAGACATTTTTCAAAGCGATTTGACTCCACCAGAGAGGAGCGGAACATAAAAACCACTTATGGCCTTACAAAATATTTGCCAAATACCTTTACTACCAAAAAATATGCTCATAAAACTGATTTGAGTGTAAATTATATTATTTTTACGAATTTAAGTTTTGTTGTACTAAAAGTAAATTTATAAATATGTCATAAAATATTTACATGAACTTATAATTGATCATAACTCTTGGTCATAGGCTGATATTGTTTATACAACACAAAATTATGATTACAAATTAAAATAAAATAGTTCACTCGTCCAGCTAATCTGGTAATTATATAATTAATCGAATGGTTCAACAAACCATATATAGTGTCTTCATTGACTCCGCTTACCTTATCAATCCAATTCAAATTTTAATTGTTAATTGATTATAACCTCAGAGCACGATGTGAGAAGTTTACCCAATCATTTGAAACACTAAATCCATACAATAAAAACAATGCATCTAAAAACAATGCACCTAAAAACAATGCATCTAAAAACAATCCATCAAAACGCTAAATCGCAAGCAGAAATTGTTCCTTCATGAGAGAAAAAAAAGAAAAAGAACCGCAATAAGAAAAGATAAGAGCACCCAACATGAAATAGTTTGTGCAAAGGCCTGTCCTATTTCTTGATTCCTTTTGCTTAGCTAATATCACTAACTAAAATTATTACTTTTTAAGCAATGAATTTAATTCGTTTCTTTTGTGCCACACGTTGTAAAGCAGGAAGCTTAAAATATCTTAATGAAATGATTACTCTTTTAAATAATTAAATTAATTCGTATCTTATGTGGCATGCGGTATAAAGCAGAGAGCGTAAGTACAGTTAACCGAGAAAGAAAATATCATCAGGCAACTAAGAGTCACTGCCGCTTGTAGGAAAAAAAAAGCTATTACTGAGAGACAAACTTCGTAGACATTGTGCAGAGTCAGCAAGCACCACCGGGCATGAACGGAATGTTTGGGAGCGTGAAACAACAGTCGCGTCACCGATACAATTGAAGAAGTGAGTGAGTAGTGTGCACCCGGGAGAGCCGAACCCAAATGGAGCGATATCGAGTGTCACTCGCGCGGTTTCCTTCCCAGCCGCCCCTCCCCCCCTTTGGCGAAAACCCAACTTAGATATTGAACGGCGCCAATACACAATGCGGAGCCGCCCCATTAGAAAAACCGTGGTTTCAAACTCAGAAGAACCCGCTTCACGTAATTGCATAGCCCAGTCCAAACCTCACCCAAAAAAAATTTAGTCTCTGATTAAACTCGAGACGCCGCACAGAAATATTGAGCCGACATTTCAATATAAATATGTATCAAGGATGTAATTGGTTATAATTAATAATATTTAATGTTCAGATAGGAATATATGCGCGGTTATATCTTAATCAAGATATGGAGAAAGAAAAGCATAAGTAGTCATTAACATATCCAAAGCACGTTTATTTAACTAGCTAGCATGCTGTCTTTCGTTTAGTAAAACGAATGAAATTCAAAAACGGCCAATATATTCCAATCTTAGGAAGTGGTAACTGCGATACTATTTTTTTAAGATTTAAAAACAGTAAATTTTGAATACGTACTAGCTTACCACCAATTCCACGGGAAATATGGAAACATAATTCCAGTTATCACATTCACTTAAATCCTTGGTTTCAATTTCGGAAGAACCCCCTACGCGCAATTACATAATACCCCAGCACAAACCTCGCCCAAAAACGAATCAGACATCCCTTGCTTCCCGCAACCTTCTAACCCAATGGACGACTACCCGCAATTCAGCCACCCGCAAACTGCGTGGTCATCTTTCCCATATCCTCATTTAGCACTCAACCTCAAAACCAATCAGCCACCTCCCAAAATCCTTTATTCATTCACTCCGTATTACAGTCGGACAAAAGGTTCTCAGCGTGACGGACAGAACGAAATCATCTTCGGCTCATAGCCTTGCCCTTACCGACCCCTAATACCCCTAGTGCCCCTTCCTCTTCGCCACATTTGGGCCTTACCTTTGGGACTGCCCTAATCGACCTCGCCTCCTGCCGAGGCGGAGAAGAGAATACCTTCAAAGCAGTCATTGGGAGATTAAGATTAGGCAAGGAGACTCATCAAGGACCCTGGACGGACGAAGAACGTTGTTAAGAGTTTCCGCCGAGCTATATCTGGATATGTTCACAATGAGGACAATGAATAAGAGGGGCTCACTGCATCGGCTGCTCTTATCTGAATCATCAGCTGGCCATTTTCTCCTCAAACAAGTCATTCAAATGATAAATTATTTTCAAAATGTTCACCTCCATATTAGTTCAATGATAATAATTTATGCAGTTAAATCCACGTATTTATGTAAAATCAAAGTGTGCTTACAAGACGTATAATTAACAATCGATGCCAGTTTGCTGTTTTTTATGAGATCAGAGCATAAAAATATTTGTCTTAGCATAATACTGCGTGTAAATATAGCAAAATAACCTTAAGGTTTATTCCTAGGTTCATTACGAAAACGTGTTATGTGGGCTATGTTACAATAAAAATGCATCTGATATCTACTGTTTTCGATAATTTTCTATACTTAAAGGAGATAGGGAACTAAACACAACTTGGAAATCAAAGGGACGGCATGGGGGAGAAAGCAACTGGGTAACCTAATGAACCAAGCTTCATATCATTCAGCATATTCGGTCAAAATTCTCCATATTGATTTGAAAAAGCTATTAATTATATATTATTAATTCTCACTTATTAGTTTCTCCAATTTAATGTGACTACGATTTAAAATATGCCTTTTTTTTCTTAAATATATTGAATCTAGTTTAACATCGTTTTAAGTGAAAATTAATTATGAAATGCAATTCAGGAAAACTGGTGAGGACTTGGAATGAGGACACGAAATAACTCACGTCGTTTATAATAATAATGGAGCAAGTTTTGTTACTTCCACATTTTTATTACACAAGAACAGTTTCGGGGGTTAGGCCATTTTAAGTACTACGTGTCTCCTATTTTTAACTCAAAGTACGACTCACCACTCACGAAACAAATATCAGATTTCAAGCGTTACATTTAAATTTTCTCCTGATAAAACTGGCAAATTTTTTCGCTCAAACTATTTTATGGCCACACAACTGAAATTTTACGAAATGATTTATGTGGCTTAAAAGAAAAAAGTTTTCGCAGTCGATCAAGCGTAAATGTAGGCAAACGCGTACATTTGAAACATATTGACTGTCATTTTGTTTGCACTCTGGTATGCCAGAAGGGTCTGGCATTCCGGGGGCAGGTTTTAATGGTTTATATCACTATAAATCAGTGATTCAACCCGAAGGTTGCTATGGTTTGGGTAGGGTAGAGCTCATCCCAAAGTAAGCCAACAGGGCATGTGAAAATCACGCATGTAGGAGGGCGAGTTCCTCTCCCTGGCAACTCGGTTTCGAGGATTTTTTTTTCTTTTCGAAGATTTGCCCGAAATAGGTTGATGTGTACGATATCATTTGTTTGTGAGTGGGCTGGATTGGAACTATACAGGTTTGTATCTTAATCAAATTGCCTCCATCTGAAAACTAAATTAACTATTGAGGCTGGAGAATCAAATTTAATTATTAGATAAATAATAGATAGAATAATTTCCATGGAACATAACAGACAGATTTACCACTGACCATAAACCCACACTCGCAGACGCCACCATTCCAAGACGCTCACGCCATCACTAATCCCTAAAATACGCATATTTTCACTCCCTCATGATATGCCCCGTCAAGTAGCTGAGTTTTTCAATGGTCTTAATACAAAAAGACAAATTTCCGACATTTAATGATAACAATCACAGCTAATTACACGGCTCTTAAGTGGAAAATGAAAACAAGGGTCTTTTGGCTTTTCAAACTCCCGCCGCCTGATTCGTTTCGTGGACGACACCTAGCGCTACCTTCGACTCACCGTCGGTTGATCACGTAAAGCCGGCAGCAAGACGAGATGATGGGGTCGACGTCAGTCAAGCAAGGAAGGCAAACAGGAGTGGAACTGCGAGGAGTTTATTGTACTAACTAGTGTAAAAAATTAAAAGAATAATTTTCAATATCTATTACACCACTTCCTCGACCATCTTCAAAAACCAGCAGGCGTTTTAAAATCATCATCGGCAACATTGTCTATTCAAATTTAAGCTCCTTGCCGCTTGTTGAACCCAAAATATCGAAATGGCAAATCTCTTTCATTGGCCCATTATCATATGTTGTACCCAATGCTATACCGAGAAATTATTGTAAAATAATTTTGCAGATAAATTAGCATTTTATTGAAAAATGAAAATGATGCAATAGATAAGAATTAAAATATGGTGTGCATGAAATGAAATGTGATTCATGTGAATACATATATCGGCTGAACGACAAGGAATTTCTAAATAAGGACTAAAGTGCACTACACGTGTTGGAAGAACGACGGGGATTCATCAGCCTTAGTCACACAACTCCTGGAGACCTCCCGGGGTATTGGAGCAGCTATCAGCTAGAATTTCATTTTATTGAGTAAGGGAGGAGGAGGGTGAATTCCCTGGAAATGCGTAAAATACACCTTCAACAAAACCACCTCCTCAACGACTTAACTTTCCTCAACGCATCCCCCTTATCACTTATCCCCATACCAACCGCCGCAAAAACCCAGCGAGGAACATTAATATATAAACCTTGATTTTCCTCCTCCACACTCCACTCAACCAACCCACCTTAAGAGTCTCATTGGATATACAAGACTTACTAATCTGAGAATCATATACTTGAAAATTACCTCTTATCCGAAACCGCTTGTGTGTGATAAATCTGTGAAAGTGGCAAAAGTTGTTCTATTATCATTATAGACTAATTCCACCACAGAGCACCTTCAAGCTTTGATTTGATTTTCATATCTTGTATGTAAATTAATCTCCAACTTAACTAGCCTTTTTTTAATTAAATAAGATTTAAACACCTATTTGGCTACAATAACAGGATGGGGTTAGCAAATATTATTTCATGCATGGCTTAGAGCTGGCACATCATATATATGACCTAATTATTTGCAATTCCCATGGAAAAACTCATCAAACTAATCTCAATGACCTCAAATTTTACTAAAAATATACATTAGAAATATCTATGGTATTGCCTCATTCATTATGTAGGCTAAGTGCAGTGATTTCTAACATCATCATATAACAATGAATAATTCTGTTAATTTGAAATAAAAAAATATGTGCTTCTCCGAACTATTCGTCACGAAAAAATAGTATCTCAAATTCTAAGCTTTATTATAATTTACTGGTTCTATCAAATTAATTTCAACATCCCTTCACCATACGTGGTCAATTCCAAATCCTGATCATTGTCTATTGTTTTATCCGTACACCAATCACGGTAAATGCTGCCTTGGCGGCACCATGTGAGTAATTCATATGCACTGTACTTCGTTTTTCGCCATGGAAAGTATAAAAACGCAATAAAGGTTTAATAATTAAAAATAAAAGGAATGACTTGAGCGAAAAAAGCAATTACATGGTCCAACAGTGAATCAAGATAGTGAAGTTATGCATCAATTTACGCTTTCACAACCACCTGTAATGAACCAAGAAGAAATGTCTTTGAAGGGTAGTAAACGAGAATATATCTGTAACTCATGCCACAAAAATTTGAATGTTTATCGATATCAACCATTGGCCTAGGGATATAAATTAATTTCAATAAGAAAAATATTTTTGTAAAAGTAAATATTGAAACGTGGAATACAGAAAAAGATTGTCATTTTACAAATAGACACCTAGAGAGTAAAATTAGCTACGAGAGAAAAAATGCCTTGAGTTAAAATAACATAACATATAACATAACTTAATGGGCACAGAATAAAAATAAAGTTACAGAAATAACATCAGTAGAACTAAGTGAACAGGAAAAGGTACGCAGTTGAATAGCAAAAAATCACCCTTGGAAAGTAGCGGGAGGGCTATGATGACAAACGAAGGTTCGATTTATGTAAGGGGCAGTGGTCATTGGCGGCCAAGTCAGAAAGATTTTTAAATCGATCCCCATCAGTCAGCCGTCCACGCGGGCGGCAATATATCTGATCCTCGAAAAAGGTCCGTGATGACTTTGGGAGTCAGGGGAGAAAAATCGCGCGGATAGGAGAGCCCGGACAAAAGTTATCCGAACGTCGGATCGAAAGTATGGGGCGAGGGAGGATTTGGGAGCGTGGTGGGCGGGTACCTCTTAGTTCCGAGTCTCCAATTCTGTTTCCAAATAAAAGTTAGAAGCCCCGAGAGCGCTTCGAACGATTTTTAATGGCATCTGACGTGGGAAGACGAGCCGTCGGCCCTCCGATATCGGCCCGTCCGCTCGCGAGGTCAGCGATAAATAAATAACGCGCGGGACACTTCACCTGCTCGCGGATGCCTCCCCGCCCCTGGCCCAATAATCGGCAGGGCCCCTCCCTGCCCCACGACCACCGTTTGGAGGCCATCCGGAGAGGATTACGCCAGGGAGCGGTGGGGCCCCGGGGAAGAACTGCCCCTCCCCCAAACAGCCCCCGATGTGGGCATACCAGAGTGCATACAGAATGACAGACAGTATGTTTCCAATGCACGCGTTCACCTAAACATTACGTTTGATCGACGGAGAGAACTTTTTTCTTTTAAGGCACATTAATCATTTACGGAGAACTTCGGCAGAAGGTAACGTCAACTATGCGAAAATAGTAAAATTTCAGTCGGGTGACTATAAAGTTATTTGCGCGAAAATAATTACCCATTTGATTAGGAGAAACTTTGAATGTAAATCTTGAAATTTGGTATTCTTTTCGAGGAAAGATCGACTGGAGAAATTACAAGCTTCATAGTACTTTGATATTCCATTCCTCAACCTCGGATGTTCGTTCTAAACGAGAACAATCGAAGTGATATAATAATTGTTGAACTGAATTTATTGAAAAAATATGCCCTTGCAAATAATTTTTCACGAATTATTTATTTTGACAGCTAAAATCAACAATGACTAAACATAGAAAGTGATATGTTTCAGTCAAACACGCTATGCAAAAGAAGTTGATGCTCAATCAAATTAAAATAAATCAGCTCCACTTAAAGCTAAGTATTTAATGCTGATGAAAATTCTACTCTTGAGGAAAACTCATTGAAAAATATGAATCTACATTATGAGTGAGAGCATTATTTCATTCAGGACTCCAAAAATGTTCCTATTAATATGGCTACACCATATCCACATCAAGTACATGACACAATACACATACATATTATGTTTGATTGACGAAGTGAACTTTTTTCTTAAACCACATATATCATTTACTGAGAACTTCAGCACAAGGTAACTCCAATTATTGGAAAAACAACAATTTCAAAAGATGGCCATTAAACTAATTCACGTGAAAAATACCCTATTTGATTAGGATAATATTTAAGACTTACGCTTGAAATCTGATGTTGGTTTCGTGGAGAAATCAACTGAAAAAAAGAAAATCTTCGAAATATTTTCATGAAATTCCATTCATCAACTTTGGATGTTAGTTTTAATTGTGAACCATATAAGAGAGAATTAAATATTTAAAAATCTGAAAAAATGCAAAACTTTATGGAAAATTATATACCCCACCAAATTATTTTACGCGGCTCTTTGGAAAACTCAAATTACCAATAGCTAAGCAAAGAAAGAGAAAATTTTAAGTAAATCAAGCTACAAACAAGATGGGAATCATTGATGAAATGAAACATGACAAACTCAATTAAAGGCAATGCGATATACATGAAAATTCTACTCATGAGGAAAACTCATTTTTAAAAAAGGAACCCGCGATATGAGATATTTTTTTATCAGGATACAAAAATATTCCTCACAATATGGTCATAAGTTATCCACATCAAGGACATACACTAACTGCGTATTTCTAAAGCACACAAATTATGTCCGCTAAAAGAGGCTCCAAAAAAGAACAAATAATAAATGTTAGGTCCAACAAGGATACATTAATGGAGTTTAAATTGTAAAATATGGTTTTGTTGCATGTAATTTTGACGAACAAACAGAAGGATATTGTACGCTATAGGTGTACATTAAAAAAATATGTCTGGTGCACATTTTTCTGTTGAGAATTACATGACCGAAACAGACTAATGCAGTTGAACGTTTAATAATGAATAATAACCTGCCATAGGCCATGGGATATTCCTTTTCTTATAGACGAAGAACAAATATGTAAAAATGAACAAGTTGTCGAGTTATGATTTTCCGCCAACGGAGTAAATAACTAAGTTTAGCTACAGCACTTATACATTTTAAAGCTCAGAATTAATTTATTTTAACACATTTATAGAACATGAACGAATTGGAGGCCTAAAAACTATCTCAGAATGTGTTTATGCATGAAAATCAGTGGATGTAAAGTAAAAATAAAAATATTTCTTAAAATATTTAATATTCCTATCGTATATATTTCTCAGCACTAAACTCTAATTACATAAATCAAAACCTGAGATAACCTATCATAAGCAGTTTATTACGCCAAACAATAAAAAAAAATCCGCTTCCATTACCACATTATTTAGTGCTACGGAAGTTTACTGCGCACCAGTGAGAAAAAAGAGAACGAAAACTTTAGGTATCCTATCGTGCATCTTCACGTCATGATATTGCGAGAAAAATCAGGTAAAAAACTATTTCCTAAATCAGTATAATACTCCCCTAGGCCTGAGCTTTTCAAATGATGAGAAAAATTAATGGAATTATTTGAATAATTTCTTTTCTATATTCAGATGCTTTGAATAATTTTTTTCCGTTTCCTGCAATAAAATAGTGTAGACATCTTAATAAGTGAAAACAGCCTCATAAAATACACCGATCATTATAAAATGTTAAGCCCCTAAAACTCCGCTACCCCGGTAAGCGGACGGAACAGTTGAATTCGCCCTAACGTAGACTTACTTTCCTGCCCTTTGCTTTGAACGTAACACAGCTAGAGCGACGTCTATGCGAACTCAATTCGCATTACCCTAACGCCCATATGCCGAGCGCAATGTAATGATGCATGGGTGAGTCTGACGAATGACTAAGTGGCAGTCGCAGCAGATGAGGAACACTGGAGCCAAAACGAATTCATCAGGGTAAGTGATGGGCCCTCGTAACCCGCCATTCCCGTTTATACCGCGTAAAAGTAGTCTCCTTAATTACTAAAGGGACATGAATAAGCACAATGATAACTCCCAGAACACTGCCTGACTACAACACCAGCTATACTCTGCGCGATTACGGATCATTACAAACTACTTCCACCGAGTGTACTGCTTCGTTCTAAGCTACTCCAAAATGTATTTAATTATATTCTACTGTCATAACAGAGAAAACAGAACTAAAAACTTAGTTTACAAAGTTCATAAGCGTGGAAAAAGGATGATATTGAGAAATATACTTCCCATAATAACCTTTGCAGTTGAAGTGTTTTAAAGCTGTATCATGTGGTGGTGTAATTAAAGTTTCTCATACTTAGTTAAACGAATAACTTTTAGGACCTTTCGGCATTATCTTCGGGTATTTTGATAATAAGAAGGTAGTCTCGCTATCACACGGAAGTATCGCCGATCGAACACTAAAAAACGCGAGGGAAAAATCAGAAAAGAAAATACTATGTATTTGAAAACTAAATACTATCTATTCATTGCAAATTAAGAGATTTATCAAAGAAAATATGTAAATCCTCCGTATCTGTCTCATAAATAAAAGATAGTACGACCTCACTAATCTTAATGCTTTCTTTGTGGCCGGTCTGATAATTGTAAAATTACTATTCGATACTAGCGATGAGTTACTTCAAAATTTCTTGCAGGAAAACTAATGACGACTCTCGCTCCATGGGTATTTTTTGTGACTCATTACTCGTTGAAAAACGTATACGATTCTCTTAAAACTTTAAGGGTGGATGAAGAATAACCTTTTAAACATTTTGCCGCATCCAAAATTTTAACTAGGCATTTTAATACGCCAAATTTTATCCATGAGACCAAGGAAATTGTCGAAAAGAGTTAACTCTACATCATCTGAAAATGTCAAGACAATGCCGTGTGATATAAACGAGTAATTCTTCTAAAGATACATATACGACTCTTCAAAAGAGAGCGATACGTTCTCTTCACTAACTTTTAATTTGAAAGATTCTCTTTGAAAAAAATAATTACTCCAAAGCCAATTAGCCCCCGAAGAAAGACGACAAAGAGCTACTACCACCGGCAACAGCCTCAATCGGAATCGCGTTCAATGCATACGAGAATGCCCATTGCGGGAATTTCCGGGCCGCAGACAGATTACGTCGCTTCCTTTTCATTTGAGATTCGCAATTTGTTTGTTGACGAGCTAGTCATCCCGGGGGCCTTTATATGGGCCCTTTACCCTGCGACCACCTAACCCCACAGGTCACCAATGTCTGCCTCCACACCCTGCCCACTCACGTCCTGCCCCCGCAGCTTGCCCGGAAAAGATAGAGCAAGACACGCCGCCGCCACCACCCTCGGGGGCGGTCAACCGCGGAGTTGCCCTCTATGCCACCTCCACCCCCGCGGCACAGCCATCTCTACCCCCACCCTCCCCCGACGAGTCAATTGCGATCCGTGTTCTCATGTCTCGCAAGGACGCCCCCCCACCTCCCTGCCCCCTGTCACCCCCGCTCACTCAAGACGGCAAAACCAATCGATGGCGTGGTCAAACTCATCGCCACATCCCGCTCTCGGCAACCCATCCAACTTGCCGACGCACTCCTGCACAAACTCCGCAACACGCGTGGAGGCTCTCCGCAGCAAACCGACGCACAAGTGCACTGTCGCGGGGAAAACAATTGTCCGGATTCAACCGAAGGTAGGTTGGAACGAGCTTCATCACGGTAAACTTGTTTAGAAACGTCCTGCGTGGGACTACGCTAAATTTTGAGTGAAATATTTACAAAATAATTGTTAAAAATCAAATTCTCGTTCATGTTAGCACCACTCGAGATGATTTAGAGGAAAAAAGAAACGATATACAAGTAAACTCATTTCTTTATCCACCTCAGATAATTTGTAACCACTGGCACTATAGTGAAAATGAACTTAATATGACGCCTATTCGTTCAAACTAGTTTCAATACAACAAAATTGAGCGGATACAAAATTATTTTTCCTCTATTCAATTAGGGTATGGGCTGTCTTCTATACCTTGCGAAAAGTGCGTAAAAATCTGAAAAGCAGGATTTATTCCTATAGAAACAGGTTTCTCTCGCTCGGAAGTACTTTTTAATTCTAGCAAAATCCTGCAGGAGCCTTATATTTTCGAAAACACTCCCCTCACCTCAATGCGCCTCGCAGCATATATTAAAAATTGGAACCCCCCAATACAAATCCAATTCCAAAACTATACGCAGAAAATCACTTTAACTGGAGCACGAAGCCTTCATAATAAAGCAAAAATCATGAATCGGGAATTTAACCCACCCCATCAAAAGCACTGCCACATTGAACTTACTTTGCTTTCTTGAATTCTACCTTACTCAAACTCAGGGTCCACTGGGAATTAAATTGATTATTTTAGTAAAGATTTCATTTTATTTGTAAATTTGTTGACCTGTCCTTTATGAGCTGTTTTGAATTTGGGTGATGGATGTAACGTGATTATTTGACATTTTTGAACTTGATTCCCCATAACAAAAAAACGAATTCATTATTAAAAACTTTATAAAAATTGAGGTCATAGCAATAAGCAGCATCATTAAAGGCTAAAATATAGTGAAGATAACTATCGTGCTTATTAGCTCCAGGAAATAATTCTCAAAGATTGAAAGCAGGGCACCCCTCGGTATCCTTAGTTATTCAAGGTGATTTTACAATATTTCATGCTACTACATGTTACACCAAAATAATACCCTTTTCTCTCTGTGCAACTCACAGAAAGTATTATTTAAGCCACAATAGGTGCGAAACCTCCAACAACTAGACAGTTGTGCGAGATAGTTATTACGGGAACCGAATCGTAGACCACTGTTCCGGAGAACGCTTTGGGTGATACGCTATACAAAATACTTATTTCCTTATAAAAATTGAGGGAATATGCGATGCTAAAATGAACGCTGTTTCGGTCAATCAAGGACTGCAATTCAACGGAATTGAAGCTACAAGAAGAATACTACACTCAGTCCATTCCCCCGACGGCACTTAGATTTTTACTAACTGCGGAATGCTTAATGACCAGGTAGGCAAATAAGCGCGATATTTATTTCATTTAATGCTTTTAGCCATTACTACTGCTGTCTATTGTAATTACCTCAATTTTTATTAAATATTTTCAATAAACTCTTTTTTGGTAGGAATGTGATTAAAAATTTTTGACAACTTCTCATATTACTTTCATCACCTACATTGAATTCGCCACAAAGAGGGCGGCCCGAAGAATTTACGAGTAAAATAAAATCTCAACTAACATAATAATTAAAAAATTAAATGACTTTAGGACCCGGATTCACAGTGAAGTAGAGTTCACCAAGGAAATTACACAATTTTCACGATCACTGCGAAAGATTTTAAACCATCCCTCCCTGAACTTCGCGTCGGCAACTAGCGCGGAAAATAGCCAAGGGTCTCCAATATGCAGGTCCACACGTCCTCCGTCGGCCGTAGCCGTGACCAAATCCCTTTTCCGGGGGCCTCCATATCAAATCGCCCCCCTGACACGGAATAATCCGTCACGCTTCTGCCATCCTCGTACCCATCCGGAGACGTCGACGCGGGAAAAAACTTGTCGGAGCGCCAAAAATTCGCAAAATGAAGGATATTTCCCCGCCAGCGCCGCTCTACGACGCTAAACGGCATCGCTTAGGAAAAGTAAACGAGTGTCGGAGTAGACGAGGGAGGCGGGCGGCGGAAATGTTTGCCACATTGTGGTGGGCGGGGAAGCCCCGTGTGACGACGTCGTCGCCTGAGGAATTCAAAAGGAGTCGCCAGCATCGCTTGATAAGGGACAAAAAATGCGAACGCTGCTCTCGTTTTCGGCGACAAAAAATTACAAGGGGAGGATGCCACCGACGAGGATGGGTCATTCGGGCGAAGATTACCACGTCGTTACCCGGTCCCAAATCGAACTTTGGATTAAATATTACGCGATTTCATGCCGCTTTTATCGCATTTCCCGGTGACGTGGGATGGCGGGACAATTTCTACAGATAGTGCGCGAATCACCAATTCTATCTCGCGCATAGAATACTTTGATTAAATTCTTCAAATGAGATATGACCGACAAATTCCACTCCCAGCACGTCATGATATGCTCCGCGGCATTATATCCCAATCCCATCCAATTCTCATCCCCATTATTTTCGACTATGCTAAGGTTGATGATTGTATTTTTTAAGCAATTTCCTCGATAATTAACCCAAAGAAATGGAACAACAAGCGGTAGCTTATAAGGCCAACCGACAATTAATCTGTCTCTCCTCCATTTTAAAATTATTGCGAGTTTTTTCAAAATTAATTAATACAAATATCCCTGATTTCGATTAAATTTAAAATAAAGCTGGAATATCTTCAATGTTATATGAGCGGGTGAGAAGCCAGTGAGCGTTCACACGTGATTTCACTTTTCTAAAAAGACTTAGGTACAAAAATTAGGCATAAGTAACAAACGAGATCAATTAGATAATTAGGGGTGCATTTTATTTTCCACTCGATGTCAGCACAGAACAGAGACTTATATCCCTTTCCAAACAAGTTTTTCTGTTTTTCTTGTAACAATTAAGGTTACTTAACTACGTTGAGAAAAATATCACTTGTACCCTTTGGCTTCTCACCCTCTCATATGATTCATCACGTGGAAATAAATTATATTTATTTTTATTTCCAACTACCCATTGGAATAACTCATCCCATCCCCCGTTCTACCTGAATGCTCCTATGCTTCATCCGAAATCATTCTAAATACACTTTCCGAAATATTATGAATCAGAGGTTGCATCAAAATCATGAACAAAACTTATGTTAATATATTAACTATTTGCATGAAAAGTCTATGTAAAAAGGCAAAGCTTTCACTAAGAAATCAATTGAGGCCATATGCTAAGGGAGGCATAATTTCTATTTGCGCGATTTCGTCTTACTATGAATAAATTGATGGAATTGAAAGTTTTAAAGCCTTATCTCTTGGTCTAGTTTCCATATTTTTGTCGTTTATGATTTTTTTTAAACCAATTACTGGTTTCGAAGACTTTAAAAATTCCTCATTTTCCTAAAGCGTTCATACAAGGGGGAGCATTTAATTAACTTAATCCTGTTGTGCTTGTCTGAGATAAATTTCCAATAGTTTCACCGTCTGAATTTCCTCATCCTTCTCCGTAAAATAGACCTCCTTTCAAAATGCGAGTACGCGATGTCTTACAAAAAATCTTAAATCATCCTTTTTCCATCCAACTGATACCTGATCTTTAACTTGAGCAGTTGTTATCATTCTGCAGTAGATAGAATACTTCCTTTCCCTACCGGTAATGATTTCCACCCCGTTTTAAAATAACAGGCTTAGCGGAATCATTTAACGCTTTCGCTTTCCTACACACGTAGAAGCTCGTATCAAAATTCGACGCAAATAAACACGCCTTTCTTCTCCAATACATCGGCAATCTCTAACAAATGACGCGCCAACGCTGGAAAGTTAGAAAGTAAGTGTAAGCTGATGAAATCACTATTTCTTCAACCTCAAGCGAGCAAGGATCAGGCGCGTATTGGAAAAAGGAGAATCAATCCAAGGACACCTGACCTAAAGTTTAATATTCAGGTGAGACGCACCTGCCTCGCAGGCATGTGTTGAAGCCAGACCCTTGCAGGCTTCACGCCTGAAGAGTGCTGGTAGGCCCGCTCGTTAAGGAAGGTGCCAAAAAAGTGAGAGGGGACAAAAAACGCAAATAAATAAAGACGAATGATCTAAGTGTTTGGTGACTTGTCGGATACGACTTGAAGCGCCTTTCTCGACCGGAAACTTTTCCCATAAAATAGTCATGAAAAGATATCGCGCTCAGATCTGGAGGATAGTGGAATAGGAATATAGATAGGAGGAAGTGTTGAGATACATTGCATCTTACTGAAAATTTCTTTTTCCATTTTGAGCCGCAAGAAGTCCAAAAGAAGCAGCGCGATATGCGTGTCGGGACTACTAACGCGCTGTTCCACGCGACGAATGATAAGTCGAGATCATGCATAATTTCCGTTGATGAATGATGTTTTCGTCATCATTTACCATCGTATTTGGTGGCATGCGATCACAGGGACATTTTTACTTAATCACCAGCCGCTTTGCTCCATTGGACTGGATTCCTTGGTGGACGACTGAAAATAAGTTCTCAAAACAAAAATTCCACATTGCAATGTGATGCATGATGAGAAATACGATGATGAATGCTGAATGTTACGAGGATAAAAAAGATTTAAAACATGTTAGGTAAAATTACAGAATCATAATTACTTACTCAGTGTTGACACCAATACATTGTCATTGACTCCACAACTGCGCGATGAAGGATATCTTTCCATCGAGATGCTAATCATTTCGTGGGCCATCTTAGCATCGAAGACATTTAAAGGAACAATATTTTCTCATTGCCTCTCCTCCAAGAGGCTCTTCCTTACTTTATTCCTGGATAAAACTTTTTTAATTATAAGATGTTTGACTTAAAGTTGGCCTGGCTCTCATGGTTGCTAAGTCCGACGCCGTGAAGACTCAAGAAAAGTGTTTGCAAACGAGGGAAGGGAAAGTGATTGACGAGATCCGCATGCCGAAGGTGGGATTTTTCATTGATGGGATACTTCTTTTCTCACTGTTTTCGGTGAACAGTGGGAGTGGAAAGGAGAGGGGAGGACTTGGGGTGGCTGAAAGTCATTTCGCAACAAACAGAAACATGAAGAGTACGACAGTGAAGCAATTGCAGAAACACAACATCAATAGCAATACACGGATATGCTTTTCAACAACTTAAGGCTTAATTCGTATTCAGAAAAATCAGTGGAGATATCACGCAAATTATCTTGTGACAGCATATTTTATCATAAATCGTGAGAAAATATTTAGGTAAAATTTGAGCATTGAAGAAAAAAATTTACTTGCTTATACATCAAGATAGAATGAATTGACTTATCGTTACAAAAAAATCAATCAATGCATACGGATCTTCGAAGTTTTGGAATAAAAATTACGAAAAATTAAATGGACTTGATTCTTTTCATTTCACCATATAAATGAGAAAGCATTATTATTTATCGGCTCAAGCAAAAACAAGAGTGGGAAAGTGATCATTAAATAAGAAACCTAATCTTAAGCGTTCGGACAAAGCTTTTTGATGGACAGAATAGTTGTCAAGAGCTGGCAAGCTCAAATTTGCCAACGTCCCGTCTCCGACGCGCACCAGTGCGACGGTCGCAACACTGCCGTGGCGGGAGCGTGCTTCGCAGCCGCCGCCAGGCCGGACGGCCACGGAACACCAAGCAACGAGAGACAGTGAGGCGAATATACCTTGCCATTCTCGGGAAAGCACGTGGAACAGACAGGCAGCGCTGGATAGGGATTGAGTGAGGGACGGGGTTTCCCCTTTTTTCCACACAAGCAGGGAACGGTGAAATAGACGTTTAAACACCTGAATGCGAATATCACCACTCGGAAAGACACGTGCGGAAACACAGGGTAACACATGGGCCACTGACACTGGGGATATGACGGGGTCGTGCACACACAGCAAACTCACACCAACACACATAGAAACCGCAGGCACTTACCAAAAACCCTCGCTCCATTGCCTTCGTGCAATCCAAGTAAGCAGATGTACGTGGCAAAGAGCAAATCCATGATGAAATGACGACACATTGGGTGTCTGTACGTCAGTTTGGACGATGGTTGTCTAGAATGGTTGTTTACGACCGGTGGTCGAGGTTTCCTTTCCTTCTCCCTCTTCGTCCCAAGGAATTGCGGCAGCAAATGCCTCAACTCGACCACCGTCTTTGGATCCTCTCCCTGAAGGGAAGAAAGTGATTGTCTTTAGTTTTACGTCTGCTTTCCCAAAGGGTTCCGAACCCTAAGGATCGTCGTCCCGCCTCCTGCCTTCTCTCCTCCTCAAATAGTTCGAACAGCTGCTGAGGGCGAATGAGACAGAGTATTCGGCCGCTGGTCTTCCACCTGAGCGCCCGGGGCTTCGAGCCTCGCGTCCGCAGGGACCACCGCGTCCGGGATGGTCGGGTGGGGCAGCTTCTTGATGCGTTCAGTGGTAGAGTCCTTAGTTCGCTGAGCCAAGGGCCGCCTTTGGCATGGTCCCGAGAGAAGGGGGAGTGTAAGCTCGCAGGCCAGTCCGAGAGAAGAGCGATGCCCGAAGTCCCGCCAGCAACTGGGCCCCTCCACGGGATGCGCGCCTATATGACTCGGCGGCGACGCCTGCGCCGTCGGCCCACCACAGCCGGAGTGGGGCGTCGGGGTCGGGAGGCGTCGTCGGTGGTGGGAAGGGGCAGGATTGCCGCCCCCCCTGGCTGCCCCGTCGCATCCCCCGCGTGGCCCAGGTGGTGTCGGGGGCAGGGGGTTTGTGTGCGAGCGGGTCGGGGGTTGATCAGCGCGCTCATTTGAGGCGGTGGGAGGCTTGGAGGTGGGGGTCTGTTGGGGGCCGCGAGTGGGGGCTGCAAGTGGGGGAAGGCCTCGGGCCCGAGGGTGGGGGACTTCGCGGACAGGTCACACCATCAGTCTCTATCCCGCTGTCACCCGTCGTTTGAAGGGAGTCTTTTTAATTGTTTAAAATCCCCTCTTGCACCCGATGTTTTTCTTTTTAATTTATTCATTTCCTCCTCTCTCTCTCTCCGGAAGCCGGGTTTAAAAACTTTTTAATTTCGGTGATTTGTGATTGAAATCGGATTACTGGACGCGTGCCAATGGTATTTCGGCGCCGATGGGTCTTGAGTTTGCGCCGGGGAAGTTGAGCCGGCGGCTCCGGGCAACGGCGCGCGTTTATTTTCTTGCTTTTTTATATTCCACAAAGTTCAACCTCATCCACCCTTTTTATCCCATAAGAGGAGAATGGTGGAATTTGCGAGCGGCAACGGAGGTCGTGTCTAAAAATACAGGAGTGGCAGTGCAGCGCGGTGAACCATCCGTGGCCAACGGACACAATCTCTCGCCTTCACAGTAAAAGTACACACAGAGTGTTTTGATAGTTCCCAGAGCATTGTAAGACGAGTGAGGAGAGGGATAATATTAATTAAATTAGACCATAGTCAACTGCCTCGGTAATATTGACGAGAGCCTAGTCAGCCAAGATATTTCTAAGTAAATCCAACGTATTTTGATTGAAGTGGTTGCGTAAAAATCTGCCTACTCCATAAATTTCACAATTCCATGATTGCGCATCGGAAAAAGTGAAATTCACATGTACATATTAGATGATTTCCCCACGTAGATCTAAATTTCGGACAGTTTTAATTTTCATGTTTCTATTATGGAAGAGTGGTAGCCTTACGTTGAGCGACGTCTGATGATTGGAAGGTTTCAGTTATCTCTGGTGAATCCATTGGACACTTACAATGAATCCTCACTTTATGTGCATTGTCTGTCACGGGTGAGCTCTATTCTAACCTATCTAAATCAACCTTCTTATGAATCATTGAATGAGCAATCTTTCCATTTTAGAAGGTGACTACTTGCTTCAAGCAACGAATCAGGTCTACTCATCGATTGATCGGAATGGTTTTTCAGATGCCTGAGACTAGGTCATTGATTTGAAATCTATTTTAGGCAATGAAAACGGTCATATGTGATCAATTTCGCAAAATTATCTTACCTTCAAAATATCCTATGGAATTTTACTAAGGACTTTAGAGTGACAAAACACACTGCTCTGATCCTGATAGCCCCCAGGGTAACTGTCTCTAACTCCTCCCTGCAGCCATTTTCTATTATGAGCTCCTTACTGTTTTCACTTCCGTGAGCGGTTATGCACAGATGACAGCTGAGCGCATACAAATTTGATGTAAACGAAACACGCACCACCTTGCCGATCACGCAACTGTTGATTCAATGATTGAGCGCGCTGATTTTCCTCCAATTCCCCGCCCGCAATCTCCGCTCAGGCAGTGACACATCGGCCGCTGACAACGAGAATAATATATCCACCGGCAGCGGATGCCGCGTTTGATTCGGGCGGCGAAGAGCCCGCGGCCGAGAGGACTGAGGTGCGGTGCTCGGCCGTGTCGGCTCCATGATGGCCCTTCAGCGAGTTGTCAAGATTCGCGATCGGTGAGGAATTGTGACAGCCATTCCTAAATCATTAACGTCCCCATATGCGGCATTCCATAATTGACCGCTTGAACTCGGGCCAATAATAGGAAAGAAAATAGATTCGGATCCGGTTTTTCCTAAAGGGAATGTAAAGTTACGCGTCACTTTTCATGAAACGCAAGCCACATTTCTCGGGCGGCTGTTCTCCGATTATTTTCCTGGTGGACCTTGTCATTGTGTCAGGATGAGGTAAAAGCCTTCATCTAGCGTAGAATTGCGTGGGTAAAATCCATCAGACTATGTTCTTTTTTAGAACGTCCGGAGCGCAGGCTAGAAAGTAACAAAAATTATACCATTTAGTTTTTCATCGCAAGAGCGTATTGCTGTATTGAAGGTCACACCCGTAAATCGATGATATGATTGGCATTAATTGCTTTTTTTACTCAAGCAAATGAATCGTCTCCAGAAAGTAAAATATTTTTATATATATAGAGAGAGATCAACTCGAGTTTTTGTCGGAGCTCGTAGAAGTAGAAGGAGAAATAAATGCAAGCAACCGAATACTATCGTTTGCGACTTATAAATAAAATATCTGAATTTTTTTTCAAGTATTTTTATCGCAGTGACTTACGCAGAGATTCCATAGATATCTGTTGTTTTGATTAGTTTTTCCTCATCAATATTTAATTTCTTGATTGGGTTACACACAAAATGTTAAAGGTTTAATGACTTTTTTATTCACCACTTTAGTTCTAGATTCTGCAGTTCTCTCTTTGCACGACGAGTACTCGAATTCTATGCTCTTAATTGCGTTTAAAATCCACTCTTCAGACCAGAACATTAGTCATCATAGATGTATGTATGTTTTTCCTGGCAAATAAAAACGTTTAGATAATGAATGATTGTTTTTACTAATCAATATTAATTTCTTCCACGATGAATCTTACATTATAAATAAGGTCCTAAGCAAAGGTTTAATCATAGTTGTAATTCATACATTTCCAAAAATATGGAAATTTTTCCCTGTAGTTTAGAATACAGTCAAATGCTCAACATATAAACTCAGACTAGCAGGACGGGGAGAGATAAGCTCCCTGGGACCCTGGTCTTAAATCAAGCGACAGCTTTAAATAAAACAAAAAGATTGAGCAGGATCAAATTCAATGGCAAGTAATTTTCAACAGAGCTAATGCTAATTTGTTAAATATTACGATTAACGATGTCGCTTTACGTACAAATCTAAAATACATCTGCTTTGACTCCCGCAATGAACTTTGTTTTGCATTAGAAGGTTATTATTTTCCTTACAAAAACTCATTCCTACTTCGGTAATCTAAGGATTTTTATTCAGGAGACAGTTTTTTAAGTGCTGCAGTCTCCACAGTCTATCATTCTCGAACTAATGATTATGTAATATTTTGAAACACCTTTTAATCTTGAAATAAAGCAACGGGAAGTGTTCACAAACGCTATGTCACTTTTTTATATCTGAATAGGGTTGTACTATCACCAATAACGGCTATCGTCATTGAAATGCACATAAAACAACTATAAACAACATCGTATTCCGTCTCTCATAGGTTTTTTAACCGAGAATATAGCTCGTTTTATTCAGGTATACATGTATTTCAGCATCCTTGCGTTCCGCTATGTTTTTAAATTCACATATTTTTGAATTGTTCCAACATTATTCCGATCATTAGTATCGAGTTTCCATTCAAGAGGAATTTAGCAGAAAGATTGGTCTGATGACTTGTCTACCGCATTTCAGTATCTAACACTCTTAAACAGAACTTCCTGCGAGGAGTCTGATTCCAAATTTTTACCTCGATATTTTATATTGATATATTCGCAAACGTGCAACTAAAAGTGAGCTTATTATCTCAAAGTTCCATCCCATGCAAAGCAGAATATTTCTTGCATTTTTGGTGCTCCTCTGTATCAACTCAGTATCTCCCACACAGTGCTTTTCATCATATCCTCTCTCCAATCAAAATCAAATACTTCTCTTCATTCAATAGACTGAGGAAACAGCTTAATTTTTCGAACACGAATTCCATTCTTATTGATAAATCCACCCAATTCTTAATGCTTAATAGCGTTAAATTTATTGCGTCTTGTATCTGTTTAGAGCAATCCGTATTCTCTGTCTTTACTAATTTCATTCCATCTAATTATCCATTTGTCATATAATTTAACGAATTTTACATAACTATGCACAATTTGAAATCTCTCTGAACATCTCCATACTGAACCATGCGGAATTCATCGCACCTTTAATGTGGTTGAAGTAAAGATCGTTTGCCTCAAAGAGCAGCTAAAAATATTATTTTCTACAACGCTGATTACATAATAGGTCGGTGTTACTTAAAAAAATAACATTTTAAATGTAGTTAATAACTGTTTACCACGCTTGACACCGTGTCATGCTTGATATTTACGATGTCTTTAATTCCCTCAATTCCTAATTTACCTTTCCACGATATTCTGCTGGATGAACCAAACTCGGCCAACATTATCAAATAGAAACAAAGGCGCCTGCCAATATTGGTGAGAAATCATATGACCCTAGACTATAAATGATCAGCGAGCTACGCATTCATTTTTCCGTGATTTTAACTCTAGCTTAACGAATCATTAAGTCAGTTTCTCTTGTTAAAACTGAGCCAAGACTTGTTAATAGTTCGGACTGTGCCAGCTATTACTTTTAAAAACACTTCTCGTCATCGATCGTTCTCGACCGTATGGTATGGCATTTGGAGGAGGTGAACGACGATTCGGCTCGGTGGAGCCTGGAGAGAAGGGTAACGAAGAGAGGGCGGAAGAGAAATTCGACGTCAGCATTAGCGTGATCTTCACGCCACGTGGTCCCAAGGGGACCACGGCTTAACGTACGTTCCGACGGACGGAGTGCTGAACTTGAGATGCTCGCTAGGCAGCACTAAATCAGGGATCGGGAGACCATTGAAAGCTCTCTAATACTGCCGGAAATCGGATCCTGATCCACGCCAACTGAAGAAAACATTCAACCTACCACAAAAACTTAATCTCCTTTGTTACCGTGAATACAAGACTGTATACGATACGTAGACTATTTGAGCGGGGTCAAGAGAGGCACTGTGACTGTGATAGATATTACCTAGAGGGATATAGAGAGATGAGGACGCACACAAACAAAAATATGATTGAGAGAATCCCAATTGATCCTTGGCCACACCAGCTTTCCTTACGTAATTCTGGGACGGAATACCCAACGATATCCAATAAGCAGTATTTGTGTTATGCTATTGTGCATGAAGTTAGTTCTCAACAATTTTGGTTTCGGGCACGAGAGCAATTTCAAACAAATACCTTTCATAGTGAGACGGAGATTATCATGCCAGAACCGTTATTTCCATAAAAATACATGATGAGGGTTTTTTGCCAGAATAGAAATTCGTATTTCCCCGGAACAAAAGTACTTTAAGAATACTAGGTCAACCTCAGACTCTCAAATCTCTCACAACTCTATTTTTTATCATTCTCGGATTCTAGTGTCATAAAATCTCCCTCTACACACCAATTGATACGGCTTAAGGGCAATAAGTTAGATAATAATTCATTATTTCTCCAGGCTTCCTAAAATAATGACGCTATTAGCTTTCTAAATAAAAATAGAAAAACAGGAAAAAAATTCCTCCATTAATATCTCTTTTTTCACTTTGTACCAAATAATATAATGTTATAAAGCCATAATATATTGTTAAAATATATTTCCTCCATTATCAAATTACCGCTCTCCTTTATTATAAACTAGTGATTATATTGCTATATTTTGTCTCGCTACCCTCATTCACGAGAAATGTTATTTAATATCCTGTTACTCACCATTTTGTAATCATCTATTTAATTCCTTCCATCCCCACAGGTATCTCTTATAGAACTCGAAACCGGGTGGATCAGGAACTAAGATGGCTCAGATATATCGGCATTAAAATCTGAAAATATATCACATGAAAATCCAGCTCAAGTTTCTTCAAAGATAATTTTACCAGTTAACTAGTACTTAAATTGCAATCAATAGCTTCATAACTATCGAAGATATCATAGATTTTGATTATAAAATTGAAATAAGTTAAGCAGTAGTTATTAGATTTATCATGGATAGTGGTGATGATATTATTAAGATAAAAAACTGAATTCAAATAAAGCTTGTCGATAAATATAATGCTATGTAGCATGTTCATGAAAAGGATTACATTTAACATCATTATATGATAAAATTTCAACTCGTTTACCTGATGAAAACTATTCAAATTAACATGACAAAAAGCGATTTTCACTGAAACTACTGAGAAAAGCTGAAATCGTAACAATTTCATAAAACTCAAAGGTTTGCAAGCCATAGCAGTAAAATACTAATTCCACGATGCCTAAGGTGCATTTCATATATTAGTAAAATTAGACATTGCAAATATTTCCACTAAGTTTTATTATGACACAGCGCATTTCGTCGTTACAAACAACGTCATCAAGTGTAACATGTCTTAAGAGTTCCTCCTTGTATATATCTTGGTGCTTGAAGGGAGGGGGTAAGGTGGAGGATGGGGTTTGGGTGACGAGAAGTGAGGATATTGAAGGTTGTGGAGGAGAAGGGTCGCTTTTTAGGGTCTCGGAAGAGGAGCAGGGTGGGGGGGGGGGAGGAAAGAAAGGTTCCAGGGTGGGTGAGGCTACCACGAACGCTTTCACTGTTTTCTTTCGCGTTGTGGTCATCCGGATGGAATCCTCGTCCAGATGATCTTCTTCTCCTGGGTAATTGACCCCGTGTCCTCCTATTGCTCTTCTATGGTGTGGATGGGGGGGGGGGGTAGAGAGTTTGGGTGAGGTTGCGTATAAAGGTTTGTACAAGATTAAAAAAACCTTAGGATGCTAACGATTTCTTTTTCGGGGCCATCTGGAACGGTTGGAAATCTAGGGTCAAAACTCGCATGTGTGGAGAAATCGTGCCCAACATCATACAAGATATGCATTTCATATGTTCGATTAACTGAGTATATTTACGCAAAATTGACATGCGCATCGAGACTAACATATATTAATAATAAACTGTGGATCAGATGAGGATATTGTTATATGAGTTGCTCCAAAATACAAATAGGAATCACGGGGATAAAGGAATGCATGGGAGGTGAGCGGAATTTTATAATAAAGAAGCACTGTATACTAAGAGGGAATAACTGCGTCAGGAAAACATAGATTTAGCAGAAATTAATAAGCAAATTATGAAAATTTCCTCCCAGACAAATAACAAAGTATTTAACCCATTTATGATAAGAAATTTTTATGCAAAACTGTATTGATTTTTGCTGTTTCTGTATCATTCCCTTACCCAGACCATCGGAAAATATTTAAATATCCTATGATCTCATTTTTAGAAAAAATGGGATGGGTGGTTAGCGATCCTTTCGGCACATATCCGCTTTTGATGGTGTGAAAATGTGATGAAAAACGTAATTATGATACGCTTAAAACTTACATTACAATCTAGAAATACACAATTATTACATTACATTACAATAAAATTTTAAATCACTTTTATTAATTGGGCATTATTACATTAATTTTATTTGTTTAAATAGGATAAAACATTTTCATGGAATATATTTTTCATGATACATTGAAAAACACCTATCATGAAGGGGAACATGTAAATGATGACATAATTTTATCGTTTCATTCTTGCACATTAGGTACCGTCTTCTAGCCTGACCGGCGACAATTAGATTCCCACAATTACCTTCCCTTGCTTAGTTTTGAATTCGGGAGGTGAAATTCTAAGGACCTGGTGCTTTAGGTGCCACTCCGTATTTCTGAGAGAGTTTGTACTACTACTCGGCAGAATTCATGTAGTTCAGTGCTAGGCCTTTACCGCAACGTAAAATACAAGCATTACTCATTGAAACTCTAGTAGGCACATCATCAAGGGAATATGCAACTTTTCCTTCTGATTCCGATTTTGTAGTTAGATATGATATTATCCATAACATAAATACCTTCCATATTCATATTGCAGTGAGAAGTAACCAATGAATGGTCAACCTTTACTTTGTTTTTCTCCGGAACATAAGTAAGACTGAGCTTGATGAAGAAGGCAAAACCCCTACGTCGTTCGAAAGCATGTATTTGACATTGCTATCCTCCCCTTGACGTTTTCGTCATGTTGCTGTTATCTAATTTATTCTGTTTACCCTGACTCTTCCTGTTGCTTCCACACCTCTCCGTCGCATTTCTGACATAAAATTAGCGCTCGTACAGAAATTATCAAAAATTTAAAAAAGTGTTTACCAGGAATATTTTTCTGTAATTGATCTGCAAACAGGTATACCTTTGATTCACCCAGACCTAAACCAAGACGCCTCTCAGAAAGGCCTCTTGCATCGGCGACCTTGATGTAAATCTGCATGAAGACGCTGCCCAAGCCTTGTATCCGAAACAGATCGGCTTACCGCGGATGAACTGCTTGCATCCATGTCGGCCGAAATAATGACACATCGATTCGTCGACGGAAACATTAGTTTCATTCGGTGCATTGCATATGAATATCTCATTTAGGTTATCTATCAGCGGTCTAACTTTAGCCATTTTGTCCCCAATCTGTAATTTATCAATGTCAAAAATGTGTATCAAAGTGGATCCCTGGAGTTTTACACCATTACTTTCTGTGCATCGTCTGTGGTCTCCCAAAACAGTCGGCGACGTGGGAGTAGGACATAACCCCTTAGTTACAGAATTGCAAAGAATACATACATTCCATCTTGATAGAATTGTAGTTACTTATTTTTCTTCTGAACAGCGTAGTTGACGGTAAATTTAACAATTGTGTTCATAACCTCTCTGCTAATAAAAGCTTGAAGGAAATTGAGCGAATGGTCATTCTTTGAGATAGAGGTAGCATATTAGTGCCATCTATAAGCTTTCGGAAAAGTATGAGAGGACAGGTGTTCAGATATCGTTTCCTCACTGAAGGCTTGGATCTTGTACTGCATTCCGTCGCCGGTTTAGGCTCACTGATTTTGTTGCTATACTCTTTCATTTCGATCGCAGCTAACACCATTACCTCAATCTACAGTAACCAGCTCTGGATGCGCTTGAAATTGGTGCCTTTTGAAACTGTGATTTTTCTCATTTAGATTATCTAGCAGTGGTCTGACTTTAGCCATTTTGTCACCAATTTGTAAGTTTTCACTGTCACAAACGTGTAACAATGTGGATCGCTTCGCATGGACTTTAACGCCATTCTATTCTGCACATCGTCTGTGGTCTCATAAAACATTTGACTACGCGGGAGTGGGGCCTAACCACTGAGGTAAAGAATTCCGATGAATACACATATTTCATCTTGATAGAATTGTAGTAACTCATTTTTTATCCGAGCAGCGTAATTTACTATAAATTTAACAATTGTGTCCATAACCTCTCTGTTAGGGAAAAAAGGAGAGAATTGAGAGAATGATCACACTTTGAGATAGTGCTCGCATGTTTGTGGCAACTATCAGCATTTGGGAAAGTAAGAGAGGGCAGGTCTTCAGATTCCCATTCCCTCAATGCTGGCTTGTATCTTGTACTGCATCCCGCCGTCGGATTAGGCTCACTGATTTTGTTGGTATCCCCTTTCATTTAAATCGCAGCTAACACCATTATCTGGATCCACAGAAACCAGCTTTGCATGCGCTTGAAGTTCACGTCTATTGAAACTGTGAGAGTGCCATTCTTCGTCCTAAGAGTCTTCATCACTAACCTTGCCATCATCGTCTGGAGCAGTGACAGACATATCTGCTCCAGAATGAGTTATTAGGTCGTCATCCTGTTCCAATACTCTATTTTCTCGGCTACTGCCATATGAACTCCACTATGGTATAGTTTGTTTTCACATGCAAAATTATAATCATATGACTTAAAACATGCAAATGAGGCTTTCATTATTTATAAATGCAAACAAAATCAAGCTGTAAAATTTATTATTATTATATCATTAAAATATAAATTTAATATTAGTCACACTAAAATATAAATATGATTAAAAAATACCATGGAAAGCGTTTACACCTATATTCATGAATGTTATTATCGCATATTTGGTATTCAACTCTTAAAATGGGAAAAATCACAAACTGCGGAGTTGTGCCGAAAGGGTCGTTTATCGACCCACTATTTCCATTAAAAGCAGTGATTCCACCGTGAACGAAAATGTTGCGATTCATTTTCATACATGTATACCCTCATATATCAGTAAGTCTTAGATGTGCAAAAATTGCATATTTAACAGTTACATATTACGCTACTTACATTATAGCGTGACAGGAATTTTTCCATGGTGAAAATGTGCGTCCACACCACAGACTGTAGTTAAAATAGTGGCCATTTAATGGTACGCATCCCTCCAAATATCTTTCTGCAAAATTTTTTATGCAACCGAATTTTACCAATGTGATGCATTGTCAAAAAATAGTTTTTTTCTGAGTGGGTGGAAAACGACTCGTTTGCCATAAATGGGTTTTTTCTTATTATTTATGGGTTTTATATAAACTTCATAAGAACATATTTAAAAATAATTAAATATCCTGATACTTAAGAATAAGAAATATGGATGAAGAAAATAAAAGAATTGAAATCATATTCCGCGACACAGAATCAAGAAATCAATCACAATAGTTATAATTTGCCAACTGAGGATAGTGTACTCGTAGCTACCACAGAGACTGACACTATCTGCTGTTCGTGGAACTAGTGACCGGTATCTCCTCCCCGTTTCCTTTGAATTACCATTTAATCCGCGAAAATCGGCAAAATGACCAATCGACTCCTCGAGGGTACTCGTGGTGAAATTCTGCCGAATGTCTGCATTAGTGGAGGACTTTGGTCTTCAAGCACAGGTTGGGATTAAAAGCCGGCAGAGCCCTAGCAACGGCCGCTCGGTAGAATCGGAAAAGGAGGACTGGACCACCACGCCGAAATCCCTTGGCCCAATCACTGTTGCCATGAAACGCCTCGTTTTTTCGGAGTTCCGGGCAATATTAATTGTGATACCTGTGAGGCATTAAAGCCATTTTACCAGGTCACGAATCAAAGTATTGAAATCAGCCGGGTATGGCATATTCTCATGGTCGCTCATCGAGGAAATATTCAACGTCTCTCCTATAATCAATTTTTCTGCAGTTTGAGATATTAGAGCTTTTCAAAAGAATTTATTGTTCAATCGTTATTTAACGATCCAGCTTTCTTGCATCTCAAGGTATAGAAGTTTTTTTTCGCTGTTAAACATGCGGAAAATTTTCCAGTTAAAAAAATTTAAATAAACTTAAATAATGCGTGGCTTTAAGGTCTATGACATATTTATTGTAGATTATTAAGATAACAGCATGCGGCTTCTACATTATAATTATGTACCTGTGCTTTAAAAATTTGCATTTGCATTGAAAGCATCCAGTGATTAGAACGGGCTTATGAGCTGAAGTTGAGAGCTAAATTTTATTCTGAATACATAATTCATTGTGGGATTTAGAACACTAAGCGTTCTAAATCTGAAAAATAAGTAATTATTATATTAATTACACTCTAAGCAACATTTATAGTCTTTGAATTAAGATACTGTTATAAATTATTAATTCCCTTTGTTCACAGCTTTTAAAATAAATCAGTTTTTACAACATTTTCACTGACTTCATACAGAGTTTTGTCAATGTTACGCCAGTATTATTCAGTGATCTTAAACTTTGATTAGTATCATGCCAATTATTTGCTATACCTAAGGTAGAGAGAGATAAATAATTAACAACCGAGTTCTACAATACCAGACGTTGTAACGAAAATAGTGCTATAAAACCAGAAATTTAACTCCTTGTTTTAATGGCTTGAAAAAAATTTTTCTCCAATCACGCATTAATATCAGTGGGCTTTGCTGAAAAGCAGTCACCACAGAGGCTTCAAACCCTGTTTCCTGAGTCTCAAATCCTATTGTACCCCGAATGGATTTACCCTTCGTAATTACAATTCTGTTCTGTGTGTTGTACTACCCACTTAAACTGTCGCTGGTAGAGCATTTTCCAGCATTGTTCTAATGCATTTTTCTACGAATATAAATGTTGAGCACGAAATTCCAACATTTTAATCCATGGAATCGCACTTGAATCCCGGTAATGGCGATTATTTAGTAGTTTTCGGATTCAAATTACGGAGAGGAGGAGGAAAAAAGAAGATATTCTTGAAAAAAAACATTACAATTCGCTGCACTGGGAAACATTGTGTACTCACTCCTGCCTATGCCGACCAGACACAGATCGTAAGAGCTAGCCGCTCTAAGCTTCACACAATGGATGAGAATACTCATTTCACTAATGCCAATATTTGTAGTCGTAAAGGAAATGCAAAGCTGTGAACTAATTTAATCTTTAATTCGTGAAATCGATAATTGGAGGTTCATTGCTAAGAAGAGTAGGAAATAATAGACTATAGTTAATGAGATGAATGGATGATTAATTGCTAAGCTGGTTCCTCTGAATACGTATCACATTTTACGGTAAACAATAAGCCGTAAGACAAGGTTTAAGAAGTTATAACGTGCATGAACAACGCCATAAATGCGCCGTAACTAACTATATTAAATTTGTTTTGGGACAAAGTAATTCAGCTTTGATATTCTTAAGTTTCTCAATAGAGACAAAGTTTTAATCCATAAAATACGTAGCCCAAGGTTAAGAAATTAAACCAAAGGGTAAAACTCTACCTAGTAATTTGAGAAATACCTATGATAGAGCAGTTTGGGCAATTTATTTCTTTAACTTGTGTTCAGAGCAGCAGTCACCATGATAATTTTTAATAACATTTCCAATCGAAACTTATTATAATTTGAATCATAAATATCGCCGAAAAGTTACATAAAAATAGGTCCAAAAAGAAATATCAAGAATGCAAATCCTCAACAGTGAATAACTCCGATTAATGTGGCTCAGCCGTTGCTATGGCCCTTGATAATGTAAAGTGGAGCAACGGAGAGGCCAACCACCGTTCGCGGTCACGAATCCAACGTGCTGTGAATCGAGCATATTTTCATTTTCTGACTTGATAGAATCCTGTGATTTTTAACTTCTGCATATAAATCATCAAGCAGATAAAAATAATTCATAGGTTATGAAATCCCTCAACGAGAAACGAAATTTTTTCCATAAGTGGTATTACTGCTCTTAAAAAAACTGCACAATGCTTATAAATCCCCTCTTCCATTTCAGCTGTGCTCTCTAGTGGCTTTATAATGCCTGGTTGAAATTTAGGGAGCAAAAAACAAAATAAATGAAGTCTAATACCTACTCCTGCTCACTAGCTTAAATTGTTTGTATTTTAAAATCGTTTCATCTTATGTAGCTTTCAACCATTCTTATTCACATTCATTGCGAACTATACATAATTCTTTGTCAAAAGGAAAATTCCAACCAAAGGCCAACCTACGAGTAAAGACCACCCGAAGAGCCGCTGACAGAGTTCGCCATAACCGGGTATGCTCCAGAAGTCTTGGGCGAGGCATATGGGACTTTGATAAAACGATTCTGTGACTGTCGGCGGGGGTATTAGACTATGATATTTTCGATAAATCCCCTTTTACGGCATCATCAGATTTCATTTGGATAAAAATTAGCCTATCCATCTCGCATGAATACCTGGGAAGACACATTCTCACGCATTGATTTTTCAAGACACCCTTGACTGTTGACTACATCGTCGTTGCAGAAAATGGCCGGCATTATCGAATAACTATTAGACCGGGAGTGAGGGAGAGGAATTTCAGCCTCCAATCACGAGAGCTGAACCAAAGCGTAGGGGTCGGAATGGATGCACATGCAAAGTCCATCAAACTCAAATACCTTAGAGCTACCAATTATTAACAAATTAATACTCTAAAAGAGAGAACAATGGCAATGTGTTACACCTAGAAGCTACAGGACTCGACCATATAGGGGGAAATACTGTGGTAAATGCGGCGTTCTGATGGTGGCAGAGGCATATCATGAGGGAAGTAAATTACAAAACTGAGGCAACCAGGCAATGGTGGTAATTAATTAGTGATCAGTGTAATCAATATCAAATGAATTTAACTGAAGGGAGAAGAGTTCTATAACCACGAGTCGAGTACATTCAGTAAGAAAGGAAATTAAATGGGAGGAATAAAGTCTAAGAGTGAAGCATTTAATCGGGGTGATGGCTAAGAATTTCAGCGTAAAAACATGCTACTCACAAAAAAAATAACTTGGGCAGGGGCCATTTAAACTGCATTATATCCTCGTAGAATTGTTTAAACTATGAATAGAGGTATGTTTATGATAACCATATGGCAAGCACGCAAGTGGTGTCAAAATTCTGGCATTTACTCAGAAGTGAATGCACATTTCCAATCTGAACTTAGTATGATGCCTTGCTTAACCCAAAAACCTGCGTGAAATGAAGAAAATGAGATCTGCGATCTGAAAGTTTTACATAGCGGTGCTTTCATCCTTGCTTAAAGGTCATCGCGTGAATAATCAGATGTGCTTAATTTTTAAACTAAATAAAAAAAGCTTTTAAGCAACAATATTTTTACCAAACAAGCACAAAATGCACTAAAAAGTACATAAGCAAGCTGTTCATTGCTCGATGAATAACGGGTGTGTACTGATTAGGTTTATTATAAATGATCGTAAGAGAGCTTATGGGTGATTAAGGATTGACGACTACGCCTCATTCTCTGAGTGATAAAGAGCTTATTTTTTACTTTTTAGTGCATTTTATACTGTTTCTGAAAAGCGTGTTTTTTATTTCATTATTTTACTCTGATTTTATGCGGTGAATCATGCAATGGGTTAAACCAGAACTGTTAAAGGAATTTATGCGGAATAAATTCTAGAATATTTTATTTTTATTAATACCTATATGAATATATGGACTTGGTTTGAACTCGTTTCCTCCTATTACTTTCATTGACAAAAGTTCTAGCCGAAGCAAACGCCATCAATTGCAAAAATTTTTAAATTGTTCTTTCATTTGGAAATTTATAAAATTTACAAGAGCAAGGGAAGAAAAGTTCATTTGTCTGATTAATGAATGATGCGTCGTCAATAGAATCAAGCAGACGTACAAAATACAAGCGGATCCGACTATTGGAACGGTATGAAAAATCAATTACAAGATTCCATCGATGAAACAGAGTCACGTAGTAAGTTAAGGAAGAGCGTGTAAAAAGGTGAAAAATCACTCGATGTGAAAATAAATCTGGAAGCTTAGAGATTCATATGGCGGAGAAGTCTTACGTAAAATGAATAACGCTGAGATGTCGTAAATATACACGAAGATATGAATCTAGAATGCTACACATCCTGAGAGCGGAAAAAATATTTTTAAGCAATAAGACTGAGAAAGCTGTTGAAGTGCAGGTGTTGCACGATTATTGTTGATTAAGAACTTGAGGTTTCCTGGCGAGTTTAAGGAGTGAATTATTTTTTTGAAATTTTAACGGATTACAGCCTGCGTGATACGTAACAACGATTCGCTCACTTGATCGGGACATCAACCGTTCCTATCGTTGTTGAAATTACTCTTCCCGGATTTTGATTATCCATAACTTATCGATGCTTGAGTTGTGAATCGTGACCATGGTGGATTAGTATAAAAATGATGTTTCTGATTGAAAATCATTTGCCCCGTTGAGGATTCCTGACTCCATCATCGAAACGTTGGACATGCATAATTTGACCTATGAAGATTCTTTCAACCCATACGCTGAGAAACCTATTAACTTATTACATTCCATGCCATATCTGATTAAGTCATGCTAAGATGACGGCAACCAGGTCAAGGGAACGGTATTGTTATAGTTAGAGTTAGAATAAAAGTGGGTGGAGATATTGTTGTTAAGCGGATATCCCAGAGGTGAAGTAAAAGTGGATAATTTAGAAATAAACCTATGATGGAAATAGCAAACGAATATTTAGAAAAGGTAGGTCGATCAAATTATAATTTTTGGCTATCAATGTCAATAAATTATGCATCCTAACCTGCATTTCATCTAATATATACTAGGTACCAAGCATATGGAAAGAATTGTATGGATAATGCCGTCATCAGCGACTGTCACAATATTGGCCTGTTAAACACAACAGCGCATTGATGAGGAGCATTACAGGGCATTTTATTTCCCTCTAAGATTGAACAGCTAAGAAATTGAACGGCTGTGTCGGTAGCTTCAACCACAGTGACAGCTTTTTCTCATCCAAATCCTGAGTAAGCAATTATCTTAAGCGAGACCCCCCACATTTGAAAGTGCATCCAGTCACGAGGGACCGCATGGGACTTAAAATGGAAGCACAAACATATAACACAAGAATCTCAACCCCTTTCGCATGAGCCAACTCGGATGAAAATGGCTCATTGTGGAGCGGCAAAAGAAGTATGAGAAGATGCCATCAACCTAGGATAGAAAATGAGGGAAGTAAGTGGAGGAAGAAGGGTTTCAACATCCACTCTCGCCCGCCATCGTCGATGGTGAGGCACGGGCGAGGATATTTACGAGGTTCCAACGATTCCTTCACAAGAATTACCATTTCATTTCTGCCTTGGCCGATGCTACGCTTGGCAACGAATTGAGAGTTGCCTGGGGGTCAGAAATGCGTGACAAGGGGTCGTGAAGGGCCGCTTCCAGCCACGGTGATGGGGGGAAAGGAGGTGAGGGGAGGTGGACTGGGTGATACTAGGGGCAGGAATAATAAAGCCGCACCATACATACACACGCGGCTTAGCTCATGCGGAAGGGGGCGTTTATGAATTAATTTTCCCGGGGCGAAACAACATATCGGATATTTAGTTCTGACATGAGATGGGCTACGCCAAGCTTGGGGGGAGGATTTTGCGGCATGATTACCGGTCCAAGAATGTTTATCGAATTATCAGGTGAATTGAGTCACTAAAATAAAACTGTATACGATGTCACAGCCTCCAACATTTTTCTTTGCAATTTTTTACGAATTGGATCGATATTTTCAAGCTATATTTTAGTGGAAACAAATCAGTGCAGTTTTTTCTCCAGGTTTTAAGTTATAATGTTTCTATGTTAACGCCTAATTATGACAAAAATAACAAAATCAGTAATATGTAAATATAAGTATAGCACATTTTACACGAAAATGATAGTTGGAATTAATTAACTTCAAATAGTTCCGTTAAATGAAAACTAACATGTACAGCACATATTACAAAATATAGAAATAAATGAGACAATAACTTCTCATTTTCGATAAAATATCTTTAAAATGTAACTTTTTATGATCAATTTCAGCGCAACGACGTCCTTTATTATTCCTTGGGCTGAAACATTTTTCTCGATAAATTCAGCCTGTAGACGAAATCTGGGTCTTAAAACAATAGGGAAGAATCAGTGCTAAGTTCTCTCATTTATAAAAATATCATGCATGGATCATTCCAAAACTTTACGTTTTGCGAAGTTTCTCATTATCTTATGCACGGAAAAGAGTGAAAGGAACTACGATAATGATGATTTTCGTAAACTACAGCTATCGTTTGGCATCTCGCTACAGTCCTTCTTTAACGCAATATTGTATCTACTTTGCTCCGGGGATGACGATAAACTTGAGCTGAGCTGAAGGGTGCTTAGCATGTTGAGTTAAATGCCACATCTCATGTTTACCAGGAGGAAACATTCCAATAACCTGCCTACCTTTTAAAATCACATCTGGCTTCAGCAGCTGCATTTTGTTGGTCACTTGCGGCCATATGAGTTTTATGCGCTGGATAAAATATTGAATCCCCATGCAACCCAATTAAAATGTTTGGTTTAACCAACAATCAACTTTACTTGGAATTTCGATCAACCTGGAAAATTTTGGGGAGACCAAAATAATTCTATTTCGGCATATCCATTTAAAAAAGGAAAATTAATTCATGCTTAATTATCTTTCGGTATTCTGACGGAAATTGAATTATTTAGGCAATTAATTTCGGGAAAAAAGTTGACATGGGATTTTAAGTTAAATGTTATGTTAAAGGTGGTTATGATTGCGTTTCAAAGTTTCATGGCAAAGTATATTTAGTAATATATCGGATTCTTCTCTAAAGAGGTTCAGCCATGTTTATACCATGTTCATTTTATCGATGCAAACTTTTTCAGTGGCTTCATTTATGGTTTCCGTTGGCTGCTATTACTCTATTTGGCCCACATGGATTTTGGCATTAGTGTGTTTATTTCTTACTTTTCTATTTTTCAATCATTTCGCCTCCCTTAGTTAGACTCTGCTAGCTACTATCCGTTTGATTTACTAAGGCCTGCTCCGTCCTAATGTGTTAAAGATTACTAAATTTTCATTAACACTCCGTCTAATATTCTATTTTTCAGGCACGTGCCTGCATCTACGGTATCCTAAAAGCCTTAGCAAGCAAAAAAAGTTGATCCTAAGGTATAGTTCTTGACCGAGAATTTATTTTACAGCCAAAAATGTGACATTCTGCCTTAGTGAGGGCTCGGGTTCAAATCCAAGAGGTGGAGAGGACTTTACAGAATAACCAAGTCCCTTTGGCTATTAGGGGAGAGCGGGGTAATAACGAGCACTATTAGTTTGGATCCAATGGAGTATGTAGTGATCGCTGGGAGGTACTACTACATAGCGGAAGGAAAGCGAAACCAATTAAGGCAATCTGGGAGCTTCTGCCATTACGCACGTGTATGTGATGAAAGTTTTTCCGTTTTGCCAACTTTTCTTATGATTTTTAACACTAACTTGAACGGAGGTAAGGGAAACATGTTTATAGTGACTATATTCAAACAACTGGTTTTCAATAGCCCATATCATGGGCTATTTTTATACCAAAAACAAGTCCTATATTGTTCTTATTTTAGGTTAGGGTAAAAAATGCTGCGTCATGCCGTTTTGGGGCATTACCGGGCACCTTGCATGGGGCAAAACCGTACAAGACGCAACGGGTACGGTATTGCCTCGTGCTGAATGACATTGCTCCATGGAGTATTATAACTTTTCTGAGCAACTTGAATATTAAAATGCTTATGTGAACTAAGAAGGACCTTTAAATGCGTGAGTTGCCAATCCTCTCAAGTACAGGCGAACCTAGATAGTCCGAACACACGATAGTCGGAACACCTCAATAATCCAAACGACCTTCATGCGTCGTATCGTGGGTTTGTCTGTACTAATTATGGATTTTTAGACATAAATGCTACAATAAAACATTTATTCGTAACTAGAAAATGATTTTATTTAATTTTGGTTTTATGTTAGCTCACTTTTATTACAACTAAGATAGGGGTTGGTATTATTTAAATTTTAATGTAAGCTACTTGACATTATACAAACATTCATAAAGTAGATGAAGAGTTTAAGATGCATATATACTACTACGCAACAGTTCTAACTGATTGTGAGCAGTTTTTACAGGGTTACACTGCATATATAGCTACGATCTGTGGTCCACGATTTTTAGAGAAGACTTCAACATGAGAAAATGTGTGCCATAAATAATTTGAGAATTTATGAATTGTAAGTTTATTCCTAGAAATAAGATATAATTATACAGGTGGCATCTAACGGTTTAAAAACGGTCAACAGCTGTAAGTTATCTAAAAATTGAGTCAAGCAGATTTGAAGCCATTGAAGAATTACTATAAGTGAGACAAGTTTGAAACTTATGATGGGATTGTATCCATAATGATATACCAGAAATAGGGAAATTACGTTCACAATGCAGAGTAAATTCATAAAAGTTTGTTTATTTAAAAAATTTCATTGTTTTTTACTTCACCGAAATCTCAGCCACGGTACAAAACTTTGCCCCCGTTTCTTATTTTTTCCTTTTTCCTATGGATCACCATTTCCAAAAGGTCGGTGCTCGAGTAATAATGTGCAAAGGCGTATCTTAAAAATCACATATCTTGAATAATTCAATCTACGGTGAATAATTTTAAGTCAAAAGTTGCAAAGACATAATTCAAAAGCTATGCTTCCCAATGGATATTTCTTACGATGGTGATTTCAACGATTTATCGGTCTCTTAAAAGACAGTGATAAATATATTTGTATATTAATCAAAGCCCCAAATGGTAATCGGGTCGTTCGGTTTGAAACCGTTTTCACGAAATGCTAAAATCTTCGGATGAAAAATACTATGTGTTTTCTATCCTAGAAGATAACTCTTATGCACCCATACAATTCCATAGATTTAAAAAATGAGAAAGATGCCAGTTCGTGAAGGTAAGAGTTAGCAACCAAAGAGTTCTTATAAAAACTTATGAGCACATTGACGTAGGGTAGACTGGGTACGGTTGTGGCAGGGTACGGTAGTGACAGTCGTCCCATCAGCTAAACTACTGGGAATAGCGGGCATAGAGTGCTAGGGTATAGAGGAGCAGCTTGCACCTTGCTCTGAACCTGTATCAAAGTATTGCGTTAGCTTTCGCGCGCCGCAAAAGCTAGCAGGGGTCTGTATTGGTTTTCAGCACTCAAAAGTAAATATTTTTGTTCGATTCTATTGATAATTTTTGTTAGTAATAGATAGAAAGTTGATTATTTTCCTTTATATAAGACAGACATTTTTGGTGCAATACTACGACTACTTTGTTAGGAAGTTATTTTGTATCGACATGGTGTTCGTTTTTTTTTTGCAAAAGAGTGCGGTTGTGCCGTTTTTTCATGGTAAGATGGTGACACACGTAAAAGTTGTTTTTTCTTGTTTTAGATGCCCAAAATATGCGTGAGAAAGACTAAAGAGGATATAGTAGCGTATTGCACTATGAATACGGATACAAAGAAGTGAAACGAGGGATTTCTTTGCGGAAAGCTGCGGTAATGCGCAGAATTAATCGCATTTCCTTGCTAAGATATGTTCGTAAACGCAATAGCCCTGGCTCGGAAGGATTGTCATCATTGGGTATGTTGCTCTCAACAAAGGCTTTTCGCCTTTCGGCAGAACAACAGCAGCAGCTATCGAAATACTTAGTACGTAGCGAGTACATTTATTTTGGACTATCTCCTTATGGACTTTATATTTTAATGAAATTAACTTAAAGCATAACTTGAAATGTTTACTCAACGTCTACACTAATTTTTAATAAAGACTGATGTATAACCTTTGGAGTATACGTGAAGACTGCCATAATAATTTTAGATGCTATTCAGCCTTATCAGTCGTAAATGATTGAAGTTTTCCCAGATTTTATTTCTGTTGCCATTAAGTTGCAAAGTTATCAGAAATAAGAATATGCTGCACTATGTCAAATATTTTTTGAAATTAAAATGATATCAGACCCTTTTAGAATATTTTGGAAACCTGTCACTACCGACCCGAAGTACTGTCACTACCACCCTTGGGGTGTGGTCGGCTGTGACACATAATTTTTTTATAACTTGCTCCTATGAACTAAAAATTGTGTTCAAGGTTACAGATTTAATATTTAAATGTGTATGAATTTATAAATAACATAAAGAAACACTCTTTGCTGAGCTTAGTACCTTACTTACAGAATTAAGGCCGATTTAAGGAAAATTGTCACAACCGTACCGTCACCCCTAATTTACGCTGAAACACAATCAAAGGAACTGACACAGAATAACAGCCCACAATCTCCAAAAATAACCACAGAACCAAAACTATTAGCGTCCAATGATTTACTGGCCGCCGTAAATTTCGCAAAATGCTGCGAGCGTAAAACTTTGACGAGTACTTCCCACTTGTAAGCTAAAAATAAATGCAAGCCTCGGCCAGGGGAAAATCCCAGCCGTAATTCGCATTAACATGCCGCGGATTGCTGTACGCTGCCACTCGGCGAAAACTGGAGGATGGCCATACCTTCTTCATCCGCTCCAGTTTCTTCCGCGCCCGTTATCCCTCTGGCACATCCCCGACGAAGGGCACTTCTTCAAGCCGCGCTCGAGATCTCCGCGTGCCGTTATTAGCGCAATTAGGGAGACTAGGTGGAGGAGAGCGGGGCAAGCATCGAGGCGCAGGAGTTGCGCTGGCGAGGGCGGGTGCAGGGCGCGGACATCGGCGGCGGCGTGGCCCTAACCCGCGTGGGCACTTTGCCGCCGAAGAGAATGTGGAGGGGTGCAGGACGGGTAACGCGCTCGCGTGCCGGACCGCGGAAAGCGTGGCAAGCGTTTCGCTCCGGTAGCTCATATTACCATCGACTCCACAACAAACTGCTCGTAACCACGGTACTTATCACACTTCGACTACATGCTGCTTTCAATATTTTAAGTGTTTTTCCATATTTAGTTTTCTTTTTTTAATCAAAACTAGAAGCTTGTACGCGGCGGTAGAGCTCCATGTTAGCAATTGTTACACTTCGTGACTTCAGCAATTTATTTGAAAATTTCGACTGGTTTTGGCTATAAGTCCATTATCAAGTATATAAAAATAATATTTTTTCTGTGTACTTTAAAATGGCTTGATAGCTGAAACCGGTCGTGTTTTTTAAAGAAATTGTGGAGGTTATAAAGTGTTTTTTTACCAATTTCCAGCAGCATCATCAGATGACCATCATTTCTGTGGAAGTGGGGCGAAATTGACAGAAATGTAGAATTCAAGGTGGAGGCCATTGAAACGAGTTGCTGTGAAAGAATGGTGAATATCAAATGGATCGACTTAGTAGGCAATAAGAAGTCCAATGAAGAATAGTAGAGAAGAGATGCCTAGTGAAAACCTTGACAAAAATACGAAAAAACCGAATCAGCCATATCTTGAGACATAATGGCCTTATGATGAAAATCGCCGAGGGCAAATAAATGGGAAGAAAGTAAAAGGATGACCTCGAATAAAATACATGGAATAAGTAAAAAGGGACCTTATATAGAAGATGAAAAATGCGTGAATAATTGAGCCGCAAGGAGTGTTGAGTGGAGAGCTGCATCGAATCAATCTTAGGATATTTTATAAAATATGGTTATCAATTCTCCATAGATATAAAATGATTAGATGAGATCTTTCACAAACCACAGCCATGTAATACACGTTTTTAAAGCCCTTCTTCTTCAATAAAAATGCGGATTCCTGAGGGATACCAGCAGAAACTTTGCTTTTACGTTCGAATATATTCCTACCAAAATTCATAACGGAATGAAATCACCTCTATCAATTGATTTCGAAAATTTACAGGACGACCCCACCTTCTACTAGATGCATGGATAAATTCATCATTTATGAGAAAAAAAGAGAAAAAAGTTTTATAATCTCTCTAAGTTCATTGCATATATGTACACATACATATTTCCAATAAATAAAATTAACATCCCCGTTTAACTAGGTTATTAAATAGAATGGCTGAGTCATGTCGTCCCACAAAGTATCTTTCAAAAAATTACGAAGATTTGAAAGATGATTCTCAGCAATAACCGATTATTTCGATGAGATAAAATGATTCACCAGAACTTTCAGTGGAGGCATATAGATTGTAGTGAGTTAAATTTTCGTTACGTGTTTTCCGGGCATTTCTCTGCACCAATGAAAAAGCTCAAAACTAATTGCAATCCCGATGAAAATCTTCTGCCAGTCCACTTTAGAAGATGTAATTTTATCCAAGGATACCGTGTCACGCAATGCACAGGCATGCAGGTAACGAATCCTACTCATGTACACTGCTCTAAGTGACCGATCCTCTTTGTGGAAGCTGAGCTTGCGCCCAGGTTAACGTATTCGACGTAAAAATCATCTTGACCATTTGGTGTGGATTAAACCCTTTTTTCTTTGAAGGAGGCACAAGTAGTGTCAATATTTATTCTTGGTTGTTGATGTAGCAGCCATAGTTATATTACAAACACTTGACTACAAAAGAAGTGGCTTCACAAAATATCACGTCAATTTTATTCTTTGTTGTGACCGATCCTCTCCGAGGAAGCTGAGCTTGCGCCCAGGTTAACATATTCGAAGTAAAAATCACCTTGACAATTTTATGTGGATTAAACTCTTCTCTCTTTGAAGGAGGCACAAGTACAGTCAATATTTATTCTTTGTTGTTGCTGCAGCAGCCATAGTTAAATTACAAACACTTGATTAGAAAAGAAGTGACTTCGAAAAAGATAACGTCAGTTGAGTAAAGGTATTATTCACTTTGTGACGGTCTAGAACTCTTAGGTTAAATACCACTTGATGCTCTAGTCCTCACCTTACACGTGTGAACATCATAAGCAATGAAAACTCATGATTAAATTTTTCACAGTATATTGGATAATCCTTGCGACGGTTGACACATTAAATAATTTCGCTTATTCAAAAATTATTTGTAACCCATCATGGTTCCCAAAGGTATACCTTAAGATGGTTATAACATAAAACATCTAGTCGTTAATATTTTTGAAGCCAATTTCCAACAATTATCTGATTAATTTCTCCACTAGAGAAATAGGCCTCCATTTTTGTCAACATTTTTCTCTGTCCTCAAATATGCACGCATATGTGCTTCGAATACAATTTAATAGGTCTCTGGACAAAATTTTAATATCCCTTCAAATACTAACTAAAAATCGTAAAATATAGTATAAATGTCATTAAGGCCACTTTAACGCACTTATTTCACATATTTTCTTAAGAATTTACGAAAGAAATGACCGAAACAGTTCCAAAAACACACCCACTTCAAAACGTAATTCCATTGGCCAGCCGGAAAGTGACGTCAGCTCATGCAATCGTGTGGGAAATCCAGTGGCGTTGCGCATTGTCACCAAATTTTTCTGTTTATTTAACGACTTAAAGTGAGGTTTTATTTCTTATATATCTTTCGGAGGCTTTATCGTAAAAAGCAAACGCCACGGAACCTGGTTTCACCAAGGCTGACACCGGAAACTTGCCGAAAATTACAACGGCAGCAATGTTTATTTACATAAGCAACAGAAATTGCTACATGCGTGCTGAAAGCCGGGGAGTGAAAATGCATAGCTATGGAAATATAATATCACCGGCTCTTGTAAAATACATATTAAATGTGTTTATGAAATTTAGCAATGAAATTACATTTAATAGGGTCGGACGAGAAGATTACGCTGACGACGCCATTGGCACTCTAAACCACAGTGTCTAAACATATGTTTAGACTGCCATTGGTTGCGTGCAAATTACGCTCAATCAAAACGAATGTATCGTTCGAGCTCGTGTGTGCCCCGAGCACAACCTATTATGTGGAGGCACGAGTTTTTGAGGAGGACGTTGAGGTGGAAGTTAACAGCCTTTCTTGCAATGATTGCATAGCTAGTTCTGAGAGCAGTTCAAGTATTATGTAAGTAGGGCTGGGCAAATTGAAGTGCACAATACCTGTGACTTGGGAGTTTGAAATCTAAAACAGTATTTGAAATACTTTTTGAAAAAAAAAAAAAAAACATTTGTAAGCCGGCCGGTCGACGGCCGACAGGGGGCTTCGGTAATATTTTTACAACACCTTCCCTAGGTATTTCGCTGGAATCCTCATTCCATGGACAGGTGAAACTTATTTCAGTTCCAAAAAATGTCCTCAAAAAGGTAACCACGGCATCACCTTATGCATTAATCTCCAGAATTTTCCCTACATAGTGAGCAACTGACTTTTTGCTGCTGAATCTAGCCAGAATCCAATCTCCACTTTGAATGTTATAGTCACCGAATTTGTTAAGCTTTTTCGACTCATGCTATCTTGTTCCAGGCATTAATACCATGTCGCCTACATCCTCCTCGTCAGAAGACATGATATCCAATGCCCTATCATAATCAATCAACAAACTGAAGTAAGCTATCTTTATCAGATAAACCTTCAAAATAAGAGTTAATGAGAGGACTCTAAATAAAATACCTAGTTTTATAAACTTCGGTGTTTTGCAACATTTATTTGAGAAAGTTTAACGCAAGAACTGCCAGACAGAAACTAAAAGTTTAACGCAAGAACTGCCAGAGAGAAACTAAAAGTTTAACGCAAGAACTGTTAGACAGAAGCTAAAAATTCAATCCATACTTCAACCTCGTATCCTGGGGTAAGTGCGGCAGGGGGTCGCACTTACCCCAGGCAACGGGGTCACACTTGCCCCGGAAGGTAGGAATGAATGGTTACGACGGGGAAAGTGCGACCCCCCATCTAAACTAAATATAATGACCCGAGTTCCTAATTTAAAGTAAAGCAAGGAAAACCAATCCATGAAGAAGAGATAACAAGAAATAGTTCTTACCTAACACCTCCGATGCGTTGATTCAGAGGGAACTGCGGTATAGCCTCTCCTCACAACCAACTAAGACTACGAGATGAACGGACGGGTATATTTCCTAAGCATGTGGAACGAGAAATTAAGGGATAAGTATTACAAAGTCGTTGGCTCTGGTTTCATAACAATGTGTGGAATATGTTGCACGACCGCCACCTGCTTCGAGAACGGAAATACGATTTACCTGAAGGGGGGTCGCACTTACCCCGCAGTCGCACTTACCCCACCTCGACTTATGGAAACTTTTATTTTATTTAGAGATCTTAAAAAATATTTAACCTGTTTTTGCTCGTAAGGATAGTAACAAATAGTACACGAGAAAGGTATGTTTTAAAAATATATATTTTATTTTTTAAAGTAAAACTTCTCAAATGTTGCTCTATATGGTTGCATTAGTCTCCTTGAGGAATACAAATTTTTCAAAATGTGTCGGACAGAGATCCCCTCGAAGTGGATAAAGCCAGCAAGTGAAAAAACTTTCCACTGATGAAGATGAGTAGGTATAGGATTGTGTCAAATCTGATAAACAATGCGTTAATATTAGAATTCATTTTTTTTCATTCATTCACATTCGTCGGCACTTTCTCATCCGAACCAATCTTCGTTCTACGTCTTGGGTGACCGTATGAAAATATTTATTTGGAGCATTTCTAGTCGTATTTCTGCACTTAGGCACAATGCAGTACTTGAAGCTATACGCTGCGACATATCGAGGAATAACTACGACACGAAAAATACGGCGTAATAACCACAATATTTCCACTGTAAACTTCAATAATGTGCACGGTCAAGGTGATTAAGAACAACACTATTGCATGAGCTGACGTCATTCAAGATGGCGGCGGTGCGAATTACGTTTTTCCTTGATGGCTTGTGACACGTATTTTAAATGCTCATAATAAAAAAATAGATGACTTTACAGCCATATTGTTATAACTTTTAGCTTAATAATTACACCTACTTTTCAGAAACGTCTTTACCTACATAGGTGTTCAGAGACCTATTCCATAATTTATTTCTCACTCACATTCATTTCATTTTCAAGAACTTATTCAATTTTATATTTTTACCTGTATGCCTAAGCAAACATCTTTGATCGATATAAAAAACACTGGATCAAATAAGAGAACTATATCAATGCGCTACGTTGTATGGCTCTGACGCAGGATTTCATTATAGCCTGATCTAATTCATGTAGGTCTGGCCTTAAATAGTATATACGTATAAACATAAAAATACCTTAAAAAGAGTTAACTATTAATAAACTGAGAAAAATGGCTGCTGATCAGCATAATTAAAATGATTTTCTGATTGGAAAAAAATTGGAATTGTTTTTTCAAATGTCGCATAAAATATACCTATATTATCACTTATTTATTTATTTCCGTACCACCGAAAACAGTTCTCTACGGCCTCTTACTTTGGGGTTATTGAGATGTTAACAGTTTAACGTGCACTAAAAACCATGCCCTGGATAGGGGTAACTTACCCTGGCGAAACTCGAACACGTGACTTCCTGTTTTACAGGCGAGGACCTTACTCCGCCGCCATCGAGGCCGACCTGGCACTTATGTTAAATAAATGCTAGTAAACAGTATATCATGTTTTAAGCAAGAGATAATAATGAAAATTTGCATTAAATATAAAAAAATCTCTGGAATGAAACTATTGTTATGGTTCACATCACTTTGGTGGAACTTAATGCATGGTTCGAATGCTTATGCCTGGCATTTACATCTAAATCCCTGGTTGAAGTATTTGACGCGTAATTTATAGCCATAGTTTTCAAGTCAGAGTACCACCCTCAAGAAGAGGGATCTTCTGCTTGAAGGCAAGATAATGTGATCGTGGGTCGAAAATGCACCACAATGGGAAGCATAAACCTCAGGTCGGACGAAAGTTTATACTGCCCTCCTATAACTGAATCTAGCCGAGGCTCTTTAACCCTGGATCCATATTCGTCAATCCTGACCCCTCATACCTCTGATCGAGAGGGTAGACAGGCTATATTGTTAACGTGTGAGAGACTCTTGCATATAAGGCATCCTCTCAAGGAATACACCTGGTGGCCGCTTCATTTGGGAGGAATATGCGTAGACTTGAGAGTTCATTTAGATCCATATTTTGGTAAACTTACCACAAAATATACTTTACCGCATACGTAACGTACAATAACAAGTAATCGTTTATATTTCGGAGAGCAGAGTGCTTTAATTAATGTTAGGCTGTGGTTAAAACACCTCTCCGACGCACTGTTTAGGTTTCTAAGAACATGCAAAGGCAGCCAACTGATACCCTTAACTTCTCAGTGCCACGAGCAAATATGTCGGTTTTTACTTCTCGACCGAAAGGTGCCACGAACCACAATATTGCCTTTGAAATAGGTAATAGTTCTAAATAATAATTTTGCAGCAAATTTACTCTAGGATAAAAAATATTAATGAAAATCAATATTGTAAGAGTAAAATAAAAAGCATGTTAATACTCCAAAATTTATATGGCAGAAATTTTTTCTCGAAGGTGACACATTTTATTTAAATACCGTTTCTCGTCTGAACTCCGCCCAGTAGGTGGTACTCACATTCCCACGACCCACCAATTGGGGAGGCACGCATATATATTCCCCGGCATAGATAAAATAGGGAGATAAAATCGTTTTTGAGGTGAACCTTTTTTCCTGGAACTAGCACGTGCGTCTATATTTTCATCCGCCTGCCTCACTCTTGGCCCTACGCTCTGCGTGAATTATCTGGCTGCAGGAAGCGATTTCTCGCTTATGACGAAGAAGAAAGACGTCTTGGAACAAGATTTACGAGAGGAAGGATTAAATATTGGCCAAAATTACACGGTAAGATCATAAAAAAAACTTGTTATAAGATTCAGAAAACACTAAACTAGGGATGCGCGAGTAGCACTTTTTGATCTCGAGTTGAGTATCGAGTCGAGTTGAAAATTACTCGCTAGGATCGAGTCGAGTCGAGTATGATGTATTCTGAACCAGGCAATACAGCAATGCATACTACAATATGTTCTACTCCAATATTCTATGATTGATGTGTAGCCTAATGTAAGAAGGAAAATATAATGAGGATCGTTCATGGTTGATGTCAGATGTATGTAGTAGGAGATGAATGAAAATTAATGAGTCTTCAATAGTTCCATAGGCACACTTGAAATTAATTAACCCAATGCACTATGTCGACCATTCAAGTCTTATATGTATCCAAACTACAAGGGAGAGCCTTGAGTATAATCATTTTCACAGCTATAATAAAGATTACATACTACGTGTATGAATCTTGTAATATTTGGCCCTTTCAAATTCTCAAGCAGAAAAAACAATTATTCTACATGCTCAGCCAGCAGGTATTGACGTTCCATGTAACAGTATTGTTGCCTGCAGAAAATTTCCTTTTGCTACACACTTGTATGACTGGGCAAGTACTTTCCTACCAAAATTGCAAGATTTCGGAACCTTTGGAATTTTTATTAAAAATTATATCAACGATTTTTATGGATCTTGAAATCTCTGGTCATGGAATTCAAGTGGACAAAGCGAACAAACTATAGCATTTAGCTTTAGTGTTGTAGAGCCAAAAAAAATTCTATACTTCTTACGTCGTTTAATAAACCTTAAAAACCCTTGTTTTCTTTTAAATACAAGAAAGAAGCTAAACGCAACAAATGAATATCTTATCGAACGGACGCAGTAATAAAAAAGGCTAAAAGATGCCTTGTCATGTGAAAACACTCTTTTCCGCACGACTTACCTCGGCGAAGGTGGATAGAGAAAAAGGGTATCGGTTGTCGCCTTTCGCGGAAACAGTTTTTTTCTCTCTCTTAAGCGTGCCAACTTAATCTCTTCACTTTACTTCAACACCCGAGCCATATATCTTATGCGTGGGATGGTTCCGAAAAATATCCAATTCTTAGTATTTTCACTCAAATTATGCGTTAAATGGTCAAGTCGATCTATATATAATCCTTTTTAACATCCTCAGTTTAGTGTTTTAGGTCAATGAAGACGATATTCCGTGCTTTAAATGACAATTTTCAAGAATAAAGTTTTTATAAACTTGAAAGATTGGCCTCAGTTACCAAGCCTCAGGGTTCCACGGCGTGTAGCTCAGCCTTGACGCGCGATTGAAAAATTGCTCTCATTTCGTTCGTCGCAGACGTTTTTTATTCAAGAATTATACTTAGTACTCTTTATAAATCTCTACTTTATATGGTATTTCAAATTTTCCGAGTTTTATTTTCGTAAAAGAAAAATAATGTCTACTTTTGTCAAATTTCACGTGAAAAACGGGTCGGCCATTTTGCGTTGTAAAACCAGACTGATGCGAGCCAAAATCTTCAAACGTAATTGAAAGTATAGGAAATCACCAGGTCAAAAACATATTTCGTTTTTTATTCCATAAAAATCAAACCAACACAACACCACCTGGATAAATTCAGAGATTTCCGGGAAAAAACGAGATCGCACGTGGTTTTGAAAAGTTGGTCATGTTTGGGCCACTCAAGGGTCGTATTTATGTAAAACGCCATATAAATCTATATTTGGTAATAACTTACGAGTATTTACGCTAAGTTTCAAGTCTCTATCCCCATTATCGTCATTTTGGGCTTTATTTCAGCTTATTCCTACTTCGGACCAGTGTCCGCCGAGTCGGAAGACGATCGGCCACCGCGGCTGACGTAAAGGTACTCGGCGCACACGTCGACAACTACAGCGTATGCAGCAAGCTGAAACTACCAAGCCAAGGAATTAGAATGACTTATCGGCTTTAAAAACTGCATTATTACACGAATTTCATGATAGCGCTTCCTGTCGGCCGGTGTACCAACTACTCGACTCGACTCGAATTTTCGAGTACTCGCATATCCCAACACAACACTCCTGTTCCATTGTTACTTGTTCATGGCGATTAGCTTGCTTAAAACTAGCGTCGTAAACCTAAAGGTTGCAGAGAAATTAGTCAGAGCCTTTAGTGGAGGAGACTATGGAGGACTGGGAGACATTTTGGATACTATCGGCCTAAAATCAATTTTTTTGCAATCCGTAGTTGCCTTGACCCTTCTAAATTCCATATAAAATTCCTCCAGAAATTAGAATCAGAGAGTACTGTGGAACTTAGCATTTTCTTAACATATGGCATTTGTTCCAATCCTCCCTCATTTCGGGAGGAATGGAACGGTTAAGTGGGAGGAATGGGACCTTAATATAAATGTGCAAAAATGGTAAGAAAATATTAATGATTGATTCCAAATACATAAAAATATATACTGTAGTTATTTCTGATTACATTTAAACGATTTATGGTAGTAGTAGTAAATGTTAACAATAGTTTTACTCTTTCAGTGCTATTAAACAAAATCGGAGAATTCAGTTTCCGAGCAAAATCTTTTTCCTCTATGAACCTCATTTATTCTTGTTGGGAAGAAAAATTTTAAATTTGCTCCTTTTTTTCTCCTGAATTTTACGTTGTATCCATCATCATACTCATTAATACAGCCTTTCTCTGTGTAGTACAAAAGAGGAAAACCATTTCACTTATCAGATTACTTTGAAAAATTACACTGCCACTGTCCTTGGAAATAAATGCTTTTAGTGCATGTCTTAATAATGGAGATTTTGATGAATTATTTATTCTTGCTACCTTTATCACACTTTTGCCGTCATCACTAACCATCTTCACAGCTTCTAGATGGTACAATGAGGTACTGGTACCATCCTGGATCACTAATGAGGCATTATAACCTAATACCAAAAATTAGAATGCCTAATAAAATTAAACTTTATAAAAAATAAAGTGCTTAAAAAGTAATAGTGCTTGGGAGGAGTGGGACGCTGTCTCATTCCTCTCACATATCCGCTGTTCCAGACCTCCCTCACGGGCCACTTTGTATCTCGAATGTATTATTAGGTTTTAAGAAGCAACTAGATGTTATTATAACTACTAGTCATAATCCTCGTGGTGAGTTCTTGGTAGTTTCTTCACGAAACTAGCAAAGAGATACTTAGTGAAATGCTTGGAGTTGGCACAGTTTTGCACTGGTACCAGATCAAGATTTTTTCACTGGTACCATTTCGGGATCACTTATGAGGCATAGTTACTTAATACTAATATTAAAATGCCTTATAAAATAGAAGTTAAAAAAATAATATTGCTTTGGAAGATTGGGATACTGTTTCATTCCTCCCACATATCTGAGGCGCCAGACATCCCTTAGGGGCCATTTTGCATTTCACATGTATTATTAGACTTCAAGAGGCAAATTGATTTTAGTAAAATTATCAGTTAAACACTCAAAAGACATGCATTTTCATCAGTGCCTCCAGCGAGAGAAAGTCATCATTAAAATACAAGAAATTTAAAACTACAGTATCACACGAAAGTTACAAAAATTGTTCTGAAAAGCAGTATTCTCTTCTTAACTCATATTCAGAGAAGTGAGCCAGGAGCCGTTTCAGCAAAAGGAAATTCAGCTACTGCCTCTCATACAAGTAAACAAAGCAAGAGCTATGTAGCTAAAATAAAGAGAAGAAATTTTGAGCAGTCCCATACCTCCCACTTTCCCATTCTCCCTTTTTTCCCCTACATTTTTCGCACAATTTGAGTACATTTGTCTGCATAGCCCGTTTCACATTTTTATCCATGTACTTTCTCAGGTGTAAAAATATGTATTCTCGAGATACAGACAAATGTTGAGAATACTATCCTCAATATATTATAAATATTAATGGTCACTTGTTAAACCAGCAATATGTCGCAAAAGAGACATTATTTTGCGAGCCAAGAGATATTCACAATTTAACAAAATGGATATGCGTACTACGCCACTCACTTGGTCACCCTTCAAAACCATTGGTTGGGGACATTAGTTCCCTGATACTTCAAAACATACCTCTATGAACTTTGACCCGATTATGGCCTTCGGAATTAAAAAAATAGACAATATGGATCTATAAACTCCAAAACTGACTTGGGCACCCTTTAAAACCTATGGTTCCACACGTTGGTTTTCACGATGGCCTTACGTTTACCTCTGTGACCTTTGACCTCCGTATTCACCTTGGAGGTCAATTAATGGATAATACGGGTATTAGGACAACACAATTTGCTTGGGCATCCTTTAAACCCATGAATCGACACCTTTGTTGGTATGCTATTTTTTGCCACCCTTATGACCTTGACTGTGACCTTACTCGGTCAAAGGTTGAATTTCCGTTAATTCAAGTGTTATTTTTGGTTTTCTCGTGTCCGAAAACCTAAGAATTGACATCTTTGTCAATGAACTTTAGACTTTATACCATCCAGATATTTTTAAAATTGAAACCCCATTAGGAAAATTCATCTAGATATTTTTAAAATTGAAACCCCATTAGTAAAATTCAAGGTTTCGTTTGGACCCTCATTGTGAGGTCTAAAGTTCTAAATGGCAAAATTTTGCTTACATTCAACAAAAATAGGACCTTTCCCCATAAGTGTGCCAATTTTCATGAATATTGCTCGATGTGAAATGACTAAAACTAGAGGTCAAAAATGATACACGACCTGTGGGACAGACTGTATATGGTGTTAACAGAACAGATAGCCCTGTAAAAATATTTATATAGTTGAATTGAATGATTGATCAATATTATATGTCGTCACACACAAAGCCAAAATCTTGAAATACTTCCTCTTAAAGTCATAATCTGACCAGAGGTAAATTATTCTGACAAGTATTCCCAGATATTCTTGGAAAAATTTAAATTGACAGATATATTTTCTCGCATGCATCAAAGGAAGCAGCATGTTTAATGAGTTCCTAAGAGCTCATGTAAAAATTTCACAGTTTCTCGAAAAATTTTGTGATTTTTAACGGTTTGTTTTAGTTTTCGAATATCAGAGTACGCGTTGGGAAAACAAATTTTGGGTTGATGTAAAATTTAGCTCAGCAGGAATCATATGAAGAGCTTTGAAACACGCAAGAAAAGAGATGTAGTTCATGTGATTTTAGTTATTCCAAGAATTTATTTGAACTCCACTCGCTGTAATCTCATTTTTATGGTACACCATACTCAAAGGTGCTTTCAAAAGCGTAGTTTTACTCAAAAGTAATTCATTTAATGGCATATGCATCGGTTTACAAACTCGAATCAATAAACTTGCATTCAAATGTCAGGTGGTGGCAAGAATTAAAATAAAAGCACATCGCCCTTTGACTACTGCCAATTCTACATAGTTATGCTCATTTGACTTCTAATACACCACTAGCCGATGGTGTTTGTTTCCTGGTTGAATTTTTTCTTTTGCGTACAACATAGCGTAATGTAATTAGGATTACATGTTCAGTTTGTTTCGGTTGGTCTAAAGGAAATTGATAGCTTTTTACGTTGCATTGAGGAAAATTGTGCCTTCGCCGATGTCCAATTTTATCAGTATTGTTACTTTTCCTAAACAGTTGCGATTGTGACCTTAGTGCCCGATGAATTTAGGGAACTTTTATTTAAATTCTAATTGCAAGTTAACCAATGTATTTACTTATACCATGACACGCATCATATTGTACATTTTAGTGAACGGACTTCAAAAACGTATGCCGTATTTTGCCATTTATAAAAACGTTTACGCTCCTCACCTTCTTTACCTCTTTCCAGAGAAAACTTACATAAAAAATCAATTGACCTTTTGGCTATAGTCTCTCATATTATCACGTTGGATACCGTTGGGGTCCTCTAAGGACCCCAATATATTATTTTTTATATGGTTGAGACAAAACTTATTTTAATCCTATTTTATAGATTTTCATTAAAAACCGCTATAATCAGTCGTAATTGTATGACATTTAAACATTTAAAAATATATTAGTAGCATAAAATAATAAAATTTGATCAATTATCTTCATTTTTATACGCAATTGTGGCAATTTGCGGCGATTTACAGAAAAAAGGAAAGCCTCACTCTAAATGATTAATAAATTTTGGCCTTAGTTGATGTTATGATGGCAAAGACTGTGTCCGCTACTCATCTTATGTCTGCTTACTCATATCATCAAATAAGTGGAGGAGCAATGTGTGGCTCTGGTTTAACTATCATTAGGATAATTTGTTATACATCAGTGCTTAACGGTCAATAAATCAGCCTGGGACATTCGTTACTATGGGAGTCATTAGGGAACCCAATTCGTATTTTAGTTAATACCGAATCTAAATTCAAGTAATTTTTCTCCCAATTCGTGAACTATTAAGGAATATTTATATATGTTATTCGGCACTATTAAGGAATAGAAAAATTTCCCGCTTACCTGGGCACTCATTAAAGTGAGAAAAAATGTTGAAATTTACTGTTGAGAATTTAAGTGGTGGCTTCATGATGGACCCAGCTCAGTTATCACACGGATAAATAGTGGAGAGTACCAAGATTACTCTTACAGCATGGGTGTTAGTACCAGATACCATTTTTCACCTCTTACAGTTATTTCATTAGGTAAGAGAAATTGTAATTGTAAATTTGTTGCAAACAGTACATGTATAAACAAACAATTCGTTGACGCAGGCAAAAGGCAGTGTAAGAACAACACCTATTAAGTTTTAAGAGAAATGTATATTTTTTATGCATGAAAATATTTTTTTTAAATTATGTGTCTACCTGAAGAAATATAGTAAGATAAATATCACACATACTTTAATTTGTTGCAGGTGCCTTAAATGGTTTTGAGTTACAAAATAAGCTACAAAATATGAAACGATAGATTTGGCTACTGAAATGAACCTCGACAAATGATTCATTACGCTGGAACGCAATTACTCCAAAACAAAAAGTAGTGACTTGAAATGCCAACAGCAGTTGGAGATGATGAAAGGATAAGTTTTGTGCTTAAATGGAGGCTTGATCCAAACACGATCGCTGCAGTTAGTTATATCATGATTATATGTAGTGATGCATAAATAACTAATACCATATTCAATTTGGCAATATGCCTTAATAAAAATGCTATTATTTGATCACAAAATACCATAAAACGCATAATTAGAAGGAATAATTTATATTATATCCAAGAGTTAAGGTTTATACTAATATTAAGTTCTTCCTTAAACTATCCTTTATAATGGTTAGAATTACCACATACTCACCACATGAAAATGTGAGACCGACGAGTTTGAGAATAATATAAAATTTCATCATTATCACTTGTTTATAATCTTTAGATCGGTTTGACGCAGCTTTCCAATCAATACTTCATCAGCTATTATTCACACCTATGTTTCTGGTTAACATCCTTCTTTTACTACTCCATTGATATTATATTCGAGGTCATCTTTTTTTCCATTTTTGCCATCCAATTTAATTAAAAATTAATTTTGAAACCACTACAGGAATTTATGTATGTAGGATGACCTGTTAGAACTAAGGATTTAAAATACATAACGGCCACTAACTCCTAGAGGAAATTTAAAATGATAGATCCAAATGTAATTTCGAGGTGACAGCAATTCTCGAGCGTGCCTCATTTTCATCGAATTTTTCCCAGCTAAAATAACATTTTACATGGTCGCAGTAATCGTCAAACTTTCTTTCCTAGTCATGGCCTCCTTAGGATTATGTACCTGTGCTTCCGTCCTATTCAGAACGCTTGAGGGATCCAGCGAAAATTCCAACACCAGTAAATTCCAGCCATCTAGTTTGACCTACTTACCACACACCTCCACTATAGTTACTAAACCACTAGAAAATGCTGTTCATCCTTCAGCCGTGTGTTTTGCGAAGAATGTTTATGCAAGGTCGAGATTTAGGAGGATGAGCGATGACTCCACGAACGGAAGTGATGCAGGCGGAAGGAATTTTTGAGAAATACCAACCGTGATATTCCTCTTAAGTCGAGAAATGTTTTACGCAAGCATGCGATAATTTTTTCCCGCTGCAGTTCCTGTACAGTCATGAGCGTTTTATCCGTTGGTTCTCGGGTCGAATTATGCATTTCCCTAAATGACCCCAGGTCCATGTTTTATCCACTCTGTTCCCAAATCGAGGTGATGGAGAGAGAGACTGAAGCTAGATATGTAGCATTTACAGTACACTGAAAAAGAGTGCGTTTGTTTTTATAGAAACGAGATAATTTCTAAAACATGAGAAGAGCAAATAAGAAAGACAGAACTACTGATATTTACTGAGTTTTTCTCATAATATTATCGTGCGTAGAAAGACTAACTGCATATTTTTAACACAAAAAGGGTAAATAATTTAGAGGCTGTGATTCAAAGATGATACAGTGAATATAGCAGTTACTTGAGCAAAGTACTAAAAAATGATTTATAATGATGCAACGGGACTCACAGTAAATTTTTTTAACCATAAATATTATTGAAAAATAGGTAGTGATACAATTTAAAGCAATTGGAAAATACAGAGGCCATATTTTGAGCAATATAAATAAAATGGCATTTTAAAAATACATACAATTTCTTTGCAAAATTAAACCAAACATTTTTACTAAAACCTTTCATCGGACAGATATCTTAGAATTTTTAGTCCAGCACTCAAATTGGAATTGTCTTTGATGAGTCTTATCACGCACTATAAAGGTAATATGCGGCCTTTATAATGTAACTATCTGGCAGTTTTCACGTTCACAATCCAATTATAGGAGTATTTAATACGTTTGTCAACGTAATAAGTATCCTTCAATTTTGAGTTGCAGTCAAGATAAGATCACGATATTCGATTGATGGACAAGAGGCAAAATTGCTTTTTATTTGTCGCCCAATGTATTTTGCCTCTTATTCTCAACATAGGAACAAAAGGCCGTATCCTACCCTACGCTGGAAAATCCATCAAAGCCCTTAAAAAAGGCCATGAGCGCGAGATTTAACTTTGTTTTTCGTAGATAAACAACCTCTTACAGTGCCTAAGGACATAATAACATTCGGGTACATCGGAAAGATCGACTAGGCTTCATATTCTTGAGGAACATTGTGAGGAGTAGCGAAACCTGCCACTCGATGGAACTTAAAACTGGAAAACACTTGCACATACAGAAATGAAGACTCGAGGGAAAACCACCTATAATGCAAATAATATTTTGTGACGGATTATTTAATGCCACTGTCCTTATTTGATGCAAATTTAATGAGCAGTACATAAAGAAAAACTTTTCTTTGTGGTTAGTTTTCTTTGTGGTAAATAATTAATCGCTGAACCAGCGGGGCATTAAAACCAAGAGGCATTCTTCCAAAAGAGACATTACTGCAATTTTGGTTGAGGCAGGCGTAACTATCAAATCAGATGAGAACGTGATCAAAAGTAGGTTTCAAGGGAGAAACTGTCACGCATGTTAAATAACAGATATCGGAATAAAAAATCATTTGACCCAGCACATCATCGACTACAAACGTATCCATTAAATATGGCAAGTTTTTATAGCTATTCCAGAAGCATAGAAGTCGGTGCATATGCTCCTAAGGCCTGATTACACGGTACATTAACACGTACAAGTTAATGTCTAAATGTATGAACGTGTGAATGAACACGAAAATTCACCGTGTAACCACCAAACGTCTACGAATGCATGAGTGGAAAATAGAACCTGTTCTAATTTGGTTCATGCATTCGTACATGTTCCGTTACGGTCAGCAAAAGTCATTCACGCAAACAGACATTAACTCGTACATGCAGGTGTACCGCGTAACCAGGCCTTTATAAATGCTGTGTTTTCCATACCATTGTCTTCATTCCTTCAAATTACATCATCACTAAACAGCTCAAAGACAGTAACTTCTTACAATGAAAATTGATTTACACCGAGTGAAATATTTTTTGGATTTTAAATGGATATTTAAATATATAAAACCGAAGTCCACAGTATTTGAGAGAATATGTTTAAAAATGGCTTTGGAAGTATGTATAATTTTAATATGCACTACGACTCAAGAGAAATTAAGTGCTCATACGCATGTTCAGAGTCAATCTGTAATAAAGCTACAAGGGAGTGAGAGTTACGGGTGACTCATTGAACTACAGACACGATTCCCGCTCTCATGAAAAACCTAGGGAACAAATGCGTTCCGACTTCGCTCTAGAAGAATATTTTAAACTTGGGAAAACCTGGAGTGAACCACACGAATTTAAAAGTTTTTTTGCTCATTATTACGTTTTTCCCACAATTCCTTCACGCTTTTCAACTGCTTTTGTTCGTACGATGAAAATTAAAAATGAATCATTAAAAACGGTCATGGCTTCCGAGCGTGGGAAACTTTATGAGCCGGATTTTGCAAACAATAACGGCTGCAAAAGGAGTCAAACGGATGAATGCGGAGCGGAGGGAGATTAGAATGGACCTCGGCGAGCGGGATGGCGTTGGAGCGAGGAAGATTAGCACGGAGCCGTGGGGAGATGCGACTGCAACGAAAGTAGGAGGAATTCTCGTGAAAACAAGCACGTGGTAATTGAAAAATAAAGCACCCCATTCAACAGACTCACTTCGGCTGGCCATCGGAAAAAGGAACTCGTTCCTCTGTTTACGCTGGACTCACACCATTCACTCCTCGCGCCAAAAACTTGAATGCCTGCGTCAAAAGTGTGGTCGCTGCGAGCTCCATTCAGAGTCCTTGGCTTCGTGCTCGGCATCCAACCCTCTTAAACAAGTCTCCCTTTATTTCTTTTGCCCTCCATCCCAGGAAGTGAGCCACTACCGTGAGCGACAAAAGATGTTCCCGTCATAGAGAATGGGAAATAGACAGATTCGCGGATCGAGTTAAGGTGGTGAATAGAGGTTTTAAAGCAATGAATGCAAGCGTAGGTAACGCGGGAGTTGACCGCAGAGGGAAGAAGAGAGTGTTGAATATGAGAAAGGGAGACATCCAAACAGGAATCCGAGGGCGCGATCAAGGCCGAAACATTTGCCTGACCACATAATGATTCTTGAAGAGGTGCACGTAATGGAGTGCCCGTGTATGTTTTATATAGGTAAAATTCATGTCAACCTTTTTCTCTGGGATGAGCACACATTCTCGTCTCTTGCAACTGAGAAAACACCTCCTAAATGGAAAGATATGTGCGAAATCTTTGCGAAAATGATTTTTTCGCAATTTAAATACATTTTGAAAAGTAAAAAAATACGAATAGCACCAGATACATTTCAGAGGTCGTAAATCACCTCAATAGCATCTGAAATCAATGAAGGATCCAATTAGAGGGTAAACACGGCCGAAATCAGATACGAAGTACAGTGGCAGGTTATGCAAAAAAAATTTCACCCAGCTACCCTGCCAACTCATGCAAAAATATCCTAGTAATCGCGCAGATAGTATCAATACAACACCAAAGAAACCATTAATACAACATGATACCAGTTTACTTCAGAATGCGACCGTTGTATATTTAATAACTTTGATTAAGACAAATGTAAATAGGCTGATAGAATTCGGTGGATCTTTATTTATTCAGTTCACATTAGTTATGATTTTAAGTTCAATTCAATTTATAACTTCTAATTTGCAAGAGATAAAGTAAATAAAAAATGGCAGAAAAAACGGAGCAAATTCAATTATCAGAGTTTCATTTTTCTTTGATCATAATACCCACGGATAAGATAGCACAAGATAAAAATATTCAGTTATACAGAAGCGAATAAAAAAATTAATAAAAAAACATTTGACTCAGCCAAGATTTGAACTCTGTTGCCGCAAAAGTCCTACCAGCAGCACCATAAATTCATCTTCCAGCATAGTGAATTTCAAACTGGGTTAACGGAGCAAGGTGTTGAAGTCTCAGGTCCACGCTGCAGCCCAGGAGACGGAGGTTGTGCTCTCAAAGACACTTTCGGAGAGGCGAAAGAGGTTTGGGTACTCTTTCATGGCGAATTTCATCCATGTTGGCAATAATGTTGAATTTTTGCGTACAACGTTACTGGTCTGATTGGAGTTAAAAGCGAAACATGGAGAAAGACATCGTACTAAGCCCCCATGTCGTTGGTATTTCATTCATGCAATCATACCCAAGGGTACGAGAGTATATCAAACAATTTTATTTAAAAAATAATTCAGTTCTATGAAATAGTCGCCAAAAAAACCTATTTGTAGAGGACATGCAAGGATGCTTACAAATTCATTTACAACCTCTGAAATGAACAAATGAATTACTTGATAAGGAAACTTTAAGTAACAAGTAAAGTTGATGTTTCCCTGAAAGAGCACTACCAATCCGCTTCCGTGTCTAAGCCTCTTTTCGCCGAATGGAAAACCCTCGTTTTTCTGACAAGCGTGAATCCCAGGTAAGGGGCTTTTAATTCCGCACCATTACTGCCTTGCCAATAATTTGACGTAAACCTTTTCTTTCGTATTATTTCGGCTCACATCATCAGCTTTTGCATGCCAATTTTTGTGGATGAGTAATGAAAGTCTCATAAAATTACAACAGCATAAATTCTAAATAGACAACCGCAATTTCCCTTAGTCACATCTGTGAAGTGATTTTCTTTTGTACTCTTCGTACGCCAAGTACGTTTTCTAATCCTTATACTACCTTATTATTTATCATTACACATTCTGAACATATTCTCTTCATCCTTATGTCCTCTCCTGAAGTCCCTATTCTCACCACTAATACGAGCACTCATTCATAATTTTTTCTCAGATTTTTGACACTTATCAAATAAAAGGTAGTAAAACCTCAATCAATGCGTAAATACTTTTTTTATTGTCAACAGGCGATGCGATAACTACTCCCGTTGCACGAGTAATGAGTCCGCTGGGCTATTTCATAGATTTAGATGAAAGGCAGAAAAGAGAAAGAGTATCACAAAATTTGAAACTACATCTTTGATGAAAAAATGACAACGCACACATTTTTTCTCAAATCGAAGAAAAAATTATCCTCTTCATAAAAAGACACCTAAAATGTTCTTATGCGCCGCCAATAAAATTTGAATGAGACTACAAAGTGCAAATTCGACTTAACTACTCAGTCAATGCATGATGCCGTCAAATTGTTCGCTCAAAAATCCACTGAGAGAGAAAGCCACCGGGGACGACAACGCATCTGAGTGGTGTCCATGGCTTCAAAATGCCGGGATCACGATGAAATTTACAGAAGATGGAAAGAGTCCGCCCGGCCAGGGCCACGCAGCAAAGACAAGGCTTTCTCTACCTGAAGTATATTTCGCAATATGAAGTCTTTCTCTTCGCAGAAGGTCACCACGTGGACGAGAAGAGAAGAATGGGATGCTGAGGGGAATCCCAGAAGAGATGAAAATTTGATCGTGTTTACAAAGGCAAGGAAATACCACGGCTGACCATTCGCTCCTTGGCATCCTGGCGCCACAGTCCCTCACGACATGCAGGCGTCTCCGCCCGACCTCCGTGCGCCGATCCTCCAAGCTCTTTCCGTTTACAATCACAATGATGCTTCTCAGACGCCAAAATCATCCTTTTGTCATTTAGATGAACGCATTATTCCCGATCGACCTGTGATTTTTAACGACGAATTCCCCTTTCAAAACTTAACTTATTCTTAAGGTTTCCAGGGTTAAAAGTGTAACCTTGGAAACGATTTATGTTATATTTTGAATCTTGCGGCGGTAAAATATAAATGAGTTTCCACGAAAAAAACGGATTATTTCCATCTTCCGTAAATATTATCGCAAGCTTGGTATTGTGACGCCATGGGCACCGTTTGGGTGTGTTGTGGTCCCTGATGGCTTTCACTTTTAGGGGCTATTTTGTTTCTCTCCCGGCAATTCATTAATATTGGAAACAGTCGCCTGTATCTTAAATATTTAAATTTGAAACCTAAGAAAATGTTAAGGGGGAATTTTGGAATCAAAGATTGAGAAAAAACTAAGGTGATTAAATGTTCCCTGAGAAATTCTAAATGCATGCTAATGTTCAATGTGAGTGATACGTCACGGAAGATAAAACTGTTCAAGCAGAAGTGATGCACCTTCATGATTTCACCTTTCCCAGCCTCCAAAAAATTTCCTTACATCGCGTGGTTTTAATGTTAGACTTACCTTACGGTTTATTGTGTCGAAACGTGTAGCTGCATGTACTCAGAGAAGCACTCAGCATTTGCTCAGATGAAATTTTTCACATTTCAGGTACAGTTGGCAAAGATCTTCACGTACACTGAAAAATACGGAACGAAAACGGTAACTTTTAAACAAACAGCGTGTAGAAAAAAGATAAAATTCAACCGGTTGAAAGGCAGTGATTGGTAATTTTAATAACGCCAAGAAAAATATTCTTGGGCAAAAGAGCAGCTATAATCATATTTGCGCACCGAAAAATACGCTTAAGACGCATATCGGGGCGAAGACTGTAACATTACATCCGCTAGCATGCACGTGAATCAAGAGCATCAAGGGTGAGCTGAAAATACTTTTGAAGAAAATTCATAAATACTGTTCAAATGCCGGCGGTGTCGCGGTATAAAATCCGTATCGGAATCCCAAACCCCTCGACGTCTAGTATTTCGCTCCAGAGACTGGGTCTACCAGCTATGGATTTTTAATGATAATTTCTCTGAATGCCTTTCTTCGTTATTTGACAAATGATTTCGATTGAATGTTAAACATTGATGGAATTTGTATTGATGAAGCTTTAGAGTAACTAATAGTGATCAAAAATGAAAATATTTCAATTCAAATATCCATTTACCACAGCTCTTCATGAATGGTCTCTGAGTTATTATCTTAAGGTAACGGGTTAATTTTTATAAAATATCGAGTTATAAGTGCATATGTTGCTCTGGAATCCGCATGATATAATTATCATAGCTAACTAGCTGATGGTGTAAAATGGGGAGTGAGGAAACCACCCAAGATCAAATTTTAAACATAATTGAAATATATATGAAAATATGAAAATTGTACTTTAATATTGAAAAGGTTAATTGATAGTCATTAACGACGGTGAAAGGAGACGTAGACCGAGAATTCTCGCGCTGTACGCAAGAGTGCATCTATAAGATACAGAATTATTTTATGGAGATGTAAAGCTACAAGGAGCATTATAAAACAGAATAACCACCTAAACTAACTGAAAAGGAAGTTTTTACAAGTCTCTTTGTATTTTCGATACCACTGAAGCACTTTCATGCACATTTTATTATAACAAGCTTTCCTCGTAGTCAACGATAAAGTCGCCAGGATAATTTTATTTTGAAAAGCTTCGATTTAAAGAAGTTTGGAAAACAATATGCTATTGATTTCCAAAACTAATTTGTATTTTAATTCTCACAAAAGATCTTCCATGACGTTATATTGGGCATGCCACGAGATAGCATGTATTTTCATGTTGTTTTTTTACATTAGCATGTAAACTGTACATAAAACTTTCCATTCATTAAAACACTATGGCCAATGATACTTGTACTCGCATGTCTTAAAAAAGAATATTAATTGTTTGAGCTAAGTTTTCCTTGTATTGAATTTTGAAAATTTAAAATTCCAAGTCAAAGGAATGACACCCTTGGTTTATAAAAAGGGTGTCAGATCAACATAAATGAGTGACATTTTTTTCTTCTAAAAGATTTTTTAACACCCTGAGTTTACCGTCATGGTGTCTACTAAAAGAAGAGAAATCTACAGCTTTACACATGACGGTGATCGCTAAGTGAAAGCAGCATTGAGAAATGAACACAGTGCAGGACTAGAAGATTGTTTAGGAATGTGAACCATTTGATTTTCGCTTATTCGGAGGAAGACCAGCTCTTTCTTGCGCTGCAAGGATATTTATGTGGGTTCGCTTGAACGCTTTTCCGAAGTTGAAATCAGAGAGTATTAGATCAATAGTAGATTTTTAGCCATATAGGCCAACACGAATTGCAACTAAACTATCATAGCATCATTATCTTTTCGCTCTTATGGGGTGGAACGATGAGTTCCCTCTTTTGAGTAACGTAAATGATTGCTGTTCAACTCCTCAAATAAATCTTCCTTGAGTGGCAAGGGAAGTCGTTATTAAGTGCTATAAAATAGGAAAAGATTTTAGAACGCATTCCAAAAATTGACGAGCAATGTGGAAGCCTTCGGAAAAATCATCGAGGAAATATATTCTGAGTGGTAAGAACCAGGACTTTAATCCAGATTGTAGATGAAAGCGATTTCTTTCCACTAACAAGCCAGGTTTAACCCTTGTGCAGGTGCACGCGCCTGCAAGTATAGCGACAGTGCACGCTTGCGGCTTTTTAGCCGCACTTTTACATTTTTGATTTTCCCAAGTATTCATTCAAATTTGAGGGTGTTTTAACGTATTTAGGTAACTTCTTATAAATAAAAGCACTTAAAATATTTATGCCATTCATTTATAAACAAAAATATCACATAATTATACGCAAAGTTTTTGATAAATACTTCGACTAATATTTCTAAAGGTATTGTAGACGACAATCAAGACATTATAAAGTCGAAAAACATACACAAAAAAAGAAATGGATATGCCAAATCGTTAATGCATACATTAAAATTTTAAAAATAACAAACTATACAAGAAAAATGAATTTTTCAATTTTTTCATTCTTATTGGCCATCACTGCCTCTGAAATGACATTCGTGGCATTTTTTGACGCAGGTGGAATGATTATTGTATATAAATAGGAAACATTCCAATATTTACCGTCTTATAATTTTTACATTTTCCACATGTAAAACAATGACCCGCCCTACATTATGGTTCATATGCAGAAGCAGATAATTCAGGAATTTCCCCAAGTCTCATTGCTAGAAAAGCCTATGTCTGCTGGAAGATTACCTTTTTTCACCCTGGACTTGAAATGCTCATCTACAAGGCTAAACGCGAGAGCTTCCATGAACTCCATTCTTGGTCTTCGATGGATTTTTGCAAAATTCTTAGCTACAAAAATCACGTGGTCGCTAAGAGTAGCCGTTTTAAAAAAACCGGAGAAATTGTGATAGAGTCCACCTTCGTGTTCGTCGTGAAGAGGAGTAGTTTACACACTTCTGGCCCACATAATCGACACCTCCCTTGGTTGAGTTGTAGTTCAGGATCATTTCAGGTTTTGCAGTTCGTTTCGATGTCCTCTTTGCAGTGCGACGTAGTAAGCACTTCAAAAGAATTTCACATTTGTTTCGTTTAGTGCAGTACGAAACAAAAGTGCAGGTATCCTGGAAACCAAGAAATCAAGTTGCAGCCTATCGAATTTTGCAAGGTAGAATTTCTCTGTGGGTTTAAGGATTTTTTTCACGGAACCTAATAAAGTTAGACCATTTCCTAGCAAATAAATGGATAAATCAAGACTTGAATAGTAATGCTTTGCTGTTATTTTCCCATTCGAATTCATGAATTCCCGTTGCTATCCCGAACGCTGTTGTGCAAATCATCAGGCCTGTCCCATCTGTTGAGGTTGAGATAAATTATACAAATAATAATAGTAAAGAAATGATGATGCAAATGCTTGCAAAAAATACATAAATACGAGGCAACATATTAACATAGTATTGCAAAAAGGTTTATGCTTCCAAGTTTCCACGGTAACGACAGATTATCAGTAGTTCCTTAGTATCGTGTGAACGCCATCTAGCGGCAAATCACCCGAAGTTACGTCGTTCTCACTTTGTAAGATTCTAACGCAATAGTTGGTCGTCACATTGACGCAAACATATGTTCTTGGTGGAGGGAAAAGTACAGAAATAGAAAATCAAAGTGTGCCACAAGTGACCCATGCACAGTGAACGCGCTATTTCGAATTTTTGAAAAATGCGGCAAAATCCCCGCTTAGCGTGCACCTAAGGATTAATACGATGATAAGAGTATCCTGAGTTCATATAGTGAACAGCGCTAGGTGGCTCCTGCAAATTTTTCCGAAAGCAAGAAAATTTAAATTTAAATTTTTGATAAAATGGTGTCTTCCAAAGCGGTTATTAGAACGAATAAGCAAACATCTTCCTGGAGTAAGACTACTTATCTCCCCGTAGATGATTGCGAAAACTATCGAAAGCTCGGAATCGGCGATATTTTTATTACTACATTTATTGAAATTCGAGCATTTCCTTTTACGCTAATTAGCCGATCATTTTAATTATTCAGCTTCTGTGCATGAGACCACGTGAGACGCTAACCCTCCCCTTCCGACAAGGGGAGATCACTGATTGGCTGAATCTGACTATGGTATGTGTTTGCATACTTCCTTTTCCATTGAAAATTTCATTTCTGTCAAGGTGCACACTCCCAAAGAAGCATATATATCACGATTTTACTATAATATATTCATAGCTATTTATTCAATTTTTTACCGCAATACATATGGGGATTTCAATGGTATTTTAAAGTCGCGATTAATGCGCACCCACTTTTAGCGTTACATAGATATTTTTCCTTAGGAATTGGCATCTTAACGTTTTTCCTCGCAGAAAGAGAGCGATGCCTTCAATGCGCAACACTTCTAAGAAAAACAGACGTTTACACATGTGCAGAGTGCGATGGACGGACACGAATCTTGTCTTTGCATTGCTAACCCCTGAGACCTCTGCAGCATCACTACTTACTCATAATAAATCCTGCTTCAACCGTGACTAACCATCCTGCCGTTGCAATTATCCCACTGAAGACATCATAGAGACTTCAGATGACTAGTTCCCGCTTCTTCTCCCTATACGCATAGAGGATTTCTCTTTACCGAGTATAACCATAAAGGGAAGCTAATTCTACCATAGGAGAAGTTGGAACTAAAATCCTTTCGATTTAAAATCGCTTTCAGCTTGATTGTGCGTCGGAAGGTAATGAATATGCTGGGAATATTTGAGAGGAGTTCGAACCTTTGTCGAGGAATCCGAGGAATGCATGCAAAATGGCCAAAGGGTTAATTAGGAATATTTAGGACAAGGAAGCGTCTTCTGTATCATCTATGGGTTTCCTGTTACGCATGGTGAACCTAACCTATCCCACTAGGAATGTTCATAAACGTGATAGTTGTTTCGAATACAGTTGTAAACTAGAATAAATTCACCTATGTGGAAAAATCGAAAGAAAACACGAAGAAGTATTCGCTTTAGTTAATGATTTTTACCTCATATTGCTCTCGTATATTTTACAAGTACTTAAATAGTATCCTTTCCTTCAGAAACTATTTTACTTGTAAAGAAAAACGCAAAAGTTTGGAGCAAAAATGCATGTTGGGCAGGCGTGTATTTCAGTCTCTCAATATTGTGCGGCTGCAGGTTGCTTACGGGATTATTACGCTCTCATCTCACGGTAAGCATTCAACTGCTCACGAAAAAGAAACGGAAAGCTCACGAAAAATAAAACGGTCACCGGAAGAAGAAAAGTTTTTCGTTTCTCCGCCCCAAAGGAGAGACTTCAAGGGTAAAAAGCAGTATTTTACCAGAGTAGTTATCCTCATACATAGTTACTACTGGGAGTATTTTTCATCGTGCCCGTGAGTATAACCGTTTCGTTTTTCGCAACCAATCAAAAAGCCATATATTCCATCCTTCAAGGAGCTTGGGACACTCTTATCACCTGCTATTTATCTCTGCTGTTTTTAAGAAGGATAGTTTATGGAACGATGTACATGTAATTTCCATGAGAATTTAAAAATTCCGTCTTCTAATGTACTTGGTCGACTGATTGCCACCAAAATAGGCTTCTCGTGCAGCATTTTTCAGAAGTTATATTTGAATATGGCCATTTTTGTACAATTAATTAAGTCGATACCTGCCTAAGTATTTAACGGAGCATTGGAATGTTTATCCTGTTACGACAAAACACTGATTTAACATCCTCAATTCTGTGATGATATACGATAAAAAGGGCTCGCCTACAGACTACTTCTTCATTTATTGGCAAATAAATGGTGTAGCTGAATTCATATTAGCTTTATTGAAACGGCGAGGTAGCTGGATGAAATAAGTGAAAAAGTATGAATTTTAAGTACAATGATTCCATCAGTACCCTTAACCGGCTATCAACTCTAGATGGAGGCAGTACAGTCTATCATGACAAAATATTTTTTCATGATGCACCGGAAAAGTAATTGCTTTGAATCACGCACTCACAATTATACCACCTTATTACCATATTCATACAATGACCCAAAAGTAGATGCGGCAGTTTAAGATTATTGAACTAGCGCAAACATCACAGCAACTAATGAAGGCCGAAAATGTTGAGATCTTGTCAGAAATAAATAACTCGACCTTGGGTATGAAACTTAATGGGTCATAATTATAGGCCCTAATACCTATTAATGAAACTTAATAGGTAGGTCAACGGCAAGGTAGATTTTTAGGTGATCAAATGATGTAGCCTACAGGTAACGTAAAATTTATCATTCAAAGCATTTCAATTTTTAAGACTTAAGAATATTTGCGTATGATTGATTAATGCAACCGTACTACTGAGCTATTTTTACGTGCATACATATGGCTTATCATCTCTACGCAAATGCATAATCTATGACATACCACACAAAATAATATGAAAATAAAATGAGAATGAGTTCGTTTTCCATCATTGGATATTAAATATAAACTTCTTACAAGATAAGTTACTTTTATTGAAATTGCAAGAACATTAAATTAGAAAGCAATCACTAAAAATAATCACATCTGTCTTAGGCAAAACACGTATTCATTCCACTCATTTTTTAATTAAAGTAATAATTCTGACATAAAACGACCATCACAGTTTTCAAATGAAACAAATGGCGCATTCTTACATGCATGGGTGATAAGTACATCAAACGTGATAGCAGGGACAAATTGACAACCGTTAACATAAGAAATTCTCCAATTGTTTGTCTCGTTGGTATGATAGCATGCTATTAAGGATTCAATACCCCTGTAGGAAAACAAAATATGAATTACTATAATGCATTAAATATCAAGATATTTCGTTGATTTGAATCTTTTCTGCGGGTGGGTTTGAAAAAGCTTCAACAACCGCAATGGAAGTTTAAGGGAGCTAGATAGCAAAACTAAGGTGAGGAGCAATTTGAAGATTCAAGGCTGATATTAAAGTGTCTATTTAGCACAAGGAACACAAAATATTTACTAGTGGGCAAAATGAGATAATATTCTACGATGCAAAAAATGATGCAATAGGAAAGGCAGTAGCAACTGAAAAAAATTACAGATGTGCTTATGGGAGGATAAATAGCATTCGAGAAATTATATCTTAAAAGGATTTTTAGCATAATTTCAGCTTCAAGCAGATCGATTTACTTTTGCTCAGCGCTGGAATGCAACACTCACGCTCCGCCTACTCCCTCACGTGAAAGCCTTTGCCTTTTGTTCTATAGGGCTCTCAAGAGCCCTGCGTAGCGACGAGACGGAGTGCGAAAGGCTGCATTCGTCAGCTCCGTTCGATTGCAGAAGATTGACTGGAATGTAATCATTTGTCTCGCATCCACTATGTCGCATGAAATGCCTGCGTAAAACGCATCAATCTTATCGCACGGGTAGCAGTGCCACGGTAACAAATGCCATATAAGCTAGAGAAATAGCAGAGAACACCCTTACTTGCTCACGTATTAGCTGGCTCGCGAATCATCAAGCCGCAGGTTTCCTGGAACGGCATTAATTAACAAGAGGATGCACGCGGGCAGACTTTGGTAGTGAATATGTTAACGTGGGCAGAAATTCCTTCAAAGTTTTGGTAATATGTCATTCCAAATTGAATGTTCTTTTTATACCGTTGGGACAAAAGTGAATATGAACCAATATTACACCTTTGAACCGAGTATGCTACGAGCCAAAAAGCTTTACACATTCCTCACTTATTTTAGCGTTGAAAACCTTAATCGCCAATAAAAAAGCGATTCTTCAACGTTATAATGTACTCTTTAAATTTCTCACCGACGTCTTTTTAAAATATGCAGAATATTCTATGAAAAAATCGAAAAACTACATCGGATTCAATTATTTTCGATAATCAATTTTCAAAGGAGAATATTTCTCTCCATACTATTTCCAGGAGGACAGCATGTATACGGACTCAACGGTAAAAATATTAATGCTTCAAGCAGAAACATTACCGAAAACGTTGCAAAGTAAACAAATGCAATACAAAGTTTTGCATACCAAGCAATTAAATTCAGTTTTTAATTCCTAAAGCAATTTAAAAAGATACTAAACCGAAGGTCACAAGTGAATATGGCAAATTTTAATCATGGATAAATACGTTACACACTCGTTTTTCAGTAAATAAATTAACACATGATAATAAAACAATATAAAAATAGTACGTAATTGATTAAACAAGGAAACATAAACACACAAAAGAGTAACTTAAAGATGCAAAAAACATTGTTATTTAGATATGTATGAGACGTATATTTTTACCATGCAAGATTACCGTATTAATTCATTTAATCAGGTGCACAACTAAGTTCCTGCTGCTTGTCATTAGATGGCCCTAGAAGTGGTTGCAAGTCGATTTGACTTATCGGAAACGTCATGAACCAAGCTTAGACATTTGGTAAACAAACCGCTTAACAACAATGGTGAAATTGTTATGGCGTCATATCCTTACTGTTGGCTGAAAATGTCCGAGTTATTACCAAGTAACCGTCATTTGCGGGAAGAGTAGATATTATTCTTTTATTCGGAGAAAACAACGGCTGAAGCTGAGAACTCAAAAATGTTTTCGGAAATCCTGCTATAAGTTCAATTGCCTGCTGTGATTGTTTCCGTCGCTTCAAGGACGGTCATTTCAACGTTGACGACCGTCCATGTGAAGAAAGACCAAAAAACTTTGAAGACACTGGAATGGATGCAATGCACGCTGAAGATCCATGCCAAACTCAAGAAGAGCTTGCTCAGTATTAGGAGTTTCCCGATGAACCATTTCCAAGTGATTGCATGCATTAGGAACTATGAAAAAGCAAGGATTTGAGGCGTTGAGCGTCATTTTGTTACCTACGAGCAACAGCTCCATAGGAAAAAAAGAAGAGTTATCTTCATCGAATCGTGACTAGAAATGAAAAATTGATATATTACAGAAAATTAAAGAGAAGAAATTCTTCGAAACTGTCTGGTCATTGCTCTATGTCGTCAGCTCGGCCAATATTCTCGCTGCGAAGGCTATGCTGTGTGTTTAGTGGGACCAGGTCGGTCTTATTCATTATTAACTGTCGATTCCGAATAAAATCATTACTGGGGAACAGTATGGACTTCAAATGATGTCATTGAGCAGAGAACTGCGCAAAAAACGGCCACAATGCGAGAAGAAGCACTACAACGTGATTCTACAGCAAGACAATGTTCGACCTCATGTTGCTAAATCCGTTAAAACCTATCTGGAAACACTCAAATGGGAAGTCCTTACCCTTCCGCTATATTCCTCAAATATTGCGCAGTCTGATTATCACTCGTTCCGTGCGATGGCACATGAATAGACGGATCAGCAGTTTCAGTGACATAAAGACCTCAACAATAGTTTGATTCGTGGATAGCCTCATAAGATGAACACCTTTTCCCGTAACAGTATTTAAACTGTGCCAGAAAGGTGGGAAAAAGTTGCTAGCGGTAAAAAAACACTTTGAAAGATCCATTTGTTACATTTTTTACAGTAAAGTCGTGCTTTCATTTAAAAAGAGCAAAAACTTAGATCCGCACCTAATTTACTGCGACGGAGATGAAATATAACATTATATTTTTGCATATATATTCTCTTAAAAGAAATATTATTAAAATGTGATGTTTAGAATTTGTGAACGAAAGTAAACCATTCACTTAGACATGACTAATGACTTGACATAGAAAATTGTCCACCACTTTGGAAATTACGCAAAATCCCTTTAATATTTCCATCGGGTATGATATTACGTAACAGACATTTACGGTGACATTACAGATATTAAAAGCGGACCGAATGGATTATTTGGATATGAGTCAGAGATTAGAGAATGCGTTACAGAGCTGCGGAAGCAAAAGACCAAGAAAAACGCATCCTACATGGTAAGTATGCGTATAGATACAGAAGGTAGACGAGCAGACGCCGGTGATAAAATTAAACAGGTAAAAACCACCACATTGCCATTTCTACCGCTGCAGGTGATACTCTCTTTGATGGAATCCAATGTAATGAGGAATGAGCAATCGCATGACACCGGATGTACAGCGGAGTGAAGGACGATAATGTGGAGCAGAAGTAATGAAAGCAACAGGGACGCGGATTCACTCACCATTATCTGATCCCGAACAGTCATCGGAGCCATTTAATTAACTTCCCTTCGGTAGACAACAGCCTTTTCTCACTGTGAGATGGAAAAGAGATCACGCGTAACGAAATGGATGATCATATACAAGTATTTAAGTCGAATATCACGACTTAGGACAGCTTGAGAAGCTGAATCCCGATATTCTATTGCTGCACTGAAAAACTAATGCAAAACCTATGAGAAAAATAGGAACTTATGTTAGCATTTTCCAGTGAAAATGAAATAATAGTAATAACCTCCATACTACTAATTCATTATTTTAATAATGCAGATTAACCCTTAGGTGCACGCGCCTGCAAGTATAGCGCCAGTGCACGCTTGCGGCTTTTTTGCCGCACTTTTACATTTTTGATTTTCCCAAGTATGAATTCAAATTTGAGGGTATGTTAATATATTTGGGTAACTCCTAATAAACAAAAGCACTTAAAATATTTTTCCCATTCATTTATAAACTAAAATATCACATAATTAAATGCAAATTTCTTGAAAAATACTTCGACTAATTTTTCTAAAGGAATTGCAGACGACAATCTAGACAAAAGGAAATCTAGAATAAAGTAAAAAAAACACACACAAAAAAGGAAATGGATATGCCAAATCGTTAATGCAATAATTAGAATTTTAAAAATAACAAACTATACAAGCAAAATTAATTTTTCAAGTTTTTCATCCTTATTGGCCATCACTGCCTCTGAAATTACATTTGTGACATTTTTTGACGCAGGTAGAATGATTATTGCATTTTAGTAGAAAACATTCGAATATTTACAGTCTTATAATTTTTACATTTTCCACATGTAAAACAATGACCCGCCCTACATCGGTGTTCATATGCGGAAGCAGATAATTCAGGAATTTTCCAAGTCTCATTGCTAGAAAAGCCTTTTTGTCTGCTGGAAGATTACCTTTTTAAACCCTGGACTTGAAATGTTTATCTGCAAGGCTAAATGCGAGAGCTTCCATGAACACCATTTTTGATCTTCGATGGATTTTTTTCAAAATTCTTAGCTACAAAAATCACGTGGTCGCTAAGAGTAACCATGTAAAAAACCCGGAGAAATTGTGATAGAGGCCACCTTCGTGTTCGTCTGGAAGGGGAGTAATTTACACACCTCTGGTTCAAAGAATCGACACCTCACTTGGCTGAGTTGTAGTTCAGGATCATTTCAGGTTTTTTGCAGTTCTTTTCGATGTCCTCTTTGCAGTGCAACGTAGAAAGCACTTCAAAAGAATTTTACATTTGTTTCGTTTAGTGCAGTACGAAAGAAGAGTGCAGGTATCATGGAAACCAAGAAATGAAGTTGCAGCCTATCGAATTTTTCAGGGTAGAAACTCTCTGTGGGTTTAAGGATTATTTTCACGGTATCTAATAAAGTTAGACCATTTCCTAGCAAATAAATGGATAAATCAAGACTTGAATAGTAATGCTTTGCTGTTATTTTCCCATTCGAATTCGTGAATTCCCGTTGCTATCCCGAACGCTGTTCTGCAAATAATCAGGCTTGTTCCATCTGTTTTAAAAGCTCTTCTAGCATCTCCCTTTCAAATTTTATTTACAGAGAGAGTGCATTTAATTCCAAATAAAGATATTATTTCTTACGAGAAGTAATGATGCAACCTCTGATTCTCGAGTACACATGAGATAACAGTTTTCCTTCAATATACAAGTTGGTATTCACGACATTTTTTTCAATCACGTTCAGTAAAATCGTTTTCGGCAACAATTCGAGTTCGATTGCGGCATTCTTAGGAAATGATGTTGGCCCTGGTGAAACTCGAACAATGTATTTAGCTTTTGTTTGGGTGTTTGCAAATTGTATCTAAGAGTTCAGCCAAAACGTTTCACCGTTTTCCGCTGATGTAGATAAACGTTGAAATTATGTGGGTGGCTAGCAATATTATTATCATCAGACTGCTAACTCTCGCTGGAATGTAATGCGTCTTCAAAAAAATTCTTCCTCCCCTTCAATTTCATGTGAGAAATCAAAAAAAATATTTTCAATGTCGTGGTTTACCTGCCCTTCCTCGAAGCTTTTGAAGCACTCGTTAGAACTCGTCATGGTGATAAATACGTACTGACCTTGGAATATCATATACTCTACATTAGTCATCACCGGCTCAATTTGTTCACAATTCGATAAAATCATAATACAATTTACGTCCATTAGATGGTTACGATTCCTGAATCTTGATATAATGCCTTTGCAGCATTATGTTCTTTTCCCCCAGGTAGATACAAAAAGTGCCGACCCTTGGCCTTCAAATTCCAATGCATAATACATTATAATAAACGTACATCACTTATTTTTCGGTCACTAGTTAAGTGTATGTAACGCATTTTTACATAAATGTAATGCATATATGAGTATGAAGACGAAATTTTTAAATTACAACATGTGGTTTGAGGTTGACATAAATTATACAAATAATAATAGTAAAGAAATGATAATGCAAATGCTTACAAAAAATATAATAAATACGAGAAACATATTAACGCAGCATTGCAAAAAGGATTATGCTTCCAAGTTTACACGGTAACGACAGATTATCAGTAGTTCCTTAGTATCGTGTGAACGCCATCTAGCGGCAAATCACCCGAAGTTACGTCGTTCTCACTTTGTAAGATTCTAACGCAATAGTTGGTCGTCACATTGACGCAAACATATGTTCTTCGTGAAGGGAAAATGTACAGAAATAGAATAAGTAACAAAGTGTGCCACAAGTGATACATTTACAGTAAACGCACTATTTCGAATTTTTGAAAAATGCGGCAAAATCCCCGCTTAGCGTGCACCTAAGGGTTAATGCAACATAGAAAGAAAAAAATACATTTTTTATATACATCTTGAAATCAGAGGACTTCTCACTTAAACTTTCCTTATGCATGTACGAAGTAAGAAATAGTGAGGTGCATAGCAATAGGGGGAAAAGTTTTAATTTTTGCTACCAGCAAGAAATCTTCGGGGAATTAGTGTTTTTATTAAGTTTGGAGAAACCACCTTGGATGCATAGACAATGTAATGCACCTAGTATATTCAACCAAAGAATAGAACAAAGAGGTTTATTCCACACGCACTAGTGTCAATGATGAATTTGATGAACTAACCTGGAGAAAGTTAATTACGGCATTCGCAGAAAATCGTACGTTGGACATGCATGTGAACTAATCGATATCTACACAAATGGCATACGGAAATTTCAGACTACGTGATAGAGGATAACAAGTGATAAAGTCCTATCCTAATAGATACGAAGATTAGAACTTCAACATACATTTCAACAGTATATTAGAAAATCCAGTCTCCTTGGATCACGAAATAAAACGACAACGAACGAAAATATAAAAAAAAAATATTCATTGTCAATCCAATTTTTGGGAATTGGCTCGAAAACGGCGGTAAATTCAATGTTCCTACCCGAAAACAAAATGTATTTCATGTCATGATCAGATCATCGCGGTACTATTACATAAATATAAACCGCGTGAATCAGGAGGAGAGGAAGGAAAGCGGGAGAAAGCCTAAAATTACTTACAAAACACAATGGGCCTTGGACAAAATTCTCTTACAATTAGAGAGATCACCCACGGCATACCCATTATAGAGAGTGATTGATTCCTAGTATGGATGTCAAATTTGAATAGAATTACCTCAAGGCCGAAACAGGCAGAGTATTATCCCGTTGCGTTATTACTGGGCAGTACTGATGGAAGCTAAGTGAACAAAAAGGAGCAGTGGTACTATGGGGGAGGGAATAAAATACGTTAATATTTAATGCACAGAAATTGTTCATCAACATGTCACTTACCAGATAGCAGTTTTTTGAGGGCGCGATAAAAATAAACGTAAGATTGATTGTACTGGTTGATATTTATACCATGATCAAATGTAATCAGTAACTATTACAGCAAAGTAGTACCGGCATTTAAGAAAAAAGCTAAAATTGACAAAATGTAAGAGTTATTTAAGAAGAGATTTACAGCAAACTGATACTATTGATGGGGATGCAGTACATATCAGAAAAAAATGAACTATGCAGCTGCTAAAAAAGTGGCATGCATATGCAAGCTACAAGACCTCCTGTGGATTCTGAATCATTTGTATGTTAATAACTCGGCAACAACAAGATGAAGGAAAGTCATCAAACGAAGGTCATACATATGTATGCACTTGAAACAGTTGAACGTACAACCAGAAATGTCAAAACCATGCTCTTGAAACCAAACCAAACTTATTAAAACTCCATCTTACTCGATGCATTGCTGTCAGAAAATGGTGATGGATACAAAAAATGACGTTTTTGATTTTCTGAGGTTTTACAGAAACACCTAAGACTTATTTCTCAATTGCATTCTATTGAAAAACCTCACGGGGTTTGCTTCTACTGCAATATCATAGGTAAAACGCAGAGCCTATGCAAAATTCAGATCAATTTAAAAGTTTTCATTATCTACCGGTCAACAAGATGAAATTATTAAATCCTTACACTTCAAAATGGAACGACAAAAAATTCACTACTTGGATGCTCCACGGAATAATGACAGAAAATATAAAAGAAGACTGTTACACTAAGGAAAACAGCTACTATATCATACAAATATGTTAAAAAAATGAATTATAATATACTTATCACTAAATAGAAAATTAACGACTGTTAGAGTATGCTATAACTAGTACAGTGGTACTGTGTACACAGAAAAGTTCATGAAGAAGGTTCATTAAAAAGTAAAAATCAAGAGAAGGAGAATTCATAATCACGGCATTGCGGTCGTCGGAGATTTTAAAAACGATTCCGAGGCGATAATGAGTTGCTTTGCCTCTTTTCAATTCCCTGAAAGTTTAGCGTCTGGCAGAAGCATCGGTAAGCTTTTCCCCGTTTTTAAATTGGCTTCATGTCCCCGGAACCGCATATTCTGTTAAAAATAACAATCAGAGTCCGTATCCTTGTACTCCGATATGCATGAGATGTTTAACGTCCATAAAGGAAATGGTCGGCTACCCAGGAGGTGAGTTTCCCATAATTAAGTAAACTTTTAACTGTCCAACTTCGTCTGTGGTGAAGCAGAAACGAGTAATATGACACAAAGGAAAGTTTCTCTACAGAAGATCATTTTCAGTTCTCCAGCGATTTGAACAATGGTGAAGACTTTTTCCTCGAGACATTTCAATCAAGAATGCTATTTTGAAATATGATTTCCGGTGAGGTAAAGAAATCATTTTCAAGTCTGACGAAGACCATTATGAAGAGAACTTTTTAAATCAATCGGGGGCATCAGATATATAAGAAACATCTCCAATCTACCAAATTTGCCATCCTCTCCTCACAATTGTCTGCTATTTTTCGCGTGGAAAGTTGAATGACCTATGAGAAAAGTTTCAGCACATGACTGATATATTTGTTCGATCAGAGACACCTATCATATTCTTTTAGGTTACTATATGATGCACATTACCAATGCACAATTTTTATCTTATACACTTATTATAGTTACCAACAATTACAAACATAAACTTTGAAGACACGTCATCTCTATCACTGTGTTTTTCTTTAAAAATCATAATGAGTAACTTTTAATGGCAGCTATAAATTAATCGCGGAACACGTTTGGAGTAAAATAAATCAGCCAGGGAACTTTTGATACACATAATTCAATCCGTTAGTGGAAATAAAACTCCAAAATATAATTATGGGTGGTACAAATTTGCATAGACCTCCAATCAACTGGAATAGATACAACGTACATCCCCTAACGCAGGCATGTAAGACAACAATGTGCAAAACAAATTTAGAAATTATGCATAAATTTGGCATATGAAATACTTTTGCGTAGATAACAGTGAAATCTGAAACATTTCCCTCTTTGCGAGCATTAATTCAAGTCAAAATGAACGAAAATCATTTTTTGGAGCAAAATGAGTAACGTGAAAATAAAACCTGCAGTCGTCTTCAGCGAATGAGATCCATGGGATAGAAATATCACATTTTGCAACCATTTCCAGCACAATGGCTGAGTATCAGTGTTTGATTCGGCTTCTGTTTACTGCCTAACCACCTTTATGGTCACGAGGAGGTTTACACTCATATTTTAAACGGCTCTTCTTCAAGCTCGAGCGCCCTCTTTATGGCACTGCCGAGAAGACCACTATGTTCTAGGCACGTAGCCAGGAGTGGGAAGGGGGGCTTTTGTGGGGGAGGACGCCTGCCGTGCAAACGGCGAAGATATTCACATATACTGCCATGAGGAAAAATTTTCAAATCCCTAAAAAAATTTACAATCACAGGCAAGTGCGGCACTGGAATGGGGTTCACCTTCGGGTAGTGGCTTCTTGGAAGCCTATATTCCCTTACTTAGCCATCCTTGATGGAACACATTGGCGAGGATACTGCATAACAGATGCAGTATTCCTTCCCATAGAAGGCTGATTACTGATGTCATTTTGGTCACATTTTAATCGGCTTTCAAAAATGTCCACGGCGCTGTGATGGGTGCATTGTGATCCACTTTTTTTCCAATATTTTACAGCGTGGCCTTTGCAGTTATGAATTTGATGAATCCCATCGTCATGAATGTAAATTTCGGTTGACACCCCTAATTATACCTTATTTCCTCATGAAACTTGGATCAATTTGTCTGTCACCGACGCGAGTGGCGACTTCTGTAAACCCATTTAAATCCGTGGTGGTTGAAAACACATTTAGAGGCTGACTTGAAGATCCTTTGATTTTGTAATATTTGTGCGTATTGGCCTCACATCTGGCACCGTTGAGCCTCGGTAATATTGCCATGGAATTAAAAGAACCTAGAAAGCGTAGTGGGCTACAGAGTGACCAGGAATGTCGTCTGTTTTTCTATTCCCAATCCAGGGAATTTTTTTCTCATGACAAATAATAAGAAATTCATCGCTGTTCACCCGAAAGTCTTGAAATATTCACAATGCACCCATCCAAGCAATGCGTCACCATCAAAGCATGCATCCATTTAAATATTTGTGATACAAACTGTGTATACTGGATGTAATGTCTATCAGTTTCACGAAGGAATCTGCATAGACTTCGCTAATAATCTTTAAATAGGTGCATGTTTGATGACTCCAGGAAAGAGATTTGAACGCGGGGATATGGTATTATCTAAGATGCTTTTCCTTCGTAGCCAGCGGAAGTATATTTTTATAACTTATAAGATACGACAGGTAGTGAGAAAATAACACACACACACAAAAATTAATCATATAGAATAATCCATATCTTAAATTAAAAAATCTGGAAAAATAATAATTACTTGGTTTTAGAATCTAGCATTGCAACAAAAAAGTATCTTCAATCTTCTTATCAAATATACCTACCTTGTTTCTTGGGCCTATTTCCACCAAACCTATTTTGCATTGCTACTCACTATTATCCGTTCCCAATGTATTTATCAGGACACATGCCATGACCAAGACTTGCAACGATAGGATAATCAAAAACTTTAGTCAGCGTTCACGGCTAGTGAAACCTAATTCGAAAAATACAAAAAGACTTGCGACGTTTCAGAGGCTTTATAGCTGTTGTTTGGAGCACTGAAGGTTTTCTTAGACTAACAGGGGAATCAAAAGTCTGCGCCCAAAAACTTTACACATCGAATGTTTCAATGTATTACGTTTTACTGCGATTAAAAATTTGCCAATTTATAATTTCAGGTGTGCCTTTAGCTCTTTCAATAATGAAAGATTAGGTAAAGAGATAATATTAAGTAGCGACATTCTTTTGCTAAATGACTAACCAACTGTATCGCAAAAATTTATACTCAAAGATATCCTCCCCCGTTTTTCTACAAATGTTTTACATTATAAAATTAAATATCCTTACGACATTTTGTAATGGTCAACTCGGAAGCCAACTATTTTAACAGCAAAAAAGCAAAAACAACAAATGATCCTAGTAAAACATTTCATTTGAAATTTTCCTTTCAGACGAAGTAAATTCACAAATTTAAAATATATGTAAACCGGGTTTCAAAGTTTAAGATGGTAAAAGTTGCAAAATTCGCTCAGTAGCGAAAACTCCTACAGCCACACGGGGACCGCACACTAAATTTTATGATTTTTTCTGAGATAATCATCGTTTTTTCTACCATCGCCAAATGCATCCATCATATCTACGCTCAGTGGATTACGAGGGCGGAGATGCCGTAACAACGGAGCCCTCCCATCTCCACTTCAATTCTCCTCAGGGCCTCCACGGATGCTGCCCTCCCCTTCCCGAACCTCCGTCGGCGATATATCCGACTGCTCCGCACTCTCGCCCGCACCCCGCCGCCGCGCCTCCCATTTCCGAGGCGTGGGGCCGAATGTGCCGGCACGTGATTCCGGCGCAGTCGGCCTCGCTATCCTGAGCTCGCACCTTCATTTCCTCGGATGCCGCACCACGGCAAGCAACGACTTCGCGACACGAGGACGGTTTGATCCGCGCCTACCACTCCTCCCCCCCTCTAGGCACAGCGCAAGATGGAGGCGTTCCCACGGAAATGGGCGAATTTGCGAGCGGCTTTTGCACGCGTTTGTCAGCCGGAGTTTCGTTGGGTGACAACTGGTCCACGGGTCGGGAAGTTAGCTCAAGGTTTGAGCGGTTGGAAGGGAGCAGGGGACAGGAATCAATCAGCCTAATCGGGTTGTCGCAAAGAGAAAATGAGGCACTATTTTAGGAATACGAATCGTATGGGCGAATGCCGCAAGTGAAATTTTCACCTTAATAGAGTTTCCTATGTTTGGCAAAAATGATGCAAAATCAAACTACTTTATGGAAATTTTAGTGACGAAGCAATTGGTGGAGAAATTCCTCTTCACCGCGAAAACACGTTAGTACCTTCGCAACGTCCGCAAGACCTTATGAGAAGAATGATGCCCCCAGTTCAAATCCAATCGTAAGAATCCTCTATTTATAGAATTCAGCGTTTAATCTGTTTGGTATAGCTCTAAGTATTTTCCCATTGTAAAAACATTTGTTTCTGAAACCAAATTAACTTTCAAGCTAGAGATTAGTGATGCTCGTGATAAGCAAGATTTTCAAAGACGGTCATTCGAATAACTCAATCACTCACTCCCATGGCCATTTATACCCTAAATTGTATTTAGCCTCGCCAACTGTCTGCCTCCAACTCTTTCTAACTTCTTCATCCGCCTCAATGACTCCCATTTTCCCCACACCCCATATCAATCAGCACCTCATCCTTCCATCTTTTTCTTGGTCTTCCTGAAGGTCGTCTTCCATCAGGCTTTCCTGCCCAGAGTTGTTTTAATAGGGCCTCTTGCTCTCTTCGTATGTTGTGCCCTGCCAATCGCAATCCGCGGCTCTTGGCTTCTGCTACTACGTCTGGCGAGTTGAAAATATTCCTGACTTCACTTTTGTGTTTTTGTTTTCTCAAGTTTTGGTTCTCTCTTGTTGGACCAAAAACTTTCCTAAACACTTTATTTTATAAGAAAATTAACTTCTTTTCCGTTATTTTGTCGATAATCCATGATTCAGCTTCATAATGAAGGAAAAGTCTTCTCATAGCCTTATAAAATCTGAGCTTGGTTATGACGGATAAAATTTTTAATGTTAGCAGTATGTTCAGGGCAGACATATTTCTATTGGCTGAATTTATGCTCTTTTGCATCTCGCATGATTCACTATTGTCTGAGCTGATTATGGCAGCAAGGTACATAAATGCATTTACTCTTTCAAAAATGTAATCCCCAATTGTGATGTTTCTCGAGTCATCAGGGTTTCGATCGAAGGACATAAATTTGGTCTTATCGTCATTGATTATCAGTCAAACTTTACGGGTTTCTTTTATCAGAATTTCCATCATCATTCTTAAGTTTTCCTTATTTTCCGATTGCGAAACTAAGCCATCTGCAAAGGCGAGCACTGGTATCTTTTCCCCTATTCTTATTCCTAAGTATGTTTTCCTGATTTATTTTAGTGCCTGTTCCAATACTAAATTAAAAAGTATAGGTGATAGGCCATCTCCTTGTCTCACACCAGTCTTTACTTCAAAGCATATGGAGTATTCATTTTCAACTTTTACTTTAAATTTGCTATTTTTGACACTGAGCTTTCCTAACTCAATTAATTTCCAAGGGATTCCTATGCTTTCCATTTTTTTCCACAATTTTCCCCGGTTCAAACAACCATGAGCTTTGCTAAAATCGACAAATAAGCCATAGAAATGTTTATAAAATTCCCAGTATTTTGAAACTGCCTTTTTAAGTGTAAATCACTGGTCATTCGTGGATCTGCCTTTTAATATCCTGCTTGGTGTTCTTCTACAATCTCATTTGTATAAACCTTTAATCTATTTAGCACAATTAAAAAAAAATTATAGGTAGTGTTTAAAAGAGATATTAATCAATAGTTTGTAGGTTTTGTTGTTAGCTTTTTTGTGCAGCGGGACAATTAGTGCTTCTTCCCAATCCTTAGGAATTTTTTCCTCTTTCCAGATTTGTGATATCAATTTATGTATTTGTATTGCCAGATATTTACCCCCTGTCTTAATTATTTCTGTAATTATACCATCAATTCCTGGGTCTTTATTATTTTTCAGATTTTTTATTGCAATTTCTACTTCCTCTAAGCTTGGCTCTTCTACTTTTGGTTGTACATGCTGGAAAACTTTTCTACATGAATTGTCCAAAAATTTATCTACGGCATTAAATATTTCATCCAAGTCTCTAAAACCACAGCCTTTTCTGTTACAGCTTTTCCATCCTGTTTAACTCGAAAAGAACATGGTGAGAACCCTTTTTTAAAGATATAAACTGTGTCATAAAATTCTTTGAAATTTTGCACATTTTCGTTTTCCGCCTTGTCTAGAAAACTATTTATATAAAGTCTTTTTTTCTAAGTACTTTATTAATCTCTTTTTGTGGTTTCCTGAATAGTTGTTTGGCCACCTCAGACTGCTCTCGAAGCCATCTCATTTTTGAAGATTTTTCTTTCTTCTACCTTCACAGCACACTTCATCAAACCATAATTTTCCTTTTCTTCGTCCTTTGCCCACAGGTTGCTTCAGTTTTCTCCAGAACATTCTTTTTATAATGGCCCATCTATCATATATGGTTGTCACACTGTTATTTTCTTCAATTTCCGCAAGTATTTCAAGTCTTTTTTTGAGTTTGAAACTGAAAGCTTCTGTTACTTGTCGGTTTTTTAGCTTCTCTGCTTCAAGTCGATCTGCGGGTCTCGATTTTTTCTTCTTCCTCTCAACCGCTATTCTTTGAAAATTTTTCCCAAGAACGAGATTATGGTCTGATCCACACTCGGCTCATCTCAAGCTACGCGCTACAAGGGTGCTAGTCTTGAGTCTGTGGTCTACAAGGACATGGTCTATTTGGTTTGTAACGTTGCCATTTGGTGAGGTCCAGGTTTCTTTGTGGATTTCTTAGGAGGTTACACTGTACTTAAATCCATGGAAATCACTGAAACTTAAAAGCTTGATACCATTGTCGTTACTTATTTCATGGAGACTTTCTTTGCCAGCAACGACCCTCCAAATCTCTTCCTTCCCTACCTTAGCATTCGCATCTCCTAAAATGAGTCTCAGATCATATTAGGGCAGGTCATTTCTTATTTCTTCGAGAAGTTAATAAAATCTATTTTTAAATCTTCCTCTTTATCCTCTGTGGGAGCATATATACTAACTAATGATATATTTCTAAATATTCCTTTAATATATTGCTAAACAATCTCTCATTACAGGGATTGAAGGACAGTACTGATGTATTCCACTTTCATCTCACCGCAAATCCGCTTCCTCCATAATATCTATTATTATTACTGCCACTGTAGTATATAACATATTCCTTGGTATTAATTTTTCCCGCCAGATGCCACCATGTTTTTTGAAGAGCTATAACATCCTTACTTTTCTCCTAGGGTGCCTTTGCTAGAACGTCTACAGCACCAGGTATAGGTAGGCTTCGAACGTTCCATGTTCCAAATAGTAGTTCCTTTATACTGAGCCAGTCCTTTTTCCGTGAAGTCCAGTCCTGTTCCGAGACAATTTTTTGGCGATACGTAACAATATGTTTTTACGGGGCAGTTTGTCGGCCTAGCGCCCAACCCCCATCCTGGTGGACCAGGGTTTTTTGATCATAGTCACCTTCTCCGAAGTTAGCGGCTTCCACTCCTAAGATCCTAACCTGACCTTGGTTTTATATCAGAGTTTCCTTTTCCTAGGCTTTGAGTGCCTATGCCTTATCGTACAAGGCAGTACGGGCAGTGCGTATTTTACGGCGACACTTACTCGCCATGACACAGCACTATCATTGGGATCTTGTGGATTTTGTTGAGTGTGATCCTGCCACAGATCACCTACCCACGCCCTCCAGACGTTGCCACTTCGTTCCGGGACTGCTTATTCAGGTTTCCCCTATTCGCAGCTGTGTACCATAGCTGGTGGATCGTACGCTATCCGCCATCTGCGACCCATTCAATACCTGAGGCTGGGTTCCCGTGATTGGTAGACATTCAAATAATGAAGTATAAAAAATAAATAAAGATCAGAGGAAAAAATTTAAGTCTCTACCGTATTTGATATACAAAGCCAACTTTTACTTCAGGTAGACTGGGATTCGAAGTTCATATTCTTGACCTAGACAGCTTGAGCAAATAAGAACTGACACTTTTAGAGTTTTCTTACACGTTCAAGGCTGCTGGCCTAACACCGTCATTAAGACGTCTCTTGGGGTTCTCCGTACACGATGTCTCCTGTAGCACTGTTTTTTTAAATCAGAAGGTGTTAATTTTTTTATTTTTTTATTTATATTAAATACCTCCGATAACAGCACAATGTGGCCTTTACATCGGTAGTTTAAACAACCAACAAAGACGATCATACTCATCCATGTCCTGAACGGGGAAACCTTTCCAGGCGAGACTCGAACCAGCGACCTTCAGTATGATAGGCGAGGACTTACCCCGCCGCCAACGAGGCCGACTCATTATAAGTGAAATGGATGATTAGCTATTGGGTTTCCAACAGGCTGAGAGAACCGGCTCTCTCTCTCACACGATAGGAAACCTAAGAGCACTTAAATCAGTTAAGTTACCGAGAAGGCACCTATGATTCTTCAGAAAGTGAGGGAGTAAATTTCTTGGGGATTTCTACCCTAAACACTATTCTCTTGCTGAAGACTGATTTGCTTAACCCATGAGTAACCCGTTCACTTTTTCGTCCTCTATTATATCTCAGCTTCGTTTTCTGAAGTACTTTCTGTGTGCGGGGGAGCAAATTACCTTGGTATGCGCGGTTCTATCATTTAAGCACCAAAATGTCGGGGCCATAACCAGGAAAATCCTACCACTGGCCCTCCTGTTACCACAAAGAGTAGCATTCACCAATACAACATTAAGCAAAACATGGGTAGACTATGATAGTATACTACTCCCATAAGAGCAGAAGAGGATATCATACTGCTCAGTGCAACGCTTCTGCCTGCTACTGCCAATTTAATTTGCCTCAGGATCATATTGCGCCACCTACGAGGACGTTGCTCAAGGAATATCCGCCAATAACCCAGGCTGCTAAGGTAGTTCAGCATGAGGACAATCTCACCGTGCCCTCCCATTATTGCTTCCGTTGTCAAGAAATTAGGTCAGAGAAATTTGAAGTCTGCTTGACCCGCATGATGTAGTTGCCTCATTAGTCAATTTACGTGCAACATGATACTTATCAAATGGAAATACACTTATTCCTCTTCAGTGTAAGGAAAACGTCTCCTCACAACCAAGTGTTTTTACGTTTAGCATTCTCAATTGCTGAAATGTAACAAAAGGTATTCTCGCTAAATATAGAAACTATGTCAATAGGAGAATACAGGGGAAAAAATAAGGAAGTTCGACTAGAGCGGTAAACCAGTGGCGTGGTGGGCGGAAAGGAAGGATTATTTTTCTCGAGAGCGTTGGCACGCCTTCGTCTTGGGCCGAAGATATCTTGTATCCACTGCATTTACTTTACTAAGACTGGAAGCAATTTCGAAGCAACCAATTATTTTGGAAAACATTAAATTCAACAAAAACACAATTCAAAATCGGATTGATTGATAGGTTACATCATTACATCGTAAACCTAATGATAATTGAATAGATAATGGTAATGCGTAACCGAAGCCATTATTTTTCGCTATATGATGAGGATAAATTAATCAAACTTCCAAGAATTAGCATCCCCAGCGTCCTTTAAGATTGAGACTTCAACGTTCTTTTTAGGTGCTCCGAGTCATTCAATAATTGCCAAGCCAACCACAGAGGTAGGTACACGATCTTTTCTGGCTGGCGAAATTTGTTAGCACAAGTAATAATAAGGAAGTTTTGGACCAAGCCGCCGGTAAGATACATAGCGATAAATGAATATAAGCGGGCTGGAACCTTCGATGCACTTTTTGGTGAAGAATGCGGTAGATGGAAATCAAAAGACATTCTTCGATAAAAATGGATGATTCCATGCTAAAAAAATCTTTCAAGTAGCGCTTCTTGCCGATTCAATTTCGAATTATTAGTGCTAAGAACACTTTTATTTCTTCACGAATGCTATGGAAATTATTATTGTGAAAAATCATATTATATATGTAAATATTTCACTAAATTGACCAAATCATGTAACATTTTTAGCACATTTTCCTAAATACTTTCTGTGAATACCATCAAACATCTTTAAGTGCCTACATATCCACAAAATATCATAATGGTGAGCATGGTAGCCGAGTGGATGGAGGTCTTGGCTGCTAATTGAATCTCGGGTGCAAATTCTAGGTGAAGCCTTCGGACATTCCAAAGTTAGTGAGAAAACACTGAAATTAATATTTCACTGAGTATAAGGTACATTTTTAGAACTTTTACCTCAAGTTCATCGCTGGAATGATAGGAGTCAATGGCACAGATATTTGAGATTATGATTTTGGAAATATTACTTAAAATCTCTATAGGACAAAAAAACCCTCTTGAAAGAAATTACCCAGTCAAGTACAAAATTTATTTCCGAATGATCTAACAATCGTTGCATTGGAGAAAGCTATCAAACTATAAATCAGAGATTAAAAGAGGCCTTTGATAGTAAGTTTCTGCAACAAGTATGACCCTATCACCTATGTAAAGTTAAAATTCACTTGCTCAACACATTCATGGGATTATATCGGCCCCAGTAGGAGAGCGTGTTTACAGCGAAAAAGCCATGCCTTGGGAATTGCATTTGTAGTGCAACGAGGAAGGAAATCTCAGTACAATGAACATGCAAACTGCACAATGATAGCCTTTTTATTTGAAAATCTGTTTGTGCGGACCGCGGCGCGGTGAAAGTTCTCTGCCTCTCTCTGGAGCGGCCTTTCCGATCGGACGGTGCGCCTCTTCGTCTGGAAGCATGGCGGAAGTGTCGATCCTCTGATGCTCCCACAACAAACAGCAAGCGCGGCTACGGCTCCTGCGGGGTTTCCCCAGCAAATCGAAAGCCTCGTGGCTCATTCCCTTCGGCAAGCTTCCATTTGCAATTAGTAGCCCGCTGAAAGTAGATTAGTCCCTAATTGAGGATGCAGAAAATGTCAGAGAAGTGAAGTGGTGAAACGGGTTTTCGAAAAAGAGTTATTGAGGGAATTAGTTAACTTGCTAGTCATATTTCGCAGCTCTCATTTATGTAGGGACCCTACCAAAGGCAAAAGCTGGCTCTACTATTTTTTAATGGTTTTTAATTTCACAGGCATTGCTAATTGCGAATGGTGGTGAACAAAATCCCTTGAAATTATATTTTTATGATGAATTACTTTTTCTACGCCATAATACTTTCTTAGAGCTCATTGTCCTAATGTAATCTGCTAATAGCTGGTAACATGATTTTATTGCTTTTTTCTCTTTAAACTTCATGTATTAGATATAATCATAACTCAACGCACGTTTCACTTCCTGCTACATCACTGCAGGCACATTTGCATATAGTTTCATAACTTCTCCATCTCTCTACTGAATCATAGCCTCGTGGCTAGGAATATCTCCTTTAGCTCTTTGGCTTGTATCCATTTACAATCTGCCACCCGCTGAAGGAAGCTTCGACTAGCAAACGATTAGATATAATATCAGTGATGTAAGGTGCGAAACGGAATTTAAAATTTCTCACCCAATAATAGTTTCTGCAACTTGTATTACTACAGAAAATTTGCTTATTTTGAGTGAGTCAAAAATAATTCCTAAAGATTTGCATCGTTCATAGTATCATGCATTTGTCCATTCCATTATCTCAGACTTTCTTAAAACTCGAATATTCAAAGGAAATTTGATTTTGTGCTAAATTTAAAATTTTGGGGTGTGTCGCCACGTCAGTTTTTGGGTTACGCCAACGTTTCCCGACCGATTATGGTTCTTCCTCAAGGGATTCAAGAGAATCCCTAGGGAAAGCAACCAGCATCGGTCAGGAAACGTTGGGGCCACCCAAAAATTGACGCGGCGACACGAAAATTTTATTTGACATGAGGAGTACCCGCGAAAGTTTTAAGAAAAAAATTGGATTTAATTGACTGCTATTAATAGGTATTTCATAAGATTCAAAAGGTTTTCAACTTGATGCTTTAGTTAAAATTCGTATTCAAGTTACATTCTGTCAACTAGATAAGTAAAATAAAGGGAAATTTGGATATGTTATTAGAGCTCCTCCATTTCTTTTGCATATCAAAGTCTCGTGACCAGGTGTCTTTGCTTCACTCGAGCAAGTACCTTCCATTCGCAAACTGCTATCGGCTGAAGTCAGCCTATGCCCTAATTGGGGATGTAGAAAATTTAGAGGACTGAGATTAGATTGTAACAAGTGTGCGTCTCAAGTGCCACTTAACAGGCATAAGATAATACTGCTTGCTTTTTTAAAGAAATCAGCTGCACGCGACAGTTATTGATACTAATTTTCTACGCATTTTTCAAGTTTTCAACATCAGGTATTGAATATAAAGAGTAGGGACGTAATACAAGGATTTACCATCTGATAAATATATTGAAGGAGTTTTCGAAGGTATTTATAACGAAACCGACGCTTAGCAGCACGGAAGCATGCTTAATCCTCTCTACTTGCTGCACTGAATAGTAGAGGCCTTCACGTTGTAGAAATCCATCTTACTGATTTGTAAATGAAAAACTTTGCTGTTTCTACAATTTGGAACTTTATTTTCCTGACTAGTTTCGATACACTGTATCATATTCATAGGACTAGCAGTACAAGTAGCGTTGCCGTGGGTTATATACCAAAAAAGGGGGGGGCAAAGAGTGGAAGGGGAGGGGAGGGGAGGGGAGGGGAGGGGAGCTCTCTACTTGCTTTCTATCACAAGCTAATGCTCGCTGAAGCAAACTCGGGCCCTAACTAAGGATGCAGAAACTTCGGAGACTTGGAAGAGTGACGAATTTTAGCAATATTAATGCATGCAGTAAACTTTCATAGTTTTAAGTGGTAGCTTTTCGGCTGTATTTTTTAATAGGGAAACAGTTAAATTTTTTACTTTTTAATTTCTCTGTGTGTATTATTACGATTATTTGACGCTACACATAGAATATTATTCGTAAATTATGCATGGTTTTTATTCTCAAGCTAAGATATTTGGAGCACATTCTAGAATAATTCACTAGCTTCCCTATCTTTCCCGGAAATCAACACTTCATTTCAAGGGTCTTCCCGTCTACTAGCTTTCTATTGTATCCACGATTAGTTGGTGCCTGTTTTGGACCCAATCAAAGTTGTACATTGTTGAAAGAGACGAAAGATTTAATTTGGTAAAGTCCTCAAGTCTTACTTCCTATATTTTCATATTTATATTAATTACTCGCGGCTGAGCTTTAAGCCACCAAGTGCATCCAGTGGGTTGCGGATTGTGGGTCAATCGCTATATTCAGAGGTTAGCTGCGAGATAAGCGAGTTCGCTCGTCGAATAAGAAGTCGAGGATAAAAAGCGACGGCATTCAGAGGGGGCTATCCTTGGGTAAGGTAGGTTACCCTTATGATACCGAAACCTGTTAAGATGCCGTGACTTGGCGACTGGGGTGCGCCAACAGCTATGCCTCTCATCACCCGTGCGAAAGGAGAGCAGGGCGGTGATTTTCGTTCTCCTTTAGCGCGGGTCTTCGCTTCGCCACGGCAACTCGAAGCGAAGCGAAAATATTCTCCGCGATTATTCTCGTTCTTTTCGCTCCACCTATCTCTTCAGTTCGGGTTATTTCGTTCTCTTGGCGAAATACTGTGACGTATGCAATGGCGAATTACACATAAGTCAATGGGCACAAGATAATTTCAGCGATCAACACACTGCCTCCGAAGTCCGAAATAATTGAAGACCGCGAAGCTCGTTGGCAAGTTCAAATCATATTTATAAAATATATTATGCCATGCTTTGTTTATTGCGTGAAACTGTCTATTAAATTTAAAATTAAAAAATTAAATTACTTCAGGAAATATTGTTAAAAAATATTGCTTATTCATTAGTCGTTTTCCGTAGTTGAACATAAAACCGTTCTTTTAGTTTTCATCTTTTTCATAGATGTAAACGATGTATCCAAAAGTCACTCCGGTGAAACTTATGGGTTAATATTTTCAATTTTAACCTAACTTAGATGGCACTAAGAGAGTAGTTATCTGTTTCTTACGGTTTTATTACAGAAGAAATTAACAAGCAGCTTATCGTTGGGTAAGGGACTTATTTATGGCAAGAATACAATTTTAGGGAAGAATAGGCAAGGTACACGGTCAAATATTCTCATGTTAAAATAATTTTCTGATGTTGGATGAAAACCAAAGGCGGAATAGAAGATTACTACACATCCTTCTGCCTAGAGCTCTACCGAACATACATTTAAAGCCTAATAGTGAAATTCATTGAGTCTTTTTAATAGCTGAACAACTAAATAGAGATTTTCCTGTGCATTGAAAATATTTTGATAACTTTAACTGACTTGCCTCTGAAGATGAATACCATAGTATGCGAACCTTTTTTCCTTGTGGTGGAGAAAAAAGTTACTGTGACAGGAAACGACCTCATAACCTTAAGATTGGTAGGTAACCGTGCTATCCACTACACCACTACTTCATTTATTGTACAACATGCTGTTATATGACATAGCTATGCTCAGTCTCTTTCTTATAGTTTCCGATGACGCGTTTACGAGCATAAAAACCGAAACAACAAGTTTTCACAGGCAATCCAACACAATTATATGCTCAGAATAACAACACTCCTACAATAAAACAATACGCTTGCAAGGCAAAAGCTTCGCGGTTTATTCAAATGCTAATCCACTTTTAATTCCATCTTTTGAAATACGTAGAAAGACAAGATAAGTAAAAGAATAAAAAGGTTGTACACCAAGCATTTTAAATACAGTTAACTCATATAACTTAATAATAGTGTATAGCTGTAGTTAAATCACGAGTCGGTCTCTCATCAATCCTTTCGCCTAGAGCGACTTCACTGTCGTCGCTAGCGAAATTCACTCTTCGCGAATGTTTACATTCGCTATATGTTGCCAGACAGAACGAGAATAACTTTTTCGTCGCCAGAGGGACGAAGCGATGCTTTTCTTGCGAACTAGCTAGCGTATGAAAATGAGATTACGAATTCAGTCACCGTTCACCAATCTTTTCGACAAATCACGTTGGCTATAACCAGAAAGAACCAGAGTCAGGCCGTAGCTCTACTTTGAATATGCAAAGGTGGAGACCATCTTAGTTGGTACAGCGAAACACATTTCATCATAGGCAGGGTAACATTTACTTCTACGACTGAAGTACTGCGATTTAAAAGGCAACAGGAAACCACCACATTATTATCCAGAGGAGTTGCAGATAGTCCAGTCAGCATTATATTATGACATGATGGAGTCCTGTCGAGAAAAATATTCTGGGGGTAAACTAATCCCCCATTCGGATCTCCAGACGGGGACTACTCAAGTGGGTACATTGGTCAAATCTGAAAGAATGCTAAGGATACGAACATGAAACGCTATGTTTGGCAGTTATATATGGTCTAGTAGGCATAGTTACCGAATGCTCTTTGTTTCCCAAGAGTTACGCATTGAACCTCTCATAGTGACATCCTGGATCGCAAGGAGTTCTTACGCAATCATTTGTTGAAACAAACATGATTTCAATTATTACATTTTGGTAGCATCCTGTAGTGAATGTCTCCGAGTTTCAAAATCTTCCACAACAACGCACCAAGTTTGACAAACATTTGCGCCTATTCTTGTTAATCTGCAATCAAACGAATGCTCAAAGCGGGTGAGTTCAAATATTTCCATATTCCTGATAAAATGAAAAATATGATAAAATTTTCAGGAGAAATACAGCCGGCATTCTTATTTATAAAAATCCTCTTTTTTCATATCAAATAATTTAATTTATTTATTAATAATTAGTACGAATTTAAATTATTCATAATGAGTAGCAAAAAAAAAGCCAAGATGCTCCAAGAGTACCAGTAACACTTATGTACTTTGAAACATGGACCCAACACGTAATAAGCATATTATACCATGAAAAAACAAAGGGGCTAGAAGATGATAGTTTATAAAGGAATTGAATAGTACATCACTCACCGTTTAGTTCAATTCTCTTAAGTAAAAGTAAAGACATTGAGAACGACAACTCCGGCAGTATTCAAACAACGGTTTTCTGGCTCTCATACATCTATGCAATAAGAATATTCATTGGTATTTTCTCCAATTAAGAACCACTTTAAAGAGAATATTATGTTTTCCGCAGTGAGCAAATTTGTTGCTTGCAAACGCAGATCCATGACAGTCTAAGGGATTAAATTAATTCACCAAACCAGTTTCACATACGAAGCATTTACGCCATCTCCAACGGGCTAACTATCCAGTAGTATTATCGCCTAGCAAGGAGGTAGGATTTAACGTATCACTTAACGGAGTTGTTCAGCAAACAACTACACTCACGCTATGGGCTAATTTACCAGGGTCATAAAACACCTCTAACAACGCCAAGGAAGCGAGCATTGCGGATGTCACATAAACACCAAGTTCACTCAATTCACCCTTTGGATGAAATGAATTACGTCAGCAAATTACGTGGAGGAATAATATATATTGAAATTGGAATATCCCATGAAGAATGTGATAAAGCGGTCTTAAATATTTTTAAGTCCCTGTGGTGGCTAAATCATGATGATTAATGGAAAGTAATACATAATATATAATGTCCCTTTTCTGGACCTTTCAATGGTATATCTTTTATAGGTTTTTGTGCTTTACTTATACTGACGGTTATAAACTCATGATCTCATAAAAGGATATCCTAATCGGTATTAAAGTGACTTACGACCCTGATTTATTCTTTATTCTATTCGATATGCCATTTCAAAATTATAAGTTTATTTCAACCACCAGAGATGAGTTTTGAACCTCCACCTTTGTGTGTCATCACTGGAGTATTTCATCATAGATGAGTAATTAGCTTGGGCTAACATTTGGGGAAGTTTTCGATACTCATATTTAAATTATTTTGGCTTCAATCTGCGTAATTCATTTTTAGTGGACAAAAATGAAGATATTTTATCATGAAAGCATAGAAATATAGGACAAAATACAGGAATTTTTGGTACGCTAGGTCTTGAATATTTTGCAACAGTATCGTAGCACATTTCTCTCTATCTGATCGAGAGAGGGAATAAGTAATTACCTATGGCGAGAGAAGAGGAAATATGCGCAAGGAACTCATATTACCAAGAGACTTTCCGTACTCCGCTTCCGAAAATTTCCACTCTCCTGCAAATTTGCTAAATGATATTTTCCTATGAAAAATGGCGGAAGTATTTGAGAATTTCTGGCATAGCATGCTGGAGAGCAATATATGACTGCGAGGGAACTTTCCGCCTAGCAGCTGATAATGCACTCCATGCCAAGATATTTTTAGCAAAAAATCAAGGGTTATCAAAAGATTCCATGCCTCTGCTAAGAGCATTTTTCCGTATATGCAAACATAATTTTATACTCTTGCTAAAAAAATTCAGTGAAAGAAGCATTACTCGCATGCCAAAATCGTTAAGTAACAGTAATTAAATCAAGCAGCTTAACATTTTAGGCATTGTGATTATACGTTTTAATACATTATGATTTATACTGGCAAAACTTGATCATGATCTTTTCGTATTAAACAGATAGAAATGAGACAGATGCATCAAATACATATAGACATTCCGAAAAAAGTGGAAAAACGACATTTTACTACTTTTGCCAGCTCCTAATTAACTCTCTAACACACCGGAGTTTTAGAGACATCCAAGTTGCACACGAACGGCGACCCACACAGATACGCCGGAGTAGGCATGGCTTGCATAAATTCATATATTTACCCGGAAAACCCGTAAAAATACGCTGCTTAGCATATTTAAATTAGCATTCAGACAAAATATCTATAGTAGCGAAAGTTCTGCATAGTTAGCCGCATCAATTTATGTTGATTTATGCAGAATTCATCGAGATCACTGTATTTTATATAGTAGAAATTGTAACACAAGTGGAAGCTTTTTAAAATTTTAAAGGCTCTTTAAATGAAGTACGGGAAACCTAAAGTAAAGGTAAGTTTCTGGTACTCGTAAAGCTAATAAATAATATACAGAAAAATTAATGCTTTGAAAAATTGCATTGCATTGAATCGTCATTTATCCTCACCAATACTACAACAGAGCAACCATATTAGCAGCAGGACTTCAAGAGATCGTCTCTACCAACGTTCTACATCTTCTGAGAAAATTCAAAAAAATGATTTACTAGAGAGTAAGTACAACCCAAGTCCAGCTGTTATATACACATATAAATACACGCAAACGTACTCTTTTCCTTGCGTATGAATAGTTAGTTAATAGTTTTTGTTGGCCCAGTTTATATCAAATGACCGGGAATACCACCTTTAGCTACAGTGAAAATGCTTGAATTTCCTTGAACTGGTTGAATTTCGCATAGTTCCATGGATATCTTTGATTTGTTTGAAATAAAATTTACCTATATTTAACAAATCAGCAATATTTATGAAAAATATAAGAATAAGCTTTGTGAAAATCACCTATGTATTTAAAAAGCAAGACCCGGGTTTTATGGCATGGTTATATCGACAGAAGCTTCGATCATACATGCATTTTGTTAAATTTCAAGTCCGGGGTGACTGTGGGGGCCTTCTTACTGTCCTTACTCTCACAGTGGACTTGATATTTATGGAAAATATGCATGATCGATACACCTAAAGATTTAAACATGTTATGAAATGTGGGTCATGCTTTTTAAGTGTATTAGTGAGCCTTAAAAATTTTATTCTTTCATTTTCCATAATTTAAAGGCTTCAAAAAGTTAAGCCTGAAATTATCAGTTGTACAGTAAAATTTATCTATCAATCATATGCTCTAGGCCAAGCGGACGGAGGAATTTGAGAGGTATCCTCATTCATAGTCATCCGTCTGAAATATCACTTCACCTCGGAATGACTCATGCAGGTAGCAGCGGGGGTCAAATATGGTGGATAATTCGTGGAGATGCTTGAGATCCGATAGCAGTCGCGGACATTTTCATGTGCACGCCTTTCCCACGCTCCCCGGCCTGCCACCAACCCGACGGCCTAAGCACATCTCCCTCGGACGGTCATCGGAAACTGATTGCAGGTCAACAAACCCCCGGGGCGATATCTGGGCATGAAATCAAAGCGGAGGCAGCATCTCACGCGAGGCAGAGGTGATGAAAGTCGTCCAAGGCCCAGGTGACATGCGCAGAGACTGGACCCCGCATACAAGGCCAAATGACGGATGATGCTTGAGGTACATCTAGTCTCCTGGATACATTTTTCCAGACGTTGGACCCTATCCACGCGAGAAGGAGCATCAGAATTTCCACTTGGGGTGGAAATACTTGGGAATCAAGAATACACCCTGAGTAAGAAATTGGTTGGTTCGAGTAGTCTGAATGTCTTTTGCTAGTCGTTTGGCACCACCCTCGCGCGAATGGGCACGAAAATATTCACTGAGAATGGAAAGCTAAATAATATTATAAATAATTCAGGACTTGGTGTTAGTTCTACTATTAAGAGTTGGTAATTTTGATATACGTTGAACCCTACCCATATAAGTAGGTGCAATAAAACTTCTGATAAGGACTAGAATACTTGAGGAATTGAGGACTCCGGATTAGATATCGGTTTTTCCGAAGACGCATTGGATATATTTTGCAAGATGTGGCATGCAATAAAAAGTGTAAAATTTTCCGCAATGGGTCGAAAGACATTGAAATATAATTTATATTCAGGGCGATATTTCGGCTCCTTGGAGGAGTTCAGATACCATTTTCTGATTACTGGGAACATCCACGGGGGAAGGGAGAAAGGAATTCATGGGTAAGGTATACAGTTTTAAAAGTGAAAAGAAGATTTAAAGATGTATGCACAATATTTTGAGAAGGATAAAATAGGAATCATACCTTCGAGTTTCATAGACAACCTGGAATGTCTTAGAAAAGTGGAAGGAAAATTCGGTATGGCAAACGCTCTGTTCAAGATATCTAACGTTCATCAGGGAATGCGCCTCAAAGAAAGATAACCTCTCCGTATATTTCCGGATATCGCTAAAAATCGAGTCACAAAGCAGGATGAGAATACGATATGCAATGGCAGACATTTATCAACTTTTCTTGGTTAATTATTTAAAAATGTAAACATTGAAATGACATTTCAATAAATTCCATACACTACACATAGAATTGGAAATCTCCGAAACGATAACAAATTAATCCTCAATAACACACTGATATTCATTAAGTAATCCAGGGTTCTTCAATCACATTAGGGGAATATGGAGAGGATATCAGAGTAACACCTGTTTCTCTTCAGAGTTAATTTTCCCATTGTCACTATTAATCAGCATCGGAGTAAGGATTTACCAATTTAACTACGCAAAATTAGAGCATTGTAAGAATAACCGCACGAAATTTGTGAACCTTGAAGTTGAATACATTCGTTAACGTGGTTTAAGGATCTGCTAATAACAAAAACTTACATTCACACTTGCAGACAGGAGTGATGGAAGATAAGCCGCAGACACAAATGCTCTTAACGACGACGTCTTTGACTCCGTGTCCCTATCATTGATACTTCGCCGTCACACTTTTCATGATGGACACGAGAAGGAGTGGAGGAATTTAGCTTTATTCACCGATCGCAGGTCAGGCACGGACTAACGCGAATTAACCCGTCCGCTCGCTGATGGACCTCATGGGCCGCTCGTGGGTGGACACAGGAAGTGTCCACCTTTGCAGTCACCACACGTCCCACGTGCACACTAATAGGAGCTCTAGAATAGAAAGCTTGATCAAGTTTTGAAGCAGGGCGAAGCTTTATGAATTTTAATCTCGTGGATACGATAAGACGAACCTAGCTACTCAATCGACGTAGAAGATCAAAGCTAAATACACGAACGGTCAAACCTTTAAAAAAACATCGCATCGAGGCTCGGAAAGGATTAAAAGCAATCTATTTCGAAGAGGTAGATATTTTATTTTACCTATGCTAAAATTCGTTCGCTTGAGATTAGGTTCAATCTTCCATATCTTATTTTTGATGCAACTCATTCTTCCTTGCGTAATGAAATATGCATTTCATGTGATTTATGAAATGCGTTCATACATGTATTTCATTGAGCGATTGAGGAAAAAACTTTGGAAAACATAAAATGATTTCATCAGATAAGTCCAAGTTGCTGTAGAAAATTAGAAAAAAACATAATATGTGGGATATTTCGTCGGTTTCCTCAAGATACTAATACTGATCATCTCTTTTTTCTGGAGTTGTACTCATCTGATGAAGCAAGTATTGCATCCATCGCTTTGAGCAGAGGCCCTATACAGCTAAACTACAAAAATGAAACCTTGCAAATGCAAATGCGTATTTTTAAAACAAAAAGAACGTTATAAGAAAAACCAAAGTAAATAAATTTAAAAAAATCACTGAAAGGAGTGTAAAGGGTCTAGTAGGTTAAGATGGTGAAAAGTGCCCTCTGATATTTTGAGAAATTAAAAATATTCACTTAAAGTGCATTCAAAATTATGTGTTTACCCAAAGTTTCAGGCCTCAATAATGGAAAATAACCCCAAATAAAATTGAAACACGATTTTTAGTTTTTTAACCATATCTCCAGTTTTTATTTTTGTAAATTGTTTTCTTGATTTCAAAGTGTATTTACTATTACGTTCTACTATCCTGATTTTTTTCAAAACTTTAGGACCAAAAACTAAACTTTTACATAATTTTCAAATTTTCATAATTTAGTTAATAATACTTTCCGCCATTTGCATCAATGTATTCCAGGAGGATATTTGATTTTATTGCTGAGAGCAACGATTGTTGATCAGTGTCTAATATTAATCATTAACCCTACAGGACTCGCGCCCCTTTTTGGAACGCGAGTACTCGTGCTGAGCCTGACAGGCTCTATTTTCTTTTTGAAGTCCTCACCCATGGAAGTCGATTATTTTTCCTCTTTTGCTTGTTTAAATCATACTTATAATTCTGAAATGGTCCATTTGGTGAAAATCAAGTCCATTTACGTCTGATAAAATATATAGTTATTACTACATTTCGAGTGTGATATAAAATAGATTACCGTTATTTGTTATTGATTTATTCACTCGTAAAAACACTACACAGTGTTAATATTAGGATAGAAAGAACATTATTATGCTAAATTATCATTGAACATTATTCTGCAAGCATGCACCATACAATAAATGTGTATACTCGAAACAAATACACTATACACAATTTTCGCAGGCATACTCGGTAAATATATTTTTCGTGTATCCACAGTCTGCACACTTTTTTCAAATTCCACTGCACTTTAGGTTCTCTGTTTTTTAGCTGCCTTTGGTTAATCTATTCTGTTAGTCTTGATAGGCTCGTCTTTTAATTAGCCCTAACTCTTTTGGCAGTGTTTTTATGGCTCCCCTTTTTTCCGCGTGTTCATCTACGAGCCCAGCTGATAATTGCCTAAATAACGTTCTTCGAGACTTTTTTTCTGAGGTAAAAAATGTAGGAATTTACCAGAGAAATATTTAGCATAGCGTAAATACTTTTCATAGGACAACGCGTGCATTTCTTGATACATTGTATGCCGTGCATAACTGATAAAGTGTATCTACTCCCGATTTTATCATGCCATAAAAGCTAGTAAAGATTTCTGTACTATCTAGCATTTCTGGCTTTCTTTCATCTCCACTACATTCATAATTTTTTTGTTATAGTTCATGGTTGATATCTTAAACACAAATGTATTCTTTCTGGGAATGTATGATGAAAAAAAAACAGTTCTTGCAGGAATCAAATAAACTGGATTTTTCATATCGATTTCCCCCTTATTTCTACGAATTGTTCCAACCACGGCAAGTCGGAATTTCAAGAGTTCATTTACTAAACAAAAACTGACAAACAAATTGCAAATCGAAATATTTCTACCAGTACTGTTGATGGGGAGCATAACCTTTTCACGATATCAGAAGGGCTGTTGTTGACCGAAAACGATCCATCAGGTTGTTTACCAGCATACACTTCTAAGTTCTAAGCATAATAATATTCTAGCATCTACCTACCAAAGCAAAATTTTGTATCCCGTATTTGTTGGGCATACTTAGGATGTATTGCTGGAATGCGCAAAGACCTCGAAAATCCACAATTTTCTCATAAATGGTTGTGTATTCACCAAAAATGTAAGAACTTTTACAATTGACTGTAAAAATTTTCACATATCTCATGAATCGCAGCCATTCTATCAATTTTTTTGTCTTATTTGCTGTTATTCTATGTATTTTCTATAATTTTTGCAGGCAAAAAATCACTGCCAGTATGCTAAAAAAGAATACTCACGGTTTTGTGGCGGAAACTGGCGCAGTTGAAACTTCAGCGAGAAGAGCACCTCCGATTTCTGTACTATCTAGTCAGAATGACCGTGTCCTCCGAATTTTATGGCCGCCGAGTGGCAAAGTGAATAGACTTTTCGAGAAGAAGCCTATTTATAACGAGCCGTAACTAATAATACTGTGTGAAAACATTACAAGTAGCTTACTTTGTGTCAACTATAGCGCGCTTGTAATTACAATAGGAAGAGCGACAGTGGATTCTCAGCCATACTCCCATGTAAATAGTTTTGACTTTCAAAATATCAAGCCGATTTGGCAGAAAAAGAACCTTTGCGAGACGTTTAGTGTTAGAAGTTATCTATAACAGCTTACATTGTGTCTATACAGGCAATCAGAGGAAAAGAATAGGCTAAGAGTGAGAATCAAAAATGTAACGCGAGCACTCGCGTAGATCCTGAGGGACTCAGACCGCGTGCATACGAAGCAAAAGTATCATATTCCACCCTTATGATAGGTTGATCGGAATACTCTGCGCATGTAAAACGTAGCCAAAAGAGTAAGGAAAATGTAGAGAGACCCTGAGTGCATTATTGAGAATTGGTCAAGAACTGTTAAGAAAATATGAACAATGTGAACCTAACAGGCTCAGCGCGAATTCCGGAAGGTTAAGAATAAATATTAGCATAAACAATGCCTATTACCATTAGATTATTCGTAATTATTGTTTAAAACCATACTTTTTAGCTTTAACCTTCCGTCGGGCGCAATGGATCCGACAGGCTCAGCGCAAGTGTTTTTTCACTTTTCCGTGCCAATAGGTGGTATAGATCCTTTGACTCATAGTAGCTGTTTGATTTGACACACTATATGTAGTCTTTTGCTTTTCGAATTAATGCCGACAGATTAGTGGCGGGTTACTAAGCATAAGTAAGCAAAATAATGGTAAACAAAGCGAAATAAAAGCACTAGTAGGTATATAATATAGCAAAATAAAAAACCCTAATCATATAGAATTCACATGCTAAAGTACATTACATATAATATTACTTAATAGCCTAAAGAGCAGATTAAATCGCATCTTGCTGAATCGGTACGGGGAAGGATGACGGTGTGTGTAGGGGTATGAAGATAGCAGATAAGAAAATATTTTTTTTTTTTTTTTAATAGTAAATATTTATTGTTACAGGATAAAATTGTTACAGGTTAAAAAAATTGTTTACAATAATACATTTGATAGTTAAAAATATTTTCATACAATAGTTCCATACCTATAAAATATTAACCATTCGTTAATAGCCATTCAAATAAGTAGTCATATTGCTTAACATATTACAAAATTTTAAAAAAGTTACAATATATAAAATATTATCTAAAAAAAAAGATATTGTCATTATATAATTCAATTCAATTAAGTATATATTCCAATAAAACATTCAGGTTCTTTAAATATTTACATTTGAATGAAAGCTACATTATTTGCATTTTAATGGTCCCGCTAAGCATTAAGCTTATCAGCAGGTTCCATTATTATCTTTACTTTTACAAAACATTTATTAAGTGTTAACACATAGACAATATACATATACCCCCTAGCCACATAGAGTATTACATTATGACACTCAAAAACATATCTAAGAAATAATAAGACAACCGTTTTACGATCTCTCCAGTAGGTGCTTTTTTAGTTTACTTTTTAATTCCCTAATAGTTTTTATTCTCTTCAAGTTATCTGGTAACTCGTTTATTGCCATTGGGATTTTAATATTCATTACACCTTTACCATAGTTGTTATTATATTTCGGTACATAGTAATGAGTAAGATTTCTCAAATACCATGGAGTGTTTGTAATCTTTGTGAATCTTTAATGTATTGTTGAAATAATTATTAATTACTAACACATAAATGTACAGGTCAGTAACCTTTAGTATACCGAGTTCTTCATACAAAGATTTATTATGATCAGGAGAACCCTTGAGGGAAATACCTGCATTTTTATGGTTTGTTGTTCATTCAATCCCTGCGTGAATTAATTTGAGTATTTTTTTTTGAGTTTTTAACAGAGTGTCCTGATAGTATTGTGCAGTACTTCCCCAAATGGTAATTCCGTAGCGTAGTATTGATTCAACCAGTGCGTGATATATCATAATCTTTGTTTTCTTTGGAACTAGGGTATTAATTTGATACATCTGATAATTAATTTTCCTTAGTTTACTGTTCATTTTAACTATATGTCTATCAAATTTCAAATACTGATCAATGGTTATACCTAAGTATTTGTAATGTGTAACCTGTTCCAGAGGAGTGCAGTTACAAGTGCTAGGAAGGCCCTTTTTATGTAGACATTTGTGGTCATGCATATAGAGTATAATGGGAGTAATCTTAAATCCTACATTAGTAATTTGCATAACTTTTGTTTTGTTAGGATTTATTGTTAGGTCGTGATCATGAGACCATGCAGCTATGTTTTGCAGATCCTCTTGCATGTAATTTACTGCTTGAGTGTAATCTTTATGGTTTGTAATTATAACCACATCATCTGCATAAAGTAGAATTTTACCGTACTTAATTGCTTTAAATATTCCATTCACATAAATGTTAAACAATATAGGTCCCAGTACTGATCCCTGAGGTACTCCATACTGAGTAATCATGAAATTACTCTGAACATTATTAATCCTGACTGCTACTTTTCTATTTGACAGATAACTCTTAAACCAATCTAAGACATTTCCTCTTATTCCAAATTGTTGGAGATCCTGTAATAGTATCTCATGGTTTACAGTATCAAATGCTTTTTTTGTAGTCTATGAAAGAAACAATTACATACTTGTTCTTGTTTAGACAAGAGTTCACAATGTCAGCAAAAGTTTCAAGAGCTTCTCTTGTACCCTTACATTTCTGAAAACCATATTGATTTTTATTTATAAGTCTGTATTTAGATACATAGTTAGTTAAATGAGCAGCTACATATTTTTCAAGGACTTTGCTGAGTGATGACAAGATTGATATAGGTCTATAATTATTCATGTCAGTAAAAGTGCCATCCTTATATATTGGTCTAATTAAGGCTAATTTCATACCTTGTGGAACAATACCTTCATTAACACTATTTTTTACAAGAGCGGTCAAGACTGGTATTAAAGCCTTTTGACTTTTGATATCCTTAATTCTAATTTTATCTTCTCCACAGGCCTTGTTTTTTAACTTTGTAATAATATTAGCAATATCAGAATTGATAGGTTCTGGTAGATGCATACTATTTATCATTGACTCTGGATATGACTTCCATAGCTTATTTGAACATTTACTTTTTAAATTATTTATGCCATGTGTATAATTAGATACAAATTCATTACATACACTAGTAATGTCTTTATCCTTGCAAAGGTGTTTTATTATCATGTCATCATTATTTTTATTGACTTGTTTACCCCTGATAATGCTAATATTCTTCCAAAGTTGCCTTCCATCTTTGGCATTACTAATTAGGTTATGGTTGTACATTTTTTTGGCATGACTTATGCGTTAGACTTATGCGTTAGACTACACTAATAATGGTGCTTTAAAGATTAAAGGTGTACTTCTGAGCTGTGATAACAGTTAATTATATTATTTTGCATCCGTTCCTGTTAGGTCCATTGCGCTTGAACTCAGCAATTCCAATATTACGCCTGACGAAAGATTAAGTTAGTCTTCAAGCTTCGAAAAACACAACGTCTGCCGAAAGTTATTTTTTTCATATCTCCTGAATCTAATTAACCATGAAGTTATCGCCAGCATTTAATTCCCTAATAATTCGGAAATATGGCTGAATTTTCGGGGACCAGTTAACGACGAAGCGATGGCACTTCATCATTTTTGATGCCAGCAATAGGCATTCTCTGATGCTTAATTTCTCAATCGGTGAATTTTTTTACAATAAAGAGGAGTCACGTGCAGCACGGAGAGAGAGGAAATTAGTCGGATAAATTGATAAATGAGAGACTCGTTTCCATGAATGTTATAATTTCCATGAATGTTCCGCGGCATATAAAAATCTACATGCGTGTACATTGTAAGGGTTAGTCCAATTCAGTGGAAATAAGTGGGGCAGTCGAAGGATCTCGTCCGTTGACACCTGGTATTTGCTCAGATGGAAAAGGAACCAGAGACGCCACATTCGGAAAAAGCATTGGTGGCATTTGAGCTTGACAAAGGTGCAATTAATGTGTTCGAAAGGAACCAGGCTGCTGCCCTATGCCACACGAAGTTGAGTTATAGAGGGATTCATTTCCAAGTTGAGGAACGCGAAGAGATATGATCTCCTATAGAAAATAACTGACAGGGTTTGAGGCTGGGATGATAGCGATAGTACAATGAAGCTTTTATAGTAACAATGTATCTAGAGAGTTTTTTCGATTGAAAAATTGCTCTTTTCTATGAATGGTATTATATAATGGAGACATTGTTTAAAATTATTTTGCGATAAAGCTTAGCTACTGTAACATATGAATACATTTTTAAATTGCATACCCATTCTATTTCTTGGTTTTTCAAATATGGACCGTTTTCAACTACATCAGCAGAGTATTACATTAAAGCCAATATAGGTATCTGTTCTAATGGACAATCATGTCTACAAGGAGACTGAACTTGGATAAAAATGTGTTTTTTTTTTCATTCACTGCAAGGAAATAATCGGCCACAAAAAGTTGCTTGACACAGCTTAGTTTATGAAGGAATTTCTAAGGAAATTAATGATGTGGTCTTGGTTAGTGATATTTTGTGCCGTAAAAGCTCTACTAATATGACTAAAGCCGTTTTACTCGGGGCACATCATTGCGCAATCTTACGTACGTACGAAGGCGCAGTCAAAATTGCGTCGTATAAAGCGGTGAATTGCTACGACGCACGAGAGAATGCACTATTGCGAGATTGCAAAATAGCCCCTGCTCTAATTGCAGGTTCGGATTCTCGCAATTTCAACAAATGTATTCAATGCTAACCTGCGGAATAATTTGCCCGTGTATAATGGCCTTTATGCATATTCGAAAACACGATCCGATTATAACCGCTTCTGCCATTTTCGCGCATTAAATAGGAAATTAAAGCTAAACAGTATTGTTATAAACAATACTTACGATTAGTCTAAGTGTGATAGGCGTTGTTTATATTAATGTTTATTCTTAATCAATAGTATTATAAACTGATCAACAACCGTTGCTCTCAAAAGTAAAATCAAATATCATACTGGAATACATAGATGCAAATAGCGGAAAGTGGTTATACGTGTTTTTTTTACCGTGTTTCACGAATTTAAAAATCTGAAAAAATTATGATAATACTTTAAGGTAGGCGTAACAACAAATATTTTTTGGCGTGTATATTGTTTCCTTAAATCTTTAACTTAATTTTGAAAATTTCAAACCAATGTTAATGTTTAGTTTTTGGTCCTAAAATTTTGAAAAAAAATCAGGATGGTAGAACGTAATAGTAAATACAGTTTAAAATCAAGAAAACGATTAAATAAAAATAAAAACTGGAGATATGGTTAAAAAAACAAAAATCGTGTTTCAATTTTTGTTGTTGTTATTTTCCAATTCTTGAGGTCTGAAACTTTGGGTAAACACATAATTTTGAATGCACTTTAAGTGAACATTTTAATTTCTCAAAATATCAGGGGGGAAATTTTCACCATCTTACCCTGATAGACCCTATAGAAGGAAATCATAAATTCTATTTTATGATGCATAATGCGTTCTTAAATGGATATAAAATGAATCCAGTGAAGGGAAAGAAGTGATTAACAAATGACGTCTAAAAGCATATAGCATTGCAGAGGTAAAGCGGGGTATTAGACGAAGGCTGTCAGAGTCAGCCGCTATATTATCATAATGCCTAACAGTATGAGCAGCCCATGCAATAGACAGAATACAAATATAGTAGCCACATCAAATTGCATAGGGAGAATCGGCAAACGAAAAATTGTCAGATTTGTATAGTTAAATGAAAATGAACTTACAGGAAAGGCATTTCTCAGCTTTGTGGCTCTACGCCGGACAAAAACGAATTCCGAGAAAGGATGATAACAACAAATTTCCCATTGACTGAAAAGCGGATGGGTAAGGGAACGGAGAGATCAAGGTGGGGGAAGATCATGATGACAAATTAGGAGCTAGTCATGGAGGCCAAGGAAAAATGCGGGACAACGTTGGTATTCATGCGAGCGTGAGGATGCGACACGTAGGTTTGGACTAGAGAATTTCTAAGACTTTGAATTAGAGATGGTTTGCGGTAGGTAAAGGATAATAATAGGCATTTCTGCACTAATCAAGATAGAAGACACATGCAAGTCTGAAGGCAGACTTTAAAACTTATAATATTAGAAAACGTAAAAATCCCGCTCGTACGGTTCTTCGTGACTGATTACTCGCTAAATACTAAAGCTATCAGATCGATCTTAATCCAGAGGTAATTAAGTAGCCCTTGTTCAACGTTATCCTTTACCTCAAATTTGAAGCTTTCAACTCAGCCTTATCTCAAAAGCAATTTTTTATACTTCAGAGGGAGTAATATTTTTCACTGGCCTACTCTACATGCTCTGAAATTTTCAATATGATGACCTTTGTTTAAAGCAAGTGTCTAACTGGACGCCAAATAAGACAAAATACTGTCGGTGGAGGGGTAGGGATGCATCTTTTTAATGAAAACTCCTTCGGTTGCATAATACCGAAAGCAAAATCAATAGACTAAGCAAAAGAAGAAGCTACTATTATAAAATAATGGAACTGCAAGGATATAAAAGGTGGTTCAGAGCCCATACTGTGCTCTATAGGATTCCTCACCGGTCCTCTAGGTTTAAATATTTCGCCATTTACCCTTTGAGAAGAACACCAAAACACCGAACCAGTTGGGGGTCCAAATTATGGGTTTGGAAGGATGGATGGTGAAGGGTGGCCCAAAAAGGTTCTCAAATTCATATCGATCACCCAATCGAATGCAAGTGTGGAACGTTTCCACGGCAATGAAAGAAACTTAGGGTGGAAGAACTCACCATTGGCTACCATTGGGATGGGAGGAGTTCATAAAAAATTCAGTCACCTTAAGATGAGAATAGGACGTGTACGAGCGGGTGCGAAGGTGAATGGCACATAAAGGTAACCTGTTCAGGTTGATATCCAGGAGGTAGTAACGAAATAAAAGGCAGGTTTATTCCCTATATCACTCGCTAGTCTCGCTCGTCTTCAACTCCATTGGGCATGGAATTCATTTACAACGCCTTTAGTTCTTACTTTGACAGTCCTGATATTGTTCCCCTCATCATCACCTGGGTACACTTGTTACAATCCCTACTCCACATTCCAATATTCAGGATAAAAATAAGTGAATGGTTTTATTTCTACCGTCTATCCTCCCGATTAAACATTCTCCCGAAGGAAATTGAGCCTTCATCTGCATAAACTACAAATGCTGCTGACATAGCATCAAGTTCTTGAATCAGATATAACTTGCTAAATACTCATGATATGGCCAAAGAATCGGTTCATTAATAGTGTCTCATTTTTTATTTGATAAGTTTCTTCCTTTAATATTTTATGTGTCAAATGTGCAACTAATATTTTCAATAATGCTGTATGACTGTCATTATCTTTAAAATAAAATAAATGAAAATGGTACTGAAATAACGGTCGAAAAATACGGAAAGCTACAGAAAATTATGTATAAGGAAAGTTCTGAATGATTCCTCAATGGACAACTTTATAATACCTTGGCTTCTTCTCAACCTTTGCTATTGCTCTGTGGAAGAAGTGAAAGGAGTAAGGAAAGCTAATGTGTTCGGAAAGAGTGATCGACTCAAAGGTATTATGATGAGCACCAACCACCCGACTGAAACCAATTTTCTCCTGTACCTGTGAAGATAAATTAAGACCTTCTTAACGGTACATATAAGGTCTCTGGTAATACGCCCGTTGAAGAGAGATGTCATTAAGTCCTCAGATATATTTAACGGTAGGCTGAGACAGTAAATGTTGCTAATTAGTCAGAGCCACTATGTCCGTAAACACAGTTTCTCACAGAAAGCGAAGGTAAAAAGAAACTGTCCCATGAATATCACGGATAAATTAGGACTAATAAAAGTATTCACTCTCGCTAGGCTGATATCAAGAGGTAGAAAAGCACATATTATGCATAAAAAAAGAGATCTGAATATTTTCTGGGAGGAAAAGGGATGGAATCAATCGATTATCCGAACCAAAGAAAGTGCAAATTGGATGGAACATAGAGGTATCCTACATATTGCTTTTAACCCTCCCTACCTACCTGGGGTCTTTTTTGACCCCAGCTCATAGAAAAATGTGAATAACTTTTTAACTTTTACAGTTTAATTCATATTATTTTAGGAATGCTCCTATAAAACAAGTTTACATCAATTCCATTTTTCATTTTCAAAGCATTTGCATCAAGAATCCTAAAAAAAAATAATTTCTGGCTTGGGGTCAATTCTGACCCCAGGTAGGGCATGTGGAACTAAAATCTCCCCGATCGTGATTCAACACCTGGAGGTGAATTATCATCGTCTTTCATAAATAATTGAACAAATGTTTGCTTTTTTGATGACTCTGTCATGTAAGGAATAAATATTAGCATTTTAATCATAAAATGAGTAACATATTGAATGTTAAAATTATTAGAAGGGAAGAACATCGTAGAAGATCGCCATGGATTTTTTGGATGTATTTCCTTCGCATGTGATACCGAATTTGATATAATGGTAATATACACCGTCGTATTGAAAAAGCTTTATTACCACTTAGGGAAATGAATAGAGGATTAGCTAACCAAAAGCAAAATCTATTCCATACCAGCAGTGTCAAATGATTGAACTTGGAGACTAACTCATAAGCAGTCAATCATGTTCACCTCACCCCATCTCATAAAAACAGCTGAATAATACCAAGTGATTGCTAGCAAACTACGTTTTCAGCTTGCTCTGCAGCTTCCAACCCAAATATTATCAGCGCAGAGCTAATTCTTCGCCATCAGGGTGTTTTCTTTGTAATCAGCAAGGCCTAGTCAATGTTTTCTCCGGGCGTCGTAATATTCGTCCACTGAAATAAGCTCAGCTGATACAGAGAGATAACTTGTGGTCGCTCCTCTGATGATTGTAGAAGCCCTCATTGCTCTGCAACTTTGAATCTAACTGTTATCTTCGCAGAGCTGATTCTTCATCAACAGTGTGCTTTCTTTGTAACCAGCAATCTCTCTCAATTGTTCTCTCCACTCGTATCTTGACTTACTTACAATTAGTAGTAGTATTCGGCCTCTGATATGAGCTCGGCATATACAGTGAGAATCGTCACTTGTGGTCACGCCTCCGTCGACTGCAGAAGTCATAGCTAACCTTTGTATCCGGCTCAAGAGTATCTCCCACATTCGAATTATTAGCGGACCGGTAAGTGTTTCTTTGTAAACCATAGTACTACCTACCAACTACTTCAGTACTAATTTTATTTCCTTTACGGGAAATTGTTCTGATTCATATATTTACTAGGTTATATGAAGTTTTTGAAGCCTCTCGTAGTTCCACTTTCCTTTTTTTTTCAGCTCCCGTGAGGAAATAATCACAATATTTTTGTGAGGGTTTTGAAGGAATCGATGTGTTTTAAATATTGCATCTAGTGGATTTAAGAGCAAAGCAAAAAAAATCACTTTTTCAACGGCATATGCATTTGTTGAATGGTTAGTGTTGTTTTATTTGCCAAGTGCGATGTAATTGCAACTCCTACTTATTAGGGTGTATTCTTATGCATATCTCCTCTTGTCGAATGTAGGATTAGGTTATACAGGAATAATTCCTAATTATGGCAGCCTATAGAGTCAAATTTGCTCCTGGATACAGCGAGAACGAAGCTCTTACCGATTTATTTGGCTCAGATGAAGAAGACATTCCAAATGAGAGTGATGGAAGTGAAGCAGAGGAAGACAACATGGAGGTGGAAATAGAAGACCAAGAGGAGGATGAGGATATACAAGATGAATATGTCAAAGACGATGGTGAGTAAAGATGAAAAAATAAAATGGGATACTGTGGAGCCAAAGACGCCTGGAAAAATACTCTCCAGGAATATTATCAGGCAGGACGCAGGTTTCCCAGGACATATTCAGTGTGTGGAAAAATCTGAATTTTTTCGATGCTTTATAACTGATTTAATGGCTAAAAATATTTGTCAATACACTAATCAACGGGCAAATCAAATCAAGGATAGGAAAAGCTTACGCAAATGGAAGAACCTCGATTCCATTGAGTTTTTAGCTTTTCTTGGCCTGTGTATCACATACGGTGTTCAGAAAAGGCGAGGAAAACCTTTGAACGAATTTTGGTCAGATGAATTTGGATTTCCAATTTTTAAAGCAACTATGTCAAGAAGTCGCTTTGAAAATATTCTAAGCTGTTTAACCTGGATCCGCCCAAAATATTTTTTTTTAGATTAATAATTCATATTCTAGGGGAATGGTAAGGGTCTCATTTTTACTACACTCTGAAAATATTAAGTTAATCGGTTGTGTAGTTTCCGAGATACAGGCTGTGACATAAATGTCACATTGGGCGGATCTGTTGTCTTTTGGTGCAAGGTAATATTTCCCCAGAAAAAGCAAATATTTTTCGCATTTGAGCTGCACTGTTCATTTAAATGATAAAAAACACCAGAAAAACATATTATTAATTACATACACTATTTTAAAGCTTTTGTTTAAATTTAAAGTAAATTGATTACAAATTTAGCAATAATTTCAGAGTTCCATTGCCCGCGATTCATAAATTTTTCGATGTAAATTGTGATTTTTTAAGATGCACAAATTTTTTGGATTTTTACAATTTGTTGTTTCACAAATGTGGGGTTTATTTAAATTTATAATGTTTATATTATAAACTTGTCAAATGCACATCAAGAAAAATTATTTTAAATTTATGTAAAGTTTTCGGCAGGAGTGTTATGAAATTACAGAACCTTGAATTGACACAATCAATGGATTTGTTGAAGGTACATTTAAATATTATTTTTACATGGCTAATAAGTAAAACAGTTGAAAATGCATTTCTCAATTTTGGAAAATACATAGAATAAATATACATGTTTGAAAAATATTCTCGCAACACATAAGAGTGTAATACAGTATAAAATTGAATGAAATTTGAATCAATTTGTTTCATATAAACTAAAGATTGATTTAGAGTTCAATGCCGGCGTATACGTACCATTTTGAGTGATAAGTAGTAAAGCAATATTTGTCCATATTACATGCATCGCATGCAGTGCATTTGACGGAAGCGCAATGCTCTCCAGCACGGCGACGCAATCTTTTGTCATAGTAAAACAGAGACTAATTGATCATTAGCATCATAACATATTTCACTGTCTGCCTCTGTTGAAAATGAAGTAGTACGGCGGCTATACTTGGCTTTGCATCGATGTATGGTCAGTTATGTTTGCACTATTACACGCCTGATCTCTAATTGTGACATGCAATGACCAGATTTCGCTCGTGAACAGATTGTGAACAGCTACATCCAAAAGCCAAGGAAAAATATTCCACCACCACCACCAAAACTGATTGTCTTCCGCCGAATGAATTGCATGCAAGGATGGATACCAAAATACGCAATCATTCCCCTGCCAAAAGAGAATTTTCTCAGTGGGAAAAATTCCCCTGAAGTAGTGGAGTAGTGAATGTAGTGATCTACGGCGAAGGTCCCACAATTTGTCTATTATCGTATTGGCATCGTATTGTCTGCACAGTGAAGGTATCTACTCATCACAAAGAACCTATTCCTTCGCTAGGCTACGGTAACCATTGAGTTGTGAGCACCCCCAGAATCTTCCCAGGAGCATCGCTTGGATGGAAACCAGTTATAACCTCATAACAGTAGAACTCCAATGAAAATTTTCATCTCCTCTTTATTGATGCTAGAAGATGAAAAAACAATAGAATTAGTATAATTATCTAATTCTGCCATGAGAAAAAAGAATGTCATCCGAAAAAACAATTTAAAAAATTTCTACACTTAATTTTTCCCTCTATTCAGGGAGATCTGTTTCGGGGAATAACCTATTTCTTACAAAATGACCTTCTTGTCGCAAATTGGCATCTTCTCTTTTTACTTTTTTCTATTGGAGAAGTGATGTAAGCTTCGTTGACTTCGAATCATTTTCCTTGCATGTAACTGGTACCGAAATTCTTCCGGACTTCTCTTGAAATTCATTAGTATTATCATTATCAAGCTGCAAAACAAGCTCCACTCTTGCCCGAAGTTGTCTTCCCGTTAAATTTTCCACAAGTCCACCAGCCTGGTCATCTGCAATGTCCTAATTAGTGACAATTGCTGCTTCTGGTGGCTCAAGGTATATTGTACTTCGTCAAAGTCTTCGTTTTCCGGAAGCTATTTGGCTTCACACAGTGATGAGCTATCGATATTCCTAATATTATAAATTTTAATTTAAAAGTAATTACCGGAATAAAGTAAATAAATGCAAATTTATCGATTTATTGAAAAAAATCTTTTGGCGGGAATACGAAGGAAAAAACGTTGAAAATGCAATAAATTCTAACTAGAGCAAAAAATTCGAAACTTTGAAGATTTGCATAGGGATCCGCCCAATGTGACATTTATGTCACAGTAACATTTATCAGAGTATATTACAGAAATGGAAAGCAATACCAAACATATTAATGTATTATTAATAATTTTGTATCATTATGTTGATACATACCAAAAATTGTCGCTGTAGCGCATATAGTTAATGAAAAAATTAAATATTTACACAAAGCGAACGTCCATTTTTAGTGTCTAGCGAAGGCACCTAAGTACCAGGGGTACTTAAAGGATCAGTCTTCACTCTCACTTGACAATTCTTACCTTGAATTGAAGCACATAGCTTCCTCTTTCTTATAAGGTATAAAACACAACAATATACCGTGCCCGAACGATGCAAGAGCCATTGCAGTGGAGCGATACAGGGTGTGACATTTTTGTTACATTGGGCGGATCCAGGTTAAGATTTGATAATAAAGAAACTCGGGAAGCACGCAAAAGGGAAACAAAAAACAAGGCAGAAGCTGTGTCAGAAATGATGAACTTATTTTCTAGTGCATGTAAACGTTCATTCATTCCGGGTCCGAATATCACTGTTGATGAACATTTATGTACTTTTAGAGGAAGGTGTGCTTTTAAAGTATATATTCCCTCGAAACCAGGAAAATACGGCATTAAAATTTGGATGGCTGTGGATTGCGAAAATATGTACATTGTAAATTTGCAAATCTACGCAGGTAAACATGGAGATATGCGTGAAATACAGCAAGGGAAGCGGGTAGTAATGGATCTGGTGAGTCACTTGAGTGGGTCTGGTCGAAACATCACCACAGATAATTTTTTAACAAGTTTTGATCTTGGCCAAGATTTATTAAAATTATCCCTAACACTCGTGGGTACAATGCGAAAAAATCGCAGGGAATTGCCACCAATAATGCTCCCATCAAAAAACAGGGAGATTAATTCCTCAAATTTTGCATTTTCCCATAGCACACTTTTGACTTCTTATGTCCCCAGCAAAGGAAAATCAGTGGTATTATTGTCTACTCAACATAAGGCATTTGAAATATGTTCCTCTGAAAAGAAAAAACCAGAAGTAATTCTCTATTACAACTCAACAAAATTTGGTGTGGATACTGTGGATCAAATGGCTCGACAGTATTCTGTAAAAAGAGGGACTAGACGATGGCCATTGACTATCTTCTTTGATATCGTGGACCTTGCAGGTATAAATGCATATCAAATGTATTTGAGAAAATACCCCTCTTTCCGCGGAAAAAATTCTAGGCGGCGGTTCCTTTTAGAATTAGCAAAAGAATTGATAACGCCTGAAATTCATCGTCGAATAGGAAAAACCGGTTGCCAAACAAAAAGAATTCAGACTGCCATAAAAAATGCTGGGATTGGCAACATTCTGCCAGAAAATGAAATCGAAATTATGTCCAAAAATAAGCGTAGTAGATGTTGCATATGTCCACGTAAGAGTGACAAAAAAACCAATACTCATTGTAATATTTGCAATAGATATGTGTGTAGTAATCATGTTCAAAAGAGAAGCATCTGTATGCAATGTGACAGTAATGGTAGTGGAGATGAAGATTCAGATTAAAATTTGCCACAAATATTTTGAGTCATCAAAATTTGTTAAAATATTTTATTTTTATTACAATTTCTTTGTAAATTGTAATAACAAAGTTTTAAAATTACAGTGCAAATGTTAACTTTTAAAAATATGCATTCAGATAATCAAATTATATACTTAAATATGTAGTTCTATTGCGTCCTCATTCAATTCTAAAAATTGTATTATTTTTAATTTTTTGTAAATGATCCAATGTATATATTGGAGTGGGATTTTTCTGTTAATTGACCTGTTATGTGTTCAAATAAAATACTCATTAATATAAGTCATTGGAGTATTATTTTTCATTAAAAAAAATAATATCCACGATGGGGTCAAAAAAGACCCCAAGTAGGTAGGACGTAATTTTTTTAGTAACAGGTGGCGAGGGTTAAGAGACATGGTAGTAAACAATACGGCACCTTGATGAATAATGGTTTTGAAAAATCCACCTCTTGCCCCATTGGACACAATCTTGATTTTTAGCTTCCACATTTTGAAAAATCTATTTGCTTTGGATTAATAAGGGAGCGGTTCGAATAACGATTAGGAAACTATGCCGAGCGAAAAGTTATCGCGATCGCCAAGTCGAAATCAAATCTTCAGTACACCAATGTGTGGAACTTCTCTTCATTGGACAGGGTAACTTTCAAAGAAGTCTATAAGAATGACCCTTCTCTAATTTAGAGGTACCCGAATAACACTTACTACTGAGGGCAATGAATACTATCCATAGGTAAACGTCTCTTGAAGTAATCTGTGTCTGTAACAGGGGGTTTCACGCAAGAAACCTATGAAATAAAAGACAATAACATGCTCAACAAAAAATTCACATGCTCGAGTGGGACATGGAGAAGTGAGCAGTGTCTACAGGATTGTCGAGGCATTTGAAGCGAGACGGTTCACAGGTTGGAGAGGACGTAGAGGCAGCCTGTTTAGGGCGATGTTCAGGCGAGCTCTGAGGACGCGCCAGCGGGGACATTCGCTTGGGTGAATGGCGGGTGTTGCGCTCGGGAGTAGCGAATAGCCGTGAGGCGCCCCCGGCTACAAAAGGGTGCCCACGTGCTCCCCTGCGCTTAATGTCTCTCTTCTGCCCCCGATATCCACAGCCGCGCCGAGCACAACAACTCCTGGAAACACAGGCGGACGCCCCGTGCGGGATTTTCTCGTTTATTTTCGCGACTGGTATTCCATGTCATTCAGAGAATTGCTTTTGTTTAGTTGGGGGTCCGAGAGAGGGCGTAGGTAAGAAAAAATTATGTTTGTAAATGAAGTGTGAGGAATGATCCCTACAAATTACACCGTACGACACTTTATGAAGCTATGCGATAGAGCGATAGAACGTAGCAAGTTGTTATTTCATCCTAATTATTGGATTTATACGTCAAAGACAGAAAAATGAGCTCAAAGCTATGCAAATCGTATTAGGAATTCAGGAAGAGGAATGAAAGTCACGTGCATACAGCAGACGATACAAACAAGAAAAAGGAAATATTTTACTAACGGAAGGCAAATAATCCGTTGAAGAAATTTTGTTGTTGCTTCCATAATAGGAAAAAGGCAGTTTAGCTACATCTTCGGGCATGGTTTGCATTACTTCGCATACATTATCTTAATTACTCTAATGTCTGATGCACAGATAAGAATAATCCAATTTTCAAGCCATAAAAACAAACATTAAAATTTATAATCCTACCGCTATACTTCGAAAAGACAAACAATTAAATGTGTTTTCCAGGCATCTGCGTCACCAGAATTTCCTTATTCCTTCCTCGTACGGCAAAAAATTAATGCGTGTAGGGCCAAGTATTGAAAAAAACTACTGTTATTTTAAGCCTCTTATGGAGCTTTTCTAGAATCTCCCGAGAGAGACTCTACCTAATATATGAATTTCCCTATTGACTGGAATTTTTTAGCGGGATAATGCTTGTATGCTTCGTGGAAAGGCATTCACTGAACAAAAATAGTGCCTTTTAGAGAGAATCAAATGAATAGTTGGCATCTCATTGTGCTTAAAATAAAAGAAGCACACAGGATACATTTTTTCACAAAATCACACAAATTTCTTAGCTTGCTTATAGACTTGAATAGAAGTGATAAAAAGGGAGTATATTGAACGTAGTTACTATAAGTAATGCACTTCCTATAAAATAAGGAGAGAACAGAGCCACTTGATGAAATATTTAACCAGAGTCAAAGAATCGGTGAAAAGGAAGTCATTGAGGATAAAAAGGTCTCAAGGTCACAAAGGAAAAACGAATTCACTATGCGATGAAGCAACGGCTATGAGCTAATCATACAGTGAGTATTTACTGCATAAAAGCTAAAATAACTGACCATTAGACTGGGGTTACGGTAATTTTCCCTTCTGATCCTATCAGCTTTTTTCATTGATATGTGAACTGCATGAGCATAGGCTATTGTTCTCTAACTATAATAAATTCATGTATAAATTTTATTGCAGTGATTATTTTATCATATACATAAATGACGACAAAAGATCTGCTTTTTGACGTTCACGGATTTTCCTTGCATCATGCCGCTGCTAGTATTTCGGCCTACTTAACCCTGTGAAAAGCACGTCGAGCTTATTGAAGTAAACTTAAAGAAACTTAATCCCTGACGTGTATTTTAATAAGATTTAAAATATCTCACGCCTCCGCGTTTTTGGAACTGACCTCCATTGCCCTAATAATAGTATTCAAAGAGAAAGGCATTAATTTCAAGTTAAGGAATAAAAAGGACCATCTTTTCAACATAATGGAGGTCAAACCTAAAAGGACGTTCGGTTACATTTCAATCAAAACATACTATTAATTCCAAAACTCAATTTAATTGCAGTTCGTATTCCAGAGAAGATGTTGCATTCTTCATTTTCAATGACTTCAGCAGCTCAATCTCTCCAAGTCACCTAATTAATACTTTCACCAATGCTACTAATTAAAAATGAAAGATAGCAAAAATGTCACTGTACTGTATTTATTACGATATCGTAAATGCTACGGTGAATGTTACAGCGTAATCCATTTGTTTCATGCAGATATTCTGAAAACATTCAAATAATTGAAGCAAACGTGCCATTTATAACGCCCTCGAAAAGACAATCGCCCATCACGACGGCTTTCAGAGCACACTCGATCACCAGCTTACCCAATTCATAGGCGTCTTCGCACCACTTTCCGTTTCCTAATCGATGCAATCAATCCTGCAAGAGACCGAATCCACTGCTGCTTTATTTTGTTAATCCTGGGCAAGGAGGGTGTGGGATTTGGGGGACAGGTAATAGGCACGGCTCAGTGGCCGCTGCCCGCACTGAGGAAGGCCCGCGTATCTGTGAGCCGGGGGCCGGACGGCACATCCCCCAAGTTTCGTCCGTTCTGATTAATGTGGCCCCCGCCCGCCTCCATTGCAGTGAATTATGGAGGATTAATGAGCTGCTTCCAATGTGCCCGGCGGTCCTCCGGCGCGGACCGAATTGACGTCGGTGCTTCGCTTCGCGGGGGGGGGGGGGGGCGGGAGGGGGGCCGAGATAGGGGGGGCAGGAGGCGGTATTAAGGGGCGAAACTTCGCGCCCCAGCAGACCCTCTTTGAAACGGCTCTAGCTGTGAATCCTTGACGCCCTCGCACGACCACCTATTAGTGACATAATCACGAATCTTCACGCAGAGCATGATCAAAGCTCATCTCCACGATAGATATAAATACGCATTCACTGTTGCGGTAAGCTTGAATGGAAAAAATATGGGATTAGACAATTCTTTGTGGGCGTCTTAAAAGCAGAATACTGCCGAAATAATTAATGTTTATATTAAATAATTATTTCGTTATTTATGAGCACTTTCTCTCCTTTACATTTCTAATTCTGTGAACATAATATTTTTTCACTGAAATTATTTCTAGTTCTGACATAGTTAATTGCACTTTCGGTTAGCCAACAGCCAACGTGCATATCTAAATTCAAGAAATTGACGAGAAAAATAAAATAAAAATTTGAAAATATAAAAATATACACAGAAACCATAGAAAGACGAAAACTTACGAAAAGCAGTAAAAAAATTATTACAATATTCGATGTGCAAAAAAAGACCGTTTAAAATTAGTTCATGTCTGTGTCACCTTATTATGTGTTCCGTCATTAGGGTACTTACTGGCGATGTTTCGCTGCAAAGTTAAAAGTCCTTATTCTTAAATTTAGTGTAAATTTCACAGGCACACTAGCTACCAGTTGTCAATTTCTTCCTCACTTTCAATAGAGAAGTATCTTTGGTCCCAACATAAATTTCAATCATTACGTTCACATCGGTACTTACTAGCACAGCCGTGGTTGCTTAAAAGGTGGAGATATTGAGAATACTCACCATGTCAGCAACGTGTTCATAGTCTTATAAGAGTTGTAAGGTATTTGAACAGAATTTTCTGATAGAAAGCTCTTAATGGTGCACTCATAAATGCACATATTTTCAAATTTCATCAACTGAACTGCATCGTGAAGATTTCAATCGGATAAAATTTATTCATTAGGCGAATTTGTCTGCAAACCGAGCATAAAAAGAAGTGTCCATCAGGGACTAGTTTGTTTCCGCACTCAGCATAAATTCGGCTACTATATTCTGTGCTTCAAAAAAGTCCAATTGAAATCCACCAAAATCCATTATCCGTAGAGAGAAATAACAGAAATAGAAATTATAGGGAGGAGATGCGGAAACATGAAAATTAATCTGGAAATTGAGATAAAATCAATTGTATATGCATATGACGGAGTGATAACAGAAATATGACGAGCTATATACCTGGACAATAAGGAATGTCAGACAAAAAATTAACCTTCGTGTAACATCTCCAAGACAAAAGCAGAATGCAGCTGCTCAAAAAATAGCATACAATTTACGCTTTTATGCCTACAATCTGTAATGGAAAGTCGTTGATCACCAAGAAAATGAATAGCATTCGCCTGAAGATTATGAGAACTGATAACAAAAACGGTTTTTTGTTGACAATATGTAACTAATAATGAATCATGTAAAACTATAAGCCCTTCAATCAGAAAACCTTAATCATCATGAAAAATGAATGCTGAAAAAATAATATTTCTAATATAATCCGAGGAACAAAATTTGTATCAAACCAGAGTACATGCGTCTGACTCTTAGAATGTGAAATACTAAACTAAACTACATAAGTACTCGTAAGCCTCAAAGGACAACGCAGTCTCCACTTACACGTAAAATAAAAATCGCATGATATGATTCAATGGATTATAATAAGTTTTCTTTGAAATAAGTCCATTTTACCGCTGAAATAATTCAAGGAAATTCCGTTAAATATCGCACGCATGAAATGCACTGAATTTAGATAGGTAACTCACTTCCTAAGTCATTCAACCCGGAAGTCAGCATGGATATCTATGGATAGAGATCTCTCTTGATCAAGCCTCAAGCGTGCTAATATCAAATATTCAGGGTCCGATGGTCAATCTCTTCCCTGGACCAACTTTGTTCTCAAAGGATTGCTTCCTGTGCAAGAGTAACGAACTATGCGTTCAAATAATTTTTTAAATAGGCACCATATTCTAATCTATTCTAATATGTAATTCAATCGTACTTAAATTTTATGTACTAAAGCGTAACCAAGACATGGGAATGCAACTTATCGCCTTCTTTTTTATCAACATCAACGTATACATAATACCCTGCGAGCACCCTCTAGGGTGTTTGGCAGGGTATGATCAATCAACAGCATGCAGCATGCAATTGGATTCCCACGTACGCACCTCACGGTCCAAAAAACGTCAGGTATACTAACAAATTGTACAACCAAATGATGTTAGAAATAACATTACAGTTTATAAACATGTATTAAGTTATACATAAGTTAGTAGGCTACACTACAAATCATTTGATATATTTTTGAGTTCTTACGCTGCCGCTATAATCTCTTATTGATCGAGGAAAAAATACGTTCTGAATCTGTCTGTTCTACAGTCTATCTCTCTTAATTTAATTATGTGATCTGATCTTCCGTAGCATCTTGGCGTTCGTAAGATATGGCTATTAGTTAGAAAAGACACTGCTCATCAATTTATCTAATATTTTAAATTTATTTTTCAATCTACGGTCTGACAGAGATTCCTATCCAAGTTATCTAAGAGAATAGTTACACTACTCATTTTGCGCTCACTATATCGTGTACTCAAACTTGTGCATTAACCAAATTTCTACACAATATTCCTCGATAACTTTAAATTCATCCCTGGAAAGGTTCTAGATTTATCACAAGGGTAACGAAATGAATTAAAATTTCAAAACGCCTATTAATAAAATTATCTGGCATAAAGTTCCTTTCAATTATCTTTGCTCGTACATATATCATTGCTCAGGCTATCTAGATTCCTCCACGAACGTGCTCCAGGCTATATGGGGCTAGCTCAAATATACCTCCACAGAAAAAGTTTCCTGCGTTACATTTTTCCCAGATTAGCAATGTGTTATGAGATGGAAATCAAGTAAGTAGTGAAGTTCCATAATAAACACCGTTTTATGCTATTTAAATTATGACAAAAGCATTTTTTTTCTTAGGTAAAGCCACTATTTTCGTCGTTCTCATGGATAAAGAAGTACAAAAATCAGACAAAATAATTTTTAAGTGTCGGAACTTAATGATTCAGAACTCACCGCTTTGTAATTTCTGTTCAGATTTCAGTATGTCCAAGGACGTTTCTTGATATGTTAGCACTAACAATGGTCGAATTATGCCAGGACTGTTCTGCGAAAATCAAGTGCTCAGGGCAACTTTGGTGCTTATGAGTGGAGTACCACTCCAAAATTCGGGGAGACAAACGCCAAATTGGAACATGCCCCAAAGATTTTCCCCAACTCTCACCCTTTCGGTGGAGTGATTATAGACGGACTCAGAGTCTAAGCGTTGAAAGTTCTAAATGGAGTCTCTACCAACCAGCCTTTGCGGAAACAGAGATATCTGAGGGAAACGAAAATTTCAATGCGATTCTGGAGTGATTATTCAAATCAAAGCAAAAATGATATTTCTCAGCACACTTACATTGCGTCAAATTTTCTGAGAAATTTGGCAAGCATACATTCATAGAGAAAAAGTTTTTTTTTGAGAATTAAAAAAAGGTAAGCTCTTAGAGAAATTCATTTACGCCCTAAGAATAAAATGTTGAGTCGACTTTCGGCAGATTATTCCCTTAATTTCCAAATATATAAAACCTCAACTCTAGGTTACGAACTGTGACTAAGTAAAAAGGAAAAAATAGCCAGTTAGTACTTTACAAGGAAGGATTACGGTCAAAAGGAAATCGCTACTTAATCTGATCATACACACAATTACAACACCCTCAGGAAGATACCTTAAAATATATTGGGGAAGGAATTTAAAGGCATATTTATTAGCCTAATCTCCTCCTTAGGCTATAATTCATCACGATTACTGAGGAAAATCTATTATTTATTCCCCACGGTTCGTTATGGTAAAATACCAATGTATCGCTACCGGATTTCTGACTTGGTCCGTTTCTTTCTGTTACCTTAAACGTTAATCAAGCGAGTAGTTCGTAGAAACGTCAACTGCTATGGAGACCCTCAAATGGTCCAAAACCAGATATCAATAGATTTAGAAACTTCAGTGTTAAAATGCCCACAGATAAGTTAAAAGTAATATTTAGAGCACTCAACTGAATGACATGTTTTTGAAACATGCATTGAAATCCGACCCGATCTTTGACTGTCAATCATAAAATTTTTACCCGCCGATTGAATTAAGCTAGGTAGTTTTGGATCATCCTTTCTGATTTTCAACTTTTTTGTACACTTGCATTTTGTCAAATAAGTTAGATCTGACGTAACTTCATGCCACAAACGCTAGATTTTCCTTCTATTAACTATATAAGAGCTACCTTAGAGGAAAACTCCGAGGTGGTCTTCGAGGCAACATGTTCTGATGGCAGTATCATTTTCACATGATTATGTGAAAAAGCGTGACTCAATAACACTAAATTATTTGTGTTTTATTTTATGCAAATTCAATTAAAACTTGTGTATGGGTAGGCATGAAGTGGAAATAATACACCGACACCTTAAAATGAGATTATTCTGAAGCAAAATAACTTAGATGCATAAGAAAATAAGTACTTAGTAATACCTACGCCACGTACGTAATAATACGTACGCTTGTCACGTAGAAATCGAAAGAATTATTGCTTATCTTAATTTTAGCATTCTCATTCTCATTGCGGTACATTAAATCACAATGAAATCTATAAATAGTTAGTGACGTTAATTATTTGATTATCTTTTTCAAAAGGTGATGATATGTGGCAACAAGATTTTCTTTGAGAATGACAAAGAGAAAATATACCAACGTCGACACAGCCTTGTTATGATGTGTCTTTGAGTGCATTCTGGGCAAGTCAGAAGGGGGTTCACAATGAATGCGCTCAGCAGTTGGCGAACCCGTCGCATTCTTTTGCCTTTTTCCTCGACTATCTCGCCGAAATACCATCTTCCCCTTCACAGTGCACTAACCTTGCCCTTCAGCGTAATATCATTGCCCTCATTTCACACCACATTCCATGTCTAAGCCTAGAATTCCGTGGATTGTAATGGCACCTCTAAATGCGTTCCAAATCTTCCAGCAATTCTGAGCGGTTACCAGGACAAAAAATGAACAATGCTAACGACCACATCTTCAGAGTGAAGAAAACGATCTGGCACGCTGCCATCGCATATTCCTTGGAAACATTTTCGCATCTGATGGAATTCTTCGAATGAAATAGTTTTGTTAACTAAATAGCTGTAAATTATTCCTTGATTCTTCATCGGTACGCCTTCACTTACAGAGGGAAATCCATCTCGGTTCGATTCCGTAAAACACCTTTTTTCAAACGTTAAAAACCAGGATATTTTTCATTAATTTTAAAGATGAGGCTTTTAATGGTGAGTGCTACTCATTTAGAACCTGAATAGTCTCAAATGCCATTGTCTTCATGCAAAATAAAGATTGCATTTATTTTTTACGTAATAATTTCAAAGAAAATGTTTCATAATTGTATGTGTTGGTCTAGGTTTATCATATTAAGAGAAGTTTGGTCATGTGCTTGGACGCTTAACTCTTGCTTGAAGAGAGATACGTTACCTTTATGGTCAAAGGGCTTCGGCTAAAAATTAGGCTACAGGGACACCATAGCAGCGAAAATTGGCTCCATAAGGCACAGTGATAACTACTGTTCCCCTCTTCTGCTAATTGAATATTGCGTATAGTTTTTTTTCTTAACACCACGTACTCACACACTACCTTCACCGTATTCAGCGAGCGGCTTTAAGTCCATGGAGTGGGCTCCTCAGAGCTTTGGCTATGTTCCATTACAAGATAGATGGTATGAAAAGAGAAATTCCACTAAAATAAATTTTTTATTAAAGGGGGAAGATGTACACATGGAAGTATCGAAACAGTTTATCAGAACTTACGTTTGGAGCATCCTTCTCTACGGAAGGGAGGCATGAGCAACGACAGTCACAGAGAAATCAAGGGTAGAGGATTTCGAAATTTGCTACCCCAAAGGAATGATTAGGATCAACTGGATCGACCGAGTAAGTAACGAGGAAGTCCTAAGAAGAGTAGGTGAGAAGAGAAGCCTCACGAAACATTGACAACAAGACGGAACAACGTTATAGGTCACATCTTGAGACATGATGGCCTGTTGGCAAGAACGGAAAAGAAAGACTTAGAATAAAATATATGAAACAGGTAAAGAAGGATGTAAATGAGAGGAAATACGTTGTTGTCAAAAGGTTATCTAATAGGAAAATTTGAGTGGAGAGCTGCTACAAACCAATCTTAGGATTTTTGACCGGAGATGATGACGAGAAGAAAAAACGAGTGAAATATGACGACTTTTTTACTTAAAAAAATATTTAATTTTTGAAGGTATTATGAAACCAAAAAAGGCTTAAGCAATAGATACGGAAAGCGATGAGCCATGACTAAGGCATGTCTTCCACATTGCCCCGACTTAAAATTAAAAAGTGAGGCATAAAAGGCTGACTTATGATACCTTGATTAATCGCGTTCAGAGCCATCAAATATTTCTGATGCTTCAAAAGGGACGCAAATTATGTACCTGGGTGTGGTGAAAAACAGTAACATAATTAAAAACTATATGCATATTGACGACGTACTGGTAAATTTGTTTACAGCGGAATACTCATTGGTCAATGGATGTATTTTCTAAACCTTACCTCCCTAGGTTTTGACGTTGCCAAATTTGATCAGACATTCAGCGAAGCAAATATTACGCAAACGCATATATACATGACAACCCTCATTGCTAAGTCGGTATGATAAGGATCTCCAATTGAAGCTATGATTTCAGGTCGTCAGTCCTAAACCAAATCCACCTGGTGAGAGTTTGGGATGAATTTTTTTATACATTCATTTTTTCAGGCTAGTGGAGCTATGACTTTAATTTTTTTCTGTGAATGGATCATTTTCCTATTCATATGTATATATAATTGGGAAAAATTGAAGTGATACTATTTATAGGTTCAAATATGTACAGTATAGACGCTGGCGTAGAACAGGAAGAAGCAGTCTCAACAATTCAACGAAAAAATATACGAACCATTTTCATTTATTACTCATGATACGCCTTAAATACTGGTTTCGCCGAAATTAATGTTTTGGATAAATTGCCAATAGTAAAAAAATTACGTTATTTATGACATAAAGTGGAGTGATTTGAATTCTCATTCGTTAAAAAAAAGCTTACACACATCTACGTTATTTCCTGCATTAATTATGCTGCAAATGAAAAGTAAAAGAAGAAAACAAGGATATAAAAATCGCTGAAACCAAAAACATTATGCTACGTTATAGTAACACAACACTTCCTTTATAATTCCAATTTGCAATAATTCAGAAGGATTAAAAACCCAATAGCAATCAGAGAATTGGACCGTTAGAATATAAATATGTCACTGAAGGTAATATAAATTTGATTTTTTTTGGGTTTAAAAATCATGTAAGAGGAAAGCACGTTCATATTAAAAAGAAAGCTTTGTCCTAACAACGAGAAAATTGAACTATTCTGTATCCACCACTACAAATAAAAGGTTTCGCCTTTGTATTCTAGTTAAATTTTTTGCCTTCAGTAGTCGAAAAATGTCATCACCCAGTAGTTAAAAATTGTTTGAAAGCTGTAGTTTATAGATACACTTGAAATACCTCATCCATTAAATGAATAAATTTCATCAAAGTTTTTATCAGTAATTTACTGAGTCTGAGCTTAAAAACAGAGGATGAGAGTTACTTGATCAGGAACACTGTTAAAGAGAGTCGACTAGCAATTTTACAGGCGCCACTATCCTCATGGAGTGCAATAGTTTCAACTTAATTATCAGTATTTTCTTTTAAAAATATTCTTGGAAAATGTAATGCATCAGTTTTAGGTTCTTAGGAGTAATGTAAACTTAAATAGTTATATAGCGAACCTTGCCACGCAAAAACTTGAATTATGAAAATTTAAAATGCCAAAAAGCCTTTTAAAAAATCCCATTACTAATACCGTCCTAATTCACACCCCTGAAATTTCTCTGTGAAAGAGGAGAAAATTTTTCTAAATCCATAACCGTATAAATCTTGGTATTTTAGAATATGATCATATCGGAATAATGTAGTTAAAATTCCGGAAGTAAGGGAGAGAGCAGACCTTTATAGACGGTTACCATTAAAAACTGGTTGCATCGCCAAATCAAAAACGTGCGTACATTAATTGCGGTAATGTATTAGGATTCAAGTCATGTTTTTGGAAACAGCTAATCAGTATTTTAAAGGCACCTACCCCAAACTATCTTCGTAGCAATAATTAAACATTTATTGGAGGGGTTTTTAACATTCCCCGATACATAAACTATCATTTTTAATGGAGCCACTTAGTAGTTGCAATCCTCCAAGGATATAAAACTAGTAATCTTGGCATGATTGTAGGTAGTGAGTACATTCTACATATAAAACGTCTCGTAGTGGTATCCTCAAGTGAAAAAATTGGGCAGGTGAATAATTAATGTACGAATAAAATACTCGAGTATGGATAGAAAAAACTTAGTGTGCCGCCAAAAAGATATAAAAATTGAGTGATTATTTCCACCAGCACGACTCAATTGCACTTTTTTCCGATCATAGACCAGTGAATATGTGCTTGGGGTTAACGAATCGGAGTTCTCTACGCATGATAAAACAATATAAATTTAGAAAGCTAACATGCACTAAGTACTTTTGAGCCCTTAAAAACGCAATTCTTAAGGATTTCAAGGCAATTGCTACCAACGACGGCAGTGATAAACCTTCAAGAAATAGAACTGGTCACATTTAAAGAGGATAGCTGCATAGTCCCCCATAAAATTGATTTAAGAGAAGGGATCGATAAAGACGCAAATGGTGTGAGACATTGATAAATCTTGATAGCGATTACTAAACTAATCAAAAAATTACAATCTGTAAATCAACAGATTACCACGCCTTTTCGAATTCATGGAATGAATTGGGCAAAAAGCAAAATACACTTTATTTAAAGCGATTTATAGATTTCTACTGGTTTAGCTGTTCACCACCACTAGAATCTAATGTAATCGACACTATTCCTTCAAAAACTTATAACTTGGCATGCAGTTTCGTACTCTTTATAATCCTTATACCACCCGTCTAAAATGATTTGCAATAATTAATTTATGATAATTTATTTAAGAAAAGAAAGTCAAATTTCATACCAAACAGGGACAAATAAAACGCCGCAAGTATCCCTGGCGTTCTCAATGGCTTAGGCTGAAATCATTGGCTCTTAGGAGCACCTATACTCCTCGCCAACTGCAGGAAATGTCTTAGATATTTTACGCCAGTGAAACTTTTATTTCGATAGAAGGCAGTTTACCACGCGTAGACGTAAGGACTGAGGCAGTCAGGTTGAAATTGGATTAAGTACAGTAATCCAGGGTAACAAAGTGATATAGTGTCAACATGCAAGTTTTTAGTTGTTACCAGGTCATACACGATGCTTTTTGGGGTATCATTGTCAGGAAATCAACTCATAAACAATTGCAGCTAAAACAAACAGAATGGGAATTGGGTTGGTGCTGTGGCTAGAGAGAGTTTAATTCGCACCCTGTGGGCTCGGGTTCAAATCCCGGCGGTGGCAGAGAATTCTCAGTGACTGCCCGACCCCAGCTTGAATGTTGACTGGAGGAAATTTCAAGCGCAACACTCCGTCCGTTGGATGGGACGTTAAGCCGTGGTCCCATTGGCGCCTTTCGTTAAGAGCAAGCTAAGTCCGACAACGGGTTTCTCTCCATTCTTCCTTGCCTACCCTTCCCTCATGGCGCAAATAACCTAAACTCTCGGTTGTCTCCTCCAAATACCATACCTACCGTACAAAATGCATGATCTACAATATAAAGAAAAATACGATGCTCTTGTTAATGGATGCGTGGAGTATAATATCGATAGCAATATTCACATGCTTTAATGGAGAAAGAGAAGTAAAGATGGAGAAATGCCTGCGTCAGCCACCTTAAAGATAATAGGAGACCCCTCCAAATAGTATCTGAATATCTTTCCACACATTATCCCATCAGTTTCCTCTGAAAAATCAACACTATCTGGATTCAAATCCGGTTTATCGGGCTGAGAAGGTAGGAATCTATTCAACACATCCATTCAATCCAAATCGAGCAATAGCACAACAATTTGTAACTAAGCTGCTAAAAATTGATTTTATCGTTGGGAACCCAGCGATGTAGGAAGTAAGGACTTGTGAGGGGGAGGGGGAGACGATTTCTCAGATCTCAAGCTCACTAATCCACCTCCTGCTTTGACTGAGATGAACCACGGAGATATTATTTGGACTCGAGTAATGAAGTGCAAGGGGACCTTCCTTGGCAGAGGGGTGTAGCCGCGGAGGACTTGGATGAGGGCTTTGTCGGCAGGGGGCATAGGGGGAGCGGGAGCCAGGCGGGCCCGAAAGATGAATGTGGCGGCGTGGGAGGGGGCTGGAGGGGGGACCGGGGCGCCCCCCAAGAAAGCCCCATTCTTTCTTCTCTCCCTTTCTTTCAAAGGAAAAGATCGCATGGCAAAACCATTCCTCATGGGGAATCGATGGCGGGGGATCCCGAAACCAAACATAGTGCGACAACCAATGCCACTCGATCTAATAGCCGCGCTAGGTCCAATCTGTGGTGCAATTCATTCTTTGCGGGACTCGCTGGGGATCCGAAGATATATGACGCGCGAGAATTTTTCCCGATAGATGGGAGGTGGGTCGAGGCCGCGGGAGGTCGGGGGAGTGGGTGGGGAAAGAGGTGGAAGCGAGGTGCAGGTTGCGAAAGAGATTTGGGGCAGGGAGATAGATTATTTTTGGCTGAAGGGAAGGTGGGATATCCGATATTAGGCGCCTTGGGTGAGATATCTATAAATTTGCATTTTTCATGCATAGTCAACCCTTTCTATCCCTCCCTCGGCTCCGACGAGATGAGCCACCCCTCTCGTAGGTCACCCGTTTTCCAAGCATCTACTCCGCAGGACACAGAGATGAAAATACTAGCGTCCGGGACGATCGAGCACTGCCTCAGAGCGTGAAGGCAAGAAAGAAATGATATTATGGCTCTGTGAAAATAAATCATATATTACAAGGATATTTGAATTTAAGTAAATACTTATGTATCATGGAATTCAGTTTCCGCAAAGTTGTACTTGGGGCTCCTTTGTTGGAGACGAAAACCAAGCGTAGAATTCTATAAATGTTCAATGAAGGATGGCAGAAATGTGGATAAAAAGTGGCATTTTTTTCAGAATCGCACGATGAAGTTTCTCAATTTGCGGGTGCTTTCATTATAGTTTTTTTTAATTGTTCTCCGAATAAAACTTCCTCCCTTGCAATAGGTAAATACAAAATAGGCATCAAGGCATATTTTGGCATCAAGGGGTCCGTAACACACTACCCGCTTTTTGAGAATGTCTCGCACCTTGCAGCTCTTATGAATCAAATAAATTCCTTTCACTTGATTCTCTCCCTTACATCTTACACGTAAACTACGACATTTAATTCTAAATGATAAGTTTAACGCACGCACTGTTGTCTTGGCCATTATTCATATTACGTTGACATTATATTAATTACATTCTTTTTCAATACGGTGGATGGGATGGTGCTCTGCTAGTTAACTTTTTTTTCTCACGATCAAGAGCAAAGGTTTGGTATTAACCAAGAGTAAAAGATTTGGATACCAATTTCAAAAAGTTATTGCTTTTCCAAAATTTATACTGATTTATCAGGTGGTTACATTTTGCATCAATGCCAAAACTTAGTCTCTGATTAAGACTAGGAATCAAATCTGAACTGGTCCGATATCTTAAAATGAACGGAAGAGTGACGTGCGTATACCATTTTTTTCGAAAAACTGCACAGACTCTTCCCCGGCGATCCAGCAAATGAAATATTTGGAAGTTATTTTGATTTGATACGATCCAAATGTTTAGGAACACATAAATATTGTACGCTGAAGCTATAATATATTTGTGAAGTCCCAATTTCATTATGTTTGACCCTAGGAAGACCAAAAAAAAAATCGCGTAGTAGCCCGACTGGGTCCGATGGACCATAAATATTTTTTCAACAATATTACCAGTTTATTATGAATTTATGCTAAGTTCAGTGATGGTTTTTATCTTGTTATCGTACTCAACATATTTCTCACATATTTATCGGTATAAAATTATTTTGTTGGAAGCTATTACTGCAGCAGAGCATAACTTATTCCCTCTACCGGAAATTTCACTCCCCCTTTGCCATTTTTATGAATGTTAATTAGCATAAGTACATAAACACAAATTACAAAAACGATTTTTGCCAATGGTAAATAAGATATATAGCATATTTAATGAAACAAAAGAATTGTGCATTTACAAATGTTATTAATAACTGTTATGCTACTACAATAACTGGTTGCATAAAATTTCTGAAATCTCATGGCATGTATAATATATACATTGTATATTGCACACATCGTGAAGAGGTTTTTCGTGTCTTTCTATCCTTTTTGTAGTTGCACTTATGGCAATTATTATCCTTGGTATTTATGCTAAGGTTGTCAAGGAGTGTGACACAGTTTCTTTTTCTCGGTGTCAATTCTTGCGATTGCTGATTTTCTCTTGGAGATACTCAACCCTTTCAGGGCACCATCTTACTCCAATGGTATCGGAAGCGCCCTTAGTGTTATGATAAAACAAAATAACTTATGTTTTTTACTGTCGGTGGCATCGTCAATTTTTGTGCATGGTGCTTAGTAAAATTTCACTTTGTCCTTTTTTGGGCAATATTACAGAATCATGGAATCTTTTTGAAACCCTAACAAAGTAATATCAGGCTGTATGACATTTGCAGACGTGAGCTCGGGTGGAATCTCTCGTTTATTTTTCCTCTCGATCTCTGCAATCGCTAAACCTTTGGAAAGTATTTGTCGGCCTACTTTCACATTTTATGTTTTTTTCTGATTACTCCCTCAACCATACCTGTAACTAAACTCTTCCCTTGATTGACCTCTCCGATTTTATAAGAGTCTCCACCTGTGTGTACTTGTATATTCCACAACTTCCACTTGTAACCAAAATTTTAATTGTTTTCAAAATTTTAACTCCATTCTTTCCTGGTGTCGATGAAACAAACTGTCTTAAGGTACAGCGCCCACGGAGCATCAATAACTGTTCATCTACCGTCATGCAGGATCCTGGCAAATGCGTATTTCAAATCTTCATTCCGCACATCAAATTTCTAATAGTCTGCAACTTATCTTCAGCTCTGCTTTTCATAATTTCTGTCGCATTATCAAATCGAATAACCCACAGTATTATTTTGAATCGACCCCTCCTTATAATACTGTTGAATATTTTTCGCCCGTCTATGCCTTTCAATGGTGGTCCATTTTCTAACAATATCAAATACATTTGCAACAGAGCAGAAGATAGAATAAAAATCCACACGGAGCACAGGGTATGACGCAAAATATTACGCCTTCGCGCTCTACCCTTTTTAGTGACATGAGGTTTTGTTTACCACTCCTCTTTCAGATTGCGTGGAATAAAAATTTTCTCCCGATAGGAATTCCCCATTTTCGTATTTCTATCATCTTCTTAGCAAGATGAATAAAAATCACCCGCGGTTAAGTTTTCCATCCTCATTCAACATTTTAGTCTTCATCAGCACCGGAGTCACTATTAATCTCCTCCTGTCAGCGCTGTATGTTTAGATGCTGATCGCGTATTTATGCCACCCTTAGATGAATGCACTCCAAATGTCTGTCAAATTCCTTAGTTTATTTATATATTTATTTCACACACCACCGAAAACGGCACTGTTCGGCCTTTACATTGGGGTTGATAACATTTAACAATCACAAACATCCATGCCCTGGATGAGGGTACTTACCCAGGCGGGACTCGAACCCGCGACCTTCGGTTTGGCAGGCGAGGACTTTACCCCGCCGCCACCGAGGCCGTGAATTGAGGTAAAAAATTAGCAAAGTTCTTTCTCATATTATGTTTCTGATATCATCAAGCAATTCAAAGAGCTCAATACTTTTACTAGAACAGCTAATTTTTATAATAATTATAAACAATGCTATTTTTATTATTTCCTAAAAAATATTTTGATAGTTATTTTTATTAATATCCAAAGGGCAACGCCGATTTCTTAGCTACTCAACTACACAGTAAACCAATAGTCACTCTATGAATTTAGTCACATGAATACCTCACTCCACAAAATTTGGTACCACCAAGCATCCTGTAAGGATAGGAATGATAAAATTGGTGTAAGGTGAGGTGGGGTAAGTGCGACCCCCCTTCAGAAAAATCGTATATCCGTTCTCGAAGCAGGTGGCGGTCGTGCAACATATTCTACACATAGTAATGAAACCAGAGCCAACGACTTTGTAATACTTATCCCTTAATTACTCGTTCCACATGCTTAGGAAATATACCCGTCCGTTCATCTCGTAGTCTTAGTTGGTTGTGAGGAGAGGCAATACCGCAGTTCCCTCTGAATCAACGCATCGGAGGTGTTAGGTAAGAACTATATCTTGTTTTCTCTTCTTCATGGATTGGTTTTCCTTGCTTTACTTTAAATTTAGGAACTCGGGTCATTATATTTAGTTTAGATGGGGGGTCGCACTTTCCCCGTCGTAACCATCCATTCCTACCTTCCGGGGCAAGTGAGACCCCGTTGCCTGGGGTAAGTGCGACCCCCTGTCGCACTTACCCCAGGCTACGACGTTGAAGTATGGATTGAATTTTTAGTTTCTGACTAACAGTTCTTGCGTTAAACTTTTAGTTTTTGTCTGGCAGTTCTTGCGTTAAACTTTCTTAAATGCTGCAAAACACCGAAGTTTATAATACTAGGTCTTTTAATTAGCGTCCTCTCATCAACTTTTATTTTGAAGGTTTATCTGATAAAGATAGCTTACTTCAGTTTGTTGATTGATTATGATAGGGCATTGGATATCATGTCATCTGACGAGGAGGATGTAGACGACATGGTATTAATGCCTGAAACAAGATAGCATGAGTCGAAAAAGCTTAACAAATTCGGTGACTAACATTCAAAGTGGAGATTGGATTCTGACTGGATTCAGCAGCAAAAAGTCAGTTGCTCACTATGTAGGGAAAATTCTGGAGATTAATGAACAAGGTGATGCCGTGGTTTTCTTTTTGAGGACATTATTTGGAACTGAATTAAGTTTCACCTGTCCACGGAATGAGGATTCCAGCGAAATACCTAAGGAAGATCTCTTCTTCTTCATCCTAGCGTTTGTCCTGTGCTATTGCAGGGTCCGCTGTTCTGCAAAGTCTTCTCCTTTTGGCTCGATCCATGGCGTCTACAGGCGTGGCGTTGATGGTCTTCATGTCCGCCTTAATTTTGTCAAGCCAGCGCATCTTTGGTCGTCCTCGTGGTCGGCGTCCTTCAGTACTCAGCCGCACTGCTGTTTTGGCTACGGAGTTCTCATCACTACGCACCACATGCCCATACCACCGCAGTCGAGCCTCCTGCATCTTGTCTGTGATCGGTGCAACTCCCATTCTTTTCCGAATGTCTTCATTCCTGATGTGATCCAGGCGAACATTCTGTTCCATATAGGGCCACTGGGCGGACTACGGTCTTGTATACTTTGGCCCTGAATCGTTCGGACATTCGACAGTCGCACAATACGCCAGTCACTTGGCGCCATTTCAGCCATGTTGCATTAATTCGAGCTCGTGTGTTGGTGGTTGTGCTTCCATCGTCGCTGATGACAGAGCCCAAATATTTAAACTTCTCGACCTTTTCAAAGTCCTCGCCGTCGATGCTGATCGTGCCATCGGTTTGAGGTCCACACTCCATGTACTCAGTCTTCTTGGTGTTTAATCGCAACCCATAGCTGTCGAGTCGTACCTTCCATAGTTGAGTTCGCTGCTGTAATTAGGGTCTGGTGGTGCTGGCAAGGAAGACATCATCGGCGAACAGTAGTGACCAAGGATGTGATTCTTGGAGACAGGCCGTGAGTGTGTCCATGCACAGGATGAAAAGGAGCGGAGAGAGGGCCGATCCTTGGTGGACGCCAACAGTGATTGGGAAAGGCGGTGATATTCCTGATGGGCAACGGACGGAGCTGGTGACGTTGGTGTAGAGATGCTTCACCCATGACACGTAGACTTCAGGGACGTCGTGAGATCTGAGGGCATGCCAGATAAGGTCGTGTGGCACGCGCTCGAAGGCCTTCTCCAGATCAAGGAAAGACATATGCACTGGCTTGTTCTTCTCTCGGTGCCTCTCCAAGAGCAGCCTAGCTGCGTGTATTGCGTCTGTTGTGCCACTCCCCTTTACAAATCCACACTGGTTGGGTATGATGTGAACAATGTGTCTGAGCCTAGCATCAATCACTCTTTCGAATATTTTCATGGCGTGGCATGAAAGCCGGATCGGGCGGTAGTTGGAGCATTCTGCGACGTCGCCTTTACCCTTCCAGATGGGCAAAGACACAGGGAAGATGTTTTAAAAATATTACCGAAGCCCTTTGTCGGCCATCGAGGAAAGTTAACGTTTTGCCTATCTTTCTCGGGGTAAAACTTAAAATAAACAAATAAATATTCAATGTTCAATTGGGGGTCAATCCATTTCAAATCACCCAGGCAATGTTGCTCAAAATTTTTAATTTTCTTGATTTTTTAATCATGAGTTCACTATGGGTAGACAGTCACAAAACACTATTTGAAAAAAATTTAGAAGCCATATTTTTTTTTTGGCAGCCATTTTTATAAGGGCGGCTGGGCAAATTTTGATGAAAAACGTGGTTTGCATAAAGTTAAATTTCGAAGCTATTTTAAAAGATATCAGAATAATTCAAAAACCAGTGAGTTTAGCATGAAATGAGCTATAGGAATTCATTGTTTTAATTGCTCTATCATGAAAGAGAGTCAGTCAAACTCTTTCTGCAAAAACTCGGGAAAAATTTGTCAATATTAACTTTTTAAGACCTAAAATTTTTATGAAGGAAATGAGCCTCACTAATCAAATTTTATTTCTGTGTTAAATACTTAAATAACTATTTGCAGCATAAGTTTTAGTTCTGAGAATGCACTCCTTTTTTTAATACGGGTTATCAAAAATAGCTGAAAACCTTTTAACGTCAATTTTCGCAGGTCAATATCTAAAAAGGGACTGAGTGAAAACAAGCGAAAATTTTACAAAATGTTATTTAGACACATAAAAACATCTCCAAAAAATATTATGACTGAGACTCTACTACATTTAGAGTAGTGGAGCAGTGAATTTCAGAAAAAAACGCTACCGTTCCATGCGCTCGTGCAGTGCAAGTTAGCAAACAAGGGCTTGATTAAATAATTAAATTAGCAATAATTTTTATCTAAAACAATTACTTTACACATAAAATTTTATTTATTTATGTAGGTCTGCCTTACATTAATAATAAAAATTGATTTTATAACTAGAAATATTTTGTATCAGCAAAAAAAATACTGAATTATAACATAGAAAGAAGTTAATGCACTTATGTTTACAAAAAGTATTTATTTCATCTATTGTACTAAAAACCATGCATATCAATGTGTAGAATATAAAAATATGCAAGAATGCATTTGCAAGTGAATAACCTTTCTCAATTGACATATCAAGTATCATTTGTCATTAAGTCAGTGAGAGTTTTGCAGCTGTAGTCTTAAATTCTCCCATCTACAACACTTTGTACAGCCTACAACTACATAATCAATTATTTATAAATTAATCTCAACCCTGGTAGTGAATAGTAAACTGATTATATATTTATATGTATCATTTGAAAAAAAACAAACATTTTATCATATAGTACACCTTGTGTACAGATTTATAAATTGTATATAATTTATGTAAAATGTATCCAATATTAACAATTAGTCAATCAGCATCCAGGTCAGGCACAAGGCATACAATAAAATAAAGACTCAAACCACAGAATTTAAATTTTTGGTGGCACTACCAACTTCAGCTTTGGGAACAAAAGTATGAATTAAGTTAATTTCAGTGAACTAAGTCTACTGAGTAGGTGGTATGTTGTGGGAAGGGAGGCCAAAATAGTTACATTGTAGCAATCATTAAGTGACAGTGGCTGAATATTTTGCAACACTGAAGGAGACAAAGTGAGGAGATGTCCATGTTGCCCTGTGGTTGTTGATGCGTAGTTTGCGGGCCTTTGATGATTTTCCTTTATAGGAGGAGGGGGAATGCTTACATTTTATATGACAAATGAAGTTTCTGGATTTGCAGGATATATACATTTTATTTCAAAATTTTCACTGGGGTTGGAGATAGGTGATGCTCAGTTGATTACAGATCTTTGACTTAAGAACGTGTTCTGTCCACGTAGTTTTAAAATTGGATTTTCATTGTTCTGTGGTGAAGGATTCAGTATGAGTTGTTTTGTGGGTGAACTATTGAGTGAACAGTGCCATAAACAACATTACAAGAAAGAAGTGCCTGCAGAATTAATAAGAGTGAAAGACATGCCACCTGATGAACAATTGTCGCTTAAATTAAGAGTTTCGAAGGAAATTACAAACATTTTCCATTACCACAGGGATAAATATTTAGAAAAATACTATCACATTTTTGGAAAAAAATGTTGTGACCCGTTCGGTACTCACAAAAGAACAGATAAAAATGGTTTGCGTAAAATTCTATTTGAACACCTTTCAAAGAAAAAAAATGTTGATATTGACCTAATTCCTGGACAAGCTTTATGTCCAAATTGTGCATCAAAAATATTTGTAAATAAACCAGAAAAAGGGGCAAATAGTGTTGAAAATGACACAGTATTTCTTCCTGAGCCTTTTGAATTTGTTGAGGATAAATATTTACAACAAGTAGAATCCATTTGCGAAACTTTGGAATTATCTCCTTTGTGCAAAATAACAAAGCTAAACACTGAACAGCGACTGTCAGCTTTACATAGAAAAAATGATAAAATTACAAGTGCAGTCAAGCGAAAGGATGGAAGAAAAATTGGAAGAATCTTTCCAAAAAATGACTTTAAGATCAATTTATAAGTAATTGATTACGTAGTTGTAGGCTGTACAAAGTGTTGTAGATGGGAGAATTTAAGACTACAGCTGCAAAACTCTCACTGACTTAATGACAAATGATACTTGATATGTCAATTGAGAAAGGTTATTCACTTGCAAATGCATTCTTGCATATTTTTATATTCTACACATTGATATGCATGGTTTTTAGTACAATAGATGAAATAAATACTTTTTGTAAACATAAGTGCATTAACTTCTTTCTATGTTATAATTCAGTATTTTTTTTGCTGATACAAAATATTTCTAGTTATAAAATCAATTTTTATTATTAATGTAAGGCAGACCTACATAAATAAATAAAATTTTATGTGTAAAGTAATTGTTTTAGATAAAAATTATTGCTAATTTAATTATTTAATCAAGCCCTTGTTTGCTAACTTGCACTGCACGAGCGCATGGAACGGTAGCGTTTTTTTCTGAAATTCACTGCTCCACTACTCTAAATGTAGTAGAGTCTCAGTCATAATATTTTTTGGAGATGTTTTTATGTGTCTAAATAACATTTTGTAAAATTTTCGCTTGTTTTCACTCAGTCCCTTTTTAGATATTGACCTGCGAAAATTGACGTTAAAAGGTTTTCAGCTATTTTTGATAACCCGTATTAAAAAAAGGAGTGCATTCTCAGAACTAAAACTTATGCTGCAAATAGTTATTTAAGTATTTAACACAGAAATAAAATTTGATTAGTGAGGCTCATTTCCTTCATAAAAATTTTAGGTCTTAAAAAGTTAATATTGACAAATTTTTCCCGAGTTTTTGCAGAAAGAGTTTGACTGACTCTCTTTCATGATAGAGCAATTAAAACAATGAATTCCTATAGCTCATTTCATGCTAAACTCACTGGTTTTTGAATTATTCTGATATCTTTTAAAATAGCTTCGAAATTTAACTTTATGCAAACCACGTTTTTCATCAAAATTTGCCCAGCCGCCCTTTTAAAAATGGCTGCCAAAAAAAAAATATGGCTTCTAAATTTTTTTCAAATAGTGTTTTGTGACTGTCTACCCATAGGGAACTCATGATTAAAAAATCAAGAAAATTAAAAATGTTGAGCAACAAATTTTATTTATATTGGGTGATTTGAAATGGATTGACCCTTGGTTGAAGACCATGAGTTTTTTGCTTTTGCATTTTGCTTTTTTATATTAATAACGTAAATTACATTACAGAAGAAATTCTTTGTTCATTACAATCTAGTTTATATTCAGATTTGTTGTCATATGCAAGATTTATATTTTTTTTTTTTTTATTTATTCAGCTTTTATGCACACTAGATATTTTAAATACACTTTTGAATTAATGTGTAACAGTTGAACACTGTTACTATCATTAAGAAAACACATTATACAACAATTCCATACTGTGCCATTATTAACCAAAAAACGCGAAAAAAAATCTACTTACATTACCTAAGATAAAAGTTGATTTCTCAAGAATGGTTAAACATAATTTGGTAATTCAAAAAGTAATGTACAGCTGAATTTCTGGGCAAATCGCACCTACCCCATGTGCCGCGTAATGTATAAATATATTGCACATCGGCCATGGGACGCACTTGCCCCATGTACGGGGTAAGTGCGATCCCTCTACAAGATTGTAAGTAAAAATTTATAAAAATTACCACTTTACAAAGATGGGATTTTTAATCTAATTATCATTTTCAGTGATTCACATACATACTATACATTGAATCTCCTGTTTTTAGCTAGCCTAGAAAATTTTCCTAAGCTAGTTAAAGTTGATGTATGCTATTTAGGGGTCGCACTTACCCCACCTTACCTTATATAAGAGTAGATGAAAACCAATACACCATTTCTTCTAGCCAATCCAACTGAGGAGTAAGCAATTTGTTAAATGAGGAAATGAGGTAAATACTGAATTAGTACATTAGAATGATAGATTACAAACTTTCTTTATAATCCACTACTTGGCATATACATCATCCATGCTTACCATGTGCAGCATCTAAATGTAATGATTGAATTGAAATTCTTCAATGTTTTCAGTTCTGTAGGGGGAATAACAGCATATGCCTGCAGGCAGCAAGACCACTCTAGCTTGCGAGCCTAACTTCTGACAGACCACCACGAAAGCATCGCAGACATTAAATGAACGGTTTCACATAAAAAAACTGACAGATTACGGGACTGAATGAAGATAATTCACACTTTATATGCGTCAAACAAGAAAAAGTTGCAAAAACTACCCATTAAAAACGACGTGGATAGATGTTTATGACCGAATCACTATAAATGTGACATTGTAAGAGCATATAAAGGTCTTCAACCCAATCCATAAAAATTGCCCACTTATTGGTAATAAGTATCACCTACGACTTTGTTTATAACTCCATACACATTGAATCCCCCAAAAATACAAAGTAAATAAGAAAATTGCTGATAAGTTGAAAATGGTCGGCTGGGTCCAATGGACCCAGTCCGTCGGTTATGTAACTTTATAGTGCACTAAAATTTAATGAGCCCATTCTCGTAATTTCTTGCTATGTTATAGAGGACGTATATATAGGAAAAGTTACGGCGTCAAAATCAATTTCAAACATTTTTGACATAATTATAAACTTTCAGAACTACCAACCGGGTCCATTGGACCCAGTCAGTCGTTCTAAGGGTTAAGAATTAGCTCCTAAAGAATCACACAATTAAAATTAAAGTTACTCGCCGGTGATTTGTGATGACAAAGCAATGATAATATTGAAAGATTCCTGCAGTTAAACATTTTGTGCAACCGTGATTTTTTTAAATTTCTTAGAGTTTAATTTCGTACAATATTTCACATACTTTTGGTAAAATTGGATGGCAAATATAAAAAAAAGGTATTTAAAGAATGTCATACGCAGAAATTTTTTTAAATCACTTAGTTTCTGCTTATTATATTAAGGAATTCCTTAGCTTTTACCCCGACGAGAAAATTAAATAATCTTTTGTAACTAAATTGTTTTAAAGCACAGAAAGTTAAAAAAGGCAAACAGGATGGCCATTAACTTTCTTGTTAATGCCCCTTATGCTATATTCCACGGGAAGCTATTTTCAATGTGGTTGTAGGTTACTACAAAAATATCAACCCTACCTGCAAACCTACGCCTAGATACTGGGCCATTAAGCTGGGCCATGTCAACTAAGAGAATTTCTCAAAGACATGCCAAAGACTGATAAACGTTTTCTTCCGGATATAGATAAATTCTTATCAACTTTACTAACTTCAAATGAAATAGCAATGATGTGGAAACGACACGAAAATCGAAGCGCAAAAATTGTTATAATGGATGCAATTGCTGGAGGGAATATATGAGAAACGAATTGGGAGAATTATGAAATTGTTAATCCAATCTAGCAATAGTACCTATCGATGAGGGATATGAACTTAAATTCCTTTATTTGAAGCTTCAATATCAAATCAAATAAAATCGATTGAGCTGGATAATCCTTTTATTTTGAAATAGACTACGGCCGCTACTCTTTGTTACATTTAGGCTACATTTCAGTCCTCGAATGCATTAATGATTAAAATGAAAATGCCTATGACATAAAATTCCTTAACTTTCTTTGATGAAATAAGGTCAACTTTAAGAGAGAACATTCGCAACATCAAAATCATGTTTAAATAAATTAAATTCTTCGGCTCTTTTGTACAGATATAATACGAAATTCTTTTGGCGTAAATGGGCATCTGGAGCTAATTTCCTTATACTTTGAAGTATACAGTACATGAATGTTCTTACTACCCGCAAGAGATCTCCATAGCTATTTCTCTGCCTGGAGAATCTCGGCAAAGATTAAAACCAAAGAGCACTTGAGGTGACCAATAATTCCTAACTTCTATACCTAATATGTCAATTGAAAGGTTATTTTCAAAAATATGGCTACGTAAAAAGAAGTACTAACGCCTTCAGAAGAAACATTCACAATATGAGGACAAGAAAATCGAGAAAAATTACGTCCATTATCAATTAATAGCTCGTAGGGCCCAGAATAACATTTTAAAAGATGGACTTATTGCAAAGGTTATGCAAGAATAACCCTGGCCCATTAAAATAATAACGCAAGGTACCATAACTCCTTAATCACCACCTTGTCTTACTGAAATCACTTAACAACTGATTTTTATTATGTTTAGTAAATCCTTGTTATTTTACAATTAATTGAGAGATATTTTGAAAGAAACCCCAAGCAAAAATTTCTAAGTGCGTTACCAAATATGTTCCCAAATGGGAACACACCGCAACATTTTGCTATTAGTTGAAAAATAAATGTACACATGACCAAACAATGTAAGTTTGACGGTGTAATATACACTTATCTTTTGAGTAAGTGAGCATACGTTACTGGATAGCAAGTGTTAGGGAAAATATCGAAATAACCGCATACATACTAAAGAGGTGATGAAAATAACCAATTTTTAAAAGATATAGTAATAACCACCAAGGTATACAAGTCATGAGGTTCACTTTAAAAAATACTCCCATACTTTATTTAAATAAAAAAGGTGTAAAAGTAATCGTAGATACGAAATATAATTTTCATGAATTTTTATAAATCTGTTCCCTAATTGGAACATTGGACTGTAAACAGCAAAAATCCACGGTTACGAGGACTGATCTTCCACAGTTCATAAACATATTTTTTCACATTCCTCCCAGCTCTTTGAGAATATTGGCCTCAAAATTTCCGCTCACGAACAATCAATGAGCTATATGTTGAGTACAAGCTATCAAACTTCAGTTTTATCTTCACATGAAAAAAGCATAAATGTGCGAAATCAGTGCGTTAACGAAAAAATGCTTGACTAATTCTTAAGGCAACTATAAGGTGAGGTTCTGTGGAGTCAACTTCAATTAAATTTTTATTTAAGAATTTGATCACTAAATTCATGGACAGAGGCGATAAAATATGACGGTGTTACAATTTCCTCCTGCATTGAAAAAACTATCGAGTTAGCTGAGTTAGGATGTTTTCTTATTTTAATAAATAAATATTTATAAAGAAACTGCGCATATTGTACTCTATCTACATAAGCATTGTATTTAATGAAATCCGAAACTCGATAAATACTTTGCTTCATCGGATTTTTTATATTTTCCATGCTGGTTATGCATGGGATAGTAAACGGAGTTAATGATACGATACCTTTAGGACATAAATTCGAAAATCAAAGCATGATGGAGTGGAACTTTTCTGTAATGAAATAAATATTTTTTATCTCAATATTCTAGGGTATGAATAGGAGAGAGGGGCTCCCGTAATGGGACCTTGCTTGGCTAACACGGGTATTTTCCCCTCAGATATGTCCTGTAGCAGACCCTACGACTACAACGACGCTGACAGGGAGTCGTGTGTGGGCCTCACGGCGCCCCTCGTGACATCTCCATGTTAGGCGCACTTTGGACGGTCGGTACCCGTCCCGTTGGGACCCGACCGCCGGCCAGCGTGCCTTTTTATCGGCACGGAGGCCAAGTCGGGGCAAACGGCGCGGAACTTATGCCCGGCGCATTGGATGGGTGCGAGCAAAGTGGGCCATTTTGACACACTTGCAATTTATTGGCCGCGACGAGTGTGCGTGGCAGCGCTTTTGTTTTCCCACTTTTTCGTTACACTGCCGGCCCTCGGATATGAAATGTGTTATGCGTTCTGGGGATGGGCTTGAGCCCGCCTGGATCAATTCAACCCTCGTGCTTTCAGGGCCGGAGCCTCGGAGAGGGGGCGGAGTCCACCCCCGACTGCCCGGAGGCGCGTATTGTGGATGGATATTACGCACGGCTCACTTCCACCCCGACTCCCTCCCCCACTCCCAACTGCGTGAATACTGAGGTGCAAAGTGAGGGAAATGTTTCATAACTGCCCAAAGTTCTTGTGGCAGGGAAAAGAATGAAGTGGAAATGTAGAATAACACGCTGGAATTGAATGTCATGGGCTCTCGGTCCCTTGTTTATGGCCACTGGCCGGGGGACTGCACTCCTTTCTTGCGTGTTATTGGTGAGGGGCGGAAATAGAGATGCGCGTCGGGCTATTTTACAGAATCATGGCTCAAGTTTCAAGAAAAATTAATGAAATCCTAAACACTAACTTTGCATTCCAAGCTATTTGTTTTCCTTCAAAAGTTTGAACAGGTTTTTTTTCTATGAGATGTCTCCACTGCATAATTAAATAATATATTATTTTAATTTCAATCACTCATGGAAAATTAGCTTGGAAAAACGAGCGTATACTTACTTAATGCGTAAAATATACTCAAAACGTTAAAATACTCTTAAGTGCAATTATGAAATACAAACACAATCAAAATATCTCAAGTCAAACAGTACTTGGGGACTTTTTTCATATGAAATAAAGCGTTTCTTCGTCACCTTCTGACAATTAATACAATGGATAATTGCGTAACACCCCATTTATTTTAATAGGCTCATAACTTCGTACTACATATCCTTACTAATAACTTCAGGCTTTACTTTGTGAAACCTCTCCATATTGGAATTAAGGAAATAAAACTTTGCAAGGTTCACTGATTGTTTAATTAAGGGCACGACCCGGGTTTCGTAACTTAGTTATATTGTCAGGTGACTAAACCTGCATGCATCATACATTTATACATCATTTATATACATTCCATATATACATTCCGATATACATTTCAATATACATATACATGATATACATATATGTATTCCGTATATACATTCCTTATATACATCACATATATACATTCCGATAGATGTCCTCACAGTCACTTGTGTCTTTGTGTATAAATGTATGATGCATGCAGGTTTAGTCACCTGACGATGTAACTAAGTTACGAAACCCGGGTCGTGCCCTTAATTAAACAATCAGTGAACCTTACAAAGTTTTATTTCCTTAATTCCTATATATCCTTGATAGCTTGAGTTGCGGGAAATATCAAAATTAAAAATGTACCTTTTTCCGCTCAAAAGAATATGAAAACGGATGAAAAAATCCATAACTAGTAAAATTAGAATGCTTTTTTTTACATTTGGAAGGATTTTGATTCCAACAAATGTTCCAATATCATACGTATTTTTATGAAGTAATGTTACTTATGCTCAGCACTTCGCTACGAATGTTTTGACCACAATAGATACAGACCCTATATATTGAAACAAATTGGGTGATAATGATTCCATTCCGGGTCAAGGGAAATAAATTGTTACCCTGATAGTTTTGTTACTTAGCAATGCGTTATATTAGCATAAATCCATAAAAACAAGTGATGAGATTAATATGCCAAATGAAATTTAATTCTTCGTCATGAACTCCAACAAATTATTATGAATCATGGCGTTGAATATTCATTTTGAATTAAGGATTTCATTTGCCTTATGATTTAGGGAACAAACTGCATAAAAGTCAATTTAGGGCACAAGGTCCCATAAGGAAACTATGTACTTTGTACCACATCACTAACATACATTCAGGGATTTTATAGAGAAGTCCCGGAAAATTATCCTTATTTGAGTAAACTGGTCTTCTTTTTCTACCTCATGAAGTTAGCCTTCAGAAACATGCATAATAAGATTTTAAGCACTATCTATGGACTGCATTTACGGATGAAGGGGTAACACGATGTTCTGCCTAAAGCCTGAGAAATGGTTACCTTAGCGCATAAGTGCACAGTGCTGAATTCACGGCACGGATGTGGGGGCTAGTTTCTTTACTTATTCCACCTGTGGTTTCCCACAAAGTTCTCGAGTATAGAAAATTTGCAGGAGAGAATTCGTGGATGAGAACGCAGTTGCTACACCCATAGACGAACGCAGGGCCGCCTGCTTACAACTCCAGGAAAGCCTACGGGAACACTGCAATGCCAATCGAAAAGAATAGCGTAAATGTTACACCGTACTCTTAGGTAGCTTCCATCGTTGAAATTCCACTGTTACAACTCCTCTCGATTGCAAGTTTCCAGGTTTGAAAAACATTCCCATCCACCAAGATCAGAAGCGAGGATGATCCCCTTGCCTGGCCCTTGAAAGAATGAGGCACATGGGGATATATTTGCCGCATGAGTTGGTCGCTAGAAGGGAAAGTTTTATGGCGGATGGGATTAGGGCTCAAGAGGAGAAAAGACACCCTCTTCCTCGCCACACACCACTATATCGACCGTTCTACTCTACAGAATCTACGCTGAATCTACCATCCTGAGTGTTGCCAAGATCAGTCTGTGGAGAAAGTTAAAAAAATTGACTTTCTTCTGACTCGTAGCTCCCATGGTACCAAGGAAATTTAATAAATGTTCAGTGACGAGCATAAATAGCATGACTACGCCTTAAACTGGGATGCATGATATTCAATCGGGACGAACTTTAACGGATTGTATTGGAAGCAGAGAGTGGGAGCCTTCTTATTGATTGGGGCCTTTCTGTGGTGGAGCCTTGAATCGTATTGCTATCAAGGAAAGGGCCCTAAAGGGTAGAAAGGCCCACGCAACCTGCAAGACGCGTCTTCGCCATTATATGTTCTCCTCTCATCTTACAGTAATTCCATCCGAAGGTGGATTTGGTCACGCAAGGGTAAAGTTCACAACAAGCTAGGCCACAAGCGTGCAAATTTCACACATTTGGGTGGGCCAGTTCTTACCGGGGGGAGTGTGGTAGTCTTGTGGTACTCTTGGATTGCGCTTGGCTGCTGATCGAGGTGTCTTGGGTTCAAATCCTGAGTGAAGCCTTCAGACACCCCAAAATAAAATCTTTGAAGTGCAAGGTGGCCCAAGGAAAGGAACTGCCCCCCCTACACTGAATATATGAAATACACACACCTGGGGCTTAGTTCAGGGTATGATCTACTCTCACTTATCCAAACCGACCTTCAGGTTAAATCACTGATTGTGAGTGAGTGAGTTATTATCACTGGAATGTCTTGTGGTAAATATAAATTTTTCACAGGTTAGAGTCATTTTAGTTAATATTGATATCTTCAATATTTTTTACTATTTTTATAGGTAATTATCACCTCAATCTTCGGAGCCATATATTTGAACCTGTGTTTTTCCACGTACACTATCGTATCTCAGTCCTTTATCAGCTATTCGCAACCCTATTTCACTCAACTAAACTGTCGTACCCAAATTCCTCTGCATTGCTACCTACCCTACCAAATTGGGTGTAAGCGCGGCGGCTTTATGCAGACCCGAAACTGCTGCAATTGCTGGTGCTTTATTTCATGTTATGACTGTGAAGCTTCCAGCATGTCCTAAAGAGTTCTCCCATTTTTATTGTTATCCGGTATCGGAAGAATTCACCTGGGATATGAACCAAGAACCTTCCGATGAGCAGCCAAGCGATCTATTAAGAAGGGAAACAAAATACCCTTGTACTGTTATCATCAGGTCATTCACTGAAATCGTAATTTAAAAGAACTCCTAGCACGCACATTTTAACTATTACATAACCAACCAATATTTATCTCTTTCTACTCGTGATCGCCTACTTAGCTAATGCTAATCCTTACATATTTCCTTAAGCTGAGTCCGTTTCCTTAAAGTATTCAGCACCAAGATTTGAACTAAAACATTCTATGGGATCTCAAAAGTTAACTAATAAAGTCAACAAATGACACTTACGGGTCGAATTATATTTGTCATAATTACATGCCGGTTAAATGCTCTACGTTCCACCTCTTAGAGAAATGAGGACATAGAAAGTTAAAGTTGCTTCAGGGAGTTTGGGCGGCTATTAAGAGCATGAATTAAGACGTGCCGAGAATTAAGCGGAACACAAAAAGTTTACCACAGGCTTCTTGAAAAATACGAAGCCAAAATTTGAACATTCAATTCGTGCAACAAGCTGTTAAATTGACCTTTGAAGAGCTAGCGTGGTGCGCAAGGGAATGGCCTTTGGTTGTTGAACCTCACGGGATAAAAGCATACCTAAGGTGGAGTGAGTAACAATTTGAGCTGGAGTTCCACAGAAAATCGGAAGAACAGTATTCATGTTGATCACCTGAAGGAAAAAAACTGATTGTAAGTTTGGTATACAATAACGTAATACGGCTATTAAGAAATATGACATGAAAATCATTAAGCAATGGAAGCCTTTCTGCAATTAAAGGTTTTCTCACGGTGAACTGCATAAATATGTACGCAATACTTAGAAAGAAATATTCATCATGCATTTTAGTCCTGCAATAACTTAATAATAACATAATTATGTAGGGGCATGAATAATAATTTGGATAATTGTATTTCAAATGGTTAACAGTGAAAGAATAATGTATGAAAAACGTAAGTGAACTAATATTTATCCATTTAGAGTTTTACGACGGAAAAATGTTGATCAACGGAGATATTTTTATACGACAATAGAAGGAATGAATTCACACATTTTAGATAGCTAAAAATGGTATTCAATAATTGGAGTAAGGTAAATTAAAAATGATAATGCCTTTTAGAAGTGTGAATAGGATAGCTTCCACCAAACGGATCTTAAGATTGATAATTGAACGTAAATAAGGCAGGCTACTTGCCTTCGTGGCGAGATCATGAATGCAAAAAAACTAGTTTCTTGTTTGTACATACTTATCGCCCTGATTTTTTTAACTTTCAAGTACTTGAAATGACGAATGAACAATAAATGTCAATAGAAATTATTTCATTGAATTAGGTATTGGAATACCAGCCTAATTTATAATCCTAATCAGCGAACGAAGTCATTAGTAAGAAGTGGGAAAACGCTACAGGTAACTTTATTTGCAAATAAAAACACAATTGATGGAGGGATAATCATTGTCCAATGCTTGGCAACTAATGACAAAGTGAATGTCATTGAGCTAGAAAAATATTTTTGCAAAATTGCTTCCCACACTCTGCCTGCAGACGTTTCTTTTCCAACACTATGTAAGTGATTTCATGTTATGCAATTAATTCAATCTCTTACGTAATATATGTAATAATTATAAAATCGAGATAAATATCCACGTTTGATTGGTACAAGGAAGGGTTATTCACAAATAAATTACTCACGTCTTTGAATCGCGAATTGAAATTAATAAATGTCAAAGCGTAATGATATTTAATGTTTCACTAGTCACGGGCTAAATACACTCTAGTGTGTATCACTCATACTCCATAATATCAAGCAAACGCGGACAAAAGTTTTCAAACTTGATCGAACACGTCTAGCTTTTTAGGCCTTAAATGCTTATTAGTTAGTACTTTCCTTGTAATTTAACCAAAGAAAAACTTAAGAAGAGCGCGATCACCTTCTTTAGCTACTCTTTGAAGCCACGATGAAGTTTTAGCTGCATTACCATCAAAGAAGATGCTGCGAAGAGCCTGATTATGCAGTGCATGAAAATTAATTTTTGCAGCTAATTTTGCATTTTTTCGACCGATAAAAGCTCCGTGTTACATTGTCACTATAAATGCACAACTTCAGCATGTATAAAAAGATGCTTCACGTGCAGGTGCTGACAACGGAAAATCCATAGCCGAAAACTAAGAAATACGTTTAATCACTAGATACACACAAACTTAACGTACATAACTTCCCCTTGCGCTAACAAAATTCAAATTTTGTGCCGTACTCTCTTCTTTATATACCAAACTGGATTTCATGCAAAATAATTCTGGCAGACGGCATTTAAATGCACGTAGGTTATAAACAAATATTTTACTTTGAAGGAACGGCAGGCACTGTCGAGATTTTCCTTTATAATATATAAGTATGCTAACTGATCTAAATCTAGCCATAGTTTTCTCTTCTTTCCCTGCACTGCAACTATCGTGTAAGGATAATCATTAGCTATTACTTTGTACCATCAATGGCCCCCGTAATGTATGTAAACGTCTCCTCTTAAATACATAAAGCGTCATCGAAGGTTTTAGCAAAACGCAAAATATTCACATTAAATTATCTCTAATATTTGACTGTAAGCTCAAAATTAAAATAGGAGTGTCTTTTTTTATAATATTCCATTAGCAGCAGGTGTAAGAATTGAGGGTATGAGAACGGCTACACGAAAGTAATAGAGCATTAAAACAATATTTATGAATCGTATTAATTTTTACCTATATTTCTAGAATTACCATTTTTAGTATAATTTAATCAAAAATCTAACTGCAAAACCCATCAATTCACCCAAAATATATTGCTTAACATCCTCCAGATATCTCCAAATTCTGAAAGGAAAGAGAAATTTTCCGACATCAGAACAAGATGCACGAAAAATTATGATTTTCACCGATATCTCAAGTATTATCATGTTCTATTATAATTTTAAAGTTAAAAGTAGTTTTACCTACACACACAACCTTCGAATTCAAGAATAATTATGGAAAATGGTTTAAAAAACAATAAGTAGGTAATTTACGCACATCTTTGTAAGGTATTCAGGTACTCTGATTTGCTAACGTTTTAAAATAACCATTGAAAAATGCAGAACCAGCCCATTAGCTCCTACTAGAATGCTCAGCGTTCTCAAGAAGTGACAACAAATCAATATTTGCTTATTATCAGAAAGCGTTCTAGATAAGGCCAGGCTTTCCAAAATCCGGAACTCCTTATTTATGGCACTAAAGCGGAAATTCTAACCAGCGGAATGTGCACTTTAGTCCCACTTGGGTGGAAAGGTCGGCTGGGAGCTTACGCGCGTCTTTGGGTGGCATAGCACGTATAAGAATACATACAGTGGCAATGTAAGAGGGGGGCGCTGTTTTGCGCGCCGCAGCACAACTAGCTCCACTGATGAATGTCTTGAAGGTAAGACATAAATCTCCTGGCTGTGAGCTGCTCCGGTTAATGCATTCTAGCATCAGGGATAAAAGGGATCACCGCGGAAGGATGGGGGATTTGGACCGATATGGTAGCGGAAGGGCCGATGGGAAGGGGATGGCGAGGAGGCTGGAAGGTGGAAAGGAATTGAGTTGACTTTGAATAGCAAGGCGGTGCAGGTAGAAGAGCGATATTTTCCATCGATTCAAAGCCAGTTTGGAACACACACGCGCATGAGCTATGTTGCCCCTTTTCAAGGGGACTGTATAGATGAGGCCAAATTCCATCTCATAGAAGGTTGATTTCTGTCGCCCCTTCGGCCGCTTTTTAATCGATTATCAAAACTGTCCACGGCGTGGTGATGAGTGCAATGTGATCCAATTTTTTCCAACATTTTACATTATAATGTTTGTAATTTCGAGGAATAGCATTGAGCTTTAATGAATTTGAAAGATCACATCATAGTTTATATGAATTTTGGTCAACACTCTGAATTATACCTCATTTCCCCATGGAATTCGGGCATTTTGTCCGCCAGCGACGCTAGAAGGCTCGCGCATGAGCCATGTGGCTCCTTTTGGTTAATTTTTACCTCTTCTTCCCCCATTGTTGATATTCTACGTATGTCACCCCCTCCGAGAAAAACGCCATAGCTACACTTCAAACCACTGATTTAAAATATTTTACCTATTTTTCAGTGAACTGATCCTACCTTATCTGTATATATTCATGAATGCCACTTAGTAAGCAGAGGGACGACTTTTTAAAATTCTTTTTTTAAGGTCTGACCTACAGCAGATAATTATATGTAAAATATTTCTTTCAAAGTGATTCGACCAGGAGTATAGCTCCTTTACTTGGGTCAACGGTTATTCACGTGATTTTCTTCTTAAGGTGTGAGAAAGATTCGCCAGGGATTTGATACTACGAACCTCCAATCTATAGGCAAACGATTTCTCCCCGTAGGTCATCAAGCTTCCTCTTATAAAGAGATATACATTATATTTGATTATTCGTCAGTGCCACATTTTTAGTGGAAAGAATGTTTCTCATAAAGGCCTAATAGTAGCAATTAAGCTACTAATCAGGCGCTAATTACATTCTTCAGGTGCCATGAATAGTGTACATTGGATATGCACCGTGAACTTCTTTGATCAAATCCTTTAGAAAGAAGTGCTGGGATGGTTCATAGTCGGCATGACACCTCAGCTCGATATGACGTGGGCGAGCGGTTTACATCAATTTGGTTCCACCTCTATCTGAGGTAGTATCTTGCATATGTTTAGGTTAATAGATGGAGCGTGAGCATTCTATGAACGAGCCTTAGTATTACATTTTAAACTTATACCATGAAAGGAGTTGGATTCATTATAAACGGGAATATATTTTACATTAGTGACCTACTATTCTCAAAAATACAAAAAAAACAGTTGATCACGAAGCAATCTTTGTCCTCAATATCGATTTAGTGTCGATCTATGCCATTCGTTGGCTCCTTGGACCGTTCGTCCGACAATCAGAAAATGCGTCATAAAAATATTCAATCAGTAATCCAAGAAAATACAAGGATAATATTTTTTATTTATGATGAACCCCGTCGCAAGGAGATAACATTTTAGCTACAAAGAAAGGAAAATATTAGATAACATTGAATGTAGCTCTTTTAACAACAACATAATTTTTCTTTAAAAAACTGTAGGATTGTTTGCTGATAATTTAATGACAACCGGTTGAGAACTCTAACTTTTGACGTGGCAATTGAGAAGAATTAATTACTATTTCGGGCTTAGGGAATATGAAGGATGCCAGAATACATTAGATGGACATCGTTTTCCCGTAATTAATAGTTGACACAAGCATGTATGGGTCCGATTAAGGAATATGGAGAAAATACATCATACTAGGAAGTATTTCCGTCAGTAATGGAGAGGTTATCAGCTCTGATTAACGTAATACTTGGAAAAATGACCATCCTCGCGTGAGCCCCAAGGTGAATCTTACGCAGGAGGTAATTCGTAGTTACAGACAATTTTTAAGTACAATGTGTAAGTCAATGTGTAGAATATCCTAATACTGCGGGTGATAATGCACCGCGGGTGATCCTCTGCTTTCATAGCTTCCCTATCACACACTCACTGCCGTCGGTGAAGTTCTCCCATACCCCCTTCCCATGTTCAACTGTTTTGAGACCCTTCATAAAAATATAATTTGTATCGCCCTGTCTATCTATTTGGTCACCGCTTGATAATGACCTGAAAAATTCAAAACCGGTCGAGTTATTCAATAAATACTGTGTGGAATACAGCAAAGTTTACTTTGCTATCTATCATGACATCATTCCACAAAGTTAACTATCATACTATTGATTTTATAAGTAAATTCTATAGACGTTAAAAAACAGCGATATACTGGGATCACTTCCCCATTAAGGACATTCTCGATTACCTAGCGCTTTTTCAGAGGAGAAGTTTCATAATAGAAGGAACAGTTGCATTAAATACAGGAATAGTACGGTTTTGATGAAGCAGTTAGTTTTAAGGCGGGGGAACAACATTCACCATAGCAGTTCAATTGGTCGTTGCAATCCCTTGTTTGCTTACTTCATAACATTGTGCGTCATGAATAGCCGCAAGTGATGGATCGGTTAATGATTTCCATCAATGAGGATAGTTAGTGGATTGGCAATCGCCCATCATCCATACGAATGATTGAATGGGCAACAGAACACGTCTAAACCACCATCAAACTCTATATGAGCTGATGCCACATGGATACGATACTTCGGTCCACTATCTCACCACGAGCGTAATTGATTTTTGAGCAGGTAAATATTTTCCCACGGGGAAGCATTTGCTCCTCCACAATGACAAACCAAATGTGATGCCGTAATCCAGATGCAATTCATGGATTATTTTATCTTTAAATGTATAAATTAATTGAATGGACTATATAATTGGATTTTTTCAAAGAGTAATTTTGAGGTTGAGCAGATCCTTTATATTCACCAAATAAGGACGACAACAAACGGAATTATGGCATACTGTTGCCGCGGAGTGTAGGTTAGCTTGATAGCTGCTTATTTCTCATTTCTTCATTTTTTTATATTTTTTTTTGTTCTTTTATTTAGGTATTGTTAGACTCACGCTAGAGGGCTGTCATGGCTCTTTTTGATTTCACAGAGTCTGATAGGAAATTCATGCAACTCATATGCTCTTTTTGTTTTTTTTTAATTTCATCTCTGTGAGTTAAGTAGAGCTTCTCTCTTAATTTTGGAAAAAAAGGAAAGAAAACAAGATGATATTGTACGTAAATTCCGCTATGACAACAAATTTATTTGAGGAATCTGGAGTTCTTCTTCTGCCAGAAGTGTATTTTGTTTATTCTTGCACAGTTACCTATAAAGCCGCCGAATGAAGATAATATTTCGTCTAATGGAACGAAGATATTTTTCATTAACGCTAAAATAAGCCAACGCATTGATCGGTGAAAAAACCACTTTTAAAGTGCCAAAGTAAATACTTACGGACACTGACCAAGGACTTATTACTCAGGTGATTATCAAGGGTATCTTAAAAAAGATTTAAGAGTCGCAACCATGGCATGTGTTAGTAAATACTCAGTGCAGGATGTACAAGGTAAATTAATTATATTTCCCTGTATCGTGGGTCAACTTAGTGTATCCGGAAACCTCACTCACTGTTCAAAAACAAGCGTAAAAATTCTAACATGTGATAATGCAGCATATACTAGTATTAGAAAAAAAATAAAAGTGAACATTTTGACCACTACCAGGTACCTAAGGTTTTACAGTAAATTTACTATACAATTGCCAGATAATTTCCCAATGTGAGAAGAAAAGATCACTTATGTGCATTGTTGATGCATGTATGACCAGAATTTATCATTTAATTTTCCGATAGCGGTGTATTCTGGTGCAGAGTAAGTCAGAAAATTAGTCACTACTGCCTTTCACGTTCATAACCAATCCTTCGTTTTCTTCAGAATGAAAAATATAATTTTTTAAGTGGCGAGCGCGGATAACTATTTGGTACGTTTTTATTAGAATATCTAAGACAGGAAATATCAACTCGATCGAAAAATATCAAAACTGCCCAGCAGGATTTGAATATTTCGGATGTATTTCATCGCAAATACTTTGTTTTCCCTGCTCTACTTTGTTATCTCCCCCAGGTTTTCCCGGTTTCCTCAGCAGACGTTGCGCATATCATTTACAAAGAAAAGTTGTGGTACATATGTAACCGTCCACAATAACAATTTAAATACGTATAAAGTCGTGCATGGTAACTTTCACCTTTCCTAAACCACAATATTCCCAATGTTTAGGGAAATTGCCGTGAGACTGAGTCGCTACTGCCTTTCACGTTCATTATTAGCATGTTTTTAGCAGCATTTTCTTCATCATAAAGCATTTGTTAAGAGATATTTCCTTCCAGCAATGCAGTAGGCAATACTATCGATTTTCATGACATTGCTAGACTTTCAGGTTAATTTTACCATTCGTAATGAGGCCACTTCTCAGACAGGCCAACAATATCGAGGAATGATCGAAATTTGCCAGCTAAAAATCCTTTGGTTTTTTAGCAAGTAAAAGAAAAGCTGTTTTCAATGGATTTTAAATCTCATATTATGCAGAACAGGAGAGGCACCTCTGTTAGGGAGGCACTTTTTGGCTAAACACAGCCGAAATTTTGACACGCGATTCGACATGTCCAAATACTGTGTGACAAACATTACATTTTCTGTGGTTAGTTGGTTAAGTAAACGACACCCTAAAATTCATCCGCAAAATCAACTCAAAAAAATTAGACCACTCAGGGTGGAAATATTGGAGAACTTTAACTGAAGAATTAATATGAAAAATGCTTAATTACCCTTTCATCAAATCAATATACTGACTGAAGACCACTACTTTTTGACAGCCCATTTGTTCTTACCAACGCTTAAGTTTGAATTTGAAATCCCAGATGCAACATAAATTGCCTAAACTTCATAATAAATATCTCTTGACATTTGACTTGAGTGGCTCATAACCTAGGGTAGTCTAAATAAGAGGAACCAGATAACTGGATATGCACTGATATCCATTTCTTATTTTTTTTTTAAATCCCTCAAAACGCCTTTTATTGGCTAAACGATTAAATGAAGAGAGTGAAATCTCCTCTCTGTTTTTCATCAATTTGACAGAAATTTTTAAACTCAGTTCTCCTAATCACACGATAGATAATGTGAAACAACTTTCATCTTCGAGCCTGAAATCTCGAAGTTTTCAAGGAAAAGAACATAACCGAATAATAACCGGTAAATTCGCAGTTAGTAATCAAATAGTGGGCATGGTGCATATCTCGATGAAATTTAAAAGGAGTGAGAACGCGATATGTACAATTGACACTCATATATTAGTAATAGAGAAAAAATTCCATTTCAATGCATTAAAAAAGGTCTTTATTCCAAGTTCCATGATTCAACATTCTCAAATTATATAAAGTTATGTGTAAAGTTATTTATGAAATATGGTGGAGGCAAAAATGAAAATAGGAGTCAAAGGAGCCATGCAGATGACAAGAACGGAAGAATTTATTTTTGAGAGAAAGTGACTCGGAGAACATGAGCGGAGTAAATTGTTAAAGTTTTATTATTTGACAGGGTCACTGAATCGATTACAGATGACAAAAAACTTTCTATTCTTGGAATCGTTCATTTTATTCAACTTACTGTGGCAAATATTATCGTTGCATTCGCTGCATTCAATACTGTACCTGTAGAATGAGGCCGAAATTTGAACACAGCTACAAGCATGCCCGGCGACTTTATACTCATCTAAGGCTTCTGCAGTGACACATTTATTTAAAGAAATGCATAAGGATATAAAGTGTTTGCATTATAGCTGCGTAAATGTATATATACAATTTAATACACCACAATTAACAATTGATCTATGATTTGAATACTTTTGTAGTCTAATTTATAGGCCAATAACTGTATCTTAAATTTTACATGCTATTAAATATGCTATGGCTTGCAATGTAAATGATGAATCATATGCAGGATGATTTTTTTTCGTAATAGCGACTGTTCTTGAGGCAACAAAACGTTCCATTTTATGCTCTCAGTGGAAGAATCAATAGCTTTCATACACATCTTGCGCTAATATGTGTTCACCTTTTGCTAACAATCTACCAGAGCTGGCATTAAATATTAACTTTTATGCATTATTTGCAGTACTTACCTTTTTCTGACAACTAAACACGTACACCATTACCAAGAATAAACTCAGGACTCAAACCAGGAAATGTATTCCTTAATAAAACCAGCATTTCGCTCAATTGGAAAATAAAGAGATTACAATCACTAAGCTGTCACTAGGATCGAATAAATTATCGTAAAGCTACATAAACGTTTTACTCAATGCAGGTGATTTATAAATCAAAATTTATCACGGGACAAAACATAAGTACTATTGAAAAACACAGCAAATACACTAACCCAATGCGAGTTCCGTAGGATAAATGACGAAATTGCGCCGTCCACAAATTTGATCAATTAAGTATAACTTAGTAAAGAGCATCAATTGATAAAGGCTAGGCGTTTAAAAAAAAATAGAATAATGCTTCGAAAACTTTTCACGTCTCCAATGTCGCTTTGGCGCAACACCTACTTCAACTCTCCGATAAAATTCTGCTTTTGGACCATGCACGTCTAACAATCAATATAATTACTAAATTGACGCAATTTTAGTTTTCATTTGCAGCGTTTCGTCACTGATACGGGAATGTGCTTTCTTTTCGACGATGAATTTTCATGCCCCACAAATTTGATGCTGTTATTCCAACCCCTTGTCATATACCGGTGGGTAAACAAAAACTGGCCCGTGGTATTTTATGAAGTCCCGTAATTTCCAGCTTGGTTTGACATCAGCTTCCACAGTTCGGGAGATGAGAAGACCATTGCTTCGCCTTATTGAAGAAGCCACTTCCACCAATGCAAGGCTATTACACAAACAAGCAAACGTCACAGGTAAACAAAGAAAGCAAACACGTCTGTGAACGTGTCTGAGGTCAATGAAGAGCACTTCGTTTAGCAATCTCATAAATTCCACTCAAAGTCCACCCTTGGGCATCAAAATTCGTAACTGTCGCAAAAAATATAGAAAGAATGTGCGGAGGATTTAATTTGCTAAAAAAATTAGAATGGCATTATTTAAATTGTGATGTTAAAACTATCTCAATATCACCTAAAAATGCTACTAAGGGCAGTGACAAATAACAGAAAAATAATATAAAAAAATGAGGTTTTAATAGAATAAGGGATCTTATTGATGGCTTCTATCTAGTTCATTAAATTCAACTAGACGTTTCAAATCAGGGAAGTAATATTTTTGTTTTCTATAAAATCTTTTTCAGAAACTTCAAAAGGGCAAAATTTCATAATTTAATGCTTGCACTCAATAATTTTCCAAATTTAACAAAAATGTCTAATCAATGCTCACTACATATAAGCAAAGTCGTTATATGCATAGACTCGATCTCAATGTATCAAGTTACTACTGTGATACGATTAATTAATTCAATCATGTACTTTTTTTATTCGCAGTAAATCACTGAATGGAAAGACCTGCAGACTCATCAACGAACGAGAAACTCACTCGGTACTCAATAGAGGAGGATAGTAATAGACAGTAAGTAATCAAATGACTCGGATGAGTGGAATGACTTGATGGCTGATTACTCCTCGTAACAGCGAAAGCGTTCCTTTAAATGAATTTGAAAATATGGCCTATGCAGATAAAAGAAGGATCGGTAATGGATTCCTGGCCATTATAAAAGAATTATTTTAACTTCAGCTAATTATTATTTTCTTGACTGTTTAAATGTAAATTGGTGCCCATAAAATTAAATAAGAGTCTACTTAATAGTCTACTTTGTGAAGCAAGGGTAGAACATCACTTTCTGGGTAAACAGGCAGTCGACTTAATCTAGTTCATAAAACAGATATGATTGATGATTGATTTGTATTTCCTCAATGAATCACGAGTATTTTATTCATTCCATGTTTCAATTATTAAGAACGTATCGATCGTGAACATCGTGATGAAAGCAATAATATATAAATTCTAACCATTTACATTGCAAATATTCAGCAGCTCTAATTATTTTTCACGAACAGGAAAAAAACATTCAACAAATCATAAGGATTGACATATTAAAAAAAACTTATCAAAAAGCAACCAAATTTATACCATATGTATGCTGAATCTATATTTTATCAAGGATGATATACAGCAACACCAATCTATGCCTCGCAGTGTCCTCCATTATTCTCATCAATCAGGATCATACACTAGATCAGTATAATGTAAGCACTAGTCGAAATGAATGAATTCACTTCTGCACTGATGCTTACTAAATAGATACTAATATCATAGATGGATAATTAGCACTCAAGAACGCGAAAACATGATCACCGCATTGATGCTGAAGCACGGGTAATAACTCAGGTATAGCAGCGCGTACTTATTAATAGAGGGCAGTGTAATAGGATTTTCATCCCCCGCGGATCGATCCAAATTCATGCCTAGACAAGACCTTTCCCTTTGTTCGTTTCCTCATCCACCGCTTTTAGCTCCCGGTTGGCATGCGAAGAGAACAATAGCGGCTAAACAATTCCTGCTACTAGACGGAAAACATTGATTCAGCACCCTCCCAAGCGGCGGATGTTCCAGTTTTAAAATTCTGTTGCTACAGATTATCCCGTGATATTACTCATGTCCTGACTCACAATTTGAAGTGGATATCATTCACAGAATTACCGGTTCATTGAAAGTTTCATTTTATTTTTCATTCATTTGTGAAGAAATATGAAATACCCTTTCATTAGCAAGCGAAATAATCCTCACATGAGAGAAAGGGGTTACAAATTAGATATCCATGAACTACACCCTCACCCTATTAATCTCCGACCAACTTGTTAGATTAGCCACTGTATGCGTGCTCTATAATAAAATATTATGAATAAAATTGGCAAATGGTTATTTTTACCATCCTTAATTACTATTGACGTTCAAGCCATAACGTTTGACTCAAATGTTACATGACACATAATAACATGGTTAAATATCTTTAACGCTGTAAATATACCAGTTGTCACCGAGAATTCGTAAAAAAAAACTGCCGGCATAAAGAATTTCTCACACAGAAAACTGAAAAGTCATGAAAAGAAGAAAACTAGACGAAAGTAAGTTCAGTACCTCAAATATTCAAACTATATCCCATTATTTATTCGTTGGTATCGCAAAGTGAATCCAGTAATAGGGACGAGTTAATTTATTCGTTGGTATTGCAAAGTGAATCCAGTTATAGGGACGAGTTCTAAGGGGATACAATTGGGCTCAAATAAAATTATATTTGGAGTAATTGGAGATGAAAACTTTGAAATATATATGTGTACAAATACGGATATGATAACGATGAAATCATATTTTTCCCCCTAATTGTTAAAATCAACTTGAAAATGCTGATGTTACTAATTTGATTGCTGATGCAACACTTAATTCTATAACACGAAGCTTTGAAGGTAAGAGCACCACGCTCCTTAGGTAATCAGCTGTGCGATTGTGTAAAACGTGTATTATCGAGCCTGACGGACACTTTCCTACTGTCTACATTTTTATCTTATCAGATCCTTGAACAAGTAGAATGATGAGGATCAAATGGATAAACCGAATCAGTAAAAAGAAGTCCTAAGAAGATAAGAAGAGAAGAGAAGCTCCATGAAAACCTTGATATAAAGGGGAAAAACTTGATCGGAATTTCAGTGAAACGTGATGGCCTCATGGCCTGACAATCGTCAAGGGACAAGTATATGACAAGAACGGAAAAAGAATAGTTCGAATAAAACATATGGTACAAGGATATGAAATGAAAGAGATTCGCAGATGTGGAAAGATTAGATGATTGGAGGATTGAGTGGAGAGCTGTGTTAAACCATTTCTAGGATTGTTGATCAGTAAGTATAATGTCCCTTGAACCATATTCCCCTGTTACCTCTTCCCGTCATTCCCCATTATTTTCAGCAATCACCCACTCCTCAACAGACGTTCCATCCAAAACTATGGTCTCATCTTTATCTTCTTCAGAAGTGTCATCCCCTCACACACCAATCATAGCGTTCCTTCGTGCCTTTTCGCTCATTTTATCGCACATTACCCTCTACACCCTATCACGTGAGTCTCGAACCTTTTCCGATGCATTTTCTTCATGGTCTCCGTTACGTGAAGTGATTTGATCTGAATCATACTCTTTGCCAAGTCTCTTATACACCTCAATGATGATCCTCTCCCCTAAGGTCTAAGATAGATATCTGACTACTTATACATCTAATAGAAATAAATAAATCTACGGATCCGAAATGATAGAGGTAACCAGCCCAGTAAAAATTTAAAAAATCGACTGCAAAATATAATAGTTAAGAAAGGCAATACATTTATACCGGAGCAGTTTATCTGTAGTTCTTCCCTAAACTCACCAAAAAGGTGAATTACCTTAAAATATAGTTTAATTGATTGACTACAGTCAGTGGAGAAGTAATGGATTTCCAGGAGATGAAAGGCTACACAGATACCTTATGTGCAGTTTAATTTGAAGGAAGATGCGTGAAGTATCGTCAATTAATAATAAAAAATGAAAATATTTCTTGGCGCTTGGGGACCATGATATTACATCATGAATACGTTCATTTTTAGCCTTTTTTAAAATTATGTATAATAGTTAAATGAATACGGGATTAAATAAATAAGTACTATCGCTTTCAAAAAGTATGAAGACACCCCATAGTTCACAAGAGGGCCACACAGAACAAGAAATTCGACCTCTCAGCAGTTGCCGAGCATGCTTGGAGCGAGCCTGGGCATAATATAATATTTGACGAAGCGAAAATCATCGCAAAAGAAAAGAAGAATTACCCCAGGCTGATAAGGGAGGCAATAGAGATCATCAAAACGCCCAAAAATGTCAATAGAGAAGACGGATACAATATAACCAACGCCTGGAAGAGAGTGTTTAGAAATCCAACCAATCACGGCGCAGCAGCAAGGGTAACTGGCCAACAACACCGCGGCCGCGAGGAGGGAGAGCTATATCTACGCGGCAAAAACACGGAAAGCACCACTTCGACCTGAAGACGCCTGGTGGAATCCTGGAGAATCTGTCGTCACCTCTGACCACGAAACTCGGTGATAACCCGGAAAATGGAGAAATCCACAAATACTGTACGCCACGGAAGACTCCGAGACAACACTAAAATATGTGCTTCTTAGCGTACGTTTCGTTGCACGTACTTAGTAAAAGGTTACTTCTCTTATTCAGTCAATGTGAATTGTGTTTTTCACCCCATCGCATCATCCTATCTATTTCACAGCAAAAGGTTTTTTTGCGGACGCATCAGTTATGGGTATTAGATGTACGGAAGTGCTTTTGGTGTCTATAATTATTATTTTAATAATTATTTCAACATTGTTTCGTAAATTGTAAATTAAAAAATAATATTTATAAAAAAAAAGCAGTATTGAGCGAATAACGGTTGAGATATGTAAAGATAAGCATCAGTGGCGCCGTTTGGCACTGCTGGGCATTACCCGTATCAATTAACCTTGGGGTCCTATTACGCTTACCGTTGCGATTTTTAGCTCTTTATGTCATAATAAAGCGATTTCATAAACAAAAATAGTTACTGAATATTTTAATAAAGTGTATTAGCTATTTTCATATAAAATATTATTATATAATATTCAAATAATAAAAATATTGTTTTATTATTATGGAAATAAAATTGTAGAATTTTGTGAGCATGTGGCCATATTTTCTAAAAAATCAAGGCTAATTAGAGTAAAGGTCTCGCCAGAACTTCGTGGAATTTGAAAAGGAACCAAGCTCAGCATTAAAAAAAAAAACACAGAGAGAGAAATAGGTTGGAGATGTATCTATCTGTATTAAGAAAATGATATTTCAAAATTCATGTAGCAGAAAATAAACAAGATATCAATGGTACAGAGTCTTTCTTCTCTCGCGCTGACTATTCAGCCCTCCGGATTATCTGAATACTTTTGAACTATTTTTTGATGAACAGATGGTCAACTAGTTATGCGTAACAATAATTATTCACTATTCTGTAATTGTCCTACACCAAATATTTCTTTAAAAGAGGTATAAAAGTGTTCTTGGGAAATATGGGAGCATGGTGGCATACTACGGATCCCATGGCTGTAAGTAATTCATGTGAAGCAAGCCTATTAGGTACAGCTACAAGGTATGGTGCTTGAACAGTGCAGCTGGATACCTCATCGACTTCGAGGCCTACGAGGGAAAAAAGCATAATAGAAATACGAAAAGCAGTGCGGAAAACCAGCTCCGATGATATCAATGTTGAGCAATCTCAGAGAGAATGCATGGCACCTGCAGGATATTATTTTTTCGACAGAATTTTCACAGGTTTGCAGTATATTCCTATTTCATGTAAATTTAAGTCATCACAAGTTTAAAGGAGAAAGGACGCTGGTTATTGCAAGGAGGAAGGACGCTTTGATTTTTTTCGTTGAAGGACTGATTCTTGTGATGGAACAGAAGAAGAGGGTATATAATAACAGCAGTACACTCCGGAATAATCGATTGCCTCAAGGAATATCCCCCGAAAACCATTCTTCAGTAGAAGCACGGGAAAGTTACGAGTATAGCTGTGATGAGGAACCATCTACAATCCTTGTTCCATGGATAGGACAATGGGGATGTGATGGGTGCTTAAACACGCTTTGGTATGCATCCTGTGACTAGGGTAGCAAGGTACTCGAGTGGTGCCAAAAAGTAAATTTCTGTGAACAATACAATTTGAGGTGTACGGTGAGAAAATGAGTGCTACTAACCTCAAAGACCGAGGGGTAAATCGATACAGAGTGGACGTGCGCCGTGAGAAATGGTGGTAGCCAATTTTTACGTGGCTTTTGGGAGTCTGTGAATACAATACCTAGATTTGGAGGAGTGGACAATAGAGGTAGGGAGGCTTGTTGTTCAAGTATATCTAGTTAAGTACGGATACCTAGTCAACTACGGCCATAGGGCAGCTCATATTAGGAAAAACGGATAATAAAACACGTTGCTGGACGCCTTGCAGCAAACATTATACGATACGATGTAAAAAACCACGTCATTTCTACACAAAAGAGGAGTAGGAGAAATTATGCTGAGGATTATTGCATGTCTCAAACAAGAACGAGTGTAATAAATGTAACGTTGGTGTTTTTAATGAATGTTTCGCTACTTACGAGTCGAAGTCTATTTTATAATAAATAAATTAAATAGAGGTTTTGCCATAGTTGACGAGGATTGGTTCTTCCCAAAACGGCTTTAGCAGCAAAGAGTCCAGCGATGCCAAATGACATCGGCATGTCATTTTGATTCTACGAAATATTTCGGGATGAAAATTTAGGAGCATTCTTCATCGGTCTTATGCATCAGATTTTATAAAAATTAACCATGTATGATTTAAAAAACTCAGGGCGCAGACGGGTTAATTATGCTTCTCAGGCCAGTGCAAAACATAGGACTTCATTCAAAGGGGCGGGTCATTTCATAATGTAGACTTTCGTTATGATTAGTAAAAATGATTTATCTGCTCATTACTGCTGTGCAGAATTTTGTGGAAGAAACGAAATGAGGAAAATTCCGTATAGTTTTAGAAATAAAATTCATACAAACATACATTATTCACAACTGGTCATGATCACTTTTCGTTGAACCCTGTCATTTGTTCTAGCTTTACGCAAGTGCTTATGATTATTTTGAAATAGATTCTTTTCTTGCTATAGCCAAATTTAGAAAATGTCTAATTTTAAAGTTTTTTCTATTTTAAATGAATTACAAGGAGCTAGTTTACTCAATATCGCCAGGAGTTGCACAGAGAGGACGAAGTTATATCATGCATTTGAAAAAATATGGCATTAACCCATTAGTGCATAGCGTCCGATATATCGGACGCGTGTATTTAATTTTTTTCTGGGCTCGAGTAGACATGCCCTACATTGTGATACTATATTAAGTTCAAATGGATGTCTGTCTTCACCGTTCTACTAATATTTTAGTTGCCCTCTTGAATTTATCGACTTGAGAAGTATTTATGTGAGACATGGCATTGAAAAAAGTTTCAGTCACTTACACGGGGTAAGTAAATTATCTTTTATTGAAGTATTTTGCTCAATATGTTGATAACTTTTATCTCGTTTTTGTTCTAAACCTTGATGTTTTATTTCCTAAATCTTCAAGATTTGGTATACTATTTTGTATTTTTTATCAACAATTAAAACTGACCGTCCGATATACCGGATGCCATGCACCGGGGTCAGTTGTGGTAACTAATCTAAAGATTGCTGCTCTTTTATTACAACCTCAAATTTTTGTTTTAGTATTGCATGTATGATTATAAAATGAAACTAATTTTATTTGATGGTGGAGTATTAGCATATTGTAAGTAACTATCCATAAAAAGACTGTCAGCCTTGGCAATAAACAAACACCCAATGTCACCTCCGTAGGTGAATAACGATGCAAACTTACATTTGCAGCCTTATTTGCATATATGCTATCTATAAAAATGTGAACCTAGCTTTGGAGAAGGAGGTTTTTGTGATATTCCTCGGTGATATGGTAATGTCAGGTTAAGCTAAATCTTTTTCAAATATAAAAGAGGATGCCTGTGTGTCTGTCCGCTACCCATTTCCATACGGCTGCATGGATTGCGGCCTAAGTCTGTACAGAGGTGCATCCCATGCTCCCAAACCCCGTAGTGCTACATTTAGTTGCGACCCATGCGTCCTTAGTATAATTTTCTCATTACCGAACCCTGCAAGTGCGCTTAGCGCCACCTCGCACCCATTCCCCACATATGCTTATTCTCCCACCTTCCAATAATATCCCCATTCACCCTGCCATGTTTATATGACTTCCAATTCCAATACTGCCTCGCAACGTTTTTATATTTCTATTTCTCGCAACTTCACCGATCTAGGGTTAATGACCCACGAAGATCCTTGCTGGCCTTTTAACAGTGCATTCCGACAAATCGTGTTTCTTCATATGGTCTTTCATATTTTCCCATTGAGAGATCAATATGACCATGAATTCAAAGATTTAAGTTTCCCCGTCTCCTGGTACTATCCTTCCCGAGCAACGCCGGATGGCCGGCTAGTATCCTAATAAACGCGTGTACTGGTCCAAGGAGTATCATGTGCCCATGCATTTACCGGAAAGCATTTGCTGTAACCGATTAGAAACTATATTACGACATTTACTCTTGAATGACAGCTCAAAAAGTGAAGGAAGTGACAGTCTGTTTAAAATCAGACTACTTTTGACGATGTTTGAAACTGGCCGCGAATTTTTAGCGGCCTGTAAGAAAATTGATCGATTGTTGATAGCATGATACTCTATTACAGGAAGCATCATGCAAAACAATGTATTAGAGAAAGCTAATTCATATGGCTTTAAAAATTGGGCCTTATGTACCAGTGCTAACATTTCAAGTGTACTCCGGTAAAGATGCCCAAAAACCTCGGCAATTTGGTCTAAGTGCAGTGGTTTAATGTTGTTGTACCCCTTTTAAATGCTGCTAATGTCCCAAAAGATATAGGATAGGAGTATTTTTTATTATTAACTCACTTCGGTGAAATTCATTGGGCACCTTGCTTATATAAATATTTGTGCAAGTGGTACAATTCAGGGGAATGGAGTAGAAAATTGTCCTCTCAAGATTAAGTTAATGATGAAGAAAGAAGTGCGTATTGCTTTAAAGTTAGCATAATGCTCTACTTGTCAGGTGAAAAGATTATTGTGTCGTCACTATTGCATCAACCTATGAAAAATTGTCCGTCGTTGCTACAAAAAGATGGTCAAGAGAGAAGAAAAGCAAGATTTCTGTAGCTCAGCCATTCTGTAGCTCAGCCAACAGTTTTCTCATCTCATAGCCTAGAGATGGGTGGAGTTGATCAACTGGACCAGTTTATTGCTTCATATAGGTCCAGAATAAGATAGAATAAATGGTGGTGGCTAAAGTTAGCATAAATGCGTGGCTTCTTTATCAAAAAATAACTGAACAGAAAAAAGTCTCTTTTGAAATATCGAAGGTCACTTGCCTTGATTATGCTAAAAATGTTTGAAAATCTATCCTAGGAAATCAAACTCATGTTCCCATTAATTCTGTTAGATTTGATCGCCTAAAACTATGGCCACAATTTATTGTTATCTAAAGACGAAGAGTAGACTGTGAAGGGAAAGCAAAATCCTTCTGTAATAAATGCAACGTTGGCCTTCATCCAAAAATGTTCTACGAATATCATGTAAAAGTGTCAAATGTACAACGTTTCTAGTTTATATGCTCTTTCTGTATCGTCTTTTAACATCAAATCACATTCATGATTTTTGTACTCATTTATTAAATAATTTTAGCAAAACGTCCATAGGAATGCACTACATCAACCCACACTACTGCCCCCTGTGCATGGTGTCCGATATATCGAACGGGCTGTATTATTTAAACTATTGATTGTAAAAATTTAAAAAATTGCATAAATTTGTTAAAATGAACCTTAATAGCCAGAATAATAACTTTTAAAATAAATATTTCAAAAAAATAACTTCATGCACTAATGGGTAAAGGTAAAGATTTTTTGAATTATGTAATTTTTCGTGCCGGTAATGATATATACCCTATGTATACAATGAAAGGTAGGCTTAGGCATTTAAAAATCTCAATATTACAGGTTTTTATGACAAAATTATCATAAACTTAGACTTAATTGGGATAAGTGAAAGTAAATTATAGCTCCATGCCATTATCATATTTCACCCAGAACTAATGAATCGAGCAACAAATATTTTCAAGTAGATACGACGAAAACATCCCGTAATAATTTAAAAAAATATTTATGAACAAAGATTAACATACAAAATGGAAACGGAGGCACATGAAAGTGCTATACTTTTAAGGTCACTCATGCGATTCCCATGCAAGCGGAGGTGAAATAAAAGAACACGCTAGTTAAGAACAAGTTAAGTAATGGGTCAAGAGAGCACTCAAATTTGGAGAGGCTGCACCGAGGGGTGGGCGGAAAACTTTATTTGACGCAGGGCTGTACATGACTAGCGACGACTTGCGAGATCCCTCCTCGGCGCACCCGCCGCCGAACGAGCAGAAGGTGGAAGGAGGGGAAGCGCAAAAAGTAAGTTTGGGCTTCGCGGGAGTGACGTATATGGGAGGAATGAGGGAGGCCGGGAGGGCCCGGAGGCGGGAGGTTTGGATAAGGGCCCGGGAGTCGGTAGGCCGCGGACGGCGGCCAAAGGCGGGAACTTCCTTAAACTTCTTAAGACCTCGGGGGAGAAGAAAAGGAAGAGAGCGTGGGACCGTTAGCATATGAAAAGAATGGGAATTTATGTGGGCGAAATGCGCAGTCGTGGAGGCAGCGAGCGATTGCTATCCCGGGCTTCCGGGCACTTCGCATGTGTTATTCGGCCAGCCGCCGACCCTGTTCCCTCCCCGGCCTCTTCCTTAAGATCCTCGGTACCGATCCTCAACTTGTACGGACATTTCATCAGAGCTGTTATATTTCCGGATAATACATTTCTTTGAGCATATAGCCAGTAATTTAACATGTATCAGCGGCCCCTACGGAGCATTACTGTATTACCGGCGCTAGGTATGCTGTGAAGTAATAAAATTCATATTTATATTGTCTCGGTATTAAAATGATAAGGTATGTGAGAATGTATATAGCACATAAATATCCAAAAAATTAAAATAATAGCCAACGTAACGAACTTCCCTCAAATTTGCATGCATTGATTCATCAGATATCACTTTCAAAAATTGCCTACTGCTAAGGAAATTTTGCGGCGTCGATATATATCCAGATGAAAATATAACGCTCTTGATAAGGAATTTAGCACTATTGTTTTACCAAATTACCCTATATAATGTGAATATTTCTGAAGTCGTAATATGCCTCATAAATCAGTACTAGCCAACGCTACGGGGTAAAAACTGAAGTATCATTTTCATCCTAATTGGGCTAATTAACTTCTACCCTGCATGAAATATAAGAAGAGAAAAATAGGAAAGTTTTTAACCAAATCAATTAATAAAATTGATTTTATTATTAAATTGACCCTCAAGGACATTAAAATCGTTCTTACTTGACTAAATTTGGTTATTTGGTACTACATATCCTTTTCAAGAGAGTGAGTGAGATTAAAACGTGTGTTACATCATGGGCTCCAACTAGCAGATACGGAAATGGAAGTATAAATCAAGTACATAGATGTAAAAATTCACCTTTTTTAATTCCAGTCGGTACTTCATCAGCTTTCCCCTGCGGTAGGATGAAAAATGATTAATATTATCAAAACGATTATGGATACTATCAGGAAATAATCTCTCTTTCACTAAATGGACCGAAGGAAAAATTGCTCACATTAATTGGCATCCAAATGGTATTAATACACGGAGTGCTGAGAAAATTTTCAGTTCATCATAGACTGAAATTGCGATAACGTAAAAATATAAAAGAAACATAATACAGGCTTTTACTTTCGTTACCATTTTATGCAAGGTATTAATATTTGTTTTTGTTTGCATGGCTGCTGAGTCTTCAAAATAAAATACCTGCGACAATGAATTGCTTTGGCTTATAAAAATAAAATCATCATTGAAATAAATAACATTGCTAGTAAAAAATGGAATTAAATAGAGGCCTTAATAAAAAGCTGAATGCAGACTGCAAAGGGTCTATGGTAGAGGATGCACCGAGGGAAGAGAATCGCTACATAAATAATTTTTGCATCTTTTTCATTGGTCTCAAGGTACATTTCTCAAGACTAATTCAAAGTGCAATGGTATTTCCAAAATTGAATTGAAAGAACAATTTGCAATACCAATATTTCATTGCTAGCTCATCCTAAAAATAATTGTGATAAACCTTATATATTCTCCTTATAATTCTTATATACTCAACCGTTTCTCGATATCTCGTTTTCCTTGGGCCATAATGTGACTCAACAACGGATATAGGGTAGTTTCATTTGTAAGTAAAAAACAAGAATGGGATAATCGTACAGATAAATCCTTTGATGATTATGCCTTAAAATCCAAATCGTGCTGCTTTCCCTTGCTGAAAACATTTTGCAGGCAAAGCGAATAAATCGGCTAAAGTTACTATAAGAAGAAAATAATGAAGTATATGAGACACATTAAATTTGCAGTCGTAGAGTGCATAGTCGCTTATGAATTTAGAGCCAAATAATTGCTCAAGAAATGTGGATATGGGACCATAAAAATACTTTTTGGCATGAGCTCTTAATAAAATTGATAAAGCATCAACGAAATTTTACGAGACTCATGCATTTAAAAACGACATATTAATTTGACATACTTTTATGGTAAGACCAAAACATTTGCTACTTTCCAACAAAAATATGCAAAGTGCACTAAAAATGAATCATTAAACAGAATTCATGCAAAATAAAGTCTAAACGTCAGTCGCAAATTGATTCTGCTTACTCAAAGAGACATTTGTGCACAGATTGGGATTTTGAGTCTTTTTATTCAAATATTGCTTTCTCAAAAACTCTGGGATGATTTACAAAGCAAGAAAATAATGCTTAAATTGACAATGAATCATATTCGTTGGAATATGGAGACGTTTATGGTAATTGGACTAGTTCAGAAAAGTTTACTACAACATGCGCGACTAAACAGTTACGAAAACACTTAATTAAGTATCCAAGACCCACAGCCCTTATAAATCTGCACAATCCAAGGGTGACGACAATGAAAAAGATACCTTCAAAGACCACGCTCCACTTCTAGTTCCGCCGCTTTAGACATAAATTTCCATTATATTTCAAGCAACCTCCTTTCATATTCCTAGTAGCTTAAATCGGATTTGGTTTAACTTTGAAAAGCATCAAATAAGCAGAAAACATAGGAATATGGGACTGCATCGTGATTGACAAGCTTTTAAAAGAGTGTGTAACTCAGTTCGATGCGATTAGATAGATCCTACTCTTGGGAAAAGCTGAATATTTCTTTAGCTTGCATTAGTGCGTCCTAAGGGAAAGGTAGTGAAGGCGGGCACGCTAAATTTAGTTAGAATTAGGGAGATATGGAAATAAACGAGAAAGCAAAGGTAAGGTGAAAGAGAATAGGGAGTGCAAAGTGTCCCGAATATCAAGCAGCTGGCATACTGTGAGTGGCCACGACACAAGTGGTGTAATTCGGATTATGAATTGAGTTAGCCAGTAAGTAGGGTACAGATGTATCTAATGTAAAAAAGAGGTCAGGCAGCGATATTGTACGCAATCCAATCATTGTGTGTTACTTATTCAATACTAGGAAAATATTCATATTATTTCGCAATTTTTGGAAACTTCCCACATTCCCACAAATATTAAACCAGAGATGGTCTAACAATTGGATGAACGATTGAAAATCAATGAAAGTTTGATCTGTCCAGCGAATTTCCAAATGAGAAAGATAAAAAATATTTTAGCGATAATAGTAAAGAAAACGAATCTTTATTCAAAAGAGAATTCCAAATGTTATGATCCGAGATAAAGATAGAGATTCATGAGATGAATGATTATAAGCTACTAGGATGACTACTACTGCTACAAGGACAACCAATACATCTTAGGGTGCATAAGCATCAAAGCATGAAAAGAAAGTTCTGAATTATTCGATAGCACCTTCCCAATACCATATGCTCGAAAGATAAACATATGTATCTCAAAAAATAAAGGTAGGTGAGTAGCTAAAGGAATTTCACTGCCTTAATCATGATTGATAAATACTAACCATGACTTACATTCAAGAAAACAAATTTATAAAAATAATGACATTAGAAAGATATTATTCGAGAAATAAATGACGATAGTAATATAAGAAGAATAGAAATAAATTTTTTATAAAAACCACGTTTTATTAAAAATAAAATTACCTGCCAACGGACCCTTAAATTATTGAAAAATTCAAGTAAAATAATAGAACTGCACAGTCAATGAGAGGCACACATTAGATTGAGTTGAGCACTGAAAGGTAGTTGCACCAAGGGGTTATTCACGCGGTTAGTAAAGCATTTTAAGGTGCCACGGGATAACTGGGGCATACTTTTTCATTGTGATAGTACAAAATCATTTTCAAATATTTTTTCAGATAACACCAGTGAATGGCTGAGAAAAACGCGTAATTTTTTATCATTAATCGGACTAACGGATCATGAGACTTGAATTTGATTTCTACCAGTTAATAGTATTAAATATTAATATTACTTTCACGTGTCAGTTGGCCTCAGTTACTACATAACTTAGGGGTAACTGGATCACCCCATGGCAAATCCTATTTGAGCACTGCCCCAACTATTTTTGGTAACCGGATCCACCTAAGTGCTTCTAAGTGATCAGAAAATATATTTACTTGAGCAGATTTCTTGATAAATATGATTTTAGGCCGTAGTATTAGGACAGTAAAAGAAACCTCACGGATTTTCCTTTCAAAAGACATAATAGAGGAAGCCATCATACTATTAGCAGAAAGAAAAAGCAATGTTGCTGTTTTCTCTTCCAGAGATGCTTGATTGCGTTGAATATTTTTATTAATAGCGCCCATAGGTTTTGGAGGGATTGTGACAGAAGGAAGCCTCGTCAAAGTTGAATATTTGGCTTGGCTCCCCAAGGCTTGGCAAACCATGTTTCTGAAGGAGATCCGTTAATTTTTCGAAGAAGTCATGAATTACATCAGGATGAATTTGGTCACAATGAGAGTGCTGAATGCTATGAGGAAACATTAATGGATAAGTGATTTCTATTTCGAAACGAGAAGAACTAGTCTGGTCCAGGTCGCTGATTGGTATTGAGTTTGTTTTGAACAATGCATCACTGTACAATGTCTAATACCTCTTCACCAGTAAGGCCAAAACCGTTTTTACCATAAATTTTATTGCATTGGCAGATTCCTCAGCATTACTTAGTACGTTATTCCCCACCGTAAGTCAAAACAATACAAAAATATGTTATAATCGCGACCTCCAATATAAATCATGAAAATGGTCGGAAATATCGTTAGAATCGAAATACACTCTCGATAGTCGCACCAGTGCGCATCATTTCTAGGCAGAAAATTTGCCGGAATCATTCACCGTGTAAAGTGGTCAAGGCGACTGAATTTAATACGAATGATCACCGCATAAAGCGGCCTTAACGCACTATCCACTGCCTGTAGTCTGTCCCGGGAAAAAATGTGATCGCCATTGCATTTAACCAGTGTATTTTCCAAAATTAACTTGGTTGCCACCGTAAAAAACGAAAAAAAAAATAATTTCCTCAGTAATAATACAAAGATAACAATTCTGGTTTAAAGAGTTTTATTACTATATCCCCGAAAATCGTAATGCCACAAAATTATGGTAATTTTTTGCTTCCTATGAAATGCATTTGTTTAAATCTTCGCCTCCCAAATATGCGAACTTTCGGAATCTAATTTGAAACCGAATGCATTAGGTTACCTGTTTACAATGCTCTAAATTATTTGGAGGATTCACATGCAATACACTAAAAAAAAGATTTTAGAGGATGAGAATAAAAATCTCTTTACGTTGAATTAAACATAAATTAATCCCGCTCTGAAAAAGGACGCCAAAGACAAAATATACGCGAACGAAGCGGGGAAAACAGAGCGTATAACATGAGACCTATTTTACTTTTAAAAAATTAGCCTCTTTGTAAATGTAAAAAAATGAAACTCGCGCGAATTTTACAAGTTGCTGGTAAAAATAATATCCAGATATAAATAAAAACTTGCGCATGTGGTTTTAGTAGGCTTAAGGTGGGAGGTGAGGTTTTCTACGCTCGAGCGGTGGCACTGTTACTCTTGGAGAATGCTAGGTGGTGCTTCTGCTCACCGAGGTGAATTTATTTGCTCCAAGAGATTGCGGTTGACAATGCTGCAGCCGTCCCGTCGGCCTTATTCTTTCGCCGCCGCCACGCCATCTCGGCCACCTCTTCCGACGGGCTCCTTCCCGCGCGCGCCAAATCTCCAAGCATTGCACTCTCTACCTCATCCCAAGATACCTGCGTTGGGTCCGGTCCTCAACGTTGGTGAAAATTAAGAGGAAGACTCACTTTGATTTCGGGAATGATATGAGGCGTCCACGTGTTTGTGGTCGAAAAAACTCAGGTCGCTAATGGTTTCCGTTCCGAGGCGCGGTCCATATGCTCAGGTTGTCACACTATTTTACACGAATGTTGCACTACTATAGTAAATAGAATTCTTTTATATTGCTTGCAACGTCAACAATAAGTGAACTATAGTAAAGTATGTGCCTGCAGAAAATAAATTGTTTGCAATTAAGTACGGTACAATGCGCATTGTACCAGTTTCAAAAATGTTTATGTGAAAGATCGCTTCCTTCGTTCACGTTAATACTCGAGTCCTAATTATGTCTTTCACCATGTTAGATTAACGTGTAACCAAATCTCAAAATTATTTTAGAAATATCAAATATGTTGTCACCCATTGATAAAGAATGGTATTGAAACGATATTTTGAATTTGTACAACAAGTATGTTTGATTGAATACGACTAAATTGTAGACAAAGTCAGCAAAGTTAACCGTTTAATTCTCAAGTCCGCCGATAGATTGTCGCTCCGCGCGAATTAAAATTCAACATTGCCACTCCCGCCGCTGCCTGTCATCCATATCCACCTTTCACGAGGAAATATACGGCAGTTATCTACATCTACATCTACATCTACATAATACCCCGCAAGCCGCCTAAAAGGCGTGTGGCAGGGGGTGTTAGGACACCAGCCGTTTACAGCTATTAAAAAAAAAAAAAAAAGTAGTGCTCTAACGAGGTTGGGACAAGCGTTTATTAAAGTCCTTTATTATTCGGGGGAAAAACGAATTCTTATATCTATCCGTTCGGCTAAAAATCTCTCTTAATTTATCGCTTCTGTCGGACCTGGAAATATAGTGTGGCTCTAAGATTATGTTCTCTGTGTCGCTCTTAAATATATCCATTCTTAATTGTTCTAGCAATCTAAGCCTAGCGCGCAGCCTCCGAGTCTCCAACGGCTCCCAGCCTAATTCGCTTAACATCTGGGTAACACTGTCTGTACGCCCGTAGCAGTTTTTGACGAAACGCGCAGCCTTCCTTTGTATTTTATTAAGTTCGCGGATTAAGTCTTTCTGCACCGGATCCCATACGCTCGCTGCATATTCAAGGTGCGGTCGGACGAAAGCGAAATAGCACCTTTCTTTTACTTTCTCATCCGAAAATCTTCCCACAATACGCTTGACGAATCCTAATTTCTTCAGGGCTATGCCGCAAATATTCTTTATATGAGTTCCCCACGTGAGGTTCGAGGTTATCGTAACTCCCAGGTACTTCACTTCGTCTGTTGCCTTTATTTTAATGCCATCCACTGCATAAACATTGTTAGTGTTGGACGAATTCCGCAAAAAATGTACCGCCATGCATTTGCTCAGATTAAGTTCGAGTCCCCACTCTTGACTCCACAAATGAACGTTGTTTAGGTCAGATGATAGAATTTCATAGTCAGAGTGATCACTAATTTCGCGATAGATGACAGCGTCGTCAGCAAATAAACGTATTTTACTGCTAATGCGGGAGCACAGATCGTTAATGTATATAATGAACAACAGGGGGCCGATTACGCTTCCTTGTGGAACACCTGATGTAACTTTTACAACATCAGAGCTAATTCCGTCAAGAACTACTTTTTGTTTACGATCTCTGAGGAAGTCGCGTATCCAGTTTACAACTGTTTCGTTTAATCCGCATGACTGTAATTTGTATAAAAGTTTGTTGTGAGGTACAGTGTCGAAAGCTTTCTTAAAATCTAGAATACGACTAAATTGTAGACAAAGTCAGCAAAGTTAACCGTTTAATTCTCAAGTCCGCCGATAGATTGTCGCTCCGCGCGAATTAAAATTCAACATTGCCACTCCCGCCGCTGCCTGTCATCCATATCCACCTCTACATGTTATATGTAAGTGAGCCAACAAAAATATAAATCACACATCTACGCATGTTAGACGATTGACAACAAAGAAAGAGCACTTCCACTAATGCCGAAAGTCACAATAAACGAGATAGAGCTGCCTTGTGACACCGCCGAATAAAATGCGTTCTTAACGGCAACAGATATTAAGCTTACCTAACCTCCATGTTCTCGGGCCTTCTTTTATTTGAGTCCCCTTCCACTTGTCCAATATAATGCACCATGTTGCATCCGTTCAACGGCGTGAATTAAAATATTGTTCGCTTAGTATGACTTTATGTTTCCGCGGATAATTATTTTTGTGAAATCTTCTCAGGATTTGTGCAACAATTGAAACCGGTGAATATCCCGATATAACTTAACGAAAATATTTTATGCTTCCTAACTTGGCCCAGAGCATCGATTGTCCTCGTATATCTTATGATGTAATACATGCTAGGTGTTGAAACTTTACAAATTTATACTTCATACTTATCTGTGGAGTGCCTGGTTAGATAATTGTTCTATGATTGGATTGGTTAGGTAATACGCGTACCTGAAGTCATGAAGCACGGAAAAGGTATTTATAAAAGCCGTTGACCGAAAGTATTTTATTGCTTTTACCTTGATGGTGTGTGATGCGTAGAAGGTGTGCAGCTATAATGGAACTACGCATCAATCTGAACGATGGATATGCGAGTTTCATTTTAAATCAAGACAGATCACTCGGGGATAAAACAAAAATATCGATGTGTGTGAAAAAGCATCCTTTTTTGGAACGTTATAATCATATTTTCTATTTTGCTTTGAATTTAGTACAGGTAATAACAATATAGATTGCATTAATAAGTAGATCAATAATTTTCATCGGGTTACCCGTGTAGATAAAGTGTTAAATTTGGGCTTACCACTGTTTCACGCTAAAATTTATTTTTACATGTTTCCAAGTGCGCCTTCTTCAAATAGGAGAATTAAAAAACACTTTTTGCTGGAATGGTAATTCTTTCCTCAATATAACCTTCTTAAAGGAAACATGATACTCGAAATTAGTTATATTTCGAGATGTTTCTAAGCAAACAGAAAAAATTATAAAAATTTGAACCTGGATCACCCTTTCAAAGCGATGGGATGGAAAAATTGGTATTAAATAACTTGAGCAAAACTTCAGGAACATCAGAAAAATATAATAATATTATAGGTAAAACTATTACTCTGATAATTGCAGACAATTTGAAAGAAGTGAATGCAGCAGTAATTAATAAAGAACTGAGTAGAAGTCATTAAGAAAACATTATTAGCTAATTGTAACGGTGAAATTATAGCCTAAAATTTACCTATGAAAAACTATTTAAGCATGAAAGTAATTGCTACGTGTAATAATTTTTAGAAGGATAGAAACAAAATATGGCGGTGTCCATCGAAAAAATACTAGAGAAGAGATGGTGGGAATGGCCTAACAGTGGCGGTGCGAGGGATTCTTGGGAGAGATCTCCAGTGCTTTCTGTATTCCCTTGAAGACTAATATTAAACTTTTTCAAGCTGTTGTGTATTTGTTTCCACGATGACGCATGAGATGAATTTGAAATCACCTACTGGGATTTTTTTCGAGAAAAATTATAAATTATAGCCAATGAGATCTAAGAAAAGCTAAAAAATTTATATATTTGCGGAATCTAACATGCACTGATCTCTCCAAATATTCTAAGGTAATTCAACCCGCATTTTGCGATCAATCAGTTCTGCTTGCCAGTATTGAATCCAATAATTTGTAAGCAAATATTTAGACAACTACCCATTTGTATTTGCCACAAATATGGATGAATATTGCTAGCATATTTTTCTTTATAACCTAGGCACTCATTAATTTAAGGAGAATATTTCTCATTTAAAACAGGCTACTAAAAGAAAAACAACCAGATCTTGCCAGAAAACCTTCAAATTTCCAGGGAATCCATCGAGTCAACATATCCAGGAACGAATAAAAAGCTCATAGTACCAGCCATTTTATTATAAATCCTTATTCTGCCGAAGCTTATTGTTTATTATGATTATATTTTTAAATACCACTATTTGATCATACACTAAGCACAGCACAAAGGGTTTGAACAAAGTGTAAGGTTAGAAAAATGCTGAGATATAGAATGACTGCCCGAGCGAGGGTGGAGCATGATCTCAAGAATAACAATTAATTTCCTTCATATCCTTCCAAAACTAACCCACAGCTTCACGTGGAATGTGTTGCACTGTCAGGTGATAAACCCATTTCTTCTCAACGTAGCCATACATCCTACTAATCTCAGCAGATAAGGCACTTGAGAAAAACCCGCCCTTCTGTTTGCTGCTCAGTTGTCACAAATAAGTTTTTGAAGCGTGCAATAACTCAATCCACTAATTAGTATCTTTTTTGACCGAAATAAGCCCACTGATAGCTAGAGACGGGTGTGACGTTGAAATTGAATACGGACGCCTACTGGCTGTAAAATCCATGCAAGTAGCATGGATTTAAACAGGAAATGGCATATTTTAGATTATTATAACTTTATCCAAAAACATGCTTGGCCTGAAGATTTCTCCTTTCCATCAAGAAATTGACATTATATTCCCACCTCACTACCTTCTAGTGTTGCTATATGGCCACGGGTCATTCTGAAGAAACACGTTCTGTTCATGTATCACAAAATTATTTCACTGGACTTCAGACGACCATAGGACCAGAGCACGTAAATGTCTTCACAATTGGAATCAGAGGATTTAGGGGCGACAGTGGTTTGAAAGAATATTCGTACCGCTAACCTGGTATATGGCAAAACAACGCACTGTATCCATCAAACAATTCTGATATTTTCCGGTCATTCCTTACCTTGAATGCAAACTAAAAAGAAAGTTATGAGACGAACGTTATGTCGAGGAAAATTCAAAGGAAAGATTCCCCAAGGAAGTGCAAAAGGTAAGTAACCGCAGCAAATACAGAAGAGCGCACACAGCAAAAACATCAAAGAACTGAAGGAAAATGCTATGGAAATGATATGAATGCCTGCAATATACGAATAGCACGAGGGAAATCTACGACTGCATAAAAAACAGGGAGAACTACCAAAAGCGTCCCGAAAGAATACGCAAAATAACAAATTTACGAAGTTCGACCGTGAATATTCAACTCTGAGTACAAAGTTGATATAATTATTTTAACGCTTATTTTGAAGTGCTGAGTTGAAAATATATTTTGAAAGCATTCTTACTTTAAGAGAGTTAAAAGCGTTATTATTTGTTTTCACTGCTTACTAATTGGTAAGATTTGTATAGAACTGAACTAAAGAAAACTGAAGCAGCACGGAGTTGTTTTCGACCAAAACTTTTAGCGAAGGTAGGTATGATTTGCATCATTTACACGCTGCAACGAACTCACGAGTAACTTTCAACTGTAGAAACTTTACTAGTACCGTATCTCATTAAAGTTTTTGATAAATTGGAAAACTTTTTGTAGGCAACCTTACTACCCTTAGTCATGCCAGGAGAAATTGGGTAGTTTTTATCGAATATTACGCTTCGCGCATTCTGTTTTAATGAGCCAAAATATGGTAAATTCAAAGCATGCAAAAGACATGTATCCTAGTTGATGTTACAAAACCAATAAATATTCCCTTCAAATGCAGATAAAGCTCTCTTCCAATGGGAAGGGCGAAGACTCCTTCATATCAATCTCGCATTACCAAACTTAGAATCCCAGAATACTGCAGAAAAAAAAATTACACATGGCCGTACTATTGGTGGGCAAAAGGTGAGGGGAGGGGGGAATTGGAAGGATGACAGTAGGGTGATACACAAAAATAAAGCTGAAACACAATGAAACAAAAAACACGCAGGCTAACTTACTCACCTAGCAGGTAAAATGTCATCCTTCCCAATTCCCACCTTTTGCCCAGCAAAGAGCCTTGGGGAATTTATTTTCTTTCAACTGTTAAACGACCGTATGTCGCTCAATTACCTACATCCCAGAATAAAGTTATCCAAAATTAATCACACACATTATATTAATATTGCATCAACAGAAAATTAAGATTGTATTCATCAACTCATGTTAAAGAGTCCCAAAATGATTTGGAAATTAAAGACAGCAAAAATAATATAATCGGATGCATTAACGTATTTACACACACGTCATGTTTTCCTGCTATCACAATATTGAAACCACTACAAGGGGTTAAAGTTTTAGGAATAGCTTTATGCAAGAGAAAGCTTATTAAGGAGTGAAATAACTCCTCTCACCTAGGTTACAATTATTCGGGAAGCAATTGCCTTTACAGCAGCTGTCATTAACGTTTTCGCCGTTTCATACTCCAACGTTATATTTTAGTTTTAAAAAATTCAATATTTAGTGTAAAGGTTCCACACAAAGATAAAAATTATATTTATGGTCAAGAACATGAAAACGATGAGGTAATGTCTGCTACACGAGAGCAGAAACTTCGTCCTATCCATTGTTCTTCATATTATATATTTCCCAAGCTCCTTACCACTTTTTTCCTACTTACAGATTAGCTTACCTCCGCTGTTAAAATCACACCGCATTTCCCAACGTAATTCTCAACCTTTCTCTTATTCATTCTAAGAAACCCTTTCACTACCATTACATTCATAGTTTTATTTCTTTATATTTTAATCCTCAGATTTTACTGAAATAAAATTTTTGAGGTATCCGTTCCCCGCAAATCCTCCAGAAACGCCATTGGTAAAAGGTAAAATTAATTTGGCCCTTAAAATGACCCACGTGCCACCCACAATGGAGATTTTTCCTTCGTATTGGAGTGTAGGTATTCACCCTTTTCCTCGAGCACAAACTCAAATTACCCTAGAGCATATTCACTTATTTGACACACTCTCCCAATTCACCATTAAATGTATCGTTTCCCACTCCCATCCAACCATATAAACCATTATATAAAGAATTAATCCCACCTAAGTGTCCCTCAATGCTTCCATTCAACATTTTAACAAATTATATATTCATTCACCTTGACACATGATAAAGCATTCCAAAATCCGCACACACCCAAACAATTAAACTGGAGGCCTTATAATACTGGCTTCCTCCCCTAACACTATGCTTATCTCCGTTCATTAGCACTAGAGACAGTGCCATATTTACGCTAAGCAAAATGTAACACCCGAATGATAAAGGAGATCTTTTACCTTGAAAATTTCACATTGAATGAAGTACAATACTGACCAAAAACTGCATTCTGACGACAAATGGGAAAGGTAGGTCAGATTTCATGAAAGTTTGTATTCATATTATTATCTATTCCAAATTATATACTTTGGTCATCGCGGTTGGTTTTAAAATAGAAGTAAGTCTACTACATTGATAAAATGAGTGAACTAACCCTGCATAACCGAAAAAACATATTTATTACCCCTAGCATTATTTTTAGAACAATAGCCTTCAGCTATTCGGCCGAATGGTAAATAATAATCCTAGTGTTTAGAACGAAAATAATGAGAGATGATTTGATTAGGTAGTTAATGATAAATAAACCTGTGGCGTAACGTAAATTTATATAATTTTCCTTCGCATAATCTTCCAATTTCCTTAGCACACTAAATTATGGTTTCGCTAGTATTGAGCCCCGTCGTCCTAGTTGCAGCGCGGGTTTTTCCCCATCCCCTACCTTCCATCCCTATTCTTTCCCTGGAGGCGTCGCGTCGCCTCGGCGAGGCGGATCTGATCGCGGCGGCGCACAGAGCGGCGTCCGGATTGCGAAAGAGTAGAACAAAAATCAGTTTTTTGTCAGATTGCTTTGAAAATTCACCTCCTGTGTTTATTGGCGCGCTTATTTTATTCCTGCAGTTATTTCTACGATAAAACTATTATTTTAGAAAATACTTAGGAATTATAATTTATGAACTGTCTAATAATAACGCTGTTTGCATATATTACTTATCCTTATTTATTATTGAATATGAAAATGAAATGGAATTCTTTATTAAGTATGAGTAAATCACAATTAAAATTACTAAATAACCAAATAAGGCTAAAATTAAGGCTGTTTGGTGTACTGACTTATGTTGAAGAGATGCGATCTTCAGACTGCTTGAGGTACTGCTATTTGGACAAAAACGCAATATTTAAATAAGATTAAAAATAGAGTTTGAGTGAAAGTTAACTCCTTTATTTAAATTAACTTATGTTTGATATATTCTACAAAATTAATAAAACTCAATATCAGATTCTTCTAAATCCTTCCCCTACCTATCCTCATCGCATTCTCTCTCGGGGTCCGGGTGCTCTTCCAAGGGGTTATTTAATAATTGCGTTAAAAGTATGATGATCCGAAGTTTGGATCAGTCTCCAGAAAACATCCTTATTCGGGTAAAGTCGAAATATTTTTTGGCGTGATGCTCCCGTTATTTTCTTACATCTTTAATTCACGATTCCTAGGCCTCCTCCGACAGTTACGCAATTGGAAGAAGAGCCAACTCGATCTCATCTGCACCATGTAATAATACTGTTTATTGTGGTATTCATTGTAGCTTCTTTAAAATGAGACGCCTTTGCGCCATGCCTTGCATCCCTTAGCCTAATTTTTATGGCAAAAGACAACTCTGCAGGGGAATTTATTTTAAGCTAGATTCTTTCCCTTAGCAATTCAGTTTGTCATATTTTTGAGCGGGCAGTGACATCGGTGAATTCTGTACTTAGTGTATTCCTATTTTTATCGGGTTCAGCAGTTAAAAAATATTGTTATGTATAGAAATCTAAGGGAAACCTATGTTACCATTAAAATACAAGGACAATACAATTCTGAGATGTTTGGAAGGTTGCGAAAGACAACATCAGGGATATCAATAATTTTACCCGACCAAGTTTAATTTTTCTCTAAAAAAAGAGTTTCATCGCGAATAAGCTCGCCGTTTTCTCTCATTGGAAGAAAAAAAATCATATTCAAAGAATTAACAAGTTCAAGTTTTGCCTCCTTATCTCCGATTATTTGAAAACAACTCTTGAAATCGTTCAAACTCCTTTTTCGTGGGTCCACATTTGTCGTTTTTATCTCCTGCATTTTATCCTGCAGTTCTCTCCGCGAGAAAGTCAACACTTAAAAAACACTGGTTCCTAAAAGGCTACGCAACAGCCTACCTGCTAGAAAATTTTCATTTTTAACGCAAGCGAAAACTGGAACAATTTAGTATGGCACCTCGTCTTGGACCTATTTTTAAATTCGGAAATAAATTAAGCCCAATGTACCAGTTGAATAATCGTTTCTGTCGTTGTCAGGAATTAAAGAATCACAGAATCACATAATTTATAGTTTTCCAAACTCTTGATACTCTTTGCGATATCACTACATATCACGAAAAAGTATACTTGTCAATTGGTGTTGAGCATCGACAGAAAACATGTGACTAAAGAGTTCCAAAAAGTTTCGACTGAAAAGAGGAGGGGATAAAAAAGAGGAGTAAACGTTACCCATGGGAACGTAGGTCTTCCCCAGGGTAACTTTGGGGGATATGTTTGGACCGCATAGTAAGAAAGGTGATAATTTTGAATTTTGTGTGAAAAAGCATTCTAGGGGAGCTGCAATCAAATCCATCCAAGTCGAAGTAGATGGAGGGTAAAAACCACATCTGTTAACACGCGGGTTTTACTTGCAGTCAAACTGCCTCAAGTGTAGCAATAAAGTCAAGTTGGGTGGTGCACCAGCCTGAAATAGCAAAATGCCCCGGCTAAGATCCCTTCCCGCTTCCCTTGGCTCCAGCACGTGTTCAAGTGACGGGTCTCCTTCCACTTCGGATTAGTAGAAAGGAAAGTCTATGGTGGGTTTTTCCAATGGCAGTGTAAACAGCATGTCGTCTTTACATCAAAACATTGCCAAAACGCGATTGAAGTCGTGCAGATATGCGATTAAAGAAAATATTTTCTTTTAAATATTTCCTCCTCCTCTCCCTGCGTCACAACTGCGCTTAACATCGATCACCGAAATAATTTTATCGTTCCGTATAGTAATTTTGGATAGTGATAATATAGATAATAATATATAAAATGTATGACTTATTTCTTTTTTAATCCTCGTCAATGAAACAAAGTAAGGCAGATTTACCACGTGTCTACACTGCGCTGATGTTTGCGTGTTGACGCTCATGTGTACGGTGGATAGGCATATGCTGTACTTTCTTGTCACCAATTTAGGTTTCCGCGCTAATCGACGTGACTTTTTTGTAACTCAACATTTATGCGAATTTTTGCGAAAAAAATTCACTCCTCCTCACTTACTCCTACAGCAGTCATCAAAATCGCCATAAGGTTTCTATCTTGATTTTTTGATAGCATAATGCCTATATTAATATAGTACGAAGTTTTTTCGAAAATAATTGGCGACGTAAAACCAAATATATATCTTAATGCGTAGTTTAAAAAAAACGGAAAAAGCACGTTCCTGTTAAAATTGAAAACTGATGCAATATATTAAGCAAGTTAAGTAAATTAAGCAATTAAAGTTAGAAAATTTTTTCACAAAAAAGTAAGCATGAAGGGTGATGCACCAGACATATTACTACGTAATTTTCACAGTCAAAGCGAGTTTCAAAAAAGTCGAAGAAATGATTTTTGCCCACCTTTTCCGGATCCGGACCACTGTGCGGCGCCTCCTATCTTTTTCCCTTATATAGTTCCGTCTTGGGACGCACGGGAGTAAAAGTCACTGACTTGTGTCTTGGCCGTCAGGAGCGTAGCCTTCGCGGGATCACCCTGGGTACCCATTTCTAATAGCATCAACTATCCAGGGTTGACATTTCATGTCAATATTCCTCCATCTCTTATAAAAAACAAATTTTGGCATGAATCCTATTCACGTCGTTTTGTCTCTTTATAATACAGTCGACTTGGTAGTAGAAGTAGTGTATTTAGAGTATAAGGTACTTATTAAACTTTATCAGAGTGTGCTAGATGAAACTAAATGACGCCGTGATGCTGTATTGTAAACTAGTAATTTGTTTAGAATTCATACCTTATTTGGATCTTCAAAATAATTTTTCAACTGGTAAGGTCTTAGTATCTTAGTAACTTAGTATCAACGTATACAAAGTATCAACTTTAGTTTCTCTGCCGGATCCTATCACCTCGTCTAAGATAGTTTCCAAGACCTGCGTTATCCTCACTTCCATCACTATAAACAATTATAAACTTGCAAATAGCAGACTCAATAGGTTCTTTTATTGGAGCCAACCCATTCCTTATGCGAAAGAAAACTAATTTAGATTTCAGGAGTATCCCAAAAGAGTAATTTTCACACTCAATCTCACATTAGAGGCACATTGATTGTGAAAGTTCCATTAAGGCTGTAATTTTGAACGTAATCTTATAAATAAAAGGTGGGCAATTCTTTTAGAAATTTAATATCAATTATGAGCTCCCTTCCACTTACCTTTCCTAGGTTGGGGTTTCAAGTTCCGCAAAACCAGTATGGCTACTAAAAATTTGTAACCGTACTTAAAGTATGCGACAATATTTTATCCAAAAGCTTCATTCAAAGACTATCATTTTCACACAGATATGCTTTTTCCATGAATACTCCTTCACCCGCGATTAGACTGCGAGAGTAAAAGAAATTTTTCAAGTATCATGAAATAAAATGAAATTCACGTTCGTCGTTTCTTTGGACGAGTAGCTTTATGCGACGACATCATACGCATTGCCTTGGCACATGCAAAATAAATTAAATCACATAAGATATTAAATTGAATTCATCTTGTAAAAACAGAAATCAACCACAGATCTTATTTTTTTACTGATTACAGCAGGAATGGAACACAACATTCGCCCTCTACAGATTGGGTCACATTAGGCTTTGGCGAGGCTGCAATGCCATTAAGATATTGGGCACTTCCTGGCCTATGAACTAGATTAGAAATAAGGGATTTTCTTTGGTGGTTTTTACAAGGGCTAAAAAGAAACTTCATGATTTCATTTTCGTATTTTTCACAAGGATGAAAAAATAGAGATACTTAGTAATGCACCGGAACCGTTGAAAAACCTGGTTGGTCACACAGCTCTGTCTTTTCATTTTGCAACATGTCGCTATATATGTCAAGGTAAATACCGGAAGAGCTTTACAAACAAAAGTTTTTTTCAAATCTCGAGTTGCCTCCCAGGTCACCTTATCTGCCATTGGAATTCGTTTTATTTACTGCTTATTAATTTCAACATCGTTATAAAGTATTCAATTTTGCTAAAAATGTAATTGAGAACTAACGTGTTCACCAGCGCTAATTTCTCAAAAAAATCATGGATACGATGTAAATAGACACATATAAAGCAATTATTTAGTTTTCTAGGTATCATCATAGCATATAAAGCAATGAAACTCATTATGCATAAAGCATGCGATATGTATCAAGTGAAATCAACAGAAAAAACAGCATCATCTCTTTTGTAAGTAATTAAACAGCAATTTAATCAATACGTACTTCAAAATATAAGAAATTAATTTAGAACCTCTATTTCACAAGTGAACATTTTTAAATCCTACACTAAATATCGCTCTTTTTCACGTAATACGTGTATATCTGGTGAAAACGTTTGCCATACAGCCGCTCTCAGGTCATTTTTTTCAGCTCTAAAAAATTTATTGTAATCCCAGAATGTAGTTTATAACTGAACATAAAATATATTAGTGCGTTCAATTATTCAGTAACTATCCAAATATAATTACTGTAAAGAAAAATAGGCCTCAACACTAGAGCTTATGCTATTACAAACGATAGCTGGGGTATTCTCGTTTTTCTCCACGGTTGTCTGAGGGCTAATTCATCATCTAAGTAATTTCCCTGAGAGCAACTTGACGAAACGTTACGAAAGCAAGAATGACTTCGGAAACAAGAAACTGAAAACATGATCCTCTTCTATTGGCTTGGAAAGCGAGTCGAAAAGGCCGAAGAATAGCACATTATTCCCGTGGTTTCATCCGCACGCTGGCCGTGCTATTCGCCAAGGTGGTATCTCTACCGTTAAGTGCACGTCGCTGCTCCATTATGGGAGTAGAATCTGGCCGCGGGCTGCGCACTTCCCTTTAAACCCTTCCACTTCATCTCGTGGCCTGCCTCGCTCTCCTTTTGAGATCCGCACACAGCGGGGCTCGTTGTCCCTTTTCATCGACATGCTCTCCCCGGACCCCATTCTCTCCCGGCCCCAGAGAAGCTACAGCCACGATGGGAGCCCCGTTTCAATTGAAGAGCAGACTTTTTTTTCACCGTCCCGGAGGAAGAGGGAAAAAATGCGGACAGTTGCCCGTCATCGGTGGAGATTTCTAGCGCGGAGTGTAGAGGCAACAGTTGCAGTGGGGTTGGGGTGGTGAGATGGGCCATGCGATATTCTATACGGATCACGGGGGATGAGTGGGGTAGCGGCTGTCATGAGGCGAAATGGATGCGCCGTGCTGCTGAGGCCAGGCATGCCACTCGCCCCGGTGTCACGAAGCAACCTCAGCTGTCAGAACGCTCGTCCACCCAGCCAAATTTGGCCGCCCTTGTCCGGAGATGTTGCCGATTTTCGCAACAGCTATCGCAAACCATAGTGTTTTCAGAACGCGTACCGAACTTGAAATGCAACCAAATCTAGTGATTGCCCTTACAAAATTTGTCGAAAGCCCGTATTCTGGCCAATATTATTACATGGCGAATCTATTAGACTTAGTAGACTTAGACTGGCAAAGGAAGTCCACTGATCTATCCACTACCTTTGATGTGGTCAATAACATCCTGGATTTTCTCAACAAAAATTATGATACCCTTGGCCATCATTTCAATTTAGCACGTGCATTTGAAATGGTAGATACCCTATTATTGATCAAAAAATTGGAATCCATGGGAATACGTGGATTTCCCTTACACTGGATCAAATCATATTTATCATATCCAAAGCAGTATGTTTCAGCTGGTGATGTGAAATATAACATACAAGAAATTAATATTGGAGTTCCTTAGGGCTCAATTCTTGGCCCCATTCCCTTCATAATATTCATAGATGATCTAGCAAATAAGCAAACCGAGCATGTACAATAATGGATTTTAGCTGATGACTCAAGCTTTGTGGTTTCAGGTAACTCAAAACATGCTTCACTAGACGTAGCAAAGGTGGTTATAAATTATGTCACCAAAGCGTGTGAAAATAATGCTCTGAAAATAAATTTGGATAAATCCATCATGATAAATGACACAACCTCCAAAAGGTCCCAAACCGAAAGTATGCTAGTAAGAATAAATGAAAAATCAATGAAACAGGTGAACTCAGTTAAATTTTTGGTTTTTCACATAGACAGCCAGCGTACATGGAAAAACCATTTTAGTATTCTGATAGCAAAACTGACTTATATGTGCTATCTCATCTGACAGCTTAGGAGTAAGATTAGTATAGAGATATCAAAAACTGCAGGCTATGCTTTATTTCAATCAAGAATGGTTAAATTTTCTGAGGAAATAGTAGTCATGCTAGAGATATTCCATTATTACAGAAAAGGGTAATTAGGTTCATGACAGGTGCCAAGAGCAGAGACCACTGCAAAGAGCTTTTTAAAAAATTAGGCATCTTACCACTGCCATGCTTGTACAAGTACATACAACAACTTATTATATTTGCAAAAAAGCATAATCATCTTCTCAGTAGGAACTGCAATGTACACAATGACAACACAAGGTGTAAAACTAATATTCACACGACAAAAAGTCTTACTAAACTACACATTGAGGGCCCATAAAAAATGGCCGTTAAATGCTACAATAAACTTCCGGAAGATATAAAATCCAATAAAAAATTGGAGCATTTTTAAAAAGGGTAAATTTATTATTAATAAAAGAATGTCATTATGATGTAAATCAATTTCTATGCAGTTGATCCATGTGTTATTAATTCATATTTGCTACATGGGGCTGTTGATGTATAATATTTTTGTACTATGTAGCAATGAGAGTAATTAAGTATTTTTCATCATATATATGTACAACCTTAAATTGACTTGTTCTATACTTGTAACTATACTAGTCACAGGACCAATAAAATTATTATTATTATTATATTATTATTATAGTTGTTACAGTGCCCACGCGATTTGAATAAATCTGTTCTCCCGCGTTCGGATATGATGCAGACTTTTTAAATCTCACGCAAACCATACAGTGCCCATGCTCAGAGCGTGTGATGAAACTTAAAATACAACCCATTCTAATGAAAACTGCTCCGTAAACTTAAAATAGGACTTAAAGTGATAAAAACATAGTAGTGCTAGTTCATTATAATCAGCTGTCACAGCGTCAGCCCTACGAATCTATGAAATTTGTTCTCTTGATTATAGGGGTGATGCAGACTTAGGTTAAGTACAGTTAACGTAAACAATTAAGTTCAGAAAGTGCATAGGAACTAAAAATGCGACTGATTCAGATAAACACTCGTACAAAATATGTCAATTGCCCATAATCCGGTCAATATTCTTGCATGGCACGTTGATCATAATCACATGAATTATCACTCTGCTAGACCAGAGAACCCGAATTTGGAGGCTCGCGTCCAATGAGGACGCTGATTTTGGCCACAACTATCGCTAACCATATTTTCCATGTTTAAAAAATATTATACAAACTCGAGATCCAAAAATTCAGATTGATATTTTTTTCTAATGGAACAAAATCGACTATATAGGAATGTTTTAATTGAACTTGAAGCTATACGCTGGGCTCAAAGGCCATGAATGAAACCAATGGTCGGCTATCAAATACTATTTGTTCTGCTATGATCAACGGCCCATAAAAGCATTAAAGACGTAGAGGTATATTTGGGGGGTGTATCCAATATCTCGACGGCGTTGCATCATATCTCCACCTCATAAAATGGTGCAAAACATATACTGTTATATATTATAATACCGCGCACCGTTTACATTTTTATCACTATCTAGCAAAGGAAACTTAATCTTTCCTCCACTAATATTTCGGATAAGAATTGCTTGAAAACACAACGATTGTTTCCTTATAACTTTTACTCATGATGCACGTTTGTACATATTAATTTAACCTAAATATCTAGAGGTCAAGCATAAATTTCTTATATTTACTTGCTCTCTCAATTCAGCTGATTCAGATATTTAATAGCCTCTTACTTAAATACTACCACAGAGCAACGCACTGATTCTTTGTCCTCAAAGTTTACCTTCAATAAATAATGAGTTAACCTAGTCTACATTTACCGTATCTGTTCCCATAGTCACTCTAACGCACTTAATGTACACAACCTCGGGACGGTATACTGGGATAAAAAAGCATAAAGAGCTTTTGAAGAATATTTGACTAATTTGAACAATCAAAGTTAGCTAGATTTTTGAGCGCCAACTTTGAAACAGCAAATCCCATTAGAAAGTTTTCATTACACAACCAGGAAAAAAACTTCAGGAAAGGCATCGCCATCTACTGAAACATAAAATTAGACTCATCCGTAATATCCTTAAAGTAAAACGTGTCTCTTAAGATTCAGCTGGTTTAAATTACCGGGAAAAACTATACTTCAAGAAAGTTTTGCATAAAGGCTTTGCGTTGCTGCGTTTGGTGCTTCTTGTAAAAAAGCATTTTCTGAAAGGAGAATTGCACTACTGATAATACTTCCATACGCCGCTATATATTTTCAGCATAAGAAATTAAGCCTGATCAATCTCTGATGACGTTTTTAATTTCAAATAAATGTCAACCATTGATTAAAGATAATATTATTGGCATGAGTGATACATCGAAAGTTATGAACTAAGGTGCTACGCCACGCGGTAATACGCTGGCCACCTAAACTTGGCACACAGGCATTTAAACTTGCAACCCAATGAATATCGGGATACACAGATTCTTCAGGCAGGCTCAGATTGACGTCACGTTGCCCCCATCCCAGAGTGGGGTGAGTGGCACTCGATGTTATTTTAATTTATTATAAATTTTATCGTTCCTCTTATTTATCATTAACATGTCCATTTATTCTTTTCGGCGTAAAAAATGAGACACTACGAACGATTTATGTCAAGGTTGATACCGAATGTAAATACAGCGAACTATATGAAGGAGGGATCGCCCCGTCCCGTTGAAGCTGGATTTTAGTAGCCTCTTTGGGCAAATTTTTCTTGGGTTTCAAAAACATTTGCTTCGCTTCGATGAGGTGAGAGTATTTATTTATTCTCTGTACACATTTTCTTCACACATAACATTTAGAATCGTAAGAAATAGCATAGAAAAGTTATGAAATCCATAGATAAATCATCACGAGCATAAATTTCGGTTGACAGACCTGATTGTAGCTTAAATCTCCACGAAAGTCGAATGACTACGCCCACCTTTCAGGCTAATGGTGGCTTTTATAATCCCATTTAAATGTGCAGCGAATTATTACATATAAAGAGACCGAGTTGAGAGGTCCCTCTCTGAAAACTTAAGTAAAAAAATTAGTTAATTCGCAATCGATTCGGCTTTTACTTAGTGAAAATCTACGTTGAAATGAAATTACACAACCCTGGTAACTTTTCACCATAAAATTATTTATTGGTACGACGCTCTTCGACGCTGAGGCGTCATTCTCTTAGTTAATTCTCAATGAAAATTTGCTTATCTCGCGAAATATCTTTCTACAAGGAAAATCTTTCTCGCAGCTCAGCTTTAAGCCACAGAGTGTGTCAACTTGGATGTGGTGTGGCGTCCACTTGTGGTGGGTCAATCTCTAGTTATTGAAGCTAGCTGCCATATAAGCGAGTTAACTTCTCGAATAAGCAGTGGTGGACAAAAAGTAGTGGAATTCCGAGGTGATATGGGTCTATCCCTGAGTAAGATAGGCCATCTAAGTGTATCATTTAACCTGTGAAAATACCGTGACTTGGCGATGGTCGGCGACCTACAATTTATTTCGCATCACCCGGGGGAGAGGGCAGCAGCTCTTCTTCATATGGGTGAAGGTGGAGGCCACGGTGGTCAGTATAGCGACACTCAATTCACTGTAGGCGTGGCAACATTCACTTTAACTTCTGTGGTACTGTGATGTGGAAGGCAAATGGGAAACCACCACATTGTAATCCCGAGGAGTCGCAGCTACGCCAGCTTTAAATTTACTAACATGATGGAATTCTCTCAGGTAAAATTTTCCGGAGGTAAACTAGTCCCCCATTTGGATCTCTGTGCGGGGACTATTCGAGAGGGTACATTGGTCAAGTGTGATAAATTTATGAGGATAGGTATATGGAACGTGAGATATTTTAGGACTTGCGGTAAGCTCGAAAGTCTTAAGGTGGAAATAAAAAGATTGAATATCGACGTCCTAGGAATCAGCGACATGCAGTGAACTAAGGAGGGAGACTTTTGGAGTGGAAGCTGTAGGATTATACACACAGGATCCCTGAACGGTAATGCTGGGGTTGGGATAATGCTCAGAAAGAGCGCCGGAATGCTTATGAAAAGCTTCTTACAGTACAATGAAAGGATAGTTACGGTGAAGATAGAGACTAAGCCAGTAGATACCGTAGTGGTACAAGTCTACATGCCCACGACAGACTACGAGGATGAAGAAGTTGAAGACGTCTACGATGATATAAAGGAAGTAATGAAAAAGGTAAGGGGTGAAGAAAACCTTATTGTTATAGGTGATTGGAACGTTGTTGTTGGTGAAGGCCAGAATTTTATATTAGGAAAATACATATTAGGAAATATAAATGAAAGAGGAGAAGGCTCCTGAAATTACGCACAGAACACAAATTAGTAGTTGCCAACACGCTATTTAAGAATCATATGAGAAGAAGATACACATGAAAAATACCAGGAGACCAAAGAAGATTTCAACTACACTATATTTTAGTGAAGTAGAGGTTCATGAACTAGGTTAAGGATCATAAAAGCTACCCGTGGGCAGATATTGGCAGTGATCATAGTCTAGTGATGATGAAATGCCATCTGGAATTAAATAAATTAAAGAAATCAGCAGAGAACGCACGGCAATTAGAGAAACTGAAGGAGATAAAAATTAACAGGCCTTTCAAGAAGTAGTGGAGAGCAAGACAGGATTAGATCAGACTGAAAAATCAGTGGAAATTAGCTGGATAAATATCAAAAATAGGCTTCAGGAGGCCGCTAGAGAAGCTCCAGGGAGAAGAAAATGTGTAAAGATAAAGCCATGGATCACGGATGAGGCCCTAGACCTCATTGAAGAACGGAGAAAGTATAAGAATACGGATGCTGAGGAAGGACAGGCTTGTTACAAGAGAATAAAGAACGAGATTTGCCGCAGAGCGAGGAAAGCCAGAGAAGCGTGGATAAGAAACATACGCGGGGACGTGTAAAATAACCTCGTTCAAGGGAAAGTGGAAGCGGCCTATAGAATAGTGAGGGACCATTTTAGGGAAAAAAGCACAAGATGTAATACCATAAGGGCCAAGAATGGAAATTTCTAATTGGAAACGAGGACAGAGCCGTGAGTTGGAAGGAATACCTGGAGAAATTATACAACGGAAGCAAACATAGCTAAAAAATTATTGAGAAGGAAGGTGAAGTTGAAAAAGATGGCATGGAGCGAGCATCTTAAGATTTGACTTTTACGCTCCAATTAGAGACCTATGAAAGAACAAGGCCCCAGGAATAGATTATATTCCAGCAGAGCTAATCGAAAATGCAAGAGAAATGGTCTTAACTCAGCTGCATAAAACTATCTGCGACATACTCAACAGGATATTTACGTAGTGACTTCGAGAAGAACATGATCATTTATTATTAAAGTATTCTACCGATTAAGGTAGGTTTGGAGTACTAAAAAAGTGATCTGGGAGCCTTCCTTTCCTTCCATTACCGCCTTCTTCAATTCACTATAAGGCCTACTCCCATTCAATCTATCCAAAAATCCTATTTCCTTTTCCTTCATTTTTTCCAATTTTACTTCATTTCCTTCCCCTCCCTCGTTTCCCTAACATTCTACCCTCTAACACCTTTTTCAACATCCCCTCCCCACTGAGTACTCCCTTCATCCATACCTTCTGTCTCCTCCGTATCTCATCCAAAAGCTGCCTCTCCTCACCCACCATATCCAGCACTTCGTCGTTCCTTTTCCTCTCCGTCCATTTCACCCTCTCCATTCTTCTCCATACCCACATCTCGAAAGCCTCCAATCTTCTCTCGTCTTCTTTCCTCAGTGTCCATGTTTCGGCACCATAGAGAGCTACACTCCAAATCAAACTCTTCACTAACCTTTTCTTTAAACTCTTATATAATGATCCTCTAAGAAGCTTCTTCCTGTTCATGAACGCCTCCTTTGCTAGTGCAATTCGCTTCCTGATGTCTTTGCTACTGTGTCCGTTTTCCTCTAATGTGCTGCCCAAATAGTTAAACTGCTCTACCTGTTCAAGTTTTTCCCCACCTACTTTGATCTTGAGTCTCACATTCCTCGCTCGCGATACTATACAAAACCGCATTACCTTAGTCTTCTTGTGATTAATCCTCATCCCATACTCCTCGCACCGCTCGTATAACGCATCCACTAGAGCCTGTAATCCCCTCGCTGACTGGCTAATCAGCGCCTGATCATCCGCGAACCTTACCGATTTCAACGTCATTCCTCCCACTTTCACTCCAGCTTCCAACTCGTCCCACGCTTCTCTTACCATCTCATCAGCGCATACGTTCAAAAGCAGCGGCGGTAGAGGACAGCCTTGCCTTACACCTCGGCCAATGCTTGCCCATCCAGATTCCTCGCCCGCTACCCTCAATTGCGCAGTCTGGGCCATATAAAGATTACGAATCAATCGTCTATCCCTCCAATCTACACCTATTCTCTTGAGAATATCTATCAGCTTAACCCAGTTCACCCTATCAAATGCTTTCTCAAAGTCCACGAAACAGGCATATACGTCTTGGTCATATTCTAGGTTCCTCTCAACGAGGGACCTCATTACTGCTATTGCATCACGAGTTGATTTCCCTTTTCTGAAACCAAATTGATCTTCGCCCAAATACTCGTTTGCCCTTGCCTCCATTCGTCTGTTCAATATCCTCAGTACCACCTTCGCCGCATGCGATATTAGGCTGATAGTTCTATAGTCTCCGCATTCCACAGCTTTCTTCTTTTTCGGAAGCGGAATTAGAACCGTCTTCACGAAATCTTCCGGCCAACACCCCTCCTCATAGATGCTGCGAACTAGTTCGAAAAACCTTTTCTTACTATCCTTCCCTAGATTCTTCAGAAGCTCACACGGGATATTGTCAACTCCTACTGCTTTCCTAGCCTTCATATCACGAAGTGCTCTCTCTATTTCCGAATCTAATATCCCCGGCCAAAGATTATCCTCCTCCACCGCACTTTCATCCTCTAAACTCAATCTCTCCGGCCTGTTTCTTCCGTCATACATATCCTCCACGTATTCCTTCCATCTACTCTGTACCTATTCTCGCTCGGTTAGCACTCTCCCATCTTTAGCCTGAATTTTAAACATGGCTTGTCCTCTTTTACCGCACGATAGCAACTAAACTTTGGCGTACAACGCGCCTACTTCTCCATCCTTCTGGAACTTTTCCATTTCCTCACACTGTATTTTCCACCAAGCCTCCCTTGCCCTCTTAGTTTCACGGCGTAATCGATTATTTAGTACTCTATACATTCTTTTTCCCTCCTCTGTGTCCACGCTCTTCCAGTTCCTTCTCTCCTCCATTTCTTTTACCATCGCCTTCGTAACCTAAGGCTTCTTTATCCTTCTGCTGTCAACGTAGCCAATTGACTTCTCCGCCGCATTAGCTATTCCAGTTTTAATATTATCCCATCTTTCCTCAACAGACTTCGTACCTTCAATCTCCCGTACACTGATGTCCACTAGTTCCCGATATTCTCTCCTCATACTCCCCTTCAGTGCCATTCCATTTCCTCACCCTCCTGCCTTTCATGAGCCTTTTAAAAACCTTAAGCATAAGACGGGACAACTTAGTTGGCCACATTTTGAGGCACGATGGCCTGATGAATACTTTCGATGAAGGACAAGTGGAAGGGAAAAAGGGTGAGGGATGGCCCCGAATGAGTTACGTACGACAGGTAATAACGGATGTAAAAGAGAAGAAATACGTCGCTTAAAAAAGGTATGCGGATAGGAGAGAGAAATGGTGAGCTGCATCAAACCAATCTTAGGATTGTTGACTAATGATGATGATGAAGGAAAATTAATTTACGATGAAACACGTGTTCTAAGTCTTGTAATAAAATTATGGGACAATATGACAAATCCACAAAATGTTGGGTTTAAAAGTCATCACCATTCTGGTATTCGCTCAAAAGTTAATGATAACTAGCGTAAGCGAAATTTGACGCCCACTTTTGAGGAGATATAAACTTAATTTCATTTCTGGTCCATTAACTTCAGGTGAAATTACTTATAGAACGAAGGCATCGCTCACGTCAGCGTAAAAAAATTATGTACCACACGAGGCCGAGGTCGAAAATTGGCAATCTGCTCGACAGAAGCGCGTATCGTCACCAAATTATCAAAGAGATGGCTATAGCCTTAGATTTTTCATCACAAATAGATGTAGAAATAGAGAATGGATGAAAAAGGAAAATTTTTATCACATTTTTTTGTGCTACATCAAAATCGAAAATTCAGAAAGAAAAGGTGTGAGGTCCGATTCCTCCTTTTTGAATGTAAGCACCCAATCTGTTCATCACTTTTCTTGATAGGCAAACAATTTAAAGCTGGCAAAGAATTCTACAATTAACCTACTTCATTCACAGGTCGTAGCGATCTGGAATGACCTCGCCTTCCGTCCGCAGAGGAGAGTAAGTGCAACTCGGCGTGTGCCATTCCCCTGGGAAAAGGCGGAGATGTCGAAAGAGGACAGTAGCCAGAGGAGCGGAGGCAATGAAGAGTGGTCTTTCTTTTAGTGAGGTCAGCAGTGAGCCACCGAAGAGTTTTATGAAAGAGAGCATTGAAAAAAAGAGGCCCCTGGAATGCCACGAACCAACCATCTTTCCCGTTCTCACACCTGAACTGTGGAAAATCCACCCATGGAGATTGGTATTCTCTCCTCCAATTGCGTCGTCAATTCTACAGATAGTCTTTTCATGCAATTACGTATGTGAAGATAATAAAAACAATTCTCGAGTCTCATTTCGATTTTAAGCCATACAATATGTATTGCTTGGTATTAACGGCACCTTTGCTGCAAACTAACTGAAAAAATTCCAATGAGAATACAGAAAAAGATTTTCATGGAGAGAGAAATAAGGTATTCTCAGAAAAGTTGAAGAGAGTAGAAAATGCAAAGAAAATAAATTTTTCTATTAATAGCTTTCTGGAATGAAAACACAAGCTCTATCCAGCATGATGTTGGAGTGGAGCACAATAACATAGTTCGCGTCGCCGGACCATATCTTTCGTAAAGAAAACTGAGTGAGTGATATACGGCTGTGCCTACGAATTGGCTGAGTTTAATCAGAGTAAAATACATTTTTTTAAACAGTAATATTCAGCTTATATCATACTCATACTGCATATCAAAGGACCTCCTGTCCTAAAATCAAGCACATAGGCGTGGATCAATGAAACAATATTGCCAATAATCACCCAGGTTACAGGTGTCACGCGGTCTAGGCTGTGCAATTCGGATGTTGAGCGCAGACCAAAAAATTATTGGATAATTAAGGATTTCTGGTTTAGAGTCAAGATTGGAAAACGAGAGGAAGGATAATTCAAAGAATCGATTGTCATTGGATAGGCGCAAAGGAGAACGCTTCGCACACACACTGCGAGGAATGAATGACAGCTGCTCAAATTAGATTTATTTACATTTTATAATTATAACAAGATATATAACTACAATATTTGATAGCGGTAACCCAATTCATTAAGGCTGTCAAAACATACATGTGACCAGTTTCATTATTGGAGGTATTAAACATACATTTATGATATTTCATAAAACCATCCAAACAACTTGATTATTGAGAGGAAATATAGAAAACGGATTATACCAACGCATGGCAAAATAGTTCAAACAACGTTTATTCCATGAAAGGACTACCATAACAGATGACCGTTTATTTTGGAATACTAACTCGTTCCAGGATAATGACACACAGAGTTTGAAAGGATATTTAATGCCGCAAACACGGAAGGAAAAAAAGATGTTATGCACATATAAATTGAATTGATAATCAGGAGGTTGACTGCATCCATATCATCAAAATGAATTATTTCAGCATTTCAAAACTATCAGTTTGGCAATGTGTTTATTTTCATTCAATTTTCATTGAAAATTTACAGCAAATGTGCAACACCAAACTTTTTTCTCTCCGTCGTTCTTAAATGAATCTATTCTGAACCGAGGAAATGCTCTTATCTCTGGATGCATTTATCGGATGCCTAACTGCTAATAATCCATCAATCTTACATTTTTACAAATTATTGACCTTTCTCTTTATGAATGTTTTCATTCACTCTACCAACCCAGCTGCTGGTTTGACATTTTCAAGTGTCGTCACAGTCATTGACAGTGTCACCTGTTTAGCTTTTACACCAGGCAATTTAACGCAAAAAACATAACTTCACAGAAATTCCATCAGGAGGTTACCATATTCGGTGACTATAAGATCTACCCAAAGAAATTATGGCGAAGAATTAGGCGGGTTAATTTCACAGGTTGATGTTGCTGGGCCAGAATCATTCCCTTGCTCTCCAACAAATATTACACCGTGTATAAATAATAAAAGAAAAAGCACAATTTAAAAGTGATTTAACCCGAATCTCACCAGGGAACGAATGTCACCTACTAAAAGCATCAAAGGATATTTTTTTAAAATATAAGCTCCCAAAAATACAGCTTACCAACCCTCTCCATCACATGACAGGAATGCATATCACTTGGGTTTAGCGAGCGCAAGAGGACCCCGGCTGCAAAGGTAATTGGGAAGTATCACAGCGATTTTTTCGCGGATTTCGCGCCCCAAGGCTGTCGTGGTCCAACCTCGCCTTTATCCTCATCCCATTCACCGCACTGCCGGGTCCATCCGAGTCACGCGATTCGCACTGCCCGCAAACCATCGCGACCTCTGCCGCCGAGGTGGACAGCTAAGCGACCACTTGTACGACTTCTAATACTCCTCTAGGCGGGCTGACATGGGCGTCGATTGCCCACCATTAACTGCCGCTGTCTCATCACGGCCTCCAGCTCGCGCATTTAAACGGACCTACTTGAGCCTAACGAATCGAGGTCAACAATGTGTTGCCGCGTTCCCAGGTTGTAAAGCCAAGGGAAACTAAATTAAAATGAATATAAAGGAGCACGAATCGATTTTTTGTAGGCTCACTCTGAGCTCGTGATGAGATATAAGCATATTCTTGCATTAAAACCAAAGGATTTCATGAAAGGAAAAAGTGGACGAGTTCAGGATACGCGCATTTTATCAACTATATCACTGGCATAAGGCACGCATTTAAGTGCAGGCGTTATCTGCGCATTTATCAAAACTGCCCGAAAGAGGTTGTCAACCTCAAAAGAGCGGTGAACTTAAATGGCCCAGCATGGCTAAGAGCCCCATTTGGTTCGCCATTCGATTGACAGCACGACATCTTTCCGTCGCATCAATCAGATTCTTAACACACATCTGTCCGTCATTCCACAGGAATATAATCTGCATCATTAAAAAGGCTTATTTGTTTTCAAGTAAATTGCTTAAAAAACAATTGAATTTTCGCCATTATTTTGGGACAAGAGATACTTCACTTAAAATCGATATCTGCGACCCAATTTCCACGCGAAAGCAATAATTTAAATTTCTGGTCTGAGTGAACGAAAATGTATTTGAGTTTCTAAGATCAAATCATATTACTAAATTCTGGATGAAACTATTGCTTATGTTTGTTGCTATTTAAATCGTCAAACGCAGAGAAATACATGAAAAAATTAACGGAATTTTAAATTGTAGAATAAAATAAAATAACTTTGTTTTATCCCACACTTTATTTTAAATAGCACGACCCGGGACACGACGCATCTAATGCTATCATCAGGTATGTTATCAAGTATGTTATCATGTTTTTTAATCATTTTGCAAACATAAATTGTTTATCATAATTTGCCTAATTGTGTACGCTAAGTGGTACTTCATACGCTATGTGCAGGTTGAGTTTCACTTAAGAACAATTAACTCCACTCTAATGCTATTAAGAACTGTAGGTATTGATATTAACACTATTGGAAATACCTTCAATAGTGACAAAAAATATAAACCAATAAAATTATATCACATTCCTCAAAACATTTTTACAACAGTTAAAATACTCGTTGTAACTCATAAATCTGGTTTCTGCTATGTTGGGTTGGTTATATACCCAATGCAGTTTTTATACTGCTGATGACGTCCTCAGTAGGTATAACATTGCAATTAAGAATTGTATTACAAAATAAGGAGATTCACCCGAATGAAACCCGGAAAAATTAAATAAAGTTTTCCTTTGACGCGCTTTGTAAATGACGCGCCTTTCAAAATATAATAATTACATTAAAAGCTGTTCTATATTCTCCACTAGTGAGCATAAGGCTGGAAAATATGAGTTTTGAGTATTGGCTACTCTCTTATATTCGGAAATGCATTAATTCCCACTATAATCATCACATAAATAATATCTTATATGTTATAAAAAAGAGGAAATTTATCTCACCATTCGGTCGGTGATGCCTATTCCCCTTCCCATAATTGTCCATCTTGCATGAGATGCTGGAGCTGGAGGTACTGGAATTTGAAAGTATTGGTGATTAATTTTTGCTATCAATATTATCATAGTATAGTTAATATAAATGATACAATACCAACGTATCTGACCGTATTGATTGTGTTCGACAAAGGTTCATTTACGAGGTCCTATATCTATTTGGTTAATAAAAGATTTTAATATCTTTGGAGAAAAATCTCAATAACCAGGCATCAAACTTGTTGAAATTATTTAGTTTTGTCTCCTGTTAAAAACAGATTATCCCAAACCTTTTAGTGTATTGTTATATCAGGGAGCTGATTAGTTGACACTGAAAAGGAGAGCCAAATATGAATCCAGTGCCCCAATGACTCCATTAATCCATAACGTTCTTTAATTCTCGTTCGTTCATTCTCGTCATCGTTCTTAATATCGTTCTCTATAACATGGCATCGTAACATTTTTTGGTGATCATATTATACGTGCATTTTCGACCTTCCATACATTGATCCTTTACGTACAAATACATTATCAACATTCAACGGTAGGGCCCTCTTCGGTTCTGTTGCGTTGAGGTGTTTTTCCCCGTCCCATCCCTTCCGCACCTATCCTACCCCAGAGACGTCGACGGGCTCCTATCGCGGCGGCGCCTCTTTCCTTTTTCCTTCCTCTCCAGCCCCTCCCCGGACGATCGGGCGTATAATCCACTAGCTTGGTTCCCGGCTTCGGTATGTCGTATCCCTGAAGGGTTCGCCTTGAACCCTCAATCCTTTCAACTTGGTGTCTCAGAGATAAATTTCTACAAAACTTTCGCTAAAACTGAATAGTATGCAAAGCACTGCGCCTTACGACTGTCGTAAAAAATACACCTTCAACGTTACAATTCACATTCATTGTATTTTTAAAGCGTCAAATTTGGACGTTCCCCTCACCGATATTCTCCCTAATTAAAAGCGTAAAATTTTTATCGCACCAGTCATACGGATGGCATTCTCACAAAACAAAACTTGCGTTAAATACGCGTGATAGCAATAGCAAGTCGTTTCACTAAATTCCGAGTAGATACTCGATCATGACACTCTTCAGCTAACACGTTATATGAAGAAAATGGCACTATAATAGAATTTAGTCATTGGATATGGTTGAAAATTGGAGACATTATCTATTTAAAAATCTGCATGATATGCAATTAGAGTTTCACAGGATGCTACATTTGAAAGCTTATTTTCCATAACTAATTGAGTAATCAGGAATAAAGAATGTTATGACTAACGTATTCAAAGTATAACCAGTATTATAATTACTACAATAGAAATATAATATTTAAATGCTCAGGTAAGTGACAGGAAATTTAAGAATTCATGAGTTATCATCGCAGTGAAGTACCCCAGAAAGAAATTGACGGTGCCTCAATTGTTATGTGATCAACATGGTCTCAGAAATTTCTTATGATATTTATTACTTCAATCATGGCCAAAAAGAAGAGATAGCATATGGAAAAATTCCGCAACTTTGTCAGAAATTGATGTACTTAATGCTCAATGAGGAAATAATACCACCGAACACCGCATGAGGTAGTACTTAACCAATGAGCCCAAACCTTTCCAAAAGAGAGTTTGAAAATACAAAACAGAGTTTTTAAACGAATTTCCATCACTAATCTATGAGATGGAATGGCACAATGCTGCCCATGTGCTATTCATAGGTCCACTAATAAGGATGGAGGGTTTCCTGGTTTTTCTATTGCATGCATTCGTAAATCCATCATTTTGTCGATAGCGGTGACGCTTCAGAGACAGATACAGGACACTTCTTCACGAGGGAATATGTGCGTTAACAGATCACATCTAAGCGAAGGATGCACACAACAGCAAAGAATTCCAGGAATCCTTCACGCATATCCGCAAAAGAGCAGTAAAATCAGTCAGCATAAATACAAACCCATTAGTTCCTCATATCCAAGAGCTCACCCAAACAGCTAATCGTTAAAAATAATCATATTCATTAAGGTTATAGCTTTGCAAATGGGCGATAATAAAGGAAATATAAAAAGTTTCAATAGTATAAATCTAATATAAAAACGTTAAAAATAACAGCTCAACCATCATCTATGTACCTATTAGAGTATAACAGAAACGGATAGAACTTCTGATTAAATGGACAGAATTCATTCGATAACTTCGATAAGTATTGGTGTGGCGTCAGCCGTACACGTACCTCCTCTACGTAATCTATCAAGGATGAGAAGCAGACTTAAGGAAAACAAGAATAGGATTATTTAATCCTTGTATTTTTAATTCAATAATTTTCCGAGTCAGATGAAATGACCGTAGCGCAAATTCCAGGAAAGTAAAGAGCTCTAATATCAAGACCAGAATATATTTGCTATATGGTAAGAAGATTGTCGCGGTGACGAACTACACAAATAAATCATCATAAGTGGCATCAGTCGAGGTTAAAAAGTAAAATCAAGGAAAACAGGAGTAGGATAATTAAATGCTCATATTTTTAAAGTTAATTTCTTACTCAGTGGTAAGAGGCGACCGTAGCGCCGGTAATAGGTAACTTATGTCCTATTACCATTGTGTTCTTCTTTTTATCATGAACTTGTGTCCTGTTATCTGTAGAAGAGCATTCTTTTCATTGTATTTAAAAAATTAAAAAGGTCACGTGAAATTCATGCATACCATTATGAGCATCTTTTGACGAATTTGGGAAAGAAAGAAGAACAGAAAGAAGATTATATAGGCCAATCTACATGGCACTGAGCCAGGATGAAAATATAAGGTACATAATAAGAGCATGATTAAAGTCTTGTGTGTTCAGTGAAATACCGTTCCAAGTGATTTGAATCCCAATGCGAATCGTGTATGTGGCAAAAACATATACGCTGAGGTTGAGGTGCAGCACTAGGAAGCACGGAAAGAGGTTTTAAAAATCTTTGCATTTGAAAGACATTGCCTTTCCCAGTGACCATTATTATAGTGACCCTATCAAGCAACTGAGCAGCTATGATTTTAAGAAAACCATTAATCATAAAATAACTGAAACATAAATAAGGTATGAAGAGACGTAGGGTAATAGAGGCAAAAGATATGGAAATCCTTATTTTTAAAAGTCAGTATCTGTCCCAGTCATTCTAGGCAACCGTAGTGTTAAGATTAGGTAAAATAGTGTACTAACTGGAGTTAACTGATTCAAAAAAATATCTGAAAGTGCACTGACTCCTGAACCAAAATTCAGAAATCCTGTCGGAGGTCGCTGGGTGGAATACTTCAGAATTAAACCAATGCAGGGTAATCTCACCAAGACATGGCCACATAAAAATCTCCCTTGATATCAATTTAGCCGGGAGGGGATACACTCCCGGGCATCACGCTCGTACAGTCTTGATCAAATTAGCGCCGCCGCGGTCTGGCACCCGTCTCAACAACCTCCACAGCATTCCTGTCCGCCAAAATTTCATGTATTGACGTCCGCGTGACATTACAGACTCGTAAAAACCGAGCGAATTTTTTCATTGAAATTTTTGCGTACCTCGTAGATCCACGAATAGTATCCTACTCATAAGGGGAAAATGACAGTGGATAAATTGTCAAGTTCGGTAGCATAATTATCACTAGGATGAGGCACTCCGAGGCTCAAAGGACAAAGAGCGTGTGTGAACGCGAAGTTAAACCCAGCCGCAACGGCTGTGACTACATAATCTGCATGTCACTTTAAATTCGTGAGAATAAACGCAAAATGTGTGTGCTTTTCCATGAAAAGAGCTTCGAAATGTGTTATATATATATATGATATTTTAAGTGCACTCGTCCAAACACATTTAAGAACTACCTGAAGCGGAATTACCACATGGTTTGAAAATTTATTCCAAAATTTAGATTAATTTTTGTTATTGCATGAAAAGTTTTTCGAATAATTTAAGTAAATTATTTTAAAATATTTTGAAAATTATGTAGACTTTTTGAATGCCTTGTCGTTCGAAATTTCAGAACATTGCCTTTAATAAAAATTATATGTCAAAGTGTAGATCTTAATCTGAAATCTCGCATTGACGTTGACAATTTTCAATGCGTATTCCTGATGAGGACATTTATTATTCTACCTTACTTTTGCTTGCATTTGTCAAAGCTGCATCAGAAAAAATCTATCTCACAACAACATTTTTCTTCTACTACCTTGAGAACATATTCAAATCGTTTGTGAGGTAACTTTGTGCAACTTACTTATTGGCAATTAAATATGAAGATGGTTTTGTCTATTCCACACAGCTTTAATCGGTAAAATTTCCAGTATTTCCTCTTGATACTGACATGGGAGTGTGTAAACCGTTCCTGGATGTACCGAGTAAATCTGTGAGAAATTGACAAAGTTATTCCTATATTTATTTTACCTTTATAGCATATGCAAGTTTCAAGAGAAATAATTTAATATCCATATTTAAAAGCTAAATTAGTAGTAATATATCCGTTTATCAAACAGCATAATCGCCAGTAGAAATATAACCGGAAGTAACATTGGAGCAACCTCTGGTGACGCATTGGATGGTAATGAAGCCTAATGCGAGGCGTACTTTTGGCAGTTAAATGACCATGTGCTCGCGATGCACGCTTTTCCGGCAGCAGAGGAAGGATGGGAGACGTGAGCAAGAGAGAGGCCATGAATAGGCCGGCCAAGGACAATGGCGAGACAGGATAACCGCCACACTGGGCGCTATCTTCCGACCCGCTCCATATGGTTTCAATGCTTTGAATCCAAGGCTTTAATGCCGCCTTCTGAACTACAATAGGGTCTTATGCGACTCATTTGCCTCAGCTGGAATAGAATCACACGAGACTCGTTCCAAAAATAAATTTGTATCGACAATATAGCAGTAACCTCCCGCTAGCTTCAGCGCCGTCCCGCAATGCTCGCGTAGACCAATTAGTTCTATTCTCACCGTAAGTTGAATAAAAAATTATGAATGAAAAAATTAATTTTTCTACAAATTAATTCATCATGAGAGTGTAATTGGGTTATTGTTAACGAACTGGCAAATAATGCGCTTCATTATAATCTCTGCAAAAAATAAATAGGCAAAAGTGGTACTACCAAGCTGCCCCAATGCGGAGTGCCTCCTTCAATTTTGTATCTATGTCTAAGATTGTATTAGCTGCATGGAAAGAAAGAAGCAAGAACACACAGCACATAAAGCAAAACAACAGTCCTTCCTAAGTCCTTTCCTAATTATTCGATGAGCATATACATTAAAATACTCACATACCAGTAATCCGAAAAATGAAAATGAACAATTCTTATTCTCAATAAACGTCAAATAAAAAACTTCGAAATTCTGTGTCGCACTGCGGAAAATACGGGATAAAGAGAATGAAAATATTAAATAAAACTGGAAAACTAAGACAAACAATCCAAACGTAACTGAAAAAGTCAGAGTAAGCCTCAAAAGGATACGAAAAATAGACGCTGCGATTAAAGGAGCTAAAAATGCTAAAATGTCTTTCTTACACACTTTGATTGTCTTTTCCAGGCACTGCAAAATGGTAAACCATGTGAGTACGTACCTATTTCATACGTCTCTTTATGAGACTGCTATAAATAAGCTCCTGTCAGACAATGGGGAGTAGAGTTAAAACCTTCGAAGAAGAATAATGACGCACTTCAGCCGTGAAACACAATGCAGACATTGTATACACGTTGTGTAGACAGAAAGCTTTGCTTGCATTACGCTAATTAACTTCGTTATTTTTTCTCTGCGTTGAGAATGAAAATTCGGTGTCGGAAAGCTCTTTAATATGCATAGCAATTCACGCGCTTGCAGTGCACCGCATCAACTTATTTTACACCATTCAGGCAAATGAACCTGCACGTTGCCGCAGGTAATGCATCCTCCGGATATGAAAATGTGAGCCAAAAAATTGCTATTTGAAACGTAGCCGAAAGGTGACACGAAATGGAAAATAACCGGAAAATTGGACCACTGGATGGAGCGGGAAGTGACTCGAAATCAGCGCGCGATAATCGAAGATGCCAGTGAGGCAGACGCTTTGGACCGAAAGGTGGTCTCCTAATATAAGGAAAGCCTGTGACACCTGCGCAGCAAAGCTTTTAATCGGAATTGAGAGTAGCTCGCTGCTTCCAATACCATTATTCATACTCCATACATGACTTTGGGTCGAAAATTTAAAGAAGAAATGTGTGTCGAGCTCCTGTTGATATTAGTTGTACATGCCGAAAAAGATACACTAAATGCCTTCGGTCAATATTGATTTTTTCCATTCTTGTCTTACAAATATCGGGCAATGGTTTGCTATTGAAAACTTAAGTGGTCAATTTCTGACAATAAAAAGCTATTGGCAATCGAAAAAAAACATGAAACTCATTCGGAGATGCCACAAAACAACTTGTGATAAAAATACCTTGCCTGTGGACAAATGAAAAATGTTGCCTAAACCTATAATTGACGCAAATGATTAAAATCATTTCGGTTCTGATACCTCTACTACTTTTCTTCTTTCAAAACTTCAAGCATTATATTCCATTCCACGTTCTCAAATATTCTGTGTAAGTCGAAAAATGCTACGAGATTCGGTTTGCAATTCTTCTTCTTATCACTATGAAAATACCAACGGTGACAATTGCTTCCTTTGCGTCCCTGCTTTTCCTAAATCCAAATTGGTTCTAATCCAAGAATTCTGCCGCTATTCCCTATGTTTTCCTTTAGATGATTCCTATCAGTATATTTGACACATTTCATCTTGCTGATGGTCCTAAAATCTAACCCCTTTCTGCTTTCTTCTTCTTTGGATTTGCAATGATAATAAAACGTTACGCCTTAAAAACTAATATTACATTGCGGGAACGTTTCATACAATGTATTCTGCCACAAATAAAGGGAAACTACGCAGTGAGGCCCTGAAATTATATTCATGGCTATGGCGTTGATGGGTGTGGGTGGGCGGATTTTCTTTGGGGGGAATCTCACCCTCGCCGGCCTTCGCTATCTCGTGGAGTTCATGACCGACCCCTCAGCCGAGGATTATTTCGGGGGAAGTGGGGGTGGGGGAGAGAATAGTGGGGAGGGGCGGACTTCGGCACCAGAGCTTCCGCCCGCCCTCTCATTTAACGGCGGATTGAAGAACGGGACGAATTTGATGGCATCGATTGCAAGGGGTAATGAAGATGCGGAAGACGGATTTGAATCTGGCGAGGGCGTGCGGGGCCCGCCGGGGGCAGGGTAGTGAGGGGCGGCGTGGAGGAAGAGGGGGGGCCTGCAGGGGCGGGGGCTGTAAGGCGTGCGCTCAAATTAACCCACACCCTCGGCCTATTGCGCGGAACCCATCGGGATGTTTTAAATGGAGTCCTGTGGGAAAAGACGCAACTGTTGACTGAGATGCAGACACAAGGGGGTGCCGGGGTAGTACCGAGGGGAGGCTGACTCGAACTTGGAAGCAAAATACACGAGGCCCTCGAATAGATACGCTTATTTGCGCCGTGGCACCGCTCTGTGTTCGTTGGACCGAGAATGGTGTGCTGGGGAGTTTGGGGGTGGGGGTGGCGGTGCTGGGAGCGGGCGAGTGGAGTGGGAGGCCGGGCGAGGGGCCCATTATTCACTACTGGGAGGCGAGGAAAGGGGAGCAGGGGCCTCCGAGCCGACGTTGCCGCTCCTTCTCCGCGGCAGACTTTATTTACAAAAATCCCCTTTCCAGGAGATTTAAAGTGTAAGCTATGCCTTGTGAGCCCGCCGCGCTGAAGAGAAAACTGTAGCGTATTTATCGAACTTGCGCATTCTCTCTCTTCTTGACACAAAACCATGTCTCCCGCTCAGATAAAACAAAGGATATCGGATAAGGCATGGCAGTTGAAGCTGGTACTGTCTTCCCGCGACAAGCGTTTTCGAACACTAAGCGTCGATTTACGGATTACTATCCTCACTGACACAGCCTACGTAACTAACTTGCCATTACATGTAGTAAATGACAAATAACAAAGAGGTGAATTGGGTAAGTTAATATTCGTGACAAATATAAAGGCAGTACGAGTAAATATCAGCGTTTTTCAGCATCAAAGTTTCCATGAAATACTATTAAAAGATGGAAATTCATTAAGCACCTTTTCAACCAATGAGATTACAAATAATCATTCCTTTCCTGTATCCATCGAATTAAATAAATTTGCACCAAGTTGAGAGGCCCTATTTATTTAAAAATTTAGATTTAAATTGTTTTTCATCTAAAACCAATGCTTAAGTTGAGTTTATTTTCTTCTTAGTTAGTCTAATAGCAGACTTCAGGATTCAGTCAAAGTATCTGATGAGGGCGTGCCTATCTCCTGCAATATGGTCATTATATTAAAATACAACAAATTGGAATATCGGGCTAGGGTTGGATACTATCTGAATTCAGGTTTTAAAATAAGTTAAAAAAAATCCATTTAACATTAATTCGGATATTTTTGAACCAGCTATCGTGCTGTCCTAGTGAGACATTCTAGGTGACCAAATGCTTTTATAGTTATAACAATTTATATAATCTAAAAGTTGTATTTTGTGCGCTTTCCCTTTTTGACAATGCCTAAAATGCATAAATCGATAGTAAAAATAAACAAACGAAGTCGATGATATTAAAATTGCAATAAACAATTTTGAATTGCCAAATGCAAATACACGTTTTCAGAAATCTCTGATGCAATTTCACTAACTATGCTTAAAAACCACTTCAAGGGGATCTTGCCGAAATGTTTTGCAAATTCGCGCCCGGAAAAAATAAAGGCTTTTGCCCTTCCGCTCCATACGACAAATTAAACCCAAAACAATAGGTTGATAAACCACAGACTGTATTAAATTTTTCAGAGAAGCAGAATTGTTTTCGAAATTGTTTGGGATAAAAATTAATAGTAAATGTACAATTGAAATGAAAATTATCATTGAATAGTTGCTAGGAAAGATGAACTGATACACCAATATTAATATTTCGCTTTGATTCTGAATGTGAACCTAGAGCAGAAACTGCCTAACTTTATGCTGAAAAGTGTAGAACTTGGTAGTCATTAATAGTGAATGCTCCATTTAAAGCCTTTTTTATGCATCATTAAAGCCTTTGTAAATATACGTTTGGAATATTTTCATAACATAAACAATGAAAAATTTTATAATTAGTTCATAATTTTATTTTCGTAGACATCGCTTTGGAGAGGTTAAATGGAGGAGTGGACTTCGTCTCAACTTCGACCTAACGAAGACATCTATCTATCCATCTATAAATACCAAAATATAAGTCCACCAATTCCCTCATAGGAACCACGGAAAATATTATCATTTTTAACAATGTTAAAATAGCTGTTTTTGACATGAACAGGTCACTGTATTTCGATTACCTAGATTCTTTGAAGGGGAGTGACATATTTTCAAAATTACTGCGCGAGAATTCAAAGAACCCTAAGGTTTCCTCCAAGGCTGAAAATGCTGGACTCAGTTAAAGGGAGGTAGGGGTTGAGGGACACTTCCGGGAGTGAGTGCATACGGAGGGGTGGGGAAGCGATGGAAGGGGGTGGGGTAAATGGAGCGGGGGAGATGATAAAGGCGGGAAAAATGTGGAGGATTAGGAGAGTTAAGAATGCGGGGCAGAATAGCAATGAGGGATGGAGGGAGATGCAGACGGAAACTTTTCTTTTTGAGTGAAATTGAGCAAGCAAAATTCTCTTGTTTCCTTCAGCACACACAAGTAAGACGGAGGAAGCAGCTTTCATGCTCCTGAGAATTTAGGAAAAGTTCAAAAATTAATTACTACGATTGTCGGAGCGTAAAAATGCTCTGCAATTGATAATATAGGGTTTTTTCCCCGGACATGGGAGGAACAATTCCCGTGCAACTTTTAAGTCTCGATTACCACAGTGTGGCTTATCGCTCATAATCATATTGGGTTAGAAAAATCACTACAATGAACAATATAGTAAGATATACTTTAAGTTACTGAGCATTAAAATAAACGGTCAATAAATATTAGAAATTATAAACTTACAACTAAAATACATCTCTAAAGTGTTAAATAGAAAATTCACGGTTTCCAATATCAGTTAAATATTATAAGACGTACGGGGAATATGTTTAAACATAAAATAAAGAGCATTATCAACTATGTATATAAGAAGTTTAAGCACTCCATATACGAAAGTTATTTTATTGCAGCTCAAGATTTTCGTCTCTCTTGATATTGGGCACAACCACAAAAGTAATATAAAAAGTATAAAAAAACAAATGTCTATCTTTAAAGAGTAAAGTTACTGCGTTTTGCTCTGAGTATAATGTAAAAGACTCCTTTGCATTATAAAGTTTGCCGGAGTATCTCTGGAGAAATTAAAAATCAGATCAAAAATTTGAATAACATTTTATGCTCCTATCCCAAGGTGTGTTTTTGTGCTCATTTTATATTTAGATATGGTTATCTGATTATTCTACGGCTGGTTTCAGCACACTACCCCCGAGCAGAGACGCCAAGTTAATGAAATAAATGGCCTCTGTCACACAAAACGGCATGAGTTTTAATTTTTGACTCCCTCAGCACACAAAATACGGTTACCCTGGCCACCATTGCAGGGCGAATTGGGGAGGCCATTTGAAAAATACATTCGTTAAATTCAATTTGAAAAAAATATGCTTCGAGTTAATTGAAACGTAAAAATATGTTATAAATTTTGCGTTTATGGGATAGGACTGCTTTTAAATAAAGAGCAACCACTTTTGATGTGGCAAGAGAATTAATTCTATGGTTTCTTTTGATCCAGTTTTACCGTTAGTAGAGGAAGCTAACCTGATCAGATTTATCTGGCCCTATGTCTTTCAAATAACCATATACTCGGATTCCTGAACCAGAACTACTTTCCCCTGTTTCAGAGGAGCATCCTCTGCTGAGGAAAGGTTGTTATGGTTTCAACGCATACAAAGCTCTTCGTCATAGAAAGAAATCATTCTGGCAGGGAGCCTGAATGGAACGCAATGAATACAGCCTTTAACTAAAGTGAGTAATCTTGTTTGCCTTGTAACTGCATTATAACTCGGTAAACTCACGGAACTATAGCCATAGCGTGTGTAGGGAACAGAAAAAGCAGAAAAGTCACTTCATATATATCGCCATGAATAAATATAGTAGCATAGACAACTCAACAAGATGAGAAGTAAATTCTTACAAAATTCGGAAGGTATTGGTATTACATTATTCATATTGGTTAGCTCTTACGTAATTCAATAAAAAGATTCTGCCTTAAGGAAAAACTAAAATAAAAAAAATTGACGTCAGGGATTTGAAGTAATGCCAATAAATTCATACTAACGTTTTCAAGAGCCTTGGAGAAAATTTTTAAATATTAGTATTCATTTTATGATTTTATTTAAATTTATTAACTAAAACTAATAGTAGAAAGGATAAATTAGAATATCAATACAAAAAATTGCTTGCCGACTTAAAACTTGATAACTGAAAAACCCTTGGGCATCGTAAATCTTCCAATAGCATAGATATAATTGATTCATAAAAGGCTCTAATTAGCTCATCAGTGTTATCATTTCGCATTTAAAAAACTTAGAATCACCAATGAGAAAAACTTGATGAATATAAGTCGTGTTTACTAGCATGAAAATTCACGTCACAGAAAAGTTGGCATAGCATATTCAGCTCGTTTCCTATTGTACACTTGTCAATTAAATATACTAATTACGGATATATTGAAAAAATGAGGAAATATTGAAATTCATTATCGGATTCGAGTCATGTTTTACAATGCTGAAGTACTCTGCACAATAGATGTAGTAAATTCCACGCATAAGTATATGCAATATCAATCATAAACATCTGTCCTAGGCAGCTCAATTTCCAGAATTTCATTCGGTTGGGATAAGTTAGTGTAATTAGCTTAACAATGCACCAAACCGTACGCTTGCATTTCTCAGAAATATTTTTGAATTAAGTCAATATGCACAAGCATGTATGCCTTCTCATTTCACAAAGTGTACATCTAAATATGTCCAAACAAAACAATTGAATGCTCATTTGGATTAAATTCTTGATTGGTTGAAAGCCATTACAAGGGTAACATTCGATTACATTGGGAAGAATTATCAAATATGAATGTCAGCACTTCGGGGTGACCAGGGCACCAATATTTTAAGTGATTGTATCAGCCTACCAAGTTACCCGATTAATTCGATGCTTTATTTCCTTTGAGTATAAATATACGCGTAACGAGGGAAAAATCCATTAGAGCAAAAAAAGTAGGTTAGGCTTCAGAACATGAAGATAAACGAGATATTTAGACCGCTCGATAACACAGATGTTTCAGAGACGATATGCTCCATCCAAACGACTAAATGAATTTTACGTTGCGGAAATAGGTTTTTTGTGCTCTAAAATATTAACATAAAATGTCGAGCGATGAGAAACCCTAAGTACACAGTGATTACGATCCCATTGTGTTCCATATTTTCACCATTGTTTCTGCTGCCACGGGGTGAATTTAAACAGTCTACATTTTATGCGCCAAATGATATTTCACAATTATATTTATTTCAAACTAATTTCCCCTTTCACAACCAGCTTCACTCAAAATATTTATTTTACACTCGTTTATCTATGACAGCCACCGCAAATTAGTAACTTTTTATGTTCTTAAAGTGGATCGTAAAGGAAGCATTTCTTCGTGTGAAAAAAAACTTCCTGAAATGAAATGCAGAACTATACATCACCGAATATATGAGATATTTAAATGTTACCTCTACATACTAGTGGTGCCATGGTGCCGGAACGCGCCGAAACGCCGTTCAGCCTCTGGTTAACAAAAGACATAATTGTCAAATAGCACTTTTATCAATTTTGTTGCCTCAGAATTTCTTGAACATAAATTCTTGGCCAAAACAATTGTAATAAAATGTAAATAAAATTAGTAATAAAAAAACAGACAGATCGATATTTCACTTAAAAAAATTAAGGAAAGTTGGTTACGGCACGGCTAATTTTGCATGGCGTCACTGCCAAGTACTTAATTACCGTGACTATGTTCTCCAACCAATTTAGTTCCAAACTTTTTTCATTTGGAATTCTTTTCCGGCAATTGTAAACACATTTTGTTAAGGAAATTTTTAATGGCATAAGAATTTTTTACATTATTTACAGAAAGATTTTATAGCAATCAATGCACGTCATCACCTATTGCATGTGGAAAATAATGGTCATGTAAATAAAAAAATAAATAGTAAACAGTCAAATATTTTGAGGTAGGTACCCAAAAGATAGTAAAAACAATCGTTGAATCACGACACATACATAGTTTATGAGATCTAAGGCGGAAAATAATGAGCACAATTCAAAGTGCTAAGCGCCAAAAAAATTTGAAGAAGGAATCCTAAGAACAGTAAAAATAACTTATCATTTGAACTTGTATTTCAGTAATAATTACCAAACACCAGCAAAATACTAAACGACTGTCCTCAATGAGGCAATCCCCAGTCTACCAATCACACCTAAAGGTACGGCACATAATTCGACCGCGAAAAAAAAGTAGTCCTCTCAACCATCGGCCAATTTAAGTCCCCATCACTCGAATCACTACGATGACGAGGAATTCCGCCACCACGGAACGACTCGACTAATATCTCTACTCATCAATGAGACCACCGTGGCGCAATCCCATCAGCTGGACACAAGATGGCGCTCATCCCCATCCTTCATATCACGCCCTGTAGATATTTTCCGTGGGGGCAGAGCGAATGTAGCGTACATACACGGTGCCAGCTCCACCGTTTCATCTCCAACGAAACGCCATTAGCCCATTCATCTCCACGCGGCCTATTACTCACTGCGGACCCCCACACCACTGCCCGAAAGGACACACCACAGACCCCCGCGTTTCGACCCCCCCCCCCCCCCCGAAAAAAATTAGGCCGGATGAGTTTCACCGGCTGCTCTCTAACGACTCTTTTTCGTTTCAACCCCCCCTCACGCCCCCTGCTTTTGATTACCCCTCCCCCTTGCGAATCTATGCTTGCCGACCACTGCCCCCACCCCACGATACCCCTCTTTGCCCCCTGGCTATCGTCTCCTCCTCCTTCAGGAACCCCTCTCATCGACACAGGCACCCTCGAGGTACTACAATAACAAATCGGTCGTGAAATGGCAGGCCCTCAGAGTAAGGATTTGGGGATGAGAGATTTTAGACTCCTGCGCACGCGGTGTGTATTGAAAATTTGAATGGAAACGTCTTCCACTAGTCTATAGAAAGGGCTAAATAATGATTGGCTCATTCCATCCATCCATCGTGTTGTTAGGGTGGTAGGTGTGACTTTATTTACACTGCTGAGGAGTTTATTCCCATTCAACTAAGATCTCGCGTCAAAGAAGACGCATAACGTTCCACGCACTTTGCTTGGTAAAAAAATAAGTGTGAGCTATCACCTATAACGTTCATGTTTATTATTTTATCAGTGCATCAGAATATCTTCTTTGGTATGTAACAGTGAAACGCGTCATGTTCAAACAAATCCTGTGGAAATATTGCGATGTTTCATTTGAGTAAAGTGTCTCAGAAAAGAAAATTTACAACTGATAAAAAGCTGACGAAAGATATAAAACCCTTGTTGTTTACATTCACGATCCTCGGCGAGGTTTTCGCATTTCGAGAATTTCATTTGCCTAGAGCAAAGTCCCTCGCTGCCAAGTCCGCTGTTATTCTCGAGAGCAACGCTTGGTACTTGGTTTGCGTTCTCCGTACACCCATAGTCACACGCGCATGGAGGATTCCAGCTCTGCGCAGCGTCGTACGCTTTCGTGGAACCAATACTCAAGTAAGCAACCACAGCCCCAGCACTCCCACTTGCCCCCGGGGAACCCCCATCCATTCGCTCACCCCCTCATCACCACCTTCGCCTCAACTACAAAAACAAATCGGTCGTGAAATGGCAGACGAGGAAGACTACCGCCCACTTCCGGAAAGGCCCAGAACCGCAGCTGCAGGGAGGGGGGCGGCGGAGGGAGGATAGGACCCCCGCGTTGATCATGCAGAGACCCACTGCTCCGCCCCCCGTGAATCCAACAGGCGACACATCCACTCCGTGGCCAGCCCTCCAGACCCACACCCCATTATGCGCCCATCCCCCCACTACCTCTCAATCATTCCACAATCCTTTATTCCACTTGTCCACGTCCCTTCCTCTCTCTTCGCGACCACCGCGCTATTGTCCGACGCCAACCACCGACCTCCCGAAGCGATCCTCGTATTCAGAACCGAGAGGTTGGGGTTTGGAGGGTAAGAGCGGGGGCCCACGAACAGCTGCAAGGAAGACTCTCGTCATTATCGGCAAGGTCCTGGCCTCGCGAGATGGGGAAATAGGATGCCCTCCCGTTTATCCCTCATGGGTGGCTGAAAAATCGCCCCAGCTCCATTCACCTTAGCTGAAATCAGGTGCGGATCGGAACCAACGCGGAGACAACCCAGGCGCCCCGTCGCCGTTAGCAAAACGGCCCAGTGGGTAGGACGCCGAAAGCATGGAGAGTATCGGGAACCCAAAGAGGTTGAAAAGGCCTCGGAATCATCGAGGTCAGGAGACGTGTAAAATTAGTACAATAAAATTGGATTGGAGAAAAATGGGGATCAATTCAAATGTCCGTTTATGATTTGAGAACTTCACTCTAAAGATGAGGCGTTAGTTCCTCTTAAATGGTCATATTTCGTTCAGTTCTCACAACGAATCTCCTGTTTGTTTAACAAAGTTCTCTTCTTAAAATTTTCAATGCGCTTGAAATAAATCTTGATAAACATTTTCCCGAATCCACTGCCTATATTTAGAATTTTCAAATTTTGCATCATGGAAACGTTTTAATTTTTTTCAAGAGGGAAATATTTCAAATTTGAGTTAGAAGAAACTGTTGACAAGATTCTACTCTTTACAGTACCCTGCCAAGGCCAGTGCTACTTCCAAGGTTCTACTACTTCAGAGTACTTTGAAATTTTAAAGATGATAGCTTAAGTTTCAAACGAATAAATTGTCGTGCACAAAGACCGGTTTTGCAGGGGTAATGTATTCTTCTAAGTATGATGGGCTATATGCCGATAACTTAGCTAGCATACTAGCTTATCTTATTTATTACAGAAACCACGTGCTTGTTTGCATGAGGAAACATGACCGACTTTAAATCCACGCAGTGGCAAAGATCGCACTTCCTAGCGTTATTTCTGTGGTACCTCGTGGAGCTAACTAAAAAAGGCAAATATTTCATGCGAAAATGGAAGAATATTAATCATTAAGTAGGTGCTATTAAGTTCACATCGTTCGATATCTCGTGTTTTTCACATGCAGAGTGGCAAGGTTTATCATGATCGGTCTCAAAATTAATTCTATGTTGCAACGCAAAATGATTTCCATGGCCACATAAAATAAAATGGGGCTTGCGAAGATTGTATTTCAAGCAAACATGGCTGAATTGGTAAACCGGTAAAGAGGTCAGCATTCGCATTATAGGAGGAAAAGAGTAGGGGCAGAAGAAAAAATAATGTTAAATTACTAACCAAATATGAATTCAAGTTTATATTGTGTGTTGAGCTCATTACCTCCATCCGTCGGTGAATCTGTCTGTATTCTTTTTTATTTTGTTATATATTAATCATGTGATATCGTGGCCTAGAACTTCTGAATAATTCAATAACACCACATCGATGTATAGTGAATAAAAAATATTGTCAAAAATGGACATCCAATTTCACCCTACAATACCGGATCACACTTAAGCTGGTAATAAATAACATTAAGTGTCTCTTTCCTTTTTTAGACGTGGAATGAATAATTCAATTCAATTGACACATATTCGTGGTTTTAAATGGTTTAGCTCTTTCAAGCGCAAATACGTACAACAGCAAGCCACTCAGAGCCTGCGTTTGAACGCTGAATTTCCCAAAAGGGAATGTATAACCATAGGCAAAATGCGAGTGCCAATCTCTTGGTACATCCAGTGGCGAAGGAATAGGCACTCTGGAGGGGCGGAGAACTCCAGGGGTATCCTCCCTCCGTATCTGTTCCACCTCAGCTACCAGCCCTCCACGCTCAGCCACCCAATAAACTTCTTCCCATAATCCTGATCCTTCCACTTCCCGGTCTCCTACCCCTAATCGCATCTTCCCTTCCAAACCAGTCATTACATCCTATGGCCCCCAAATCCCCCCTCCACGCCATTTACCCTCTTAATCCCTCTTATGCTGTCCATAGTCTCACGGCCCCGTAATACTCTCCGGCCGGCGGCAGCGAAACTATAAATATGGGCCGATGTGACTCGACGGATCGTAATTTTAATAAGTGTCCAGCCTTCATAATTGAAGTGTCTAGCTTGAAGGAGAGGATCGTAACATACTAAGCGCGTAACGCACTGAGATGCATCAGATAGTCAAGAGAAATGTGGAAAGGGCAATCGTCCAAGTTTAATGCGCAAATATAATTAAAGAGTGAGTAATGAACATCTACAGGGAAACACAATCTGAGGGCGGTGAATTTTCGTAATCGCCTTTTGAAGAAAGTTACATTGATTTTTAAACGTTGATTATGTATTCAGAAAACTTATTTAATACATAAAAATATAAATTAAATAAGTCTTCGAAAAAATGTTAGCTTAAATGTGACTTCTATTCCTCTTTTGATGAAAAACCGCGACCGGGAGAAAACACCAAGACTCTCAAATTTTAATCACACTGGATTTGGCACCCGAGTCTCGACTTAAGTGAAATACTTTAAATATCGTGTAATTATTTTTCAGAGTTAAGCTCATGCCAAGAAAAGTGATTGGCCAAAGCCAAAATCCAGCCAAACCATAAGTTTATGCGCTACTAGAAAATGCAATTCACAATTTCATGAAATGGCTTTAGATAATCACGGTGGTATCCTAAGTGTTTCATCTCCATAATAATTTGAGCTTCCCAGGCTTTCATAAATGTTATAGCCTTTGAAAGAATATAAATTATCCAAGGCCGTACTCTTTGGTAGGCAGTGTAGGGTGAGAAGATACAAGGCTGACAGGGGGGTAATACACGGAAAATAAGCTAAAACACGATGAAGCAAAACAATCGCGCAGCTCACTCACGCACCTCGCGGATTTGCTCCAAGGAACAAATGTCCGCGTAGGACACACGCACTCACTCACACAGGTTTGTGAAGCTCTCGCTTACGGCAGTGACCCACTCGCACACAAGAAATAGACAACATTATAAAATTAAGAAAAACACGCTCACACACACGCGCAAATAGTTATATGTTATAGCCTGTTTTCCTGGTCAGATTTCCTCCGACTAGCGAGACTAGACTGCTGCCTCGAAAATCCTTGATGCGGACAAGGAGGCAGTTTGTATGGAAACGAAAATGGGATTAGTTGAGGAGGAGGCCGCATTGTTCGCCGTCCCTCCTCCTGCGTTGTGCCCTTCAAAGTTCCGATTTCCAATTCCTGAAATTCCTTGGATGGACTCAAACCGTTGAGTAAGCGATACCGTCTCCTGCTGGTCATCTGCCGTTGCATTTTTCCTCCCTTCCATAGAAAAATTCCTCAGATTCAAGGTCTTCCCAGGCATTGGAAACAAAAGAATGCGTTACCTTGGGCTTGGGAATGGGCTTGAGAAAATTATATGGGTGACTGGGATTGGGAACTACATAGAAACCTATTCGATTCAGTTTTTAGAATTATATTTCTAGCGAACGTAAAGCAAAATTTGATTTTGTTCCCACTTCCCGATGTCATACCACGCACTGTCTTAGTTCATTTATTTCGAAATTTTTGAAAAGTTTCTCGCATGATATTTTTGAAGGCATACATAAGATATTGATTTACGTTCCATAAAATAATTGACATAGGTATTGCACAGTAAGCAACCAGAAAACATTAATACAACAACATATGATTGACTCCGTAGTAATGCTACAATTACAGCGTTTTATTATTTTGTCGCACAGAAAAATGAGGATAAAAACAGTGAAGTAATGTGTGGGCTACTGTAAGTAGTCATATGGTTACTAATGGAATATTTTACATGGATACCCATCGCAGAGAAATGATGCTTAGTATTAATCAATTTTGAGAATGCAGGAGGGGTCATTGGACAAACGACAAGACACAGCTCAGAGTGGCCAGAAATCAGTTAATTTGCCAAAATTCGACGCTTTCATCGCACAAGCTTTGGTTAGAATTCATCTCTGATGGTAGTCTTAGAAGAAAACATATTACAAAGAAGCGTTGCTGCCTATGAATGAGGTACTCACTAATTGTACCACAGTAGTCCACTGGAATAAGTACCGCATACAAGGCCGAGACGCAAGTTACAAGCTCAGTAACGAACTTATTTCATTACGGTTTCACAAGGATAATGTTAAATTTGCCATCCATTAAAGCATGATACAAATCTCTAATAGTTAATGCAATTAAGAGGCCCAAAATGCTTTCCTTTCTCAAAAATTTCCGTTGCGAAAAACTGATGGAAGATTACTCCGCGATTCTGTCGAAAGCAGCAACCATAGTATTTTTCTTTTTGAAGGTTAAACCCCCCTCATACTTTACCTAAGAAAAATGTTTTGTATGCTGAATCACTTTCAAAAGTTGGTCTTCAAAATTAACGATGCCGTCTCCGTAATTTTCCTAAGTCAACCTTAGCATATTGTTCATGCATTCCAAGCCTACTAGGAGTCGATTTTTAATTTATCGGGTGGCGCAAATGGTGAAACTTGAATATTCTACCCACGCAAAGAGGCCCTAAAATGATGTCAGAGATATAAAGACCCCATGAACTTCCTCTCACAGCTAACACATTCCTCCTTCGAAGAAAGCCGAGAAGTTAAGGTTTTCCTGTGAGTTGTCTTCTACGCAAAGAAGAAATATAAACCTTTGAGTCCCTACGGTGGCTGGAATAGCTCATACAGCAAAAATAAACAAAGTTTGTCGCATTTAGAGGATAGTACTCCAACAAATAGTCTCGTGAAAATTACGTAAACATATACCCCAGGCGAAATACTATTATCGTTGGCCTAACGGTTAATACCCGTCCCTTGCGTTTACCTGTTTCCGAAGCGAAGGATTTTCTGTCATTTTTCAATGTTAAAAAGCAAAATAGAACTGTATGGTATTTAGAGGAGTTGACTTACAGCTGAGGCCATTTTCGCAATGAGGGAAGGGTATGGAAGGAAGGGTAGAGAGAAACCAGGCATCGGCATTACGCTGCTCTCAACGAAAAGCGCCAAGGGGACCGCCGCTTAGCGTCCCATACGACGGACGGAGTGTTGCACTTTAAATGTCCTCCATAAAACGTTCAAGCAGGAATCGGGCAGTCTCCGAAAATTTTCTGCTATCACTGAGGGGAAGCCAGCACTCCTGATACCACATCTACTCGATCCCGGTGTAAAATAGCAGTTACTCCCTCTTCAAATATTCGGCACATATTTTGATTGCAATTGAGTCCTCATATATTTTGGTAAAGATATTTCATTATCAAACATTAGAACGATTTATATTCATTAACTGAATGATAATTCGTAAATGACGAACTATGTGGGTTATTTCCAATAAATTTAGAGATTAGCGAGGGAAAATTATGGAAATAGGAATTGCGAGATTTAAATCAGGAATTAAAATAGTACAAGCCACTTCTAGGTGCCGAAAGGCAAATTATTATGGATAAACCTTCAATGCAAACCGTAAACTAGCAACGGATTACAGATGGAACGAAGGGTAGAATATCTACGTCGTCAGAAAATGGAATAGGATATGAAGGAAACGGTGTACTTTCGTGTTCATAAAAAAGTACTCAATATTTCTATAATCCTACAATCTCTTCTCCTCAATCGCTATATGCAGCACCTCTTCGTTTATTTTCATGTCCGTTCGTTTCATCTCATCCCCTAAGCCGACATCTTGTGTACGAGGGGAGACCTAAAAATAACCAGACACATTTTTTTTTAATTCAAAATTTACTGTTTTGTGCAACAACCTCTATTTATCTTTAAAGTACTCCCCATTTAAACTGATACATTGGTGAAAATTTTTTTTCCAGCACGCGAAACACCTTTGGTACTTGTTTCCGATGCCATACAGGACCGCCTTCGATTTCATTTTCACCACTGTAATACGATGAAAACATTTCCCTTTCATCACCATTTTCTTCCGGGGAGGGGAGAAAAAGGAAATCACAAGGTGCGAGATCTAGTGAGTAGGGTGGTTGAGAAAGCAGTTTCATGCCATTTTGTACCAAAAACTCAATTCACGGCTATCAGCAACACGGGCCGCATTTTGATCACGAGTCAGCAAACGGGATGATTTTCGCCGCGATGCGTCTCATTTTCTAAACTTCATCTTAAATTCAGCGCAATGAACTCAAATAAAGACCAGATTTTTCAGAGAGATCGTAAATAGTACGCCTCTTATCCTCGTGCAAAAGGGCATGAGTTTTCCTACATTACTTATCATCAGTTATGGACTTGGAAGGCCGGCCCGTGCGTTAAATGTCTTCGATCGGCTTGTTGCCGCGTTTGAATTCAGAATATCACTTGTGCACATCCGTTCTTTTAAGGCGAGTTCTTTATAAGAGGCAGGCAAAAAAGTCGTGATATCATGCTTCGGGTGGATATTCTTTAATCATCAAAAACATATTTATGATGGCTAATTAAATAAACCCTCGGTGAAAAGTCAAACTGGCCATTTCATGTCACCCTAGAATGGGGACTACCCCATGTTCGAGCTCATCGCAAAACGTAGTAGCTCGTGCTTGGCCATGGGAACTTATTCTTTAAAGTGACTTCCCCTATTTTCTGATTCAAACGTTTAAAGTAAACGTTCATGAATATTTGAGAATCAATAAAATGCCATAATAAGTTAATTTTCTATTATTATTTAATCGTATGCAGTGATCTTTTATAACTTTCATGATGTTTAAAAATAACAATGCTTATAAAAACGTTCAATAACTATCATCTTGTATCACACGTACCTTAATGACCTGGCAGGCAACATTTGCGTAATGTTGTCTCTAATCCTGACTTAACAAGGAATCCTAAAACAAGGAATGATTTTGTTCCAAAGGAAGCACATAGCATTTGAATTTTCTGATTAATAGCCATCAAGTGAAATAAAAAATTACTACAATTTGATGAGAAGGACCAAGACTTTCAGTTGATGCTATCAATAGTAACACCCAACTGGGTATTTATTTCGGGATTACTCTGTGTAGTAAACTTAGAACACGACCTACATATGTTTCTTCGAAAGTGATGGCATATCATGACACGATTTGGTTAGTGGTAACCATTTGTAGTTATCAGGGAAGCGAATAGAGGACGGTCCTATGAATGTCCACAGGTTTAAAGAAAAGAGAAAGAGAAAATTATCGAAGCGAGAAGTCTGCACAAGCGTAGAAAGGAAAAAATTGAAAGAGTATGATGGTCGATGTGTATTAATTTTGACGGTAATATTCTACTTTCTCTACTTCTATGCATGTATTAGCCTTTTTATTGGACTCAAAATATATGATGCGCACAGAATGTGAGCATTATGGCGAAAATATAAATATGGAAACGTATCATGACAAATTCAAATCAAGTCAAATCGTTGAAAACAATTTCCTAAAAATCATTTTTCAGGAAAAAGTAAGCATTTCGTCTTAAATTTTATTGGCTAGTAAAGTGTATACTCGAAGAATGGTAGGAAAATTAGATGAAAAATTGCATATTATATTGATAACTAATTTTATCTTGCCTTAGAAACGATATATGCATATTATGCATTGCACTCATTTAGTGAGCTTGAAACTCTGAGTGCTCTAAAATTGCAATATAAAAAAAATCTTGGTATAATACGAGAAGAAAACTATTTATCACCTCTTTCTGCTTGAAGTTATATCATTTTCAGTGTCTTTCGGAGTTAAGTTGATGGAGATAAGTGGAGAATATATTGTTGGCACATGATGCGTTTCAAATATGAGTGAAATATAAGTCAGTCGCACCTACAAGGTTCTTAGGTAAGTATTTTTGGATTGGTTCACTAAAGAACTTTCCCAAAAATTTCGTTTCCCTCAGCCTATTCCTTCATTACCACAGAAGCTTTTAATCCAAATGGAAAAATAACATTTTGTTGTCCATACGATTACGTAGAAAAAGGGCGAGAGAACCTGAATTCAAATAAATTTTAGAGTTCTGGGGACGGTCCAAGGAATGTCTACAGATTTGGAGAAGAGAATGCTATTGGAGTGAGAAGTATAAACAAGCAGTGAAGGAAAAATAGAAAGAGGAACATGATCCAAATATATCAATCATGATTATGGTTTTGTTCGAGTCAAAATTAAAGAAACTTTCTTTTCAATATTACAAGTAGATAGGCTTGAAGTCAAAATGGTGCAGCGATTACAAGTATTTCTACAGATACAAATTGATGATAAAAATCAATAAGAGTGTGCATTCGTGAGTATCAACTGCTTTTCCGGGACGCCAACGGACATGCATCTGTCACAAGTCACAAATGAAGTATTCCTTATTTTCGAAATTTATTATCGCAGCACAACCATATTTTAACCATTTTTCACCAAAAATATTTTCACCTTCGATATTTTCCACTCAGAACACTTTTGATTACGGTCATAGCTCATTCGGAAAAAATTACAAGGACCTAATATATTTTCGCCGGAGGAGGAACTCTTTTTGTTTGTCTTTCAAGAAACTCTCCCTCCCAAAAAAAGTGTCATTGATCCGCCGGTACAGAATGTTTTATTTTTTGAGCTGGTAAAGGTTATACGGTGTAACACACTGATGACCACTTTTCAGATGAAGCTGATTTTAAAATTAAGGATAAAATATTCAAATATTCGGGATATTAAATTGTTCCTGACCCTAGGTTTAGACCAAGATTCTATAATTTCTGCCCTAATTTCAAAATAAATGTTTAGGAATAACGTTCAATTACAGGACTTTTACCATGCATTTCTACAGTTAAAAATAATACCTTTACTGTTAGATTGAACTACTGTTACAGATTTGAAAATGAAAGAGTGAAATATTTATAAATAAGAGGCAGAAAATTCCGCTGATCCAGAAGCTCAGGCTGACACTACAGACAAAAAAGGTACAAAAAAGTCTCAAAGTTGAGAATCAACGGCGAGTGTGGTTTGTTCTGAGAAAAACGTAATTACTTTGGCAGCAAACAAAAACAGCTTGAAATACAGCCAGCAACGATAACACGACTTTTACGCAGGGAACTCAAAAAGATTTTTCCGAGGAATGAAAACGGAGAAAAATTAAGGAAAACAGATTACAAAAATAAACTCGACACATATCACTTCTTTTAGCACTAATACATTAAATATACCAAATTAGATTTTAATTCAAACTACATTTAAATAGAAAGAAAAATTACAAGCAAGAATATTCCAACTAAAATTATACTAGAACAACAGTTAATTCCACAAACTCACTTGGCATCGAAATTTTTTCGCAGTGATTCCTAGGAACATGAACGCCTCGAGACTGCTTGGGTACCCGCTCAAAAAATGCGTGCAAGTTTTCCTTTAGATTCCGAGCGCTGCTGCGGAATTCGGACAACAAGCAAGGACGTGTATATGTGGACGACGCTAGGCCCCAAATGTTTTTTGGAAGTGGGTAGCTGGATAGAGTGGAAAAAACGCGTTTGTTTAACGGACTCCAGGAACTCACGCCAACATTCAAAAACTTTCAACAATTATGGAACGGCAGGTTTCCAAGATATTGAAAAAGTTAGCAATTGAAATGCTTCTTAATTGATTTTATGAAACCCTTAAACTTCATATCCACGCGTGCTAAATTCAAAGAAAATAAAATTTCCAATTGCATAAAGTATATTGAAGAAAAACATATCGTTGTTGTGAACCAATCAGACCCTTCATCTGATTTAAGAATTTTCTTTTGCAATCTTTGTCCTATGTGAAGATTCCCTAAATTGCTTTTAGAGTAAGTTTACTCCGGTAGGTTTTCACACTTACATCAAAGGGGACTAAAAATAGTGCAGCGAACAAGTCTAATGCCTACGCGTTGTCAGTCAGGCAGCTGTTGAACGATTTTTCAGGGCATCCCCTCAAATACCTTCACATCCGCCGCACCAATGCAGTTGAAAGTTACTTCCAGTGTTAGCGAAAACTTTATCGAGTTATTAATCGGAGAACATACTGTTGCGTAGAGAATGGTAGATTTATAGGAAACTTACCCGGTAAAAATTAATATTAACAGCTCCACGTAAAACAGCATGTCGCAAGAATCATTAACATACTGCATTACGGATGAAAATGAGAAATTATAACTAAAAGTGGGATGACAAAAATTTACGCAAAACAAGAAAAAAGAAACATGTTCTTAACAGAAATGATAGAATTGATAAATACAACATGATTAGCGCCTTCTTTCCTCACAGAACTCATGTAGGGCAATTGGCAATTATTGGGTATAATTGCACCGAATTACAAGCGAACTTATTTAGTCAAGAGAATGATCCATCAATTCAACTTTTTTCGCGATCTATTTCCCTACTGGAACTCCTCACCTGGCTGAGATCGGAAGACACCTCGCCAGATATTCATAGTTGAGCTGCTGCGGAAAATGAAGCGTTGACTGGATCGATATGGTTAAAGCAGGGTGAAAAAGTACTGTATAAGCGTTAAATCACATGAAAAAAGCTAAAGAATGCAGACACATTTATAAAAATTCTTCCACCATTCCTGCTAAAACTAAATATTAGAGTGAAGGAGAAGAAAAGAGTAAAATTTCTTAGAAAAAAGAGTTAAGTACCAAATATAAGCACGAAAGAGATTGCTCCGTAGTATAAATGGATAAAGAGAGAGATTAATCTCCTGTTATCCATTTTATTGGTTATTGCTTTTTATCATTCGTTGAGTATACCACATTGTTCTCCTCGTTATTTTATATTTATTTTATGTTTCCATTGGCGCCTGCCAAAACATCAGGGTTCGATACGGATAATTATACTTCCGTCAATACCGATCAAATTTAAATATAGAGTTCATGGAAAGATGAGCATGTAGGAGAAATATACTGGTTATTAATATTTTAAGCTTAATTATTTACATTTAGTTTGCAAATTTTTATTCGAGCCAATTAACAACCAGTCGTTTTACTTCCACATCTGGTTATCGCTTTTTTTATAATCAAGCAGATTTATGTTAAGCCCGCTACCAAGCAATTTTGACCAACTCATATTTTATATGCAACGCAGCTCTGTTTACACCAGCAATTGGTTTACTACAAAATCCAAAGAAATAGTGATATAGTCAACGTGACCATCTTGAGAAAGAACTTCAGGCTAAACCTCAAAGCCATATTATATTTACTCGTATCATCTTACGTCTACATTCAGCAATCTTCTGGTCAGATATATTCGTTTAAACACCAGCATTTTTGCATGTTTTTTCCATACTCTATAATATATAAAATTCCGAGGACCCGATTTAAAAGTAGAATTTATCAAAATGAAAAAAACATCAAAATACCGCAGTTATTTTATAATTGCCACTGGGGAATGTTAATCGATGGTTTTTAAAATATACTGAGTAAATTAAGCTATGCTTAAAATGTTACAATGACAGAACAGGAACAAGTATGGTGAAAAATACGATTATCAACTTTAATTTGCTCCACAAAATTAATGTTGTTGGCTTGACATGAATTTTTTCCCCAAAAAAACTTCATTTTCATGTTATTTGTTTCAAAATATTAAAATTCACAAAATCTCAGCGTTATTGATCGGAAAATAATGGAATGGTGCGCAAAGGAAAAACGCTTACAGTCCCCGGACCACCCCCGGTCATTCACGTGTCAAGGCATGTCGGATGAAAATCTTTAAAAACATACTATAAGTATTTTGTTGAGCATTTTCAGTAACTCGTTACTTTTTATGAAAAGACGTATTGTAATCCTTCATAAGGTAAAGTTACATTTTCATCATTAGCACTTTAACCATGTTTTACCAAAAAGCAGTTCGCCTAAATAGGAACATATTTTCAATGCCAACACCTCTATCAAGGTACGTGTATCTCTACATTTAAATGTTCTGGTACGCAACGTATTAAAACAATGGCTGGACCAGAAGTGCGGATGTGTTCAAATGAATATAATTGTGAGATTAGCAATACAAACGAACCGATACGGCTTGACCTTTATGTTTCCTGAAGATTAGAAAGGCAGTGGAGGAAGGAGTGGGCATAGAGGAGGAGGGGGGAGGGAAGGAGGCAAAGCAGGAAAGCCGAGAACTCCTCGCCCAATCCAGTGCCACGCTCCTGCCTCGGTCAGAGGAGAGTCCAAAGTGGACGGCAGCCACGTAGTAGTGAGTCACCATTACACTTCATGCAACGCTTGCAATGGTAGGAATTACTGTGGGTCCCTTGCTAGCAATTCACACAGCACAAAATTTGCAGCCCACTTCGAAATATTCACAAATTTCCGGTTCCCACTTCCCAAATCTACCATCGTGCACTGCCGACATCCCTTTTGAGAGCATTAACCAAGGTCACATGCTTCACTTGAAAGGCAACTGATACAAGTGGTACACTCGACAATTTCAGAATTCATTAAAGTTATAACTCAAACATGGCCAGGGATCCTAGTCGCCACTGTGCACGTATGATCAGAATCGAATGACGTTTCTAGGAACGCCAACGGTTTGATGAAACGTGAGGACTGGATAGGAATGAGGATAAAGGTTTTTCCTGAAATATTACAGCTGCCTTCGGTGGAATTTACGGACCATGGGCCAAAAAAGGCTGGAAATTTGAAGTTCTTATTTCAAAATAAGACAATGTGGGCCCGCCGAGAAATGCACTGGGTAATTGTTTCCCTTTTTTTACAGATGTTTTCTGACTGAAATAGAATTTACACAGATAACATGTTTAAACTTGCAATACTAACGAAGAACGAGAATTTGAGTGCTTGAGATAATCTAGAATCGGATATTTAGCAGAATAATTTAACATAGAATGCTAAGTTTGGGCCAACTGCCAAATGCTTTCGAGTAAATTTTGCCTGCAAATGCCACGCGCCAGCAGTTGAAGAACAATTGAAAATAACTGTGAATGAAATCGCACCGAAAGAGTCAAAATATGTGAGCAAAGTCGGAATTATGGCTCAATAGTCGGATTCAAAATACACAATTAGATTTAATGAATCTAGCGAATTTTCACAAATTGGTAAAAATAATTTAAAGAACGGCTAGGTAGTATAAAGAAAAAGGGAGTGCTTATCGTGGAGGAACGAAAATAAACAGATGATTGCAATGTTGTGAGGGGAACCGCAAAAGTGCGGACCTTTTTGCCGAGAAGGCAAAAAAATTATCATAAGAAATCAAATAAGATATCCTTTAATAAAATGTTATGCGACACAACGTTACGTATTTTATCAATTTACGAATTGTAATTAAAAATTGATAAAAAATTTATGCAACGATATTTCCTCATATTGAGTCTATTCTTGAAGAACACATATATAACAGGTTAAATATGCATGATAGTTGCTTGGTAAGACATATTCGTTTAGAACCCTACTCGATTACTATGCGAAGGCATCATTAACTTTAACTACACACGACGCATCGTTTCGTGTTGGTCATCACAAGGAATGAGTCAAAGATATCATACGCAGCAAATATCAACCAGGTGTTGGCCATCAATGGTCCCTGTGCTTTAGAATATTTAATAGATATCCATTCACATGGCATTGAATTAATTCCTTTTGCGAACAATATTACCCAAACGATATGCATTATGCACGGCTTTAGACGAGGATTCTTATCTGCATAAAAAAATTTGAAGAAGCCCATTGAAACAAAGCAGACAGCATTGCTTTGAGATGATGAAATGCAGGGAGAATAATATCACTTAAACTCCAAGAACTTCAAGACATGTTTTTCACCAACCCATTGAAGAAGAACAAAACAAATATATGACCCAGGAAGCGTTTTGGAGCTCGAAATTGTACCCGCTATATAGTGTAGTAATTAACATATTAGCCCTCGTGAACACGATTTTTCTCCATATCAATATGATCGCCTTTTGAAAGAAAATTCAGTGAAACCTTTAAGGGAACCAGAGTACATTACTGAATGGAATTTAAGTCAATAGAGAAGGATACCATTTACTTTTTTACACTCGCAAAGCATGCTACATATTGCAAAACTAAATAATGCTTAAAATCATAAGGTGAATACTTCTTCTGGCCCTCGTCGCATAGATTATACAATTCTATTTTCATTCTCCAATCCATATAAGAAGTGTTGACAAAAATCTAACCCAGGGAACAACACCATCTTCACATTAAGATTTATCGTTGGTATATATAAGTGGCACAGCTTATATTTCTATCTCAGTTTGTTCCGTGAATCTTGGAGCCTTACATCTCCGGAATACGCCGCGACGCAAAAATCACGAGCAAGGCGAAGGAGGCAGCACACATCATTTCCCGAGCACACAATCCCACAAATGAATCTCTCTGTCTGTGCATAGAGCGAGGGCAAGAGGAGCACGCAGACACAAGCTACTCGCGGGCGATGATTGAGCATGCGAATGGAGGCAGTTTGTGGCAAAGGGACGCGGGGAGGGCGGGCAGATGGGAGCGAGCCTTGTACCTCAATGGCCCTTTGCTCCCGGGCCGAGGCGAAGAATAAATTTCCGAGCGAAATCACTGATGAAAAGCACGAGAGAGTCACTTTTTACGGCCCTTCCTCCCCAAAGAGCACGGCTGATCTACTCGTAGGACGGAGGCTTTTTGCGGGAGATGTCGTGTTGCACGGGTTGCGTTCCCGCGAAAGAGTTTCAACTCGGAGCTACTATGCACGAGAGCGTGTTCACGGGAATGATGGTGCTTGGAAAGTTGATACCAACGTTACTTCGGATAGATGCCAATATCATAGGGGAAAATAGAAAAGAAATCAATGGTGACGGGTGTTGGCGGAATTTTAGCATCACATAAGTTCATTTACTTCCCTATTTAAAAAAAATCATTTTTATTTAAACCGACCATGGTTTATGCACGGCGAAACATTATCAATGCAGCGGCAGAGTAACACTATAAATACTAATGTCGAAATAGAGAGGTTTCTACGAGATTTTTTTACGAAAATTAAAGTATTATACACACGTCCATTAGAAATCGAACACTTTTCTCTGAGTTTTTAGTTTCATCTTTGACTAGGAGAACCGCGCTTTTCAATATATACCCTAGTTAATAATTTTTAAATTATTTAAATACGCATTAGGCCCACCTAACGGAATGAACGACATTAATACTATGGCCATGCTTAACCCTTCCGTGACTGTGGAGAGTAACTCAGTTACCCCAAATTATGTGAATATTGTATATCATTTTTTTTATTTTTCCCTTGGATTTTTTTGTATTTGAGCTCAACCACTATGTAATTATTTAGGTAACGTATGATTTTTTTACACTTAAAATTTATACTTAAAATTCCTACATAACAAATATCACAAGGGAGACAGACTGGGAAGAGATTTAAAGATCGAGTGATTGAACACAGGAATAGTTTTATCAATAATGACGAAAAATCATGTTTTGCTAAATATTTGAATCATTGTAAACTTTTTAGTAACTTTGATTTTGATATTTTACATTAAATAGACAAAGGGCAATAGCTGGACTTTTACGATAAATTTGAAATTATTAATAGCCCGCATAATCTTTGTAACGATGAAGTGTATTCTACCCAATCGCCTCTTTTAACCCTGAACATTCCTACCCGGTCTTAGATGTTTTGAATTTTTGACCTTCGCCAACACCCGCTCCTCTCCTGGTTGTTATGACTTCTCTTCCTACCTCACCGATTCACTGATTTACGTAATCCCTAGTCCCCCCTCCTTCAAATACCTTCCCTATTACGCATCTTTTTTGTCAAACTGTCTCCCCCCCTCCCTTGCTCTCCTTTCCACCCCACCTTTCTCTTGCTGGACGGTATACAGAACTTGGAAAGCCAAATTGGTACCTTGATAATGGAACTACGTGTCGAAACCGGATTGGTACTTAGTAAATAAAATTGTGTGGAAGTTTACTTTATTCTCATGGATATAAAACATTTCCACCAGATATCGCCAGACACTGTAAATTAATTTCTACATTTGAAATAGGATATTTAAACAATATTTCAGGATCTTCACCAGAGCAATATGATATCTCTTACACCGTGGGCAGCGATACAACCCATCGCTATAGTTACGCGATTTGAATTTATCGACTCTCGACTCTCCAATAGAGTCCTCGCATTAAATAGAAAATTTCATATTTTATAGAGATGGGGCAGCGAAAGGGCATAGATGATGTCCTAAATGGCATTTTGCTTTGAGGACAGCTTTTTAAAAAAGTCGCACCTATTCATAAATTCAGTGCACAGTCCAGCGCAGTAAATGATTACGGCGCTGGGTAGAAGACGATTTTTAAAACTGGAGAAGTCTATTTAATCATTATTGGAAAAATCTATTATGCAAAACTTGCTGTCGTGGAAAGAAGGATAATAACAATGGGCTCCTTCTCACAATATTTTAAATCCAAAGTTGGTGTTATACCGTCAATTAATTTAAATATCCCGGATAATCACCACATTTAGCTTAGGAGCTGACGTTGTCTTTTAACCCGCGAACCGCAGTGGACATCCCAGTGGTCGGAGGGAATTTAAAAGAAGTTTCGTTTTTGGCATGCTTACTTGCGATAGTTTATGTTACCAAAGACAATTCTTTGCCAACTTTTAAGAGAACTTCATGATATATTCAAACGAATCCTAGATCAATCAATCGTATTTACTATAGATTGAATCAGTGGTGAATTAAATGATAAGTTCTGGGGAGGGGATGCGATGCAGGGATGGCTACCTGCTTTATATTGAAGAAAAAGAGTTTCATTGACTAGTGCGGCTTGGAATTCAATTACTTCTCTATTGAGCTATATTTGCCCATCTGCGTGGCATGTGTGCATTCAATCTGCCGCCATTCCTTTACCTTTCCTCTTTAACACGCTGTGCCTTCCCTATTCTACGCACCTAGATGCCCTAAGCTCTCACTTGGACTGTAATACTTGCTCTAATACCAATGTGGACTACATACGTACATTAATATAATATTGGAGTGGAGGATTATCCTGTCTGCCACAACATGCCCTACCATCCGCTTGAAGTTTCAATGACTTTAGACTACTCGCTACACACTGACGCTGACAGTAGGGCGAACCGAATTTCATGGATAAATATACTATACATACGCAGTTATCTTAAACTTTACATTTTACAAGATGCAATCGATTGAATCCATAGATTCTCAGTGTTATTCCTCGCGAAAGAAAATAATGTATTGCAATTATTGGGATTCAATGGATTGCCGTACTAATCACTGCACAGTAGAAATTTATGAAAACGGATTAAAAGCGGGAGAGGTGACCGCATGATAGAACTCCAACGGATCGGATTGATATACAATTATGACCTCTGCTCCCAAATTAGCAGTAAATTACGTTTATTTGCTGACGACGCTGTCATATCAAGAAATTACTGATCACTCTGGCTACAAAATTTTACCATAGGATTTAAACAACGTTCATCTGTGGAGCAAAGAGTGGGGACTCGAACTTAATCCGACCAAATGCACAGCGGTAAATATTTTGCATAGTTCCTCCAACTATAATCATCTTTATGCCGTGGATAGTGCTAAATTAAAGGTACCAGACGAAGTAAAGTACCTGAGAGTTAAGATAACCTCGAACCTCTCGTGGGGAACACACAAAGGAATATTTGCGGCATAGCCCTGAAGAAATTAGGATTGTTAAAGCGTATTGGGGAAAATTTTCATATGATAAAGTAAAGAAAAGGTGCTATTTAGCACTCATCTGACCGCACCTTGAATATGAAGCGAGCTAATGGGATCTGATGCAAAAAGACTTGATCCGTGAACTGAATAAAATACCAAGTAAGGCTACGTGGTTCGTCGAAAACTCCTACTTGCGTACAGACAGCGTTTCCAAGATGTTAAGCGAATTGGGCTGGGAGACGCTGGAAACTCGGAGGCTACGCACGAAGCTTAGATTGCTTGTACAATTGAGAATAGATACCTATGACTGGGACACGGAGAATAAAATATTGGAGTCCCACTAAACTTCTAGGTCCGACAGAAGCGATAAATTTAGAATGATATTTGGCCAAAAGGATAGATATGGGAATTCGTTTTTCCTCCGTACCATAAATAACTTTAATAAATGCTTAGCGTATTTTCGCATTTCGTTTTTATGTGTAAACGGCTGGAGTCCTACCGCCTCCTGCCACATGCCTTTTAGGCGGCTTGCGAGATAGTAGGAAGGTGTAGATGAAGAAAATATTCCCAAAATGAAGTCCTCTTTGCATGCCGCACATTGATTAATTGATTGACACAAGATTGAATCGCACAATCCTTGGCGCATTACCTAAGATTCTAGCAAGCATACTAGGAATTACAAGATTTCCAGCATCATCTGATTCAAAACTAGCAAAGTAGATATCCTTCATCATCGCTAGCACCCACGCTAGTCCGCTATTTCTAATCTAATTTGTAACTTGGGCCGTCCTTGTCTCCATTATTGCTTTCAGTAGTACCGAGTTGTCATATACCAATCCAGTTTTCTAGCTTTAAATATTGAATTTCGATTATCAATATTTTATGCCTAATAATTTAATAATTGTTCCCGGGACTTACCGCACGTTAAAACTTCACCAATTGCATCACTTTTAATCCAATTCTGAGGAAAACAAAGCTTCACATGACAGACATAGCACCATACCCTTACAATCCGTCTGCGAGTCTCTAGATCTCAAGAATCGCGCGATTCATTGCAAGCACATTCTAACATTTGTCCTGGAAATCATCTCCCTAGTATCTTTAGGTTAGTGCATGGCCCTAGGTTGCGTGATTCGGCTGAGAAATCGAGTTGGCAGGGCGTTTGGTTGCGACATCCCTTTGGCTCATGCCCGCTTCGCTTCGAGACACTTCGTCAGCGACATCCTTTGGGATGTGGATCGCATCACTGCAGGAAGTTGTCTCGGCTGTCTTCTAGGGCGGGGAACAAGTTCCGAAGAGGCCTAACCTCATTCGAGCCGTAATTAATACGTGAGCGTCCTTCAACTCTCGCAGGCAATTGAACCAAATCCTGCGGGAGTGCGAAGCACGGTCAGAGTAATCTCTTTCTGTGTCTCGTGTCAGAGATGAGCACAGTCGCTGCAATACTGGCACCACACTCCTAAACCATCAGCCTCATTTTCTGGCTATATCTACGTCCATGAAAATTAGTATCCTGATCTGTACAAGACGTTATCTTCCGCAACATCCACAAAATGAACCTAAGCACTGACGACATGATATGATCCCAGACGATCTACAGGATATGTAATTATATTCTTTGCGCCAGTCGTATTTCTATATCCAGCTATCATCGCATAATTGTACAATTTTACATACTTTCACGAATTTACGGTGTGTCTGTAAAAATTGTCGAGGGTCGAGAGGGTCTTACATAGTATAGGGAGGGAATACATAAATATTTTGTGATACATAAAATATAAGTCAGAAAGTAAAAATTGAGAGGACAAGAATTGGTAAAAAAATATATCCATAAAATCAGCAATGCAAGGCATAACTGCAAGACTTGTGATAACAATACCTATAAAAATATTGTATAGAAC